>NW_026526788.1:24147219-25347219 GCF_024362965.1 Panthera pardus
GTGAGCATATCAAATACTGACATAATCTATGGGATTTGATTTCTGGTCATCCTCCCAGTCAGAGTTTACCTCAGTTGATTGAAGTAAATGATAACCACTCCAGGATCACCCAGGGAGTTCCTCCAAGGACAGGCAAAGTTCTCGAGGAAATTTGGTTCCATGACCACAGACAGGCCACAGACTAAAACAGACATCCTAGCTTACCACGGGGAGAGAATGTGAGTGGGCCAGTGGTTTACAAACAACTTGCCATTTCATGACAACTGGCATTGACCTGGGTAATGCTATACATAACTAGATACTGACACCTTTAGGATTTTGGAACTATTTGACAAAATCCATAAAGCTGGAACTTTGGGGCAAATGCTGAGCAACAGAAATGTAATACCAGCAACATATGTAATTTTAAATTTGTTAGTTACCACAGTAAAAAAAAAAAAAAAAAAAAAAAAAAAAAAGCTAAAAAAGGAAACAGGTGAAAATAATTTTATAACTTTTTTAATGTTTATTTATTTTTGAGAGAGAGAGAGACAGAGTGCAAGTGAGGGAGGGGCAGAAAGAGAGGGAGACAGAATCTGAAGCAGGCTCCAGGCTCTGAGCTGTCAGCTCAGTTGGGGGACTCCAACCCTTACCTGTGAGATCATGATCTGAGTCAAAGTCCAGACACTTAACTGACTGAGCCACTCAGGTGGCCCTGAAATCAATTTTAATTTAAAAACTATTAATGAGATAGTTTACATTCTTGTACTTATACTAAGTCTTTGAAATCCAGTATAGATTTTATATTTACAGAATATCTCAGAAATGCCTTCATAAACTTTACAGTTAAAAACATAAATCCCTAGGAGCACCTGGGTGGCTCAGTTGGTTAAGCAGCCGACTCTTGATTTCATCTTAGGTCATGATCTCAGGGCTCACGAGTTTGAGCCTCACATCAGGCTTTGAGCTCACTGCATGTAGCCTGCTTCAGATCCTCTGCCTCCCTCTTTCTGCCCCTCCCCCCTTCTCTCTCTCTCTCTCTCTCTCTCTCTCTCAAAAATAAGTAAACATTAAAAAATTGTTTAATAAAAAATAATAAAATAAAAATAAATTTAAAAATATACATCCCTATACCCACATTGTTCCAAATATACTTAAAAGTTTTCCAACCATTAATCAATTATCCAAAAATCAATTCCCTTTAATATTTGCATCCAAATTGACAAAACTGGTTCTTTTTTTAAAGATTTTTTTTAATGTTTATTTATTATTGAGAGAGAGAGCACAAGTGGGGGAAGGGCAGAGAGAGAAGGAAACACAGAATCTGA
Organism: Panthera pardus; assembly: GCF_024362965.1. Lineage (NCBI taxonomy): Eukaryota > Metazoa > Chordata > Mammalia > Carnivora > Felidae > Panthera > Panthera pardus. The sequence continues at coordinate 24,148,527 of NW_026526788.1, forward strand.
AGCAGACTCCAGGCTCTGAGCTGTCAGCACAGAGCCCAATGCAGGGCTCAAACCCATGGGCTGTGAGATCATGACCTGAGCTGGAGTCAGATGCTTAACCAACTTAGCCACCCAGGTGCTCCAAGATATTTTTATTTTTAAGGCATATCTACCCCCAGTATGGGACTCAAATGCAGTCCCAAGATCAAGAGTCACTTACTCTACTGACTGAGCCAGGTAGGTGCCCCAATACTGGTTCTTTTTTTAAAGAAAATTTGATTTGACTTTGAAGCAAAAGCATATCAATTTCAAAACTACATCTGTCCAAGTTACATAAATTCAACCTCTCCTGTGTTCACTCATGATTAACATCAAACTCAAAAACATATTCGATGAATTGAAATACAATTCTAAATACCAATATCAACAAAGTGTCCAAATTTTCCATGTACTGTTGGCAGTTGATTTTTGTGAAAATACTCTTCATATTGATTCATGTTATAAAAATGTGGAAAATCATTATTACTAATTTTTATTCTGAAAAGTTTCCATTTCAACATAATTGTTCTGTCTAGCTAGGTCACAAATAAGTTTTCCCTTTCCTTAGACATAGTTTCAAATTTAGCTCATTCATATGCAGTGTGATATCAGTTAGAAAATGTAAATTGTACTGTCATTTGCATCTTTGATAGTAGAATATTTGGCAAACATTTCTTTAGTTCCAAGAAAATCAGAGTTGACAATAAAGTAAGACTGTAAAACTCAATCAGTGAGGCCTGGCAAAGAACACAAGATCATTAAATTCATTGTCTACTATTTCTTTCAACAGTTCCATAAACTCTGGATGATTCATAGCATTTGCACATATATATTAAAGGATTTTAACAACTATATCCATAATACTATCACAGAGTTTGTTTTAGCAAACTGAGCATAAATATTTTCTAAATATCATATATGCCATAAAAGGGAAATATCAGTCACTTGTTTTAAAATTCCAATAAATTTGAATTTTTGATCTGATACAGTTGAAGCACCATCCACTATGATAAAAAGTAATTTTTTTCAAATCTAGCTTAAACTGTTCTTTGAGAGTTGTAGAAACTTCAAAACCTACGTATATCGTGAGTTTAATTTTAGGTAACAAATTCACACACATTTCTTTGAGAGATAATGTAACTGAAGTATTAACTGGGCAATGTCTCTTATGTTGCATGGTATCTAAAGCTAAAGAAAGATTTTTGTAATTTTTCAAATTTGGAATCAATTGATATTTTATATTGTTAGAATGGTCATATTTGGGCAATTATTTTGGTGACTTAATTGAAGATTTTCACTTTTTTATAACTATTTTTAGTCTTTATCAAAACTTCCTAACTGATTTACTGTCTAAATCATGTGTGTGTGGTATGTATTTATACATGTATGAGAATGCAAGCAGTTTTATAGCTGGCCATAGTTATAGCTCAGATTATCTTAAAACTCATTCTTAAATAATTTATTGGACATTAAAGTCTGATCTTAGGTGGCTCCTCTCATCAATTTTTTTTTTTTACTGTTAAGAATAAACTTTTTATCAAATTCACTCTGCATTTGCTGAAAGTATCTCTTAAAATTGTGCACTTCATTATGTTAAAAAATAATTTCTCACACAAAAGACAGATTTGTCACATTTCTCTGCCACAGCAAATTGCAATTGCCATTCCCTGTGAAATACACAACATACCTTCTTTCAGTATCTTTTTTCCTTCACCATTGTACTCCTTGCACATTTCCACTTGATTCTCCATCAGTAGCATGCCTTCATTTTAAATTTAAAATTCATTCACATTTATTTTTAACTAGAAAAATAGTTGTTATATTACAATTAAAATAAGCATTTCACTGTATGTGTATTACTGTAACTCATGCTATCTGTATACAATATCCAAATAAACACATTATTGTCTTACATCAATGCATGGGAAAAAAATCCAGGTTGAATCAATCTGTTGACACCACCTCTTGATTATACATTATGTGTAACACTAGGAATGACACATGTGCCCAACACCTGCATGAAAAGTGTCTAATTCAATGCAATAGGCAACGTGAACTGTAGCCCTACCAAAACAATAGTTATAGTATAGGGGATAAAATCTGTTTTGGTTTTTTAATTTAAGTTAATTAAATTAAATCAAAAATTAAGTTCCCAGTCATCCTAGCTACACTTCAAGTGTTCAATAGCCACATGTGGCTGATGACTACCATATTGGGCCATGTAACTGTACAGTTTCATGGACTTTATACCAGCTTGAGAACTGATTGACATTTGTGGCTTCTGTGTGCATCCCTTTCTTCATAAATTCACACTTCAGGGGCACCTGGGTGGCTCAGTCAGTTAAGTGGCCGACTTCAGCTCAGGTCATGATCTCATGGTCCATGAGTTCAAGCCCCTCATTGGATTCTGTGCTGACAGCTCAGAACCTGGAGCCTGCTTCAGATTCTGTGTCTCCCTCTCTCTCTGCCCCTCACCTGTCCATGCTCGCTCACTCTGCCCCTCTCTCTCTCTCTCTCTCTCTCAAAAAAATAAATATTTAAAAAAATAAAAAAAAATAAATTCACACTTCAGGTTAAGTTTTAATGGATTAAAATCTTTTCAGTGCACCTGGGCGTCTCAGTCAGTTAAGCATCTGACTCTTGGTTTCAGCTCAGGTCATGATCTCACAGTTTGGTTTGTGTGTTCGAGCTCTGCAGGCTCTGCACTGACAGGGTGAAGCCTACTTGGGATTCTGTCTCCTTCTCTCTCTGTCCCTCCTTCGCTTGCTCTCTGCATCTTTCTCAAATTAAAAATAAAAAACAAAATGAGACCAAAAAAACTTTAAAGCCTTTAAACTTTTTCTATGGATCTTTCTTGTTTCTGTGGAAGCTGCCATTTTGTTAAGGATCAGGAGACAACTGAAATAGCATCCCGGCTTTCATAGCAGATGTGTAGGAATGAGAAAACATTGACCACTCACCTACACTTTCTCTTTTTGGAACATTCTGAATTAGTGATATCTTCTTTAAAAACTGTGGGAAATAGGGGTGCCTGGGTGGCTCAGTAGGTTAAGTGGTTAAGCATCCGACTACGGCTCAGGTCATGATCCCGCGGTTTGTGAGTTTGAGCCCCCAGTCGGGCTCTGTGCTGACAGCTCAGAGCCTGGAGCCTGCTTCGGATTCTGTGTCTCCCTAGCTCTCTGCCCCTCCCCCACTCACACTATGTCTCTCTCTGTCTCAAAAATAAAACATTAAAAAAATTTTTTAAAAACTGTGGGAAATAAAAACAACAACAAAACAGCAACAACAAAAAGATGGCTTTTTAAAATGTAAGCATCTTTTCATTCGTTAAATTAGTAAAAATATTTTTATTTTTCTTAACTATCTAAATGCTTATCATTCTTCTATTAATAGGACACCCTAGCCTTCGCAGCTTCAGGTCACTTTCTTCCAGCTTAAACTACAGGTGCTCCTTGATGTTGAGTTCTTTAGACCTATGCCTCTCATGCCAACAAGAGCTAAATGTTTCTTGGTAATTTTAAATAGCAGTGAAAAAATAACAAGCATAATATTTGGTTGAAACTCAAAATTTCAACAATGTGAAATGATGCATCCCTTAAAATAATGAAAACTTAGAAACAACTCAAATACCCAATAGTAGAGAGTTTGTTAAATTTTGGCACATTTACACAATAGAATGTTCTTCAGACTTGAGAAATGATAAAGTAAATAAATATTTATTTACATGGAAATTTCAACGGCTATAAATATACAGAGTAAAAGAGCTAATTCTATAACAATACATACTGCAAAACCCCTTGTATGGTTTAAAATGCGCATACATATACATGAAAATGCATATGAATATATGCATATTATGTCTGTAGCTTTAAATATAAATTCCAGATAATCTTTAACAAAATGTTTCCTTTAACCCTTTAAATTTCACCTTTTCATATGGGTGTTTTTATTTTCTTCTTTTTACTTTTCTACATTTTATATAAAAAGAGAGCATATTTCATGTTTTTATATTTTAAACTATAATAATGTTTATTTCCATTTATTTTTTTTAAAGAACAGTTTCAGTAATCCATTCCTAGCTATCTCCAATTCACTCAGAGCCCTTCCTTTGCAGGTAAATCTTCCAACCGTTTTTAAACCAGAGTGTATCTAAGGAGCCTAGCCTTCACCATTTCTGGCATCTTGAAATCACCAAACAAAAACACGGGCCAAAAAATATTTGGGTGTATTTGTCCACAGATTTATAACAAGTCTGCCCTGTGTATGTAATGGGATTTTGAGAATTACAGGTGTAATGGGTCACTTCCCAATACTTTACCCCTCTTAAGAGTCCAGCACGGACAGTCAAAGCAAAGAATATTCTAAAACAGCAGAGTCCCCAGATGTGGGCTCCTGACCTCCTAGAAACACAGTGTGGCCCCCACGTTGGAGAAGATCCTCTCTGCTGGGGAGCACCACAATTTTTGGCCTCCTTGACCTGCCTCCTTCCCTTTGGCTCCGGGAGTGTCTTTGTTTCTCTCAGCTGTCTTTGGTACCAAACAAGCTGACCTTCTTTCCTATCTGCCCTGTGTCTGTTAACCAGAGCAAGTGTCTTACCAAAGGGCTCTGCAACCATTTTAATTAAGGCCTCTGAAATGAGTTAATGAAGACATAGTGGATAATAAAGGCTAATAAAGACATCACACATCAATTGACAATAGGATGCCTGCCCTCAAGAGGGTCATGGACCAGTTAAGAAAAACAAAGGGCGTGCATGTGACCTATCTTGGAAAACTTACTTATGAATAAGCACAGAATAGCATGGAACCGACTGAATTTTCAAAATGCTGAGGGAAACAGGGTGAGGGAAGGATCGTTACTAAAAAACTTTAACCGGGGGCATCAAAGCGGGCCTTATGCACAGATGGTTCTACATAGAACAATTCCAGGGGCACTTGGGTGGCTCAGTTGGTTAAGCATCCGGCTTGGGCTCAGGTCATGATCTCCCAATTCCTGAGTTCGAGCCCCGCATCAAGCCCCCACATCAGGCACTGGGCTGACAGAGCAGAGTCTGCTTCGGATTCTCTCTCTCTCTCTCTCTCTCTTTCTCTCTCCCTCTTTCTCTCTGCTCCTCCCCAACTTGTGCGTGCTCTCTCTCTCTCTCAAAATAAATAAATAAATATAAGCTTTAAAAAAAACAATTTCAGAGAACTGAGAGATGTCAACCTCAAATCCTTCCCTTCTGGATGCAGTCAACTTTCCCAGATAAAGAATTCCTCTGAGCTGAAACTCCAAAGGCTGCTATTAAATTGGAAATGTTAAGAGAGGATTAACATGTTAGGCTGATTCAGCCTTTTGTTTTACCACCAATTTTATAAATGGATTATCAGATTGGTTTGCAGGCCCCCAGGCTGGTTCTGGGGAAACAGAACCCAGACGGAAGCATCTGATAGGAGAGTGAGGTTGACAACATGGGACATGGGTCTGCAGGGTGCTCAGGATGGAACAGCAAAGAGGCAGAAAGATGCTCAGGGCCCAGAGCAGAGGGAAGAGCCAAGAGCCCAACAGTGCCTGTTGAGAAGCCAGAAAGAGCGAGGCCATGGGTTGGTGGGCAAAGAAGGGCGGAGAGGAAAAGCGTGCCCCGGCCTGCTGGAGGCATTTGGAGTTCATGGGGCCGCTCATTCGCCACCCCAATTAAAGGCTGTTTGCTCCCTGTCTTGCCTCACTGTGGTTTTCACAGACAGAAGTGGCTTTGTTCCTGGGTGAGCACCGGGGCCCTACAAGCAGCTGTGAGTGTGTGGACTTCCTGGCCGCAGCCTCTCCGTTCTGAATGCCTCCCAGGGACCTCTTGGTCCTGAGCCTTTTATCTCCCGTGTTTCATCTGATTCTCATTGAGTATATTCTGTAATTTGCTTTGTCAACTGCCGCTCCCAAGGAATCATTCCCTCTTGATCTTTCGCTTTCAATTCATTTTTTGTTCTGTCCAGAATGTAAGTTTCAATTAATTTTTAGCTGAAAAACATACCAAAGTTCAAAAGCAGTCTAAACTGTTGCTCACTAAAAAGAGCAGTTCCTTGCCATTCCCACCTCACCCAGATGGAACTACATGTATTTTGATGATTTTTTGCCCTTTAATTTACCCCAAATTGTGACATAACATAAATATACTGTTACCTCTTAATTCATCAATCATAGGCATTATCTATTAACTTCTTACAATAGAATAATTCAAAACCCTCACCTCTCTCATCCTCCCAGTTAGCTACAGTGTGTTTTTGGATTAACCCATTTTGAGTATTTCAGTTATTATGATTAAGTAAATACCATTTGCTGTTAAGCCACATCGTATACTATGATTACATTCTTGAGTAATTTTTTCTTTCCCGGAGTTCATAGTTACTTCATTTTTTTCATTTGCTTGAGACTATGAACTTCACGAATTTGCATGTCCCTCTTGACAAGGGCAACGCTGAGCTGCTTTTCCCCTTGCAGTTGTGATATGCATGCTACCAAAGTCCTACATGATGATAAAATTTACCCCAGATCACAAAATCAACACCAAGCGCTACATGTAACAAGAGCTCCATAAATATTCCCAGTTTGGTTTGTTGTCCATATGATCTTGTGCTACACTGAGCTCCTGCCAACACTTTTGCACATTTTTTAGTAAACCAAAGTTTACTTACCAAGGTTGGCCACGATGAGCCAAGACTCACACACATTTCATGTGAAATTGAACCCAGGCCTTTGCACGGACTCTTAAACATGTTCTTCAAGATGCACTGTAACACTGGTACCTGCAGATAAGACCTGTAGAAACCCCACCCTTCTGGAAAATAACCTTAAATTTAGAAATAAACAAGTGATATCTTAGAACCTTCGAAGAAAAACAGGTTGCACAAAACCTGGGCCTTCACTCAGAACTTGTTGGGATCTTATATGACACACAATTCTATGAAACGTGATTGTTTCACAGTCTTAAGCAAAAGTAGCAACAAACTATACAGTGGCCTTTTTTTAACTAACTTGATAATAAATTTTATATATATATATATATTTTTTTTAAAAGAGCACTGTATAGTTTGAGACTGTGTGTATATATAGATATAGATATAGATATAGATATAGGTTTATTATAGATATGTATATTTATTATAGATATATAGATATATATAGATTTATTATATAGATATATATATAAATAGATTCCCATGATTCATCACTTATATATAACACCCAGTGCTCATCCCAACAAGTGCCCTCCTCAATGCCCATCACCCATTTTCCCCGCCCCCTGACTCCCCATCCCCATCAACTCTCAGTTTGTTCTCTGTGTTTAAGAGTTTCATACGGTTGCCTCCGGCTCTGTTTTTCCTTCCCTTCCCCCATGGTTTTCTGTTAAGTTTCTCAAATTCCACATATGAGTGAAAACATATGATATCTGTCTTTCTCTGACTGACTTATTTCACTTAGCATAAAACCCTCCAGTCCCATCCATGTTGTTGCAAATGGCAAGATTTCATTCTTTTTCATTGCCAAGTTGTATTCCATTGTATATATAAACCACATCTTCTTTATCCATATATCAGTTGATGGACATTTGGACTCTTTCCATACTTTGGCTATTGTTGATAGTGCTGCTATAAACATTGGGGCACATGCTATAAACATGTGCCCCTTTGAATCAGCACTCCTGTATCCTTTGGATAGATTTCTAGTAGTGGTATTGCTGGGTCATAGGGTAATTCTATTTTTAATTTTCTGATGAACCTTCACACTGTTTTCCAGCCCAGCTGCACCAGTTTGCATTCCCACCAATAGTGCAAGAGGGTTCCCATTTCTCCACATCCTCACCAGCATCTGTTGTTTCCTGAGTTGCTAATTTTAGCCTCTAGTGGTCTTTTTTTTTTTTTAATTTTTTAAGTAGGCTCCACCCCCAGCATGGGGCTTGAACCTACACCCCCAAGATCAAAAGTCATATGCTGTACTGACTGAGCCAGCCAGGTGCCCCATTGTGGTCTTAAAAGAAATAGACACAATAGCAATGGGAGAAGGACAATTCTGACCTTAAGAAACAAACAACAACCTAAAGACAGAAGTTCATTAATTGGTAGAAAAACAGATGTTTATTATTATGATTTATGCACCTCTTAGAAAGCTATTTTAGACATGTTTCTCAAATATGAAGTCCTGGTACTTGAAGTCAACTTGTGTTATCTAGGAAACATATGTAATACTTCAATCTTGATGATGCCAGATAAACAAGGTAGATTAAGTTCCCTTTGGTCTAACTCAGGCAATGGCAAACCTCTCTGGCCTGGGAAAGCCCTCATTTCTTACACAACATGTTTCTCAGAAGCTTTAGCTAAAAGGCTTATAAAAAATTTTTTTTTAGTAAAATTGAAAGGGTTTGTTTTACTCCATTCCAACAAAACCTTCAATACATCTAATGTAAAAATTTTTTCTAACAGTTTTGTTTTCTCCCAGGGTGTCATATAATGAATAAGAATGTCTAAAATTTTAGGGGCACCTGGGTGGCTCAGTCAATTCGACTGAGCTCAGTTCAACTTTGGCTCAGGTCACGATCTCATGGTTCGTGAGTTCAAGCCCCATGTCAGGCTCAGTGCTGACAGCTCAGAGCCTGGAGCCTGCTTTGGATTCAGTGTCTCCCTCTTTCTCGGCCCGTCCCCTGCTTGTGCTCTCTCTTTCTCCCTCCCTCTCTCTCAGAAATAATAAATGAATAAACTTTAAAAAAAAAAAAAAAGAATGTCTAAAATTTTAGCATTTTGTGAAGCAATCAGAACAGACTTGCAGTTAGGGAAAAACTGATAGTTATATTTTATATCCTTCCTCCCAACTGAAAAATCATAGATCTAGTATACAAGGAGGAAGTGGCTCTATTTGGAACCAAGTCAGAATTGGAGAGTTACAACCTCATGCTCGTGCTCAACTACAATGGGTTGGGTTGGAAGTGCTCCGCCTATGAAATTTTATCTAGTAGGAGGTGCCGAGGAAATTACTGCTTCCCTAAAGAACATTCATTTTGCTTCTTGTCCACATTGAAAACCATGTGTGTGATTATTTAATTCATGCCTTTTTCTCCTGTTGACTATGAACTCTATGGCATAGAGAACATATCTGCTTTTTTTACCTTAATATCCTTAGAGCCTCACAAAGTGCCTGGCACCTAATGGACATTTAATAAGCATCTATATTAAATTAATGCTATTGAATGCTAATGAGACTCCTTTTTTCACTGTGGTCACCAGGAAACTCCAGGTTAAATTTACAATTATTTAGTACTGTACTACTGGGTTGAATGGTGTTCAGATCTGTACTCTTTTTTCACCATCCTATTTTAATAGGACTACTTCTTATTTTAATATTTATTTCCACTGACACATATTTTTAATTTTATTTGATTGTTTTATTGCATATTATTCTGCTATGGTCCATCCTAAATCAATTGTTGAATAAAATGGGTATAAAATAATGAAATTATATCTTAAAATAGGTTATCTGCTGCTATCAATAGAACATTCTTTTTTTAAGTTTATTTATTTATTTTGAGAGAGAGAGAGGGAGACAGAGTACATGAGTGGGGGAGGGGCAGAGAAAGATGGGGAGAGAATTCCAAGCAGGCCCCTCACTGGCAGCGTGGAGTCCATCCCGGAGCTCGATCCCATAAATCATGAGATCAGACCTGAGCCAAAACTAAGAGCCAGATGCTTAACCAACTGAGCCACCCAGGTGCCCCCCAATAAAAACATTCCTAACAAATCTAATATTCACTTCACCTAATTTCTTCTAAACTAAAACATGACAAGGGAGTGAAGTTTTCCTTAGAATTTGTGCCTACTTAATCTAATGATAGCCAATATTTACTGAACATCAGTCACTATTCCAAGCACCTCATTTGTACTAACTTACTGAATCTTCACAAGTGTCGCCAGGTGCTGTGAATGCTTTTCAGAGGAAGAAGGAATCACAAGGACAAAATATTACTAAAATTAGGGTATTCCCTGATTGATAGGTCAGAATTTATCAGTTACAAATAGATTTGACGAGGGGCACCTGGGTGGCTCAGTCAGTTAAGTGTCCAACTTCGGCTCAGGTCATGATCTCACAGTTTGTGAGTTTGAGCCCTGCATCGGGCTCTATGCAGACAGCTCAGAGCCTGGAGCCCTCTTCAGGAAAGGAAGGCTTTCTCTCTCTACCCTACCCTACTCACACTCTGTCTCTGTCTCTCTCTCTCTCAAAAATAAGCATTAAAAAAATAAAATAAAAAAACAAATAGGTTTGACTATCCACAACACAATACTTAATAAATGGTGCTTGAAGGAACAAAGGTTTATCTTTTTCATACAACAGAAATTCCACTGGAAGACATTTCAAGACTAATATAGAATTCCACAGTGCCATCAGGCTCCTGTCTTTTCCTGAATCATCTTCTGTATGTCTTCATGCTTACTGCGTCATGGTCCAAGATGGCAGCACCACCTCTGTCCATACATCTGCAGTACAGATGGAAGGGAAAGACAAAGGGCAAAAATGCTTACCAGCTGAGGATGTCTCCTCTAACAAGAAAATACTATCTTTTCCTAGATGCCTCACCAGGTGGCTTTCACTTGTATTTCATTGGCCAGTATGAGGTCAGATGTCTTCTCCTTTCACCTACAAGGGAATCTAGGAAAAGTAGTTTTTGTTTGTTTTTTAGGTAAGGCAGACTGCCATCCCAAGTAGAATTGAGGTCTTATATGTAGGCTATCAACAGTGTCTCTCTAAAGTTCTCATACGCAGGTAAATGATACCAATATGTCATGAAAATTAAAAGATTATCAGATTTATAGAAATGACAAAATTGAGCCTATTTTTATTCCAGTGTCACTTTAGTGGAAGATTTTTAGGCTTTTTTTTTTTTTTTTTTACTATATGGGTCTAGATCCAATTTTCCACATATAATCATATTTGTTATAATGACTTTTTGGGCATCAAGATATCACCAGATATTCCGCACTAACAACATTTTCAACAGTGATGTTGCAAATATCCTCATCCAAAAGGTTCAAAATTCATTAGTGTATCTAAACCCTCACATACACAAAGACCAGGAAAACACACACACACACACACACACACACACACACACACACACACGCAGTGTCAAGCAGTTGGGAATCAACTAACTAAAGAACATTTAGTGATAATCAGGATTAATTTTGAGGAAAATGATACTGTTGGGGTTTTAGAAAGAATAAACAACTGACATAATGAAATATTTGCAGTATTTTTTTCACCTTCTGTGAAGGGAGTTGTTTTCCCAACAAGATGTGAATATCTGTTACATAAATATTAAATATAATTCTTATAATTACAATGGGGAGGAAACCTTCAAACACTCTATGGTTTAAATTAAGTTTATTTCCTCTTTCCAAACCCCCCTTTTAGCTAGCTAGGGAAGCTGTAATTCCTACAACTTCTGAAAGACTGGAATCTAAGAATGGGCTGAAGAAGTTGAGGTGGGTGCCATCGTGATGCAATGTTACTGCCCAATAGTATTCCTTACAGAAAACAATTTTTAAAATGTGCAAATATTAACAAACACCTTTAAAATATTCAGAACTAGATGGCTAAAAATAAGGCAGTGGTCTCATGGAGGATATTGGGTGCTTTCTGCTTTTCATTTTAACTTCTTTAGGTTTCATTGGGTTTTTAATTTTTATTATTTTTTTGAGAGAGAGAGAATTTGTGCACACATGCACACTGGGAAGGGAAGAAGGAAAGGGAGAGAGAGAATCTCAAGCAGGCTCCACACCCAGTGCAGAGCCCAAGAGGGGCTCAATCTCACAACCATGACCTGATCATGATTCATTACCTGAGCCAAAACAGAGTCAGACACTTAACTGACTGAGCCACCCAGGTGCCCCTAGCTTTGGTAGGGTTTATAGGAATGTGTTTTGAAGAAGAATTCAAGATAATTTGTCTTCTGTGAGGCAAGCACTTCTATACTTTTATCATGCCCCAGCAAGAATGCCATCCCTCCCTTCTGTTCCTCTTTGAAAATCTGTCCACTTTTCAAGGCTGCACCTACAAAGCCTTCCCTGATACCACTGTCCACCCTCTCTCCTTCCTCATAATCTAATTAAATTCATTGTAGTATTACTAGTGTGTATCATGACCTTATAATTTATCATACCAGGAATATTTTGAGAGAGAAAGAAAACACTATTAAATATTCTGCCAACTCAACAACAATCAAGAATATTCCAGGCAGGCTGGGATACAGTCACCCTACTTATTTGGTCCAGGGACTTATAACATCTATTAAGGATATATTCCCATAACTTCCAGAAGGTCAAAATCATGAAAGTAGGTTCAGGTTCCTGACTATCTCCTAAACTCCATTTGCATTTAGACACATATAGTCTGGATACCACTGCTAGAAAACTGTCTTTTCAAGTTTTATCTCTTATTTGATGACCATTTGTTCATAAAAAAAAAAAAAAACAGCATCTTTAAAGACTTCATATGACAGGGGAGGAGAAAGACTGGGTGGGATGGGGGTAGATACTGGGCTATATGATAGGTTCACCAACCAGCTAAGTGATGAACACCTTCTTAGCAGCCTCAGCATGCACAGTTAAAATTCTCACATCAGCAAAGTGCCAAATTGGTACGTCATGATCCTCCTTGTCAGTTCTCACAAGTTAAAGTACAAATGCTGAATGTAAGATAATTATATATTGCCTGGACCTTCCTTAAGTTTCAAGACTCCATGGTTTCAATGAAGTCCTTGTTCAAGCATTTGAGCTACTATGAAGCTGTTTTCTGAGAAAAGCTATAGACTAAAAGCTTAGCTATGTGTTCATAGGAGATCACATAAATTAGTCTATATCTTTCCTATAAGCATTAGGAATTCCAGAAATTCCAGTAGATTAGAATTCTGAGGCCCATTTCCTCAGAGAGATGGAGACAGGGACTTTTCTATATACACGTTAATATTTAAGGCTATTTATGCCTAGAACCCCACCTTTTTCCTCCTCACCATCAAATTTCTGGAAGTCTTGCCTATACTCTTCATATTCTGTGCATTTCTCACTCTGACTTTTGGCTCCCGCACCATATATCTGTACCATGGAAACTATTCAGGGAGCTTAGGAAGTCCCTGAAAACCTTTTTCAGGCTTTATTATAATTGAACTCTTCTCATTGGCCTTTCCTCTTTGATAGATGATTTCTTCTATAGGTGTTGGTTTCTAACATGTCACTCCTTCCTGGTTCTTGGTCTCATTTGCTGACCCTTCAACCACTTCCTGAATATCAGTATTCTCCAAGGTTCTGTTCTAGGTCCTCTTTCCTCCCCACCTTCACTTTCTTCCTTGGCAAATAAATTACTCCCATGGTTTCAGCCAATACTACATAATCAGCAGTCGTGGGTTTTAAATGTTTTAATTAGCTCCAAATTATTCTACTTCATGCTTTCTCAAAAAGGTGCCTTTATTATGCAACTAAATGTCATTTAATTTTTAGAATTTCATGGTATTTCCCCCATAATTATTCAAATTCACCTGCCTTTGTAGTCTGTCACATTATTCTTTGTGTATGGATTTTTTATGAACTAATTTGTCTGAGTTCAAATCTCAACTCCATCACTTACCAGTGGGAGCTTGGGCAATAAATTATATAACCTCTTTGTGCCTCAACTTCCTTGTCCTATAAAATGACAATATAAGGGGTGCCTGGGTGGCTCAGTCTGTTCAGCGGCCGACTTCGGCTCAGGTCATGATCTCGCGGTCCGTGAGTTTGAGCCCCACGTCGGGCTCTGTGCTGACAGCTCAGAGCCTGGAGCCTGTTTCAGATTCTGTGTCTCCCTCTCTCTGACCCTCCCCCGTTCATGCTCTGTCTCTCTCTGTCTCAAAAATTAATAAACGTTAAAAAAATTTTAAAAATAAAATAGCAATATAATAGTAGGTCCAACCTCATGCAGTTATAGGGGAGATTATAGGAGCTAAACTATATGCAAAGCACTTGGAACAGTGCCTGGCACTATAAGCCCTATATCCTTGTTAGCTATTATATGGTGAACATACTTATATACTGAAGAAAAATTCCATATTTCTCTGCAAGGTGTGCCCTCTTTTGTGAGCATTAAACTGTTCATGTGGAGATCACATAGGTATCTCAGCTACAACATGTCCAACACTCAACCTATTGTTTTTTCCAGCAGACTTCATCATCTATTCCCGATTTGCATGAGTGGTATCACTTTCATACCCCATCAAGCCATAAAATATCATTGTTTTTTTTTTTTAAGTTTATTTTGAGACAAAGACAGAGTGCATGAGCTGGGGAGGGGCAGAGAGAGAGGGGAAGAGAGAGAATCCCAAGCAGGCTCTGCACTGTCAGCACAAAGCCCAGTGCAGGGCTGGATCCCATGAACCTTGAGATCATGACCTGACCTGAAATCAAGAGTCAGATTCTTAACCGACTGAGTCACCCAGGTGCCCCTCTTTGTTACTTTTAATTATTCATCCTCATCCATCTAATTGGTCATATTGCTTTTACCTTCCAAATGTCTTAGATTGAGCCCATTTCTCCATTCCGGTTGTCACTCATCTTCTCTCAACTTTACCCTCAGAACTTCCTTCCTCAATTTAATCTACATCTAAGACACTGGTCTGGTCACATTGTGTTGCTGCTCAAGTCTTTCAATGCCATGGTCCATAGCAGTACTCTCCAAAAGAACTTGCTGCAATAATGAAAATTTCTATATTTGTGCTCTCTGATATGGCTGCCACTAGCTACTTGCAGCTGCTGAGCACTTGAAATGTGGCTAGTGCAACTGAGGAAACGAATGTGTAATTATGTTTAATTCTAATTAGTTTAAACGTAGCTTCATGTGACTAGCGATGACCTTACTGGATGTACAGGTCTAGAAGATAAAGCCCACCCATCCTGGCTTTTGAATACATTCCCCACCCCCTTATACTCTATACCCTGACCCCAATAGTCTACTTCTCTTCTTCCAACACTCCTTGTATTTTTATACATCTGTGCTTTTGCCTAGAAGGCCTTTTCATTTTTTCCACCTGATGAATTCTTATTCAGCTTTGCAAACTTCAGTCAAATGTCACTCCCACTCAGAAACCTTTACTGACATCATGTATATAGATATGCAGGCTTACTTTTACTTTGCAGTTTGCATTTATTGCTATTACAATAGTTTTACCATATTATGTTTGAACTGTTTGTCTCCTCCCAAATTATGATCTCCTGTAGAGCAGTCCTTAGCTCAGTATCTTGGACTTGTAAAACATTATTGAATCCATAAATGAATAAATGAAATGCAGAAAACTAATTTTGATCAATAACTGAATACCTATACTTTGTGTTGATGGACATTAATGATCTTGTTTTGTCTTCTTTAATCACCTTCAATCATTGGTTCAGTGTCTGTCAAAATACCATTTGAAACAACTGACTTTGAAATGGCTTGGCCAAAGATTTATGCTGGTTATTCTGATTCTACACTCTCAAGTTTGTACTCCTGTACTAAATCAGATTATTTGAAAGGTATAAATCTTTCTTCCCTCAGAAGTACTAAGGACTGTTTTTTGTTGTTGTTACTGTCAGAAATGGTCATGTGGAGACTGAAATTTCAATAAAATTCTCTCAAAGACACTGTTCATTATGTGGTTCAGTGTTTCTTATAGAAAGACCTATGGGAGAATTCTTGGGCTAGTACAGTACTAGAAAGATTTCATCCTTTACAACAAACTTGCACACATCCTTTCTCTAACGAATGACAGCTACATGAACCTTCACATTTCCCTCAAGCTGCCAACATTATAATTAGCAATTTTTTTTCAAGCTTAAGGTAAAGTCCATTCTTTAATCTTTGTCTTAATGGTTTCATTGGATCTATGCTATTTGTTGTTGGTAGCACCAAATCCTTTTTATCAAATATTTATCACATGTTCTTTTAGATACTATCAATATTAAATAAAAAAAATATATAAGATTTCCCATTTTATTTTATTTTTAATGTCTACTCATTTTTGAGAGAGACAGAGAGAGCGTGACCAGGGAAGGAGTAGAGGCAGAAGAGGACACAGAATCTGAAGCAGTCTCCAGGCTCTGAGCTGTCAGCACAGAGCCTGATGTGGGGCTTGAACTCAAGTTGGAGGCTTAACCTACTGAGCTACTCAGGTACCCCTAGGATTTCTCATTTTAAATGATCTATTTATATATATCTGCATTATCTCTCCAGCAGGTCAACTTCTTAGAGACAGTAATTCACCTCTTCCCATTTGCTGCATTCTTTCTGTGGCAGGGGTCTCACAGGTAGTCGGTAATTGATATAGTTATTGATTTATGGTATTAAAGCTAATTAAGCTAAGAAGTGCTATGGTCTAATTCTAATATTTTTTTAACTACTGGTAAAGCTGAGCTACTATACTGACCTTAAGGCTGATAACAACACACAAAGTTATGTTCAACCTCATTAGCAATCAAAGAAATACAAATCAAATATAGAACTATAGTTCTTGAACTGTCTAGTTAGAAAAGATTTTCTTCCAATAATAAGTTACATGCTGGCAAGCATCTTGAGAACGAAGTGGAATTCTTATTAATGGAGGTAAGAATAAACAACCTTTCTAGAAAAAAATTTGGCAATATGGGGGAAAGCTTTAAAAATGTTTATATTTTTGATACAATTGTATTTTTAAGGATTTTAATCTAAGAAAACATTAGATGTGCAAAATATCACACACAAGAAAGTTTTACAGTACAACTGACAATACTAACAAAATTGTAATAACATGTTAAGCAGAAAAACGATGAAAATTGGTACAGATGTTGGAATTTGACCACATTTATTTTTTAAATTTTTTTTAATGTTTATTCATTCTTTGAGAGAGAAAGAGAGCATGGTCAGGGGAGAGTCAGAGAGAGGGAGACACAGCATCTGAAGCAGGTTCCAGGATCTGAGCTGTCAGCAGAGAGCCTGAAGTGGAGCTCAAACTCACGAACCATGAGATCATGACCTGAGCCTAAGTCAGACGCTCAACCAACTGAGCCACCCAGGAGCCCATAATTTGGCCACATTTAAACATACCCTAAATTTATCAATCCTTTTTCTAGGAATTTACCCAAAAAGAATATAGATGTAGATGTAGATGATATAGAGCTAGAGATATAGATACATATATTATTTCATCATTATTAAAAATTTCCAACACTAAGAAATAAAGTAAAACTCAGAACCTTTATGTGATAGAATACTAGGTAGCTATTAACTTTTTTTAAAATTTTATTTTTAAGTAATCTCTACACCCAACATGGGGCTCGAACTCACAAGATCAAGAGTCACATGCTCTACAGACTGGAGCCAGACAGGTGCCCCAAGGCAGCTATTAACTTGGTGTTGTAGAAAATTAATTGACACAGGAAAATGAACATAATAAATTGTTTAGATGCAAACATAGTCTACAAAACACCATTTACAGTATGTAATTATTTCTTAAACTCAAAATTATTTAGGGGTGCCTGGGTGGCTCAGTCAGTTAAGCATTTGACTCTTGATTTTGACTCAGGTTATGATCTCACAGTTATGCAAGTTCAAGTCCCAAGTCGGGCTCTGAGTTGACCCTGTAGAGACTGACTGCTTGGGATTCTCTCTCGCGCGCGCTCTCTCTGCCCCTCACCTGCTCACACTCTCTCTTTCTCTCTCAAAATGAATAAATAAACTTTAAAAAATTATTTTAAAAATAAAAATTGTGTTAAAACTTAGGTATGCCATTGTGCTCTTCTGTACTTGTCAAACTGTCTACAGTGAACAAGTAGTACTTTTTTAAAATCAGAAAATCTATCCAAGACAAGTATGCACTTACGATTTAAAAATCTCAGTATAGAAACAGCTAACAATAAAATGTAAGAACGTCTCTAGGTGAGGGCAGGTGTTTTATACTTTAGGCACTTTAGAGACGTCTTATCAGTGTTTTATGATCCTTATCCGGACAAGGTCAGGAAGCCAGGGCCACTGAGGCAAGAGGCTTTATACCACCATAGAGCCCACGTACACATCAGTACCTGCTCTCCATGTCTTCCGGCTCTAACCACAACCATCCAACACACCATTCATGGGTTCTACCATCAGATAGGCTCAGAAGCCATCAACATTTCTCTACAGAAAAGACCCTGGCCTCTAGGGACGGAAGGAGGATGCAGGAGAAAATGACCTCATTATGTTTTCTGTTTGGATGCTTTACCCCAGTGAATGGGACTCTACCTTACAAAAAATGTAAAACATAGTTTTTTGCTTTCTAGTCTTTTTTGCAAATTATTACTTAGATGCACTAAGCAACATGCTAAAGAATGAAACTGGACCGTTTTCTTATGTCATACACAAAAATAAACTTAAAACGGATTAAAGACCTGAATGTGAGACATGAAACCATAAAAATCCTAGAGAAGAACACAAGTAGTAACCTTTTTGACATCAGCCATAGCAACTTTTTTCTAGATATGTTTTCTAAGACAAGGGAAATAAAACAAAAAATAAACTATTGGGATGTCATCAAAATTAAAAGCTTCTGCACAGTAAAGGAAATAATCAACAAAACCAAAAGGCAACCTATGGAATGGGAGAATACATTTGCAAATGACATACTTGATAAAGGATTAGTATCCAAAATATATAAAGAACTTAGAAAACTCAACACCAAAAAACAAAAATCCAGTTTAAAAATGGGCAGAAGACATTTATAGGCATTTTTCTGAAGAAGACATACAGATGGCCGACAGACACATGAAAACATGTTCAACATCACTGATCATCAGGGAAATAAATCAAAAAACTACAATGAAGTATCACCTCACACAAAATAACAGATATTGGCAAGGATGTGGAGAAAGGGTAACCCTCTTGCACTATTGGTGGGAATGCAAATTGGTGCCGCTACTCTGGAAAACAGTAAGAAGTTTCCTCAAAAAGTTAAAAATAGAACTACCCTATGATCCAGCGATCACACTATTCAGTATTTACCCAAAGAATATAAAAATACTAATTTATTTTATTAAATATTTACTTTATTTATTTTATTTTGAGAGAGAGAAAGCATGAGCAGGGAAGGGGCAGAGAGAGAGAGAGAGAGAGAGAGAGAGAGAGAGTCCCAAGCAGACTCCACACTGTAGGCACACAACAAGATTCTGGGCTCAAACCCACAAACCATGAGATCATGACCTAAGCCGAAACCAAGAGTCAGATGCTTAACCAACTAAGCCACTCAGCTACCCCGAAAAATACTAATTCAAAGGGATACATACACCCCTGTATTTATAGCAGCATTATCAACAATAGCCAAATTATGTAAATGGCCCAAGTGTCCATCAACTGATGAATGGATAAAAAAGATGTGGTATGTGTGTGTGTGTATACATATGTACAATGGAATATTGCTCAGCCATAAAAAATGAAATCTTGCCATTTGCAATGACATGGATGGAGCTAGAGGGCATAATGCTAAGAAAAAAAAGTCAAAGGAAGAAAAATACCATATGATTTTTCTCATATGGGGAATTTAAGAAACAAAACAAATGAGCAAAGGGATGAGTTACTGAGGGGAGGTGGGTGGGAAATGGGTTAAACAAATGTTGGGGATTAAGGAGGGCACTTGCTGTAATGAGCACCAGATGTTGTATGTAAGTGTTGAATCACTATATGGTACACCTGAAACTAATATTACACTGTGTTATCTAACTGGAATTTAAATTAAAACTTTAAAAAAATAGCTGCACTAGGAAGTACTAAGAGGTCTGAAAAGAGTTAATGTTGCTGGCAAGGTCACAAATCTAATCCCTACTCAATTTAATTCAATTTGGAATACGTTAATGAGCACCTTAACACTGCCAGGGACTATACTAAATGACACAGAGTATACAAAAGCAAACTAGCATTCAGTAAGCATCTACTAGAAGTCAGGCGCCAAGCTTGAACTTCACTTCCTGATCTCTCACAGCTTCTCAACCACCCTGCGACGTAGTTAATGCAATCCCCGTTTAGCAGATGACATAGAGGCACAGGGCAGAAATAGACTTTGCCTAAGCCCATGTATTAGGTGGTGAAGCTAAAATTTAAATTCAAATCACCTGATCCCAAAGCCCATGCTTTCCTCACCAGTCATCAATGTATCTCCACCATAGAGAAAAATGAGTTATGCATAGCGTTTATTAGTCCTGCATCCAAAGATCTTTAAAGAAAGAGGGGACAGGAGGCGGGGGGGGGGGGGGGGGGGAATGTCCTATAAGTTCAGTTTAAACCTCTAAAGGAAGGTAGGAGGGCACCTCTTTCAGGGATGCTGAGGGAGAGTGTTCACAAAAGGGGATAGTGGCCATAAACCAGACCATGGAGTTTCTTTTTTTTTTTTTTTTTTTTGAAATTTATTGTCAAATTGGTTTCCATACAACACCCAGTGCTCATCCCAAAAGGTGCCCTCAATACCTATCACCCACCCTCCCCTCCCTCCCACCCCCCATCAACCCTCAGTTCTGTTTTTTTTTTATTAAAAAAATTTTTTTTAACGTTTATTTATTTTTGAGACAGAGAGAGACACAGCATGAACGGGGGAGGGGCAGAGAGAGAGGGAGACACAGAATCGGAAGCAGGCTCCAGGCTCTGAGCCATCAGCCCAGAGCCCGACGCGGGGCTCGAACTCACGGACCGTGAGATCGTGACCCGGGCTGAAGTCGGACGCTTAACCGACTGAGCCACCCAGGCGCCCCAGTTCTCAGTTTTTAAGAGTCTCTTATTCTTTGGCTCTCTCCCTCTCTAACCTCTTTTTTTTTTCCTCCCCCCCCCCCCTGGGTTTCTGTTAAGTTTCTCAGGATCCACATAAGAGTGAAAACATATGGTATCTGTCTTTCTCTGTATGGCTTATTTCACTTAGCATCACACTCTCCAGTTCCATCCACGTTGCTACAAAGGGCCATATTTCATTCTTTCTCATTGCCACGTAGTACTCCATTGTGTATATAAACCACAATGTCTTTATCCATTCATCAGTTGATGGACATTTAGACTCTTTCCATAATTTGACTATTGTTGAGGGTGCTGCTATAAACATTGGGGTACAAGTGCCCCTATGCACCAGTACTCCTGTATGCCTTGGGTAAATTCCTAGCAGTGCTACTGCTGGGTCATAAGGTAGGTCTATTTTTAATTTTTTGAGGAATCTCCACACTGTTTTCCAGAGTGGCTGCACCAGTTTGCATTCCCACCAACAGTGCAAGAGGGTTCCGTTTCTCCACATCCTGTCCAACATCTATAGTCTCCTGATTTGTTCATTTTGGCCACTCTGACTGGCGTGAGGTGATATCTGAGTGTGGTTTTGATTTGTATTTCCCTGATGAGGAGCGACGTTGAACATCTTTTCATGTGCCTGTTGGCCATATGGATGTCTTCTTTAGAGAACTGTCTATTCATGTTTTCTGCCCATTTCTTCACTGGGTTATTTGTTTTTCGGGTGTGGAGTTTGGTGAACTCTTTATAGATTTTGGATACTAGCCCTTTGTCTGATATGTCATTTGCAAATATCTTTTCCCATTCTGTTGGTTGCCTTTTAGTTTTGTTGGTTGTTTCCTTTGCTGTGCAGAAGCTTTTTATCTTCATGAGGTCCCAGTAGTTCATTTTTGCTTTTAATTCCCTTGCCTTTGGAGATGTGTCAAGTAAGAAATTGCTACGACTGAGGTCAGAGAGGTCTTTTCCTGGTTTCTCCTCTAGGGTTTTGATGGTTTCCTATCTCGCATTCAGGTCCTTTATACATTTTGAGTTTATTTTTGTGAATGGTGTGAGAAAGTGGTCTAGTTTCATTCTTCTGCATGTTGCTGTCCAGTTCTCCCAGCACCATTTGTTAAAGAGACTGTCTTTTTTCCATTGGATGTTCTTTCCTGCTTTGTCAAAGATGAGTTGGCCATACGTTTGTGGGTCTAGTTCTGGGGTTTCTATTCTATTCCATTGGTCTATGTGTCTGTTTTTGTGCCAATACCATGCTGTCTTGATGATGACAGCTTTGTAGTAGAGGCTAAAGTCTAGGATTGTGATGCCTCCTGCTTTGGTCTTCTTCTTCAAAATGACTTTGGCTATTCGGGGCCTTTTGTGGTTCCATATGAATTTTAGGATTGCTTGTTCTAGCTTCGAGAAGAATGCTGGTGCAGTTTTGATTGGAATTGCGTTGAATGTGTAGATAGCTTTGCAGACCATGGAGTTTCTATAGGGTTCCAGCAGGATGACAGCAGAGGTGTTCTAGTGGCTCAAGACTTTCAAGAGCAAAGGTACAGAGGTGAGACTTAGTGCTATGCCTAAGAAATGGGGATTGTCTTTGGGAGGTCAACAGATGGACTTGAGGCTGGCAAGGCAGGCCTGAGCCAAGCCAGAGAGAGGCCTGAATTTATATTCTGGATAGTTTTTGAGCAGGGGAACAGCACAGTCAGAATTGTGCTTCAGACAGTTTACTTAGAAGTATTTGGTCCAGTTTAGTGTTTTTCCCCCTTTTAATTTCATAAGGGAACTTGGTATTTGAAGAGAAAAGAATGACCATCTTAAAAGGTCAGGGTTGTTTGGGTTTATTTTTTTATTTTTTGTTTTGTTTGTTTCTTCTTCTTTTTTTTTTTTTTTTGTCCTTTCCTACTTTTTAGTAAATGGATTTCCTTAACTAGGTTCTTGACGACAATGTAAACCTGACCACTTAAGAACTCACTGTCTGAGCCTCAGATATTAGTCTTTCATTATAGACCAACATTATTTTCCCATTCACCAAATTACTTCATACAGGCAAGTGCGGATTGGTTGCTAAGATATTTCAATCAGCTCAGCTTGGTTAATGAAGAATATGGACGTTGATAAATGGGTGAATCCATCAGTGCCCCCTGCTTAGGGGATGTGTCATTGTCACATCACCACTCATGGAAATCAGGTCAAGTGGCTCTGTGTTTTAGGATGGGAAGCTGGGCTAACTGGACAAAACCAATAGAAACTTAATTCGGAAGCAAAAAAAAAAAAAAATTGTACATGAACATAAAGAGCTAGAGAGATGAATATGGCCTGCCTTCTTTTTTCTTGGAACTCTTCAATGCTGCCTGACAATCAGTTCAATTTAATATAACCCCCTGGGAAGCACACTTTCTTCCTAAGCAGGAAACCGTAGAATGTCAGAAATACATAAAAGGCAGCTTACATCTGGAAGAAGAAAGACAGGTATGCTTCTAGAAGGAACACCTATGAGGTGAACCCTGAGAATTAAGCACTGCTCGCCTATTAATGTTTCTTTATTCCCGGCATAAGGATTGCAATTTAGGAACAGGCTGAAAACTCCTCACTCAGTATTCCAAAGTGGGCTCTGAGCCCCAGTGCTAGAAATGAAAGTCAAGGAGCAGTAGAAAATACAATGGTAGTTTGGAGAAAGCCATGAGAAGCAGGACAGGCAACTGTCTCCTGCACTCCCAGACCCTCGGCACCTCACCCCGGGACGCCTCCTAGTCACCTGTTTGGTCTCCTTTCCTTGCCCCCTCCCCATACCAGCTCACCCCGCAGAAAGCTTCCAGTGCAGCTGTGCTCCAGCTGGTCCTACATCCCTACTCCCTATCACTCTGGGTTCTCAAGCAGCTCCCAGAGGAGCACCCAAGTGCTGTGGACAGGCCTGGGGATAGGGCAAGGGGCACGGCCCCAGACCCGCAACTCTTTTCCACCCAGAACTAATCGTTTGCAGCCATTTTGTTTACTGAGCCTTCCCTTAATATCTCTTGGTAAGTAAAAGCTCTCATCACCAAAACAAGGTCGAGAACCACCATTGTGTGTCACTACAAGCCTGGTTTCACACGTCTCATCTGGCCCACTGGCTTCACCAGCCCTGCCTCAAAGACACTCTCCTGCCCACCGTTTCTCAGGGTGTTCATATCACTCCGGCACCCTCTGGATCATAAAGAACTCTTCCTTAGGACATTTGTTTCATGCTTAGCCATGTCATGCCTTTTGTCATTTCTGATGTATTTTCTTCTCTGTTTTGTTTTCCAAGATGGACCAGAGCTATGAGGTGAGCCAGGGTCCCAGCTGCAGAGACATTCAGCATTCACTTGCATGTGGAACCCTCACACAAGATTCCTTCCTACCTCCTCACACTGGCTGACACGCTGATGCACCTCTGCTCGCTGCCTGCTCTTTGCAGGGAGACTGAACCCTCTTTCTTGCAGTTCACCTCCTGCCTCTCTCAATTATCTCCAAGACTCCAGTCTGTCCTGACCTCCCCTCCTCAGATCTAATACACACGTACTCAGTACCACACAATGTAGCATGTAATCACCCCTTGCCTTGAACTATTCTCTGTTTGCTGTAGATATGACTTTGGTCCCCCTGACAGAACGTCAGGCTCACCAACACATTGGACTGGGTCTTACATACAAAGGCAGATGGCCTGATTTGCTTTGGGTGGACTACCCTGAAAGGTCATTGAATGAGTTGACTCCTTAATTCCAACAGAAGAGAATTTTCCCTTTCTGTTTTGAAAAGCCACCCCTGCCTTCACTTTCAGTGCTACAAATAACTTCCATAAAACTCATGAATATGTATAAAACAGTATGTTTTATAAGGAGAAGCTACAGAACTATTGGCCCCATTTCCGTTCTGGTTGGGCTTTTGTAGTTGTAAATACCAGAGGCATAATCACACCAGGCAAACACTGTAGCAGGGGTGTTTGTAAAGATTCAGGGGTGTACAAAATAATCCCTGAGCCAAGCTGTAAGCAAAGTTATGTCAAGGCCTCCTCAAAAACCATACGTAGAAACTGGCTACCCTCCACTGCCCAACACCCAGCATGTCCCAGACATCAGGAGAACTGAGTCTGCTTTTTGAGACAGGGCTATTCCATTCCCTGGGGTGTATGTGTCCACCTTTCTAAGCTTTCTCATGGCTTCTCAGCTCCCCTATAATTTCATAACGTCCCATAGACACACACTTTTTCCTGTAGCCCCAGATACTGTGGAACATTTCAGTTCAGCACCAGCCATTCTCTGACCCAGCTTCCTCCATTCAAATCTAAAGAGAAAGAATCTGATTAACTGGGTTCCCCTTCTGTCCAGTGTCCAGTAGGGAAGAAGGAGGCAGGCAGTATAAACAGGACAGACGTAGAATCTGAAGGAAAGAATATTGGGGTTCCTGGGTGGCCCAGTTGGTTGAGTGTCTGACTTTGGCTCAGGTCATGATCTCATGGTTCATGGGTTCGAGCCCCATGTCAGGCTCTGTGCTGACAGCTCAGAGCTTAGAGCCTGCTTCAGGTTCTCTGTCTCCTTCTCTCTCTGCCCTTCCCCTGCTCACACTCTGTCTCTCTCTCTTTGTCTTTCAAAAATAAATAAACATTAAAAAATGTTTGGAGGAAAGAATATTAAGGAGGTAGGACTGGTCTCTCCCGTAGCATTTATTATTACTTGCAAAGCATTAAAAATATGCCACTGTCTCCCTCTGATTTTACCTCTTCTGTTTTCCAAATACGCTATTTTCATGAAAGTAATTCTAATTTCTAAGTGCATGGACAGAAGGAAATCAGCAGCCTGGACCACACTGAGTGTCACACCAATTGCGCCTCGTCAGTCAAAGCTGACACCGTCCAACAAGGTCCGTCTCAGAGAAGCACCTTGAATCAAGCCTCTTAAAAATCCCTCAAGTTTAAACATACTCAACTCTGTATCTAAATCGAAATATCTCTCAAACTAATGAGGCTACATTCTATTGTTTGCATTTTGAGGCCATTAAAAATGCAATTTCCTCTGGTTCTCTCAAAAGAGCTTTATGCTTACAAGTTCTGTGAGCTTTTCCCACTGAATATCATTATATCATGAGATTTTTGACTGCTGGACAACACAGCGTTTGTTGTTCAGTAAAGAATAGTTTGAAGGGCACCTGGGTGGCTGTGTCAGTTGGGCATCTGACTCTTGATATCGGCTCAGGTCATGATCTCGGTGGTTGTGGGATCAAGCCCTGAGCCGGGCTCTGTGCTGACAGCACGGAACCTACTTGGGATTCTTTCTCCTTCTCTCTCTGTCCTCCCTTGCTCTCTCTCTCTCTCTCTCTCTCTCTCAAAATAAACAAACATTTTTTTAAAAAGAATAATTTGAGATATGAGCATGGTGTCCGAAAATCAGTACTTTTTTTTCCCCAAATGAAAACTTAAAAATTCTGTCAGGTTTTGATGTTGCCAATCTTATTTTCATTAAAAAATAATAATAATAGTTGCTAGAAAAACTTGTGGTATCATAGCCTTCTTGGCCTATGGTTCTCCATTCTGCAATTCTTAACATAGAAAATGTTTCCATAAAGTGAAGACCAAAAATAAATGAGAATTCCCACCAGACTTCTAAAAGAAACAAAGTCAAGTTGTAAATTTTAGGAACAAGAAACTTAATTAATTCTCCATAAAGAACTATGAGGATAGAACCAACATTTTATGGACTAAAGGTGTACATCGCCAAAACCTAACTAAACATTTTTGAGACTACTTTACCTTCAGTGATAACAAATTATTGAATTTTCTGCCAAAGGGAAGACTTATAGGACCTGCGAGACTCAGATTCAACAGAAAACAAGTCAGTATTATTGGACATTAATGATTTTTGAGTCTTTGAGATGGATTTTATAGCCAACAACAATGATTCTGTCTTACTCACATTGAATCATGTAGAAAGGAGGAATTTTGAAATTGGCATTTTCCACACAATTTATTGCCTATGACTAAAGGCAAACGCTGGTTTCCCCTGGTATTTCTCACCTTCACTACTTCTGCATAAGAGCAGAACTCTCTTAACAAGGTTTGTGCATGAAATCAGAACTGTGCCCTAGGGGAGAAGCTCTTCAGATCCTTCCAACTACCACTTTTTTCCAGATCCTGTAGATGTACTTTGATATATACAGTATTGTCTTTGCTTACATTCTCCCTAATAATCTACTTGATGCACTATACACATGATGTGTTGTTATTTTTAGTGGACCAGCATTCTTTTTTCTGATTCTGAATATAGCCATAACACATTGTCCAAGAATTAATTGCTCCTTCCTCTGTGCTCCTATGGCCAAGGTACCTCTGTTCTAACATAAGCAATATAATTTGCCTTATATAGAGTGTAGCTAACCAAACCACAAATGTCTCTCAAGTTGCCTTATATAGAGAGTAACTAATCAAACCACAGCTGTCTCCCTAGATCATATTCCTCTAGAAAAGAGAATGTCTCCATTGCTTTGTCTCTCCCCAGGCCCTTGGCATAGTACCTGGTGGAGCCAAGAGACAGTTTCTGGATTTCATACTGTTCCGTCCTCAGCCACCCCAAATAAACACATAATCCAAGGGAAACTGCACTTGGCAAACTCAATCTTAAAACAATTTTTCAGCCCTCTCCTCTTCACCCTCCAACCTAGTTGCAAAACCTAATACTTCTTTCTAAATAGAAATTCTAAAGCTGCCTGTCACTTAGGAGAAAGGAGTAGAGGGTAGAGAGGGAGAAGGGTGAGGTGAGAGAGAGAAGAGGAGGAAAAGAGATGGTTAACATTTTTTGAGTCCCATATGTCTGGAATCACGTTAAATACTTTACATGCTTTATCTCATTTAATCTTACCAAGAGCCCTAAAAGGGAAATACTATTATTGTGCTATCTTTCAGCTGAGAAAATTTCAAAGGTTGAGTAACTGCTCAGTCACTGGTAAGAAGCATAGCCAAATACTTGGAAATTGTTAAGGGACTGAATAAATGATCTTGTCACCTTTCCCCTGGCACTTCAACGTGGTTGAGAACTGGAGTAAGATAAAAGCCATCCATTATTTGACTCCCTGGCATTTCAGGCACACACACATTCACCTGCCTATCAGACTGGATTAAGTGCTTGGTATACTTAGCCAAGGATACAGGAAATTATTAGAAATATAGTAGCCACAGAGACAGGAGCAGGTCCAGCATTCCTCAGTACAGCTTCTGGTAAAGAGGGTCCACTGCCAAGTGTTGGAGACAGCATCACAGAAAGTAAGATTTGCCAGAACTTGGAAGACCCAGTTTTTGCTTTGCCATAGTCTTCCACACAGAGAATTCCAGACAAAACTTCCCGCTAACAATCTGTATGCCTGGATTCAGGAAATGTTCACAAATATTGGGATCTCCTGGCTCAGCCTTAGTGAGGTCACCTGCTCCTCCAGAGAGAGAAACCAGAGACAGACACTATGCTCAGGTGACCCTGAACCATGCCTTGGCCTCCATATTCCTCAGCTGGGAAAGCCAGTTCCCTGCACACTCAAACCTCAAAAGAACACGTTGAATATTTCCTAAAGTGTGAGCCACCACCCCAGTGTCAAAACTTCCTGGAACATTGTTGGAAAAGCCTATGCCTCATGCACCCTGGACCTACTGAATCAGGATATCTCGAACTAGAAACCAGAAATTGGCATTGTTATTAAGCTCCTAGTGCCACCCCTACTCACTAACATCGCAGCATGGCTGTGTGCAAAGGGGTTGCTTTCGCTTAAAAGGAGAGTCTCATTGATGTGAGAATAACTTTCCACTTAAAACATTCAAAACCCATTACCGTTACCAACTTTTCTTTCCAGAACCTTCTTTTGCAGAAGAAGCGGATCCTAAAGTTTCAAGTGAGTTCTTAGAATTGTACTCATTAAACTGTATGTTAATCATGGATCAGGGATAGCACATTATACAACCCATTAAGCTTTTGTATGTTCCTGAAAGACTGCAGATTGTATAAAAATACAAATGATCCAGTGGTTAAAATAATTGGCTATAATGAACAGCAAAATTAATTATGAATGACCTCATTGCTTACCAGTTGACCTAAGTCATTAAGCAAATGTAATGGGTTGGATGAAAATAAGATGTAGTTTGGCTCCTCCAAAGTGTTTCACAACATCCACTGCAGTCCCAGGGTCTCACTGCCAGCACAGAGGATATATAGAGGAGGCAGTGTACATGAGGCCAATGATGGTCCTCTAGAGAAAGATTCAGTATGAATCCATGATAAGAGCATAATCTATGAGATCCTGGATATCCTATAGAGCAGGAAGAAAATCTTCTTCAGTTAAATGAGCTCTTCCGTACCACCAAGGTGTCTTCTGATTTAGCTAAGTACTGACTTACTAAATTAGCATTTCCATCCGGGTGCTCCATGGAACACCAACCCTAAAAGATGTTGTGGGGAAGATGGAAAGGAGTGTGAAGGCAGAGCTTCTGGAGCAAAGCACCTTTTAGAGAATCACAATGCAAACTAGCACATTAAATGTTCTGAGAGCCTGGTGATAAAGAAACTCGTTTCAGTTCTGCATTAGTCAATGTTCTTGGTTGCCAGCCAAACCCTGCCTGTCCGAAGGAGAACTGAGGGTCAGAGAGGGACGTGAAGGACCTCCCAGGGAACATGGAAGCCTGCAAAACCAAGGATGTTAGGCACAGAACAACCTGGAACCATGAGTCACCTCATCTCCTCCTTTGACTGTGTCATTCCCCCAATGAACATCTCAGGATGAATCATTTGAACAGAGAAGCCTAGGATGGAGGCCTGTTCTCTGACTGATGGGGGCAGAGAACATTATTACCTATTCCAGAAAACTCCTTACAAGGGGCAATGAAGACCCTCACTTCAGGGTGTGTACCTTGGACAGTTCCATCTCCCTGAACTCACACGCCCATTAACCATTTTGCAGCTCAACTTTGTTTAACTCAATGTTCTCAAAATTATTCTACAACCATTTCTTCACATAACACCTATTAACAGTAGAACACCCTTTTGGAAATGGTGTAAATAATAGTAACTGGGATATGTGATTAGTATATAAATTGGGTACATGATTAACATGTTGAACACACACTTAGTATAACCGATCATTTGCATGGTTAATTTTGAAGGTGTACTGAACTGTTATTTTTGTTCACAATGGTATTCTGAGCAGATCACCCCCCAAAATAAATAGGTTCTGAAGCAAGTTATTCTAAATGTTCTTATTCCTCCAACTTTTTAAAATCTACAATAACTTTGGTTAAAATGAATCCCAAGGATAGCCTTGATGGGGAGAAATTAACAAAAGAGCAACCTGTTATCTCTGGGCATGTTGAAGGGGGTCCGTACCTCATGATGTCAGTAACAGTGGGGAAAGGGGTGATCTTGTTGCTATTATCTCCATTAATACAATTATAGTAATCTGTAGGGCACTTTATATTTCACAGCGTTCTTCTACCCACCTGACATCTTTGATCGTAAAAGCTCTGGGCCAGTAGTTCCCTTATGAGCTCAGGATTCTGGCTGCCTCCCTGAGTCACTGCCTAAAAGTGTCTCTGACTATGAAACGTTACCAGCAACAAAACTGTCTGTTGGGTCTTACATGATGTTAAATGAAGGAAAGATGCTACTCTCTGCCCCTGTAGCATTAATGTTTCTGTTGTTTATGTCTCCAGTTTTCCCACACTTTGGAGTCCAGAGTAGTCACAGTCAAATTAATCCCCAGAGAGTAAATGAGCTCAATGCAGGGGAAATGAGGACCAGTAAGAATACAGCTGGCCCACACATGACAGAGGGAGAGAAGCAAAGTTAAGTCTCACAAGCCTGGATGTTAGAGACAGTCATCCAGCTGCTAATAGCCCCAATAAGAGAAATCAGCATATTGGTTCTGCCTTAACCATGTCTAAAGGAGGTATGGACGATGTCAGCCCCTGCTTGCTTCTGCTTCTGCTTCTGCCCAGCCCATGTCAGGCACTGAACACCTGACCTTTGCAGACCTACCTAGTGTGCCCAGCCCAGGGAATACCTGGTCTAGAATCACACTAGCACTTTTATCCACCAATTATCAGGGTTCAAATGGTCTACACCATTCAGTTGGTCCAGAGCACTAACATTGAACTTGACCAGTCACCCAGCTTGTTGCCAGGAATTTGCTACTTCCACTGCAGTTTTCCAGTTAGAGCTGAGACACAGGCCCCCAGATCCAGGTTTCTGAGGTTGACCCATGTTTCCTGTACCTTCTTGTTAACTCTAATGAACCTCTCTGTCAGATAGGATTAGATTTGGCTGCACCTAATAGAAAACACAGAGGCTTAAAACCAAAAGATTTGTTTCTTTGTGTAAAAGAAGTCCAAAAGCAAGTGACCCTACTGATAAGTTGGTTTCACAAAGTCATCAAGAAACTTTGGAAAAAGAAGAAGAAACATACCTGTCATTCTGCTTCTTAAGGGCTCTCATAGTCAAAAATAGTCCCTAGACCACCATCCACCACATCCACATTTCAAGCAGTCAGAAGGAAGGAGAGAAGTCACAAGGAAATTTCTCCAGCCCTCTGTACTTCTTTTAAGGAAGCTTTTCAGAATTCCTTCATAATTTCCACTTTGTTTCAAGCCAGAACTTATACATATTGTCATACATAACTTCATGGAAGGCTAGGAAGCATAGTTTTATTGTTGGATATATTGCCACCCCCCAATAATATAGAGCTTCTGTGAGTGTATTAGTTAGATTAAATTCATATTAATGTAGGCAATCCAGGACTGGTTTGGTGGCCTCACAACTACCAGGTCTCAGGTTCCTTTTACCTTGTGGTTCTACCATCCTCATCATGGGACTTGCACATTGTCTCAATCAGTTCACCATACTATAACAGATTACCATTGACTGAGTGGCTTAAACAACAGCCATCTGTTTCTCACAGTTCTGGAAGCTGGGAAGCCCAAAATCAATGTGCTAGCAGATTCATTTCTTGGTGAGGATGCTACTACTGGCTTGCAGATACCCATCACCTCTCAGTGTTCACATGATTTCCTTGTGTGTGCAAAGAGAGACAGAGACAGACAGACAGACAGACAGAGCAAGTGAGCTCAGCTTTTTCTTCCTCTTCTTATAAGAACACTAATCCTAGTATGGGGGATCCACCCTCATAAGATCATCTAAACCTAATTACCTCCCAAATTAGGAGGCCCCACCTCCTAATACCTTCACATTGGGAGTTAGGCCTTCAACATATGAATTCGGGAAGGGGGTACACAAATTTTCAGGCCATAACACACTTCATGGTCTATAATGGCCTTTCCTACTCCAGCCATCACATCTATTGTCCAACTAGCTAGAAGGAAGAAAGCCTGGAGACTTTAAAGATACTTCCTGAACATTTGATGTATCACTCTACTTTCATCTCATTAGTCACATATCCATATCTAACTGAGAGGGAGGCTAGGAAATAAATTCTGGGTGGCCATGTACCCAGCTAATATTTGGGAATTCTAATTCTGGAAGATGGGGAAATGCTCATTAGAGACAAGTATCAATTTCTGTCACCATTTGTAAGAAAGACAGAATACATAGTGGATAAGCAATTAAGAATACCTACCATAACTTCCCTCATCCCACTGGGACACCCACTAGATTCTGAGCCTTGCCCTGGTCAAGAAGCTCTGTCAAAGCCATGACTCTTGGATGAGAACCATTGGGTCTAATTCCTTGGACTAGATTTTACCTGCTCCCCTTGGTTTTGAAATGATGGTGTCACCCTAGAGCTGGTTCATCATTCTGTCCTAAGACCCCTTCCCTATCCCTAACCTTGTCTAAGAACTCCCAGCATGTTTTATATTGCAGACTTAGCCAGTTTTAACAAAGAAACAAAGAATTGTTGGTTACTGTAAAAAAATGTTTTCCACTCATTTCTGATCATGAATTAGGTTTAGTCTTGTGAAACTGCCTCTTTTTAATTGGACCTTTTGACAGAACCAGATGGGTTTGCGTTTGTAAACAGAAGCACATGAATGAATGAAAGAATAACTGAAAGAATACCATGAGTAACTGTAATTTTGCCAAGTTCAGGAAAACTTTAAAGAAGTTTAGAGATTATAGATAGACTACTGGTCCTGCCTGAGGTCAACACATGGTGGCACATTAGACGTGGGAAGGTTACAATACTACCACAATGGCACCTGGGTTCACATCATCCTGCATACATTCATTGTGAGAACACTGATGTCACAATAAGGAAATCCGTGTGTGTGTCCCAGTTTTGACACTTTTTAACACTCATAACTTAGTCAAGTTTCTTCATCCCATTGTTCTCCTTCTCCCATTGTTCTCCCATTCTTCATCCCAGGTTCTCCTTCTCCCCAATGAGGATAACATCATCTCTAAAGAGTGAAGATTAAGTGACTGCATATGAGGAAGAACCTAGCACTATCTTTGGCCCACAGAAGATAATCAGCAACGGTCCTCTGAATCTGAATTTATATGGAGAAAACGTTCAGTACCACACTAATTACATACACTTTTTAAAAATACATCACTTTTTTATGGACTTAAAAAACACTTCATTCTGAATTTTCCATTTTAGAAAAGCAAACTATAAATATTTTCAAGGCTCTGTAACCAGTGCAGTAACCAGTATAATATTTAGTACAATAAGATAGCTATTTTTTTTTCATTAAAAAAATAAAAGCTTGTATTGGAAATTATACCAATAAAGTCCATTTGGTTTTACAACTTAATTATATGTAGTAAAATTTTACTGCCACATTTAACAGATATTAACCTAATTCTTTTTAAACAAAAGCAGTATTTGAATGGAAGTGAACCCTAAGTTGAGGGGAAAAAAGGAACCCCCTTAAAATATTTCCTCAGTATTTATTTTTCAAGAAAGGTCAACTCAGCTAATGCATGAGTTTGCTTAATGTCTTATTTGTGTTATCTCAATATTTTTAGTAAAACAAATTTGTTACTATGGTGTTCAATTTTAACATTACCACAAAATAGCCAATATCAGGAAGGCAAGACCAACTGTGACTTTTGCAATAACAAATTTTAGTCAATTGAGTTTATACACTGGTTAAAACAATTTTTAAAACTCGGGCAATAGTTGGAAAAGATGAGTCTTTCAGATAGATTAATCTCTTACTATGTTCTAGAGGATTTGTCACTTCCTTTATAATAAAACAAAACAAAACAAAACATAAGAATCTATTCAAGTGCTGAAAATTCATTGCTTTCAGTCTTAATACACTTCACAGTGAAATTTTATCAACATTTCCACCTTATTTGATGTGTTCTTGTATAAAATAAAATATTCTTTAAAGTTCTCAATAAAAATCCATAAGACACCATTAGGTCCTTAAAATATGTTTCCTATAGAATATTTACAATGCATAGCTTCAGAAGCTGCCAGAATGCATATGCATGAGCAATAATACAGACATCTTGGGTGATTATCTGAAATTCAATTTGACTCTACAACTATTTATTGACTAGTCTAAAATCAGAGGTAACAAGTTTATGTAATGAATAAGATCCACACTTCACAGACACCGTAACGGCATCACGAGGCATCACCATCATCGTGGAGCTCCCTACTAGATAGGCAGCCATATGGTAGGCTATAGAGACACGAAGATATGTCAAATACAGTCCCTGCCTCAAGACGTTTGTATTATTGGGGCACCTGGGTGGCTCAGTCGGTTAAACGTCCGACTTCAGCTCAGGTCATGATCTCACAGTCTGTGGGTTCGAGCCCTGCGTCAGGCTCTGTGCTGACAGCTCAGAGCCTGGAGCCTGCTTCGGATTCTGTGTCTCCCTCTCTCTCTGCCCCTCCCCTGCTCATGCTCTGTCTCTCTCTGTCTCAAAAATAAATAAAAACATTAAAACAAATTTTTTAAAGACGTTTGTATTATTATTCTTAATATGGATAAGGCCAGCATATTACAATTGTATAGTGCTTTACAAAATAAACCGATATCCATTATTTGACTCAACTTCAACATTCTTTTTTTTATTTTTTTTAATGTTTATTTTTGAGAGAGAGAGAGAGCAAGTAGAGGAAGGGCAGAGAGAGAGGGAGACACAGAATCCGAAGCAGGCTCCAGGCTCTGAGCTGCCAGCACAGAGCCCAACGAGGGGCTCGAACTCACAGACCATGAGATCATGACCTGAGCCGAAGTCAGACACTTAACCGCCTGAGCCACCCAGGCGCCCCAACACCTTCAATATTCTTATAAAGTATTTGAAGAACAGGTAATACCATCTTCATTTTATACATTAAGTGAATCTCAGCAATTAAGCAACCTGCCTAGGGTCACAAATCTAGACTGATGGCAGAAGTAGGATTGGAACTACATTAATATCTAAGGATTTTTCCATTGTAATAAACTTCTTCCATTTATTTAGGAAGCCGAGACATATTTATAAGACTTGGTTATAAAACACCAAGGCAGTATGGTAGATACAAAGGACAAATGATCAATATCAGATGAATTAAGGAAGCTACGGGCAGAGAACTTTGAGCCTGGACTCTCTCTGCACAGGCTTCCAGAAGGCAGATCTGAACTGGTTGTGAAGGATAGATGACATGCAGAAAAGCAGGGAAGAACAAGGAGGGCATTGTAGGGCAGAGCAAGCTTGACCCAAAATGTGTTGCTTGAATTACCATCCTCTCAGGAGCACAATAAACTGAGGGTAATTCATATTTTTGTCAACCTTGACCTCGTAATGCCTAGAACAGGTCCCCTGAGCATTGTATTTCAGGGTTGTTGGTTTTTGGTTTTTGGTTTCTTTTTCTTTGTTTGTTTGTTTGTTTGTTTTAAGTAGGCTTCATGCCCAGGGAGGAGCCCAATGTGGGGCTTGAACTCACAACCCTGAGGTCAAGACCTGAACTGAGATCAAGAGTTGGATGTTTAACAGACTGAGCCACCCAAGTGCCCCTTTTTGGGTTTTTGTGTGTATGTGCTGAGGGAAGTTATCCCTGATCTCTTTCAACAGCCAGCCCATGATAAATGTTTGGTAAATGGAGAGATGAGTGAATGAATGAATCAGAATAAATGAATGGGCAACATTCACTCGAGGATTAGAAAATGCCAAGGATTCAAGGATTTGGAAATACCATCACACTTCTGAGTGAGTCTGTTAATTAATTAATGCATTTCTTTATGCATAAATTATATATACATGAAGGGTTCTCAGCTGAGGATGATTTTGCCCCCCAGAAGATACTGGGAGACATTTTTTGAGTGTCACGACTAGGAAAGTACTGCTGGCATTTAGTGAGAAGAGGCCCAGGACACTGGTAAACATCCTGCAATGCACAGGAATGCACAGCACAAACCCCTAAAGCAAAGCATTATTCTGTTCAAAATTTCAATAGTGCCAAGGTTGAGAAATCTTGTTTTATAATAAGTGCTAGTAACGATTTTGGCAGTGAAGGAGGACAGAGGTTTCAAATATGTAAACAGATTAATCATTATAGATAATAATAAATAAGAATTATAAACTGGTAAGTACTAGAAAAAAAGATTGAGAAATACCATGAAAAAAATTGTTGGGAAATTCTTAATACCTTTTTGCTTCTGGCAGGAAAGGATAACTGGTCATTTCCAGAGGACAGCATTCTGGAAAATCTCAGGCAAACTAATTAGAAACCCAAACACACCAGAAACCCAAAATAAATTGGGTGCTTTTTCTGGGGGGAAAAATTTAATGCCTAAGGCAATTGTTCTGCTATTTTCCCTCTGAAATGTAGCATCACCCCCAACAACACCGTCAACATAAAGAAATTAAAAATAAGTAGAATAATGTTTGAGACTTAATGAGACTTCCATTTTCCTTAAAATGCAAAGACAGGGGTCCTTGGGTGGCTCAATGGGTTAAGTGTCCAACTTCGGTCAGGTCATGATCTCACAGTTCATGAGTTCGAGCCCCACGTTAGGCTCTGTGCTGACAGCTCAGAGCCTGGAGCCTGCTTCAGATCTTGTGTCTCCCTCTTTCTCTGTCTCTTCCCTTCTCACACTAAGTCTATATCTTTCCTTCAAAAATAAATAGACATTAAAAGTTTTTAATAAAAAATAAAAATAAAATGCAAAGACAAATTTTCAAAAACAGAGAACTATTTGGTTTTAGAAAGAGGTCTGTCCACCCATTCTCCCTTCCTTGGAGGAATCAGCCCTTCCTCACTCCTTGTGATTCTGGGAGACAACTAATCATAGGCTCTCTCATCTCCTCCACTAGAGTGACCACATGATACAAGCTAGACCAATCAGACTCTCTTCTGGACACTCAGAAGGAAGGTCAATGAAGCAGACTCATTCAGTCTCTCATCCTGGAGAACTTGTCTATGCATCCTGCCACCAAGATCCTCAGCTGCTGTGGCTCTTGCTTTCTATAGACCTTGCTATTCATCTAACCTTGGCTCCTAGAAGAAACCCTAGCATTCTCCTGATGACTCACTTTTTCTTTCTTGAGTTGGCCAGAGTTGTCATCTTTGCTTGAACCAAAGAACCCTACCTGGTATAGTTTGGTATTTTGTTTTAAGAATGGATTTTCAATTGCTCATCCAAACTTTTCAGCCCTATCCCTCTTTCCAGCACGTACCACATGTACCCTTGAAAGCCTTCCCTGACTTTCTAAGTAGGGGCACCTCTCAATAGATACCATTGCCTGAAATGAACATTATTTATTTAGTATGCATTGTCTTTTATTTCTAGTGTTTTCTGTAGACTTTAAGGGCACAGGAAGGCAGGATTGCACTTTGTATTTCTTCCAATCTTTCAGAGTAACGAGTGAATACTCCATAGGAAATGTTAAATGAATAACTGTGGAAGCCGGTCTCCAAGATGCCCCCAATGAGTCCCATCTCTTGGTGTTCATGCCCTTGTGTAGTCCTCCCCAACAGTGAATAGAGCTGGCTTCCATATCTAATAAGATATTGTGGAAATCTATGAAAGGCTAAATCTATGAAAGATGTTTGAGTTCCTGCTTTACTCATTCTATCTGGGAGAAGCCAGACACTGTGTCATGGGGACACTTTAGTAGCCTTATGGAGAGGTCCATTCAGTAAAGAATTAAATCACTTGCTTATAGCCCACACTTACTTGCCACTATCAGCCATCTTAGAATTGAACCATCTGGCCCCAATCCAGACTTCAGATGACTGGTGCGACAATACTTTGACTCTCCCCTCGAAAGAAACCCTGAACCAGTACCATCAAGCCAAGCCACTTCCAAATACCTGACCCACAGAAACCTTGAGACAATAAGTGCTTGTTGTTTTAAGCCACTAAGTTTTCGGGCAATTTGATACACAGGAATAGATAATTGATATACAATAATTGACTCCATCTTGGGCGAAATACAAACCCCACATTTATCTGAACTATAAAAATGAAAGAAGAAATTTGTTTCCTTGAAGAAACAGTTCCTATAAACAAAGCTACTTTAATATATGATGACTCAGTTCCACTTAGAGGCTAAAGACAAAAACAAAACCAGTTCTAACTCTTAACCTGGGAAATACTTAACAACAAATATAGTACCTTTTTAGGTACTTAGCTACTAAGATATGAACAGGGTGGATTTCTCATGGAGAGAAGTCTTCTACAAGAAGTTGGAAAAACAGATTTAAAAGTATGGTCACCAAATTTTCTAGACCCCAAATTCGAAAATATGGTTGACTTTTCTGAAGACAATGGACTAGACTGTTTGAAACCAATATAGTCCCAGAAAATTCTAGATATGATTCACTGCCTAAAACTTAACTCATGCTAAAGATTGAACTTAAACTATGGAAATAGACAGCTACTATTAGAAGATTGCAGTGCTTTGATTAATCTATGAGAAGGACAACAGCTTTCAAGAGAACTCGTACCATCCTGAGATGGCAAATTATGATTTTGAAGCAACACACACTAGGGAAAAAAACTCCGCTAAGTAATGAGAAAAGTATGTGAGTCACATATGCTAAGAAATCAAAGTATGGTGTTTCTTCTCAGAGTCATGATTTTAATAAACTAAGAGGACCTGAATGTTACATCTAAATGACTATATTTCCTTGTTACCTTTTGACAAATAATAGAATAGAAATTTGATTCTATCTAGCAAATTCACCACAAATTAATCATTATGTAGAGACACTACAGGGTTTATACATTGATACATATGTGTGTATACATATATATGTGTGGTATATGGGTGTTTCCATTAAAAATTTAGCTTATAAGAACAGACATAATCAAGTTTATGCATCTAAGTAAGATTTATCTCTTATGCTGATTTCATAAACTTATTCTTAAGACATTGTTATTACTCAAAATACTTTCAGGATTTCTCATTTGCCTTTGCCGTCACTGCAAAGGTAATAATTTGGTCATTGGAAAAAGGCAAATAATTTGGTGATCGGGAACAGGGACTCTGGATTCACTTTTTGGGTTAAAACTCTGGCTTTGCCAGGTATGAGGAGAGTTATCTTACAAAATCACCCAACATCTCTGCACACTGGTTTTCTCATCTAAAAAAACAGGAATAATAAAAGAACTCCCCTCTCAAAGTTATTGTGGGGAATAAATGAAATAGCATATGTAGAACTCCTAAAAAGTTCCCTGGCCTGTAGTTAGTGCCCCACAAAT
Source organism: Panthera pardus (assembly GCF_024362965.1). Classification (NCBI taxonomy): domain Eukaryota; kingdom Metazoa; phylum Chordata; class Mammalia; order Carnivora; family Felidae; genus Panthera; species Panthera pardus. Next base: position 24,187,957 of record NW_026526788.1, read on the forward strand.
GTTAACTGGTGAGGCTAGTTAGTTAGTTAATCACTTAGTTAGGGATGAGAATCCCCCCCCCAAAAAAAACACTCCTCCTAAAAATGTATGCAGTGGTGCCATAATTATAAAACGCATTTCCTCTCACAAAGATCCCAGGAAGATTAACGATCTTGGAAGCAAACAGCCCTGAAACATTGTTAATGCTGTTGCTGTTGAATGAATCTGATCAGGTTCCTTGGCTTTTAGGGTGTTTCCCCATAAACAAAGATCAACTGAGCAGACATACACAGCCCATAGGAACAACTAGAAGAGCTGTATGAACACACAACTGTTTGAAGGCAGTTGGAGAGCAGAACAGCAGCAGACTTGAGGGACCAAGATCCCAGAGAAAAGGGATGTTTTTGAGATAAGCCCCACTTCTACCTTTCTTTGTCCTCTAAACATCTGCTGGTTTGCCCATTGGCACAGCTCAGGCAGAGGCTCTGAGAGCCAAGCAGAAAGCAGTGGGACAGAAGGAGATTGTGATAGTCTCATGGGACCAGGGGACAGAAATTGAGGTTCATGGCCACTAAGTCATCCAGGATGTAAGGGACCAAGATAAAAAAAGAAGCCTAGAGAAGATAGGCTGAGACTGATTGTTTGAACCACTCTTACCCTTGAGGCATTCATTTGTTGACTCAGAAGCTGACTGGACTCAGAGACACAGAGGCTAGGCAGAAAGCAGCAGAGAAGAGTCTAGGGAGCTAAACACAGCAATTAATAGGCTCAGGATAGAAGGCAGATAAAAATTTCAGGGACACTGAGGAGAAGGTGTCTGGTAATTACCTCACGCTCTCAGATTAGACTCCTATAGGACTATTTTTTTTTTTTTTTTTTTTTTTTTTTAGGAATAAGGGCAATTGGGGAATTGACTGGACCTCATGAAGACAGAAACCTAGCCTAGAACCAGTTCAATTCCTAATTGGGTTGATGCAAGCTACTCCTACTCTAAATGTCTGTCAGAAACGAAATCTTCTCTGGAGGGATTTTCATTAAAAATGTTCAGCATTCAATCAAAAGTTATCAGATGCATCGACAGGACCAAGAGAAAACATATATATAGACAACAAAATAGACTCTGTTGATGATGCCTACTCAGTATTATCAGATAGGGATTTTTAAACAACCCTGATTGATATATTTAGTAAAAGAGAGGTCAGGATGGAGAATTTTAGCAGAGAACTGGAATCTACCAAAAAAATAACAAAATAGACATTCCAGGACTGAGAATACAGTAACTGAAATTAAAAACTCCTCAGATGTTTTAAACAGAAAACTTGACAAAAATGAAGAGAAGTGAATAAGACAGGTCAGGAGGAAATATCAGGAATGAAGGACAGAAAAGAAAAGCATTGAATCTACATAAAAGCCTGAGTCACATGGGACAGAATGAAACCTTCTAACTTACGTGTCATTGAGTCCTAGAAGGTGAGGAGAGAGAACAGAGCAGAAGAAATGTGTGAAGAAATCAGCCAAGGAGTATTCAGAATTGACACAAGACTTAAAAGGATCGACTCAAGAAGCACCAGGAAGGTTAAATACCAAAACAAACCAGCAAAACCTTAAGTATATTGTACGAAATCTGTGAAAAACAATGGCACAGAGAAAAATCTCAAAAGCAGCCAGAAAGAAGGTACTTTACTTCAAAGGAACAACAGGGCACCTAGGTGGCTCAGTGGGTTAAGCATCTGACTTTGGCTCAGGACATGATCGAGCACCACTTCAGGTAAACACAAGCCTTGCTTTGGGTGAGCCCTGCTTCTCTCTTTTTCTCTCTCTCTCTGCCCTACATGGGATATTCTCTCTCTCTTTCCCCTCCCTCTCTCTGCCCCTGGCTCACTTGCATCCTCACTCTCAAGAAAAAAAAATGGAACAACAAAAGATTGACAAATGAGGTTGTAGAAGTAGGAAGAGGCTATTATGTAGGGCATGGTACACCATGTTAAGGATTTTCATCTTTATTGGAAGAGAAATGGGAAATTTTTAAAAGGAAAAAGGCAGATTTGTGGATTTTTTTTTCTAAGATAGGTATGAAGCTGTGAGGATCTACCACATGGGAAAACATGCCTGGAAAGAATTCAATAGAGAGAAAATCAAAGAAGACAAATAGAGAAGTCAACTCTAGAATGCTTATTTAAGCCTCTGGTCCTTGAATTCATTTACACCTGGAGTTTCATAAGCCATAAGATTCCTTAATCAAAGTTTCTTGGAATTATGCAGGGGTCCCTGGATGCCAGGTCAAGAATGTCTGCTGTTGGAGTATAGAGGAAGGTTCCTATACTAAACCTGGGGAAGAAAGTTCAGGAAGGGCTTTCTGAAAGAGGCGAAGGATTCTGGGTAACTAAAAATAGTCATGTAACAGAAGACATGGTGGAAGAAATGCTCCTAGCAGAGGACTGGTCCTTGTGAAGGAGACCATGTGTAGCTCATCCGGAGCCTTTCTCCATATGACCGGTCATTTCCAAGTGACTGAGGCAGAAGGAGGTAGGCAAGACACTTCGCATGCTCCCTGCTAAGGGACGTGGCTTTATATGAAGGCTCTAGAGATTTGAGTGATACAGAAGATGCAAGACTAGCGGGTCTCTTCAACCACGTACAGACAGAGAGAAGGAAAGGTTCAAACATGAATCTCAGATGTCTACTCAGGGCAACCTGTCGGCTAGAGCTGGAGGTGTAATTTACTAGACAAGGGTGAGCGGCTGGTCTAAGAGAAAAAGGCATGAAGAGTAGAGAGCAGAGGAAGGTGATAAATTCAGTTTGGGGTGTGATGACATGAGGGATGTCTGTGATGAGATCTGTACTAGGCGACTGGATTTGGACAGGTAGATCTAGAAGTTAGAAGAGAGCGTTGAGCGAGTGGGGGAAAGTGTGAGTGCTCAACATTTGCCGGCTGACTGTTGAAGCCTCAGCTGTGGGTAAGCAGGCTAGGATGAACACCAAGGGATCCGTATGGGGAAAGTTGTTTACAAAAGTAGCTCAGGAGGAATTATTAAAGGAGAGGAGGACCAAGAGAGAAGGAAAGAAGGGCAGAGTTTAAAGAAGGGAGCCCACAGGGTGTCTTTAGGCTTCAGAATCATATGTAATCTGGGCTTCTAACTATTTGGTTCTGTTCCTTTCTTTACACTGGCTGCTAGGAAGCTCAGGATTTGTGATATACATCTAGGAGCTATACGGAACTTTAAAATCATTATGTTCATTAACTTTATCCTTAGTTTTATTTTTCTTATGGTTATTTCCCCTCATCCTATTTTTTTTATTGCATTTCTTTGTATCACCTGAAATCCAGAAATGGAGGGGAAATGAGTAAACAAATACACTGCATCTAAAATAAGATTTCAGGACGCCTAGGTAGCTCAGTCAGCTAAGTGTCCAGCTTTAGCTCAGGTCATGATCTCACTTGTGAGTTTGAGACCCGCATCGGACTCTGTGCTGAGCTCAGAGCCTGGAGCCTGCTTCGGATTCTGTGTCTCCCTCTCTCTCTGCCCCTCTCCCACTACACTTCAAAAGTAGATAAACATGGGGCGCCTGGGTGGCGCAGTCGGTTAAGTGTCCGACTTCAGCCAGGTCACGATCTCGCGGTCCGTGAGTTCGAGCCCCGCGTCAGGCTCTGGGCTGATGGCTCGGAGCCTGGAGCCTGTTTCCGATTCTGTGTCTCCCTCTCTCTGACCCTCCCCCGTTCATGCTCTGTCTCTCTCTGTCCCAAAAATAAATAAAAAACGTTAAAAAAAAAAAAAAGTAGATAAACGTTAAAAAAATTTTTTTAATGTTTATTTATTTTTGACAGAGAGAGAGACAGAGCATGAGCGGGGGAGGGGTAGAGAGAGAGAAGGAGACACAGAATCAGAAGCAGGCTCCAAGCTCTGCGCTGTCAGCACAGAACCCGACGCGGGGCTCGAACTCACAGACTGTGAGATCATGACCTGAGCTGAAGTCGGATGCTTAACCGACTGAGCCACCCAGGCACCCCCCAAAAAATTTTTTTAATAAGATTTCAAGCGACAGGCATGCCGCAATGCCTGCCATTTGCAACTGTCTTGTGTGCAGCCGGCTTCTCTCATTTACCTTACCTGCCTTGACTCTGTAGGCATTTGAGTTTGAGACTCCCAGTCTAACCAATCGCTAAGATCCTTTCCTGCTCTAAATTGGATGAATCTATCTGTAGTCCTTCAATGCTAAAATCCCATGAGCTGTTACTAAATATAATGTCAAGTAATCAGAATAACAGTTGTTTCTATTATATTCCACTAAAAACACTGAAACTGTGAAAATATATGATGTGCACAGCACTTGAGAAGAGATGGGCTGAGCTTCAAAAGCAACATGACGGTATTTACTCCAGACCTTTGTTACTAATCACTATGAGGTCCGGAGCTAGCACATGTGTTCAGTGGGATTTAAAACAAAATGACAGAGTGGTCCATCATTAGACCATGATGTTCAAGGCTAATTCTGTGAGCCTCTGCGTTAATGGGGTAATATTCTGTTTGGCCTTATTCTATTAATATTTATAGAGTACTCATTACCATAGCAACTAAGTGCTTTCCAGAAAGAACTGATCAAATAATTAGGGGGCTTCTGATCTCCCTCTAAATAAGCCTTTCCCTCCCCTACCTGATAAAGCAGTGTTCTGTCTATGCCTTTTCTCCCAGCATCCTAGCAGTATCCAATCTTGGTTCCCTGGAACTGTACTACAGGCCAAGGTAGGCTCATGCTCAGGAAATGCTGGAGTAGAGGTAGGTAGCCTTTGGCCCTGATTTTGCCTTTCTGTGTCCCTTTTCCTCTGCAGGGAGGCAGTACAGCACATTGTTTCAGAGCCAGGCTTTGAAATCTAACTGTCTAGGTTTGAATTCTAGCTCTTCCACTTACTAGCTGGGTCTCTTTTAGCAAGTCACTTAACTTTTCTGCACCTTGATTTTCCCTTCTCTAAGACCGGGATACGAAGAGTGTTTACTTCCTGGAGTTATGAGAATCAAGTGAGCTGACACCTATTAAATGCATTTAAGAATTCCTGGCACATAGTAAACACTCAGTAAATGTTAGCTGTTATTTCAGTGTATCCTTTTCTTTTTCTTTTTCTTTTTCTTTTTCCCCTGTCACCAGAATACTCATGCTGTCCTGCTCTCCCTGGTTTTCAGAGAATGGACAGAACTTTTTCTCTAAATTGAGGTCCCTTCTAGACACCACGCAGGAGAGTGAGGAAGGAAGATGACTCCTGTGTGGCTGGACCAGTTGGCAAGATCAAAAATGCCTAAACTTTTACCATTGGAAACTCATTTCTCTGGGTAGAGCAACTCCTTTACAAGTATACTCTCCTACTAGATTTAACTTTCACGAAGGCAAGGAGCATGCCTCAATCATTTGTCTCCACCCTCACATCCCATTCATAGTAAGGAGTAAATGAATAACTCATTTTCCCTCTCTAAGAATATGTGCATGTACAAACACAAAGAGTTATGGCAAGCCTATTATTTCAGACTCTCTGACAGGCAGAAAGGGCTAACAAAAAATGATTGAGGCATGCTCCCTAACTTTATGGAAGTTAAATCAGTAGGAGAAAATACTTGAAAAGGAAACACTTTGCCCAAAGCAGTATGTTTTCGGGTAGAACTTGAAGCTGGTAGAACAGATTCCGGAGGGGTGTGGTGGAGTCTTTGTGAGTTCCTAAACTACATTATGGAGATGACCACTGACTGTAGCAGAGGTGAGTTAGGCCCTGGAATGGCATGAGATGGCATTGCTCTCCTTGAAGAGTTTCTCTCTGAGCCTGGTGTGGTGTGGCAGGACTGATCTGCACTACTGACTCATCTTTGCACAATCACAAAGAGAGTATCTCAGACCAAGTCGGAAGCAATCAACAGCCAAATCTAAGAGTTAAGATTTCAGATAAGAACCCTTGAAACTTGGAAGAGGTCGTTTTAGGATAAATAAAGGGACACATTCCATTACACTGTGGGTAGTAAATTCATTACCTCATCTGGGACATGTTACTGCAAGATCCTATATAAACCAAAATTAAAATTAGGTTCAAGAGGGTTGAGATAAACGTATGAATGAAGAGTCACAAACAGGCTCTTGAAATGAAGTTGAGGAGGTTTTCAATTCAATAAGAAACTACCAAGGACCTACTGTGCTGTACTGACCACTGCTCTGGACACAATCCTAACTTTCTTAAGGTCCCATTCTCTTCCATGAAATGGTCCTTGGTGCCATTCCTGAGGCAGGGGCCTGCATTGGAGATAGAGTTTGCCAACCACTGGGAAATTCCCTATATCCCAATGTTCTTTTCTTTTCTTTTTTTTTTATGTTTTTATTTTATTTTGAGAGAGAGAGACAGAGTGTGAGTGGGGAAGGAGCAGAGAGAGAGGGAGACACAATCTGAAGCAGGCTTCAGGCTCTGAGCTGTCAGAACAGAGCCTGACACGGGGCTCGAACCCATGGACTGTGAGACCATGACCTGAGCCGAAGTTGGACACTCAACCGACTGAGCCAGCCAAGTGCCCCTATCCCAATGTTCTTTATTAGCACAATTTGCTTGCCAGATCTTAATAAATACAGATCCCCTTTCTCTCTCACCCAGACCTTGGAGAATCACTCCCTGAAAAGCAATGGTTCCACTCCAGGAGAATAACTGGAAAGCTTAACTTGAGCAGTAGGAACAAGAAAGGGAAGCCACATCTGCTCAAGTGTTTCAACAGTTTATTTGTCCAAAGTTTGAAATACTCTGGCTAATTAATTCTAAAGGCTATTTTTACTCTGTTGAATTCAGCAACTTAGGACCCATGGGTAGGATGGCTTTAGTTGCAGGTAGTGTAGGTTGTCTCTTGGGAGGGGTGAGAAGATGCGGCTCCTGAGGCCCTGTTCTCCCTAGCGTTCTTTTGCCTCAATTCACCGGCAAATGCACCAAATACCACTGGTCATAGTGCAGTCACTGTAGGTCGGTGATTCTCAGACTTTAGCACACATCAGAATCACCTGGAGGGCTTGTTAAACTGGATTGCTGGGTCCTAACTCCCAGAGTTTCTGCCTCAGTAGGTATGTGGTAGGGCCTAGGAATTTGCCTAACAAATTTCCAAGTAATGCTAACTCTGCTGGCCCAGGGACCACACTTTGGGAGCCATTGCTCACGGTCATGATGTCCATTCAAAAGCAATCTTCACCTGGAACAGATTACACTCCAGCCCTCATCAGCCTCTTACACCAGAGGGTGGGAAAAGGCTCCTAGAGCAGGATTAGATGTGGGGGTGGTGGGCAGAAAGCCAGAAGGTCAGGAGGGGACACTGGGGCTTGCCTTCAGTGCTTTGCTGATGCTGCCCAGGAAAGGGCTTTGGACTGCTCTCTACATCCACCCCTGCTCCTCACACATCCATGTGGGTCCCTTATTCTTGAGCCATCTTCTGCAAGAGCCCTTCCTCCACCACAGGACTCCCAGCCACCTCCCAGGCTGGCCACTCAGCTGTCACTCTTGCCCATCTCCCTGTCAGGCAACAGCTGCTCCCAGTCCCCAGGGAACTGGCCTGTTAAAGACTAACTGGTGAATTGCAAATCACCCCAATACTTGTCCAAGCTCCTTGCCCAAGAGGCAGCTATCCTGGGGGAGGGATCCCTTCCCTACTTCTCACACACACGCCAACCATGCACACCAGCAGGATGCTTCCAGTGACCACTGTTTCCTCCACCCACATAGGGATCATTCCTGGGCTCCAAATGCCATGCTCAGTCTCAGACCAAAAAGAGCAAAGATCCGAGCAAAAACCTGAATCCCCAGCAAAGAGGAGGGAGCCTGGGAAGGAGGAGATAATTTGCTACTCAAAGTAAATACCAGACACCAATATTTGGTTCTGGAATCTTGACATGTTTAGTCTCTTTTATCCACACGTCAGTTGGGAGAAACTCTGCATTGGGAGAGGATGAAAATAATGAATAAATCCGCAGAACAGTATCTGGGATCTCTGAATTTGCCCACGGGAATAAGACTTCTGAAATAAGTACACCTCTCTGAGCCTACTCATCCTTCTTACACTCATGAGAAGTGAAAAAAGTTTGTGTACACTCATACTCTTTCTCTCTGTCCACAGATGGTCTTTCCTCTTTCTGGAAACCTTGCCTACTCACTTAGAAATCACATGCATGGGAATTGGCGGAGGGACTGGTCCAGCTGGAAGTAGGCAGAACGCATTCCCTCGCTCCTCCCCACCCTCCCTGATCCCCTTCCCTTCACCTCCCAGAGCCACACTGACTTCCTGGCCACACCTCACCAGGCACCCCCGCTTTGACAAGAGCCTGAGCCTCTTCGGAAAATCTTCCAGCATATCCATCCTTCTAGATGCTTTTTATTCTTTTAAGAGAAGTAGCCATCATTAAACCGTATAATGGAAACCTTCATCGTCAGAGATTCTTTTCCTAAATAAATAATATAAAAGAGTAATATGAGCCAAGTTAAATACCAACATTATCCATCTTTGTGACTGTCAAAGGTAAAAATATTAAATACATTGTCTCAGTGAGAAGTAATTGCTGGTAAACCATGAGATCTCTCATCTCCCTTGGAGTTATTTTTAGGCACTTAAGTTGATAAACGTGTACCCTCATGCCCTAAGGTTAAAAAAAAAAAATACGAAAACCTCAGAGTGAGAGGTAAGCGAGTTGTGAGTCTAAATGTGGTTTAACTGAAAACAGTGTCTCTAAGGAACACTTTTAAAAGACCTGTTCTAATGTTTGTACAATTAAGTTTATTTCCCAGGTTTATAAAACTCAAACGCATTTCCACAAAAGAAAAAGAACACACCATCTTCCCCTCCTTACGACAAAGCCCCAGCAGCAGGTCATTGGCACTTTTGACTAATCAGAGAGAAACCACCTGCAGGAATACTCCCCTTTCTGTTGGCTCCCAGCAGAACCTTCCAAATGATGATTAATCACTGAATACACGGTGGAATTGACAACAGCATAATGGCAAAAAGAGAGCAGAGAAGGGGCCCAAACAGTGGGTGCATGTGGTCCAGCCCAGTGGGTGGAAGGCGGAGGAAGATAGATGACCCGGTAAGCGCTTGACACTTGAGTATCTTGTCTTTTACAAGGTGGGGGGGGGGGGGGTCACTGCTGCCAAATTCAACAAATAAGGCAGCATGCATCAAGTAGACATGCTTCTTATGGCTGTCAGAAGCAAGGAGAAACATCTCAAAAATTAAACTAATGAGCTTAAATTGACATCCTAAGCTCACACAGTAACAGAAATAAGAGATACAACAAATGACAGCCTAATCCATTATTATGGAAAGCATTCGGAAGGTTTTACTGATTACAGCCTCAGATTACCCTACCCGTGTCCCTGCTAATTTGAAAAATGATGAATCACTAAGTTCAAACAGGGCTCAGAGAGTCAATTATACTAAGCAGTGATATCAAAAGCTCATATTTTCTACACTAAGGAATAAAACATGTTATGCCTAATAACAAACAGAAATGAGGCCTATTACCCACTCTCAGTTGACCAAGTCATTAGCAATAAGAATGTTTCTCTAATTTCTCAATATTTCTTTTCAGGATATACACTCCCTGCCCCAAGGAATTCTACTAGCCAAAGTTTATTAACATGAAAAAAGATTTGTGGTAAGTGAAATATTAGTTTGCAACTGGCTTAATGTCTTTCAGATACCATCGATTTTCAGGCCTTTCGTGTTCAAATGAGAAAAGCAGCAACGAGTCAGACCCATCGTCTCCCAGTCATCATCAATACCATCATCTTCTTCATCATGGTCATCTTCACCTTTACCACTTCTTTTTCTGTAAAACAGAGACAACTTCAAATTCACCAGAAGGTTTCATGCACCTCTTTGCATTGGCCCCAACTTAAACAGATGCCCTTGCTCGGTGCCCTTCCACTTCCATGACAGTCTGATTCTTGTCAATTCTGCCTTGTCTCATGGACCACTGTCCAGATCAAGTCAAACCAACAGAAAGTATTTCAGGGCATGGCTATGACATCCTGTCTCAGGATTTCCCTTTATTGCTAGGCACATTTTTTTTTTTTTTTTTTTTTGCATTATGTCTTGTTCCCAACCATGCCTAGAACAATGTTTTGCACATTATATGTCCTCAGCAAAGATCTGCTTAAGTGACTTTATTTTCTGGTTCCTTTTTCTAGATTCAACCAAGAGGAGGTCCATATGTGAGATCTTTGAAGTCCTTCTCAAGGGGAGTTCTTAGGCATGTATAAGTCACATTAAGTCCTGAATAGAACAATCACCTTGAAACTGTAGAAGAATCTAAAAATGAATGATTATAGATGGATCTTGAAATAGTCAGTGAATATCTCATTTCTCTCTATGGTATGGCTGCATTGGGAATGGATTTTTCCCACCAAAATTCAATCTCTGCCATCCTCCAATAGCTAGAGGGTTTAATCTCAGATTCAAAACTTAGCTTCAGATTCAAACCCCTTGGTCTGGCTTTCAAGCCCCTACTCAAACTGGCCTGCACTGCCTGCTTAGCCAGCCTCCCCCCACCCCATGCCTCTTAGATCCCCCCTCCCCCACCCATCCCACCCCCCCACTTCCCTCAGATCCCCATGCCCTCATCCCACCCCCATCACTCCCCAACCTCCCTCAGATCCCCACGCCTGCTGCCACACACACACACACACACACACACAAATACACACCCCAGTCACCCTGTTTTGTTTAGTTCAGCCTTTGCCTGCCTCTTTCACAGGCTTGCTCTCCCTTTCCACTCCTACTTGGATGTTCTCATACTTCTTACACTCCACCACCCTTTTCTGGAGCTCTTCTGAAATCTTACCATCTTGCATCAGATGCTTCAAGAGCTTATAACCAGCCACAGAGCAGGGACTATAACCCGGGTGACCGAGCAGGGACTTTGGGATCATCAAGCCATTTCAAGCTCTCCATTCACTCATTACATGACCTTGGGTAAGTTGCTTACACTTTCCAAGGCTGTTCCTTGATCTGTGAAATGGGGGTAAAGATATGTATCTTAGAGCATTATTGAAAATAAAAATGAAACAACATGTGAGAAATGGCTGGCCCAGATACTGCAAAGATTGTGTCATTCATTTCCAAAGCCCCAGTATAAGGCCTTGGGCCTGGCACATACTAGGAAGTGTTTACTCAATATTAATTGACAAGGGAGCAGACACAGAGAGGGGTAAAATACACTTGCACCTGTTTTAAAGTTTTTTTTTTTAATTTTTTTTAACGTTTATTTATTTTTGAGACAGAGAGAGACAGAGCATGAATGGGGGAGGGTCAGAGAGAGGGAGACACAGAATCCGAAACAGGCTCCAGGCTCTGAGCTGTCAGCACATAGCCCGACACGGGGCTCGAACTCACGGACTGTGAGATCATGACCTGAGCCTAAGTTGGCCGCTCAACCGACTGAGCCACCCAGGCGCCCCTGTTTTAAAGTTTTTAACTCAGTAAATTGTAACAGCTTTGGTTTTCTTTATCTTTTATATTTTTTATATATTTTATGTCTATATCTATATCTTTTATATATTTAAATTATTTTATCCTTCATTTTGAAAAGAATCCCCTATTTTCCATATCTACCAATTATCAGACATCTTTCATTAATGGGCAGCAGAAACCGAATGTTTAAACTCCCTTCCCAGTGTGGAGTTCCAATTCCTCCTGTCCTTCCTCCTGCACCCTCCTCCAGCCTCAGAGGGGAACGTGAGGGCAGATGCTGGCATGCGTCCACAGGTGGAAACTAAAGAAGGTAAGGCTCCCCCTGCTGAGTTCCTCCCTGCTGGGGAGATGCAAGGTTTAAAGCCAACCAAGGACACAGAGGTCCCCCTGAAGGCAACTGAAGGCAATAGGTACTTCAGGTCAAATAGAAACTAATTTATTGGGGGGGAAACACCATAAAAATTAGTAAGTCATTAGATAATCAATGCTTATGCAAAGGAAAACTAAATATCAAATGCAGGAAAATAACAGAATGACTTTAATTCGATGGATGTGGGGGATTCTCAGTGTGTTTTGTATGTATGTGTGTAGTTCTGTTGGGTTTTTGTCTGGTTTTGCTAACAACCACATTTTTTACTCACAACAATCTTTGTTAAAGTTACTTAGTAACTCTAAAAAAGAAAATATATTTAGGGGGCACCTGGGTGGCTCAGTTGGTTAAGCATCTGACTTCGGCTCAGGTCATGATCTCGCGGTTTGTGAGTTCCAGCCCCGTGTCAGTCTCTGTGCTGATGGCTCAGAGCCTGGACCCTCCTTCAGATTCTGTCTCCCTTTCTCTCTGCCCCTCCCCCACTCACACTCTGTCTCTCAAAAATAAATAAACATTTTAAAAAAAGAAAAAAAAAGAAAATATATTTATAATTTAAGTTCTTGGAGTAAAGTAGCAACAAAAAAATCAGAAAAAGACACATATTTCTAAAGATTGTTCTGGGAGAAGCTCTTTGTTCCATATCTTCCTGAAATTTTCACTTTTGGATTTCATAACCCGGAACATACAAAAGAACCATCATTTTATGAACAAATTGCAGAAAATGCACTTTCTGTTTCTAAACCAAGTGAGTTCAAGTTTATAAATGGTGCTTTTAACAAGCATAACAACCATTGACCACAATTCTTTCATCCTCTTCTCTCCCTGTCTTCAAAAACTTGATTTCTTTCCCCACTACAATTTAATTTTTTTTTTTTTTTGATGAAGCTCATATCTTGGGAGAAGAAGATTCAGCATGTAATGTTTTGCACCATTATTAGCATTTGTTAAATATTTGATTTTAGTCCTGCATGTAGTATGTGCTCAATAAAACTTACTTTATTACACTCAAGTGCCCAGTCAAAGAAAAATGTTTCTCTTGACTCCCCACTATGGTGTTGGGATGTTCAATGCTCTCTAGGCAAAACTGCCTGCATGCAATCTAGGAGTTGTCTGGAAGCAGACTAGCCTTCTTCCAGAGGGCCCACACCTCCGGAATGTTCTTCCCCTCCTGATCAGACACAGTCTAGAGTCTGTGAAGCTGTCTGCTCAGTCAGGCATTTTCCTAAAAGCTGTGGGTGGCCTGGGATCAGAGATTAAAGTGGTGGCAAGTCTTTATTTATTATGACTACAGAGTAGTCTAACCAAGCTGTCCATTTATAGGGACGGGAGATGCTCTTATAAATGCAAAGAACATCATTAGTGTTTTATTTCCTCTCCCAACTACCTGTCTATGACTGCCATGCTCGCTTTGACCCAGTCAGAGCCCAGCAACAATTTCCTGGCCTAGGGGATAATATGTGAGGTGGCTCACCTCCCAGGCCAGGCTGGACACATGTAGATGACATGGTCTAGTGACCTAAGCAATGGACTGGAAATTCCAGACCAATTATACCCTGTCCAGCATCAGACTTGCTGTGTGATGCCAGGTGAAACAGCTACCTTTTCTGGACTTCTGCCTGGGCTTGTTTGCTGTATGAGGGAAGCGGCTGCTGCTAGATAACACCTTAACAACATCTCTGATCCTCAGCTTCCTCATCTATAAAACAGGAGTGACTAACCAGTAACTCTGTTACCTCACAGGGTCAACATAGGGCAAAAATGCATATAAAAACTCCAGTAATTTGTACAGCAATTAACAAATGGTTCTTCCCAGTGCCATTATTAGTAATAGGGCAAATCTTGGGTTCAAATCCAGCGTTTCCTACTCCCATCCCAAGACACAAGAAAAGCAGAGCTATAGCTAAATTCTCTTTTCTTTCTACAGACATCCAACAACTGTTGGACCCAATGGACTGTGCTTTCATGACAAACATTCCTGCAAAGGTTTGTGTCTATTCTAGTAGTGGCTACATCCAGAAAAAAAAAAAAATCCCAAGCCAGTATCCCTTAGGGTCCCTGTGGCAGTCCTTAGGTTGAAACCAAGAAAATGCAATGCAACCTTTTTATTGAAAGGGAATGTCAAAGTTATCCACACTTCCCTTTTAAGTTCTCGAATGTATAGAAAGTTTCCTCTTGAGGATTAGACACAGAATGGCAAAGCTGCTTCTCTCCACACTGAATCACACTTGGCCCTCCTGCATTATATCCCTAGTTAATTCTTCAGTAATTGGGGAGCCATGGTCTTTGCAAATGTCACAATTTTACCACAGTGTATTTACTTCTGGGTGGATTAGCATGAATGTGTCGATTGTATTGGATTGCTGATTTTGTGGGAGTGATTTGAAAGCTTGCAGAATAAACTGTTATTTAACTTGGGGAAATGGGAAGGAAAAAATGGCAGCTTTTTATGTTTTGCTCTCTTTGGTTCAGATTTGCATGAAATACTCATAACCAAAGGCAGCTGGAGTCCCGAGTATAATGATAACATTGGTGGAGAGAGGCTTGGACCTGGCTGGAAGGTGGGGCTTGTGTGGGAGGCAATTTTTCCACAAAGATGTAAAGCATAAGAAATATTTATTAGTAGAAATTATATATGAAGATGGGGGGGGCAGATAGGCTTGTTTTTGAGGAAACTTATTTACAGTTTAAGCCAAAAGTGTTCACCTAACTTGGTTTCCATATACAGATAGTCCCCATCATATCCACTTGCTAACATTCTTCATCCTGTAGAACATTTGTTTGTCATTCATTACCCAGAAGAAACTCTCATTTGGAGTAATAATGCAGTTAGATCATTTATACAGATCAGTTAACTCCAAACTGACAAAAATAAGTCCCTCTTTTTTTCCCTGAAATCATCAGAATGAACGAGGCCTATGTAAAGAGACTGTTGGGTCTTTGCACACAGGCACTGCTACCTGCGAATAAGCGTCTTGTGTGCTTACATCACTGGGGTAACAAGCTTAGGGCATTGCTCTCTTCGCCTCCTTGGCCTTTGTGCTCCTTGGCTCATTTCTGCCGTGTTCCTCAGCCCTCTTTAGTTTCCTGAATGTGTTCCTGGTGATCTCTATGATGATCGGGAGGGAATTTTATGTGAAACACCTCCCGCAACGTGCACAGCAAAGCAGAGACACACAACACCAAAACAATGGCCACTCTTGACATACCACACAACACATGAATTTTGGCCACAGTCTGTTGGTAAAGGCTGGGTTCCAACAGATCAACTCCATGGGGCTTACCAAGTCTTAAGCAGAATCGAAATAACGAGAATGTCCAATTATTATTGGTGGTCTCCTTTTTTTTTTTTCTAAGAAGAAAATGGAAAAATACGATGAAGTATGCTATGGTAAAAGAGTACAGAGCTAAGAAACTAGAAACTTGATCAGTTGTCCCAAGACTGCTTCCAACAGGTTCAGAGAGTTTGAGCAAGTCCCTTATCTCTCTGGTCCTCAGTTTTTCAATTTGAAAATGAGTGGCTTGGACTAGACCCATGGACTTTTTCAGCTTTTAACCTCTTTGGTTCTATTTCCACAATGTTCATTTTTTATTACCTATTTTTCTTAATACATAAGTAATATATGTTCATTACATAGTTGTAACAAACAATAAAGAGCAAAACTAAAATCACCTGCTGTCTTATCACTCGGAGATAACTGGATTTGCAAATGTTTTAAATATACATTACTTTGCAAGTAAATCAAAATGAACCTACACCAAATATACTGAAATATATTAAAACAAGCTGATACCACATTTTTCTCCAAAAAGTAACACGAAGTTTTTTGCTTATTTTCAGATCACACTGGGTCATTTTCTCTCATTTTCTCAATTTATTGCTGCAGGCCTGGATACAAATTAATGTTGGGACGTTGATGCTTCTGCCCATCAGAAATAAAGTATAAAATCTCAAAAGCATGCACAAAGGAGCCATAAAGATTATTTGGAACTACCCTTTCATTTTATGGATGAGAAAGGTTGAGTCAAACGTCATGGTGCCACCGGATGGCAGAGGCAAGGCTGAGACAAAGGTCTCCTATCCCTGTTCTAAAACTGTTTGCACTAATATATTATTCCTGGATATATAATTTTTTTTAATTTAAACTTTGGTTGGTAAGAAAACTTGATTTAACCACCTTTCCTGGTTAATGGAGGTCTCACCTTACCACACTCCAACCTCACAGTCGGTCATTAGCAAGCTGCAGAAAGAGCAGCCTTCAAGGGCAGGAATGAGTCATGGTGATAAACTGTGCTTAGTAGAACAAGTACCCAAGCCTGTGTCCCTACTATCCCTCTCAGCGATATTAGACAAGCAATAAAACCTTAATTTTCCCTTAATTCATTGAGCCTCCTTCTATATTGCACCAAATGAAGGGACATGCCTACAACATTCCTTTGAAAAAAGGGATGCCAGGAAATAATGTCAGATACTTCATAAATATTTGTTGACTGATGGAGCTTGCTCCAATCAAAGGTACAGGTTTTCCTGGTGTTCTTGTTTACAAGGAGATGGGGAAATAGCACCCACCCACGCCTATCTCACGGAGAGGCCAAGAAAATGAAAGAAACAATAGAGATCAAATCCTTGGAAGAAAAGTACTCTGTGTACTCAGCTCTCATTCATGTTACCACCAAGCCAAAGCACCTGGTCCCTGAGAGGCTATTTCTCAGTTCTTGAGAACTATAGGGTTTATTCTCAATCTATAAATGGCCTCACTCCCCAGATTACTCCACATACCCTTTAAAATCCTTCACCGGTAATTCTCCACCCAATTTGTTTTCCTGATCCTGGTCAGAGTCATTTCCAGAGCATCTAGTCTAGTTATCTTTCATTTTGATTTTTCTTTGTTTTCCCTACCCCAGCCCATGGGAAAGGTACAATACTTTCTTAAAGACAAGGTGAGGGAGAGCTTTCTTATTTTGAGTAAAATCTTCAGGATAATTCTGATATGCCCACCACCTCCTAATTCCTGGATGAGAATCCCTGATTCTGATTCAGCAGAAGAAACTATAATCCAGGGATTGGAGATGGTGTGTCCAGGGTTTCATCACTGGCCGGAGGAAGAGGAGAGGCAATCTGTTTCAGATTGTAACTTTTGATTATCTTTCTTTCACTAGGCTCCATGCTGTCAATCATGACATTGTTCCATTTTATTTCAGAGTAAATCTTGGTATCTCCTTACAGAATCAAGCAAAGTGCTTTACACCTCATAGATGCTTAATAAATACATAAATGCATCAATTAGTCACAAACTTAATTTTCTCTTGGTATCTCCTTACTCTGTTTTTACCGCTTATCTGGACAAGAGTCTATTCAGTGAGTCTCAGATGTGAGTATTCATCAGAATCGTTGGAGGGTTTTTTAAACAGGTTGCTGGGCTCCACACTCAGAGTTCTTTATTTAATAGGTCTGCAGTGTGGTCTGAACATTTGCATTTCTAACAAGTTCCCAGGTGTTGCTCATGCTGCGGGTTCAGAAACAGCACTGTGAGAAACCCTGGTTTATCTTATCTAAGGACTGCAGAGGGTCTTGACTTTCTTTAAAGGTTGATTTTCAGAGGCGCCGTGGTGACTCAGTTGGTTAAACTGACTCTTGATTTCAGCTCAGGTCATCACAGTTTGTGTGTTTGAGCCTCACGTTGGGTCCACAGCTGGCAGCTTGGAGCCTACTTGGAATTCTCTCTCTTCCTCTCTTTCTGCCCTCCCCCACTCATGCTCATCTGTGCCCTCTCTCTCTCAAAATAACCAAATAACTTAAAAAAAGAAAAGGTTCATTTTTCAGCCACTTAGGATTTCTATGCCTACTTACCACTTTGCTCAGGCATACTCTTAATCACTAGTCTGATTTGCTTACCAATTTAAGCAACATTATCCACGGTAATCTGCAACAGTGATATATATGTGGGAGTAAGCACAAACGTACTAAATATATATGTGTGTGTATATATATATATATATCCTTCTATTAAGGATTAAGTCTAGAATATTTTTTCCTCATTTATACTATTATTCTTCTCCTATGCATGCAAATAATGCTTACTAGCACAGGCTCATGTCTTAGCCCCCACCGGAAAGAAATTAGCAGTGGCACTGCATTTTGTTGACTGCTACTGTTCAAAAATAGAGTCATCAAATTTAGGATTGAAATAGACCACAATTATGACTACCAACCCATTTTATAGATGAAGAAACTGAAGCCCATAAAGTTGAGTTTTCCAAGATTTCACAGTAAAGTTGCAGCATAGCCAACTCTAGAATCTTGTTCTCCTTCCATTTCTTGTTTATTTGTTTTTTTAATCATTTTAATTTTTTAAAGTTTATTTATTTATTTTGAGAGAGAGCACAAGTGGGGAAGGGGCAGAGAGAGAGAGAGAGAGAGAGAGAGAATCCCAAGAGAGTTCCACGGTCAGTGCAGAGCCCCCCTGCAGAGCTCGAACCCACAAACTGCAAGATCATGACCTGAGCCCAAGACAGACGCCTGTCTGCCTGAGCCACCTGAGCACTCCTATTTGTGTTTTTGAAGCCTACCATGATGCCTCTTTGTCATTGGGAATGAAGTTATAATCGTATGTGAGGCTATTGAAATGTCTAATTCTTCATTTTCTTTTCAAACCCACCTCTATCTATGGAAGTCTTCCAACAGTTAAAAATAATTCCTCCAATGATTAATTATATAAAGATCTAATTTTTAAAAAAGACATTTGCAATAAAGATATTCCTTATTACCATAAATACTCACTGTTTTCAGACACTGTGCTAACTAGTTTATATGAAATACTCATTTAATCTTAGAGTGAATGCTAGGGATGGGTATGATCTCTAAAAATTAAGATGTAAAAATTAAGACACAGAGGTTACTTACCCATACCTCTAGGACCAGAATTTACTACTACCATTTTCCTTTTTTGCATCTCCACTAGACAGGGAGCTTCATAAGGCAAGAGTTTCTGTGTTTAATTGTTATTTCCAACCCAGTCCATAAATCATAGAAAAAGCTGAATAAATATGTGTTGAGTTAACGAATGGAAGAAAATCCCTTTCAATATCTTTGGTCTTACCTACTGCTTCTACACTCCATATTCTTCTATGAAATGTCCTTTGATAATAAAAGCTTGCAACTGTCCTGAAATTATGGAAGGGCGTGTTTTCTTAAGCAGCAAAATCTATAGTTTATTGTTACTGCCTAGAAATTTGTACACCACCAAAATTTTTCTGGCTATTTGAGCGTAATTGGGCCCCTGTGTAAGCCCTTATTTGTAAAGTGCTTTTTAGTTGTTCACAATTAATTGTCCCAGTGGTAAATGTGACTCATCATCTCATCATTCCCATTCAACAGAGGGGAAACACATAACCAAGTTACATCCAAGGTCAAAGTCAAATGAATGGAGGAGTCAGGCATGAAACCGGTGACCCTGGCCCTGAATCTAGTTAGTTATGCCTCTGGCTCCCGGTCTCTTCCAAGATTTCTACATAGTTCCAAACTCCCCTTACTTTGCCAGATGTTTACCACATCTTTCAAGTGGAAGCAAGTCCCTTCAATTAGCCTCACCGGGGAAACCCACCCTACTTCTCTGAAGGAGGAATGGCTGAACCAGTTTGTCTAAAATAAGAACTGACGTGATTCTTTGTCTGAATTCTGAAGCTGTTCTGACAGCATTTTCTTGTTGGCTAAGGTCCCACCAGTAATGAACTGGAATATAAAAACAAAGCCTGTTCTCATGTTGTTTCCCAACCAAAGAGGGCTAAGCACTGGGTGAGCACTGAAATGTCGGCATGTTTATCTGAGTCTTGGGCTTGATATTTTCCTACCTAAATCCTCCATCAAGTTCCCACCAGCACGCGCGTGTGCGTACACACACACACACACACACACACACACAAAGACCGTTTCCATGTCTGTAGAAGAGTCCCAGAAAACAAGCTAATTTCTAGTCATCTAACAATTTCACCCCTGATATCTCTGGATTTTGTTTTCTCTTGAGGAAATAAATGAGCAGCTGAAAATAAAAGAGATAAAAATTGCACTTTGAATTTAAGTGCTATGACTTGTCTTTATTCCCAATTTCATAATTCAATTTCATGTCTCTACTAGCATTTTGGTGGTGCCACACTTGTGTATTTCCTTTGAAATTTTCATAATCTCATTAATTAGAGAATTGAGGAACATAAAAGGTAAGACTAAGAAAGTCATGCAAGAACAAAAGCATAGCTCAAGACTTGAATATTTAGAGTTACCATTCGAGTATTCCATCTGGAGTGAAACAATCACTCCAGACAAGCTATTAATCTAACCTAAAAAAGTAACTGATGAAGATTGTTGCAACAATCGTTCCAGGTTTTCCCAGTGCCCTCAGAATCTGAGACAGCAAACCTCAAACCCCAAGTATTTCTATGGAGAGATTTCCAGGTTAAACTGGGAACCACAAATAATTAGAGCAAGTTGACTTATATAGACAGTAGCTGCTCTGGCAAATTCACCACAAGGGCATTCCTTGGCATACTTGGTGAGTTGGCTTCTGGGCAAGAGAGGCCAGAGGAAGAATCTCCCACATCAGTGTCTTACCCGTGTCGTCCCACACTCTCGTCCTTAACCCCAGCTACAAAATCAGGAAGAACCTCAAAATTCTAGCCCTGATTGCTTCAAACTCATTAAGGAATAACAATCAAATTATACATTTAATAGGGTAGGGAGAGGATTTGGCTAATTTTTTATGCTTTGTGCTTCTCCAGTTTAGCCGGATTTTTTTTTTCTTTGCTGTTTAAGTCAAGAACAGAGCTTAAGTTAGGACAGGGCTGGAAAACTGAATTATTTGCAGGAGAAAGACAGATAACATCAACATGGAAAGCAGACTGGGTATAAGAATCACACATCCCACTCAAGCTAGTTTTCTTTTCCCACTTTTAATGGAGACGGATATAAGAAATTGATTGTTTTTACCTTAACTCTGCTACATGAAAATAACACTCTAAGGGCAATGGTAAATGGCAACTATGCCAGGCCTCAGTGATGGCAGTGGGGAGTGGTGGGGACTGCGGAAAACACAAGCACAGTAAGTCCATCTAAGAATAGTAGCCACGGCACATACCCGGCCAGTCGCTGACAGGCTGGGATTCAGGACCCAAGGCTGCCAAACTGATGGTTCAAGAGAAGCCAGAAATCTGGACTTTTCCCATTGGCAATTAGTCTGGTTTTTTGTAGTTGTTGTTTGTTTTTTGGTCTTTTAAAGAAACACCGTTCCAAGTAGTACCACATAGGCCAAAAAGCAAGCAAAAAAATAAAACAAAAAGCTTGTGTGTAACCTCTGCCTTCAGGTCTTGAGATAATAGTTAGATTTGTCCCTTAGCTTCTGTTTTCCAGGCCTGTTCACCTCACCCACTCAGCCCTCTCCCTTCACACACAGCCCTTCACTCCCAGCCCTCGCTTTGGGCTAAACCTAAATTCAACACAAAACTTTGGGATCAGCAAAGGAAGAGTTTCTTTCCTCCATGAAGTTAATGCTTAATATATATATTGAGACATTTTCGAGACATTTTTTTCTCAGTTACGACAACTGATGAGCTCTTATCTATGTATATAGTCTCTTTTTTATTCAAAAAATTCTGCCCGTTTGAGGAATCACATCTGCGGACATGAGATGAAGCAGTGCCAATTGGCCCACGTTGACACGCAGGAACAAATCAACTAAAAAGTGACAGCAAAGAATATTTCATAGCAGTAATACTGCAACTGTTAAAATCAGACAATCATTCAACATTAAACATCAAAATACCCTTAGACATAAACTCATGTTAATCCACTCATTTTACATCTGAAGGAACTGAGACTCAAAGAGATTCCATGTTTGGGGATGGTTAGAAACCTAGCTACATGGTCAGGAAACTAGATCTAGGACCAAAGTCTCCAGTTTTGCCATTCAATGTGGTGTGTGTTTTTAGCTATTAGCAATTCTACAATACTCTTATGTGATTGGAGAATTTCTTCACCAAGTTGAATATAAGCAAAAAGAAGCCTATCCTTTTCAGTCATACTCACAGGTTTTGGGGTCTACCCTTGGATGGCATTATCACATAGCTCCATAGCTAC
This sequence comes from Panthera pardus, assembly GCF_024362965.1. Classification (NCBI taxonomy): domain Eukaryota; kingdom Metazoa; phylum Chordata; class Mammalia; order Carnivora; family Felidae; genus Panthera; species Panthera pardus. Next base: position 24,209,897 of record NW_026526788.1, read on the forward strand.
AGAGACAACAAACAACATTATTATAGTTGTCATTATTATTATTATTATTATTATTATTTACTTAGCAGTAAATCAGGGTCTCCTATTGAACCACACTGTTCTTCATTCTGTGATTTAACAGGTCCACTGTGCTACACAGAAGAGCAGTATACAAATTTACACAGCACATCATGAGTTACCTCTGAATACATTTTTTTCCCAGAAATTAGTCAGAAGATGACAGTGCCTCACTTTTAGACATACACAAGGAAATATTTTCTATAAGCAAACAAAGTGGAAAGGTGGAGTGGTCCCTGTTTCTAGCTCTCAAGATTCTGAGGCGAATTTGACCCTCAGTATCTCAGCTTATGAAAAGGGGTCCTACCCCTAAATTCCCAGTGAACGACAGCATGGTGTTGTAGAAAAAGCAGTGGGTCCCCAGCAGGAAAGACAGTGGCAGTGGGCATGTCCAAGCTGGGATTCTTGTGGGTATGTCCCCTATGGTTTTCTCATCTGTGAAGTGACAGAATTGAACAAGATGACTCCGCATGTCTCCTAGCTTCAACGTCTTCTGCTTCTGCCACAAGGAGTAGAGGCTGACAAGGTTTTCTGATGAAAACACATACACACACATAAATGACATCTTACTGTAAGACTGTGTAGGGTTAACTGTTAAGTGATATATATCCCAACCTGATATAAAATACTTAGCTTTTTATTGTTGCTGCTGCTGCATGTTTAAAGATTTGTTGAAATTACCTTTATAGTCCACATACTTGTTTCAAATATTTTGGGAGTATCTGTCTTTATATTTTGATAACTCATTAAAAATACACACACACACACACACACATACACCCCTAAGATTTTTTTTTTTAACCTCAATCTTTTAAGAGATATTGAAGCAAGAGAGAAGGAAACACTTGGAATTTCTCAACTTTTGAGGCTTTTGTCTCAACTGGGAAACTTTTTTCATTTTTTTAAAACTCTTTAACTTTTTTCAAAACAAACATCACAGGGAAGAGAGGAAATCATTGCAGAAAGACTAAAAAGTCCATACACTGCATTTCCACCCATCCTCTCCACATCTCCACATCTTGTGATGCTTCTTGAACAATGAGTTGAAGATTGATGCTTTTCAGGATAATGAAGCATGGAACTACCTTAAAGACATACAGTTCCTTTTCAACTCCTTCTCTGCATGGGCCAGGATATTGGAGAAAATCAGCAGATTTCCAAGTGTTAATGTTCAACCAGGTACAGTAATGGATATAAAGCACAGAGGCCAAGACAGATTCGTTTGACAGATCCACCACTCCAGCCCATTGAAGTTGGCATGTACTAGCCTTGTACGTTGCCTTGTCTAATTAGCTGCTGAGCTGTGCCCTGGCTCCTTGCTCCTGATGGAAACTGAACGGGAAAACTCCTGTCACCAGGCATGATGAAGTGGCTCTTGATTGTGCTACAAGATGTCCCGTGGCTGCAGTCCAGACTGTTTCGGCTAATCATCAACTTTGCAGATTCCAACACCAGGGCCTGTCTACCAGAGCAAGAGCTTTGCAAAAGTCAGTGTGAATGATCTATAGCAGCAGAAAGAATATAAGGAACTGCTTTGTTTACATATTTTTTAAAGGACCCACTACAATAGACAGCACCATGAGTGTGCCTGAGAAACGGACCACTCGCAAGTCAACCTTGCTTACGGTGTTGTTGTAATAAGGGAGAGGCACTTACCATCTGCATGTGGCCAAATCTGTCCCCCCCTTCAGGTTAAATTTTTTGTCATTTTATAACCATGTAGCTAGTCAGTTAACTCCTGACTTTACTTTTTTCCCTTGAAAAAGAATTTGCATGCCAGTAGCATCCCTAAGTTGCAACTCTATGCCTTTGGACAGATTACTTATCCTTTCCGAGTCTCTGCTTCCCATCTGTAAACTATTTGTAGGGTTGCTGTGAGTGACTTTGAAAGTGCTTTAAACAGTGCCTAACACATAGTAAGTGTTCATTAATGTTAGCTGCTATTATTATTATTATTGTTTTTATGATGTTTGAACACATCGTTCTAAAAGTAAATGTGGTAAAAGAACACCTGTTGATAAGCATCATCTGGACAGGGTAAATTCCAAAGTCAACTAACAGGTTTCAAATGATAGCTGGGGGTGTATCTCGAATCATCTTTAAAGGGCTATGATAACAAGTTGTAATAACAAGTAAGTCTTCCAATACAGCTTTCTTAGGTGGCTACAAGAGGAGCAGGCTGTCTGTTGCTCTCCCTGTTGGTTAGCATTATCATACCTTGGTGATGACCAAGGCCATTCCAAGCAGTGTTTTCAAGGACAAAGGCATATGCCCAATTCGGTAAAAATAGACCTGAGTGTCCATACTTAAAATTTTAGATGTCTCTCATGAGCCCACAATTATAACTAATCCCAGAAGAATTACTCCCGCCCCGTAAAAAGAAGCTTTTCACTCAGAAGATAGATAGAGGATGTAACAAAAAACTTGTGTGTAATCTCTGCCTTCGTGTCTTGAGATCATAGTTAGGTTTGTCCCTTAGCTTCCATTTTCCAGGCCTGTCCACCTCACCCACTCAGCCTTCTCCCTTCACACACAGCCCTCCACCGCAGCTCCTGTTTTCAAATGGGGAAATTTAAGCCTAGAAAGGTGATTTCCTCATGTGTCAGAGCCAGATTTCCCACCTGTACTTATGCCGAATCAGGGGCTCACATCCACCCTAACCATGGAATGAGCTCCTTCTTTGGATACAGCCAGAAGGGGTCAACCCAAGTCAGCCATTTAACTAGCTGAAGCTCCTATTGAGGTTTTCCTCCAGTTTATCTGCATCTGAAGGAGACTTCCTGAAACAGAGGATAATGTGAAAGAGCAAACATTACTTCATAAAATGATACAATAGTTAAAAATAGGTATGACCAGTTTTTTTAAGAGCTATATATACATATGTGAAAGGATACTTAAAACATATTTTTAGGGGTGCCTGGGTGGCTCAGCTGGTTGACAGTCCGACTCTTCGTTTCAGTTCTGGTCATGATCGCAGGGCTGTGGGATCGAGCCTCACACTGGGTTCACACTGAGAATGGAGCCGGCTTAAGTTTCTCTCTCTCTCTCCCTCTCCCTCTGCCCCAAACGCCCCCTGCTCATGCTCTTTCTCTCTAAAATTAAAACAAAACAAAACAAAACAACCACATATTTTTAGGTGAAAAATACAAATTGCAGAGAAGTCTGTAGAATATCCATAACACAGTCTTACAGGTGTGTGTGTGTGTGTGTGTGTGTGTGTGTATGTATGAGTGTGTGTGCACTCGTACATAAATGCATGGAAAAGAGCCTGGAACAATATGCACCAAAGTGTTAAGCAACCCTCTGAAGAAGAGAATGGAATTGAAGAAACCAGAATAAGCAGAAGGTAAGAGGACACTTGTATTTTTATTCTACCGACTTTAGCATTGTTCAAATGTTTTTACAGCAATAGTTTTTTACAGTAAGTGTTACTTGTGCAATTATAACTTAGTGTATTTCAATATATTAGCCATGGTTTCTATCATCATCTCAGTCATCCCCAAAGCTTAAAGCTTTAACAAAGCTGTTACAACGAAGGGCAACATTTGGCACATGAAGTTTGCTTCTGTTCTCAACTTAAGGCATGCTGTACTGAAAGTGCTTTTCTGCTCTGGCCACCAATAATATAGAAATTTTGGTTTGGTTATTAGTGGTACTAATATAATATTGATGAAGTTTCAAAAGCATTTTAGGAACAATATATAAAAATATAAATGCATCGGGGCACCTAGGTGTCTCGGTTGGTTGAGCATCCGATTTCGGCTCAGGTCATGATCTCACAGATTGCCGTTTGAGCCCCGCATTGGGTTCTGCGCTCACAGCATGGGGCTTGCTTGGGATTCTCTGTCTCCCTCTCTCTCTTTCCCTCCCTCGCTTGTGCTCTCTCTCTCAAAAATAAACATTAAAAAAATGTAAAAACATAAAGATACATCAACATACTGGGTTTTTTCAGTTTACACCTAAGTGCACATAAAATAAAACCTCTTCACCTATTTGTGCATATAAATTGTATTATTTAAAGAGTAAATCATAGAACCATGCTTTTCACTTAGGAAATTCCAACAGAAATGAATCTTAACTTTATCTTCCAAATCCCATAGTTAGTACAATCACCAGCAGCAAAATAAAAATCAAGCTATATTAACCCCTCCTAGAAAAAATATCTGCTAGTTGTACTTTTACTTTTCTGTAGGAAATAGTAAATTATCTCACATTAAGAAATGTTTATTGGATAGCCCCTCTATTTGAATGTCAGTTGAAATTTTAAATTTCTTAAATTCTAGTTCAATTTTTCTCGTAAAGCAGTAATAAAAGGTCCAAACTGTCCTGTTGCTTAAGTAGGGAAATCATCAGAGAACACAACTGAATGTCTGCTTACACTAATAATGACTAGGTAACCGTCATTTTTAAAAACAATGTCACAAAAGCTATTTCGATGCTGTCATGCTTAAGAATAATTAGTTTTCATCAAAGCAACAGATTATCTGTTCATGTTGTCCACTGGGTCATTACAATGAACAACCAATACAGATAAATGATATCTAATCTTTTCTGCTCTTCTATTGGGCTGATGGATGGTTATGACATCTCCAATATTATAAGGCAGAAAAATTATGCTGACATTTAGAAGCAAAAGCACAGAAAGATAAAACTAAGTACAAAGCATGCCCAACACTGTTGGGGAGAAAAGAAATATCTAAAGACAAATAGAACCGAAAACAGAATGGCAATTAGGCCAAAGGAGAATTATGGGAGGGAATGACTATACCTTGTGGGTGGCAGGCAGCTCAATTAATTATATAACAAGAAGAGGGAACCCGGGCATTTCCGTAAGACACATTATTAAAAGGAATATTGACTTAAGCATCTTTTAAATTTTATGCCCTAAAAGAAGACAAAAGGGTTTCCCTAGTATTGATCTGCTCCTGAATCGGGTTGACTTTAAGGGATCATATAATGAGAAATGGTTGAACAGCAAATGGGACTAAGAAGGAAACGCAATTACTTACAACTCACATTTACCAAGTTCAATAGATTACAGCTTTTCCATGTCACTTTGTGTTCATGTCGTATTTGTTGAGAAAAATTGGAAAAGAACCATTCAGCTTGCCCTAAATATGAAACAGCAATTTGGGACTGTACTTTTGGTTCACCCCATTAGCATTTGTCATTCATAGAAAAACTGTGAAATGAGGAAGGTTTAGACTGAGAGTCAAGATGAAAGCCATCTTTAGGCTATTTTTTCAGAGATTTAGAAAATGTGAACTGTCATAGCTGTTTCTGCCTTGGCGAGTGTTGATTCCACTTTCTACTTGAAGCAGAAATAAGGGAATTTTTTAGCTCAGTGGGTGCTAACGCGGATAGGTCTGCTTAGAAAATTCTGCTCGCTGTCATCATCTGAGAATCGGCAATTTTCCAGGAATATATTTTATTCTTTCCATTTAAAAAAAACCTGTGCTCTCTCTAAATGCATTGAGCGATCTGGATTAAACCCTGGCTCAGAAAATGGAGGTTTGTGGGGAAACTGAGCAAATCCAAATAAAGTTCATAGTTCAGTTAATAATATTGTATCAATCATTGCTAAGATCTTAGTTTTGATAAATATATCACAGTTATGTAAGATGTCAGCACTAGAGGAAATTGGGAGAAGATATAAAGGAACATAAAATTATTTCAGAATAAAAAGAAAAAAATATGCTCCCCAGGCACTAATCCCCGTCCACCCATCACACTTCAGAATTGGTAGCAAACCAGCAAGTGAGCAGTGCTTGTTTGACTTACACACAATGGCATCATTATGGTCTACTAGCTAGACTTCAGAGCATGATAGAAGAGACATTTTTGTTTGTCCCAACAGGAAGGTGTTACTAGTGTCTGCTGAGCAGAGGCCAGGAATGATGCTAAATTTCCCACAATGCACAGCAAAACCTCCCACAACAAAGAGTTATCTTGCCCCCAAAATGTCAATAGTGCCAAGGTTGGAAAACTCTGCTTTAAGCAATTAAAATTCAAAAGCAAAATGGATAAGAAATCAGGCTAAAGAGGGATGCCTGGGTGACTCAGTCGGGTAAGCATCCGAATCTTGGTTTCAACTCAGGTCATGATCTCATGGTTGGCGAGATCGAGCCCCTGGTCAGGCTCTGTGGCTCTGTGCTGGAGTCTGTTTGGGATTCTCTCTCCCTCTCTCTCTGCCCCTCCCCTGCTCATGCCCTTGCACTTTCTCTCTCTCTCTCTCTCTCTCTCTCTCTCAAAAAATAAAAAAGAAATAAAAGAAATCAGACTAAAGAAAAGCTGTGCCAGGTTTTACCTTTAAAGGAATACAGTAAAGATGGGAGAGGTTTTAATAAGTGAATAGCCAGAGTGGCCACACAGGTAGCTGTACCACAACTTTTCCAAGCAGGATATCACATGGGCAGCATCTCCCTTCCTGGAATACCTACCCCTCTTCTTAGGGCTGATTTAAATCAACTCTCCTCATTTAGCAACCTACCTCAAGTCTGGCCTTGGGAGTCCTTTATAACTTCCCTGCCTTGAGAGTCATTGATTTCTCCAGTGATTTTCCCGTTTTCCAAATTCACAGAACTTCTCCTAAGGATTATGTTAAGCTTATGTAAGTATTATGATGATGTTTATTACCCATTCCGCTCTTTATCTAACCTGTGGTAAATATTTTAAATGTTACTACATATTATTACCAGCTACCGTATTTCATTGAATCTGAGACCCCATCAGTTGCAAGATACACAGTTATTTTATACACCACTAAAAAATGAAAAGATGCTACCAATTAATAAGTTGCTATCAATTATTAGATGCATCCCAATAAATGGATATGAAACATGATAAATCTGTCGTAGGAGCAATGATATATAGTTTTTAACCCCCTTAGCATTTGCTTAATGTGTATTTTTACAATTATTGCATGAAAATATATCTTGTCTCCTAAGCAGTTGGGAATCTCTTCAAAGGCCAATTTTTCTTGCATTTTTTTTCCCATCCTCAGCACAAAGATCAACACCTATAGCACCAGAATCATTCCTGGAAAATAGTAATGACAATAGTACTTTACAGGTCATACACTTGTGCTACATTGCACATTACACATCATCATCCAAAGAACATTATGAAGTAGCAGTATTATTATCCCCACTTAGTAGATGAGGAAAACAAAGTAATGAACATGCCCAAGCTGGTGTGTGGCAGAACCTCAGATTATCTAGTTCTTTCCATTGCAAAGCCCAGACTTGCAACTCCCATGCCACTCTGCCCTCCTGAACCTTACAAATAGCTATGAGCTACAAAGGGATGGTTTAGGACTGACTGACCACATTATGCTCTTTGGGCACACTCCACCCTGTAACTTTATAAGTATTTTACCTTATGTAATTTATGTATTATTATCTTCAAAAATAACAACATCAGCAATAGCAACAAAAACAAAACCAAAATTGTCTGTTTCCAACTTTAAGCCACTAGAGGGCAAGTATTAATAACCCTTCGCCACAAACCAAGAATATCTAACAAATACACTTTGAATGTGATGATGCCTTTGGTGGTCCTATGAGAAATAGTTTCTTTTCAAGTTTGCCATAATATGAAATTTTCTGACACTCTTTGAACTGAAGGACTACAAGGCTTTAATTTTAAAGTCATTGACAAGGTAGCACATCAATATTAAGAAACATTTCAGGGGCACCTGAGTGGCTCAGTGGGTTAAGCGTCCCAACTCTTAGTTTTTGCTCAGGTCATAATCTCACAGTTCATGAGATCGAGCCCCACGTCAGGCTCTGTGCTGACAACACAAAGCATGCTTGGGATTCTCTCTCCCCCCCCCTCTCTCTCTCTGCACCTCCCCTGCTCTCTCTTTCTCTCAAAATAAATAAATAAGCTTAAAAATATTTTTGAAAACCCACAGACACAATTTTAAAAAGAAAAGAAAAGAAAAAGAAACATTTCAGTAGAAGAATAGCATGATAAATTTCATCTCCCTAACCATCTCCAAATTCTAATGCCATAGTTTTGTTTCCACAGGCTCATTCATTTTTTTGTTTGTGTACATGGGCCAATCCACATTCTGCTTTTTCACATGCTCTATTGTAAGCATGTTTCCATCTTTCTGTAACAACCTCCCCAACTATCATATTAATGTTAGCATAATATTTCCTCATACAGTTGGTTACTAAAGCATTTCCATCTTGTTAAATATTTAAATGTATTTTCTAATGCACCTCTGTGTATTGGCTGATTATTAAAGCCAATAAGATATTTTCTTAATGTAAATTTCCATAATGTTATATAGTTAGATTTCCACATTGATTGCTTATTTTAATTGAGTTTCCTCTCCTGTTGAAAACAGCACCACAATGACTAAGGAGTGAGGCAAGGACACTTCTTAATTCTGCAGAATTATTTATTTAAAATTCATCTCTAAGTTTGAGTCAAAGGATTGAATATCATTATAACATGATTTCTTAATAGTTCAATAGCAAAAGACAGATCCCCATATCAAGCTGCTTCATTATCCTAAAAAAGGGGAGGGAACAAAAAGTAGAATAATGATATCTAGCATTAATGTAACACTTTATACTTTTGGAAGTGCTTTCACAAATGAAATAAAATGTTATGTCTCCAAGCTATGAAGACTTGAGTCTCTTAAGGACAGATACCGATGGAGTTCATCAATGACAGAAGTGTATTCAAGAGAGAATATTACAAGATCAACCAATGTTTGTTACATTAAGAGATGAAATAAAGTCTGTCAGGGGGAAAAGAGGTGCCTTTAGATTATTCAAGTGAAATATTGATTGGATTGCTCACTGACATGCTATTGGCATAATTACATCTGTCATGTAAACCCCACTTAGTTCATAAAGTATTGAACAGGAACAGTAATTGTTTTCCTGCTAACGAGGCCGTACACTATGTTTTTAGAGTGACTCATTTGTTACTTAGTTTATGTCTAAATGAAGAGAGATTCATCAGCATTCAGCTACATTAGATTGCCACCACCACCACCAACAACCTACAAAGTCAGGCCCCTGCCCAAAATATGCAATGGAGCTCTCACCAAAAACCAAAACCACATGATTTTTTGAGTCATAAGAAGGTCAAACTGTACTCAAACCCACAAGTTACTATATCCCTTGACTTCACTTTCATAACGTAACCCATAACTTAAAATCACCCCATAGAAGCTTTTTGGTTTTTAGGAAAGATTATAATATTAACCAAATAAACTTGCGAATCATGTGTAAGTTGGACATTCCTATGTCTGTTTCCAGGCAAGATCTACAAGATGACATATTATAATGATGGAAATGCCACCAGTGTAATAGGATCCACATTGTGGCTCTGGAATGATGCTCCAAATGAAGGATGAGCCTTCTCTGTCATTGCCCATGCAACATCTCCCCACATTCTGTATGCCACAAAGGGCCTTGCACTCATTCCCGTGTGCCTTTACAAGTTCTACTCTCTCTACTTAAAATACCTATCCTTGCCAAAACTTGGAGGAAACCAAGATGTCCTTCAGGAGGTGAATGGATAAACTGCGGTCCATGCAGACAATGGAATACTATTCAGTGCTAAAGGGAAATGGGTTATCAAGCTATGAAAAGACACAGAGGAACCTTAAATGAGTATTATTACATGAAAGAAGCCAATCTGAAAAAGCTGTATACTGTGTGATCTCAACTATACATGACATTCTGGAAAATGCAAAACTGTGGAGACAGTGAAGGAATCGCTGGTTGCCAGGGGCAGGGATGTGGAGGGAGACGGGAGGGCACAGAGGAATTTTAGAGCAACAAGACCACTCTATGACACTGTAATGATGAGTACATTGCATTACACATTTGTCCAAACCCACAGAATGTACAACACCAAAAGTGATCCTTAACGTAAACCATGGGCTCTGTATGATAATGATGTATCAATATAGGTTCATCAGTTGTAACAAATCCACCACTCTGGTGGGAGATGTTGATAATGGAGGAGGTTTATGTGTGGAAGGAGGGTAAGGGGCATATGGGAAATCTCTCTCCCTTACGTTCACTTTTGCTGTGAACCAAAAACTGCTCTAAAAAATAAAATCTATTTTAAGGGGAGGTGGGCAGGGCGTGGGCTACTTGGGGGGTGGGCATTAAGGAGGGCACTTTTTGTGATGAGCACTGGGTGTTGTAAGTGATGAATCACTAAATTCTACACCTGAAACTAATATTACATAGTATGTTAACTAACTGGAATTTAAATGAAAACTTGAAACTAAAAACAATAAAATCAAAAATAAAGTCTATTTTTAAAAATCCTACCTGCTTGCTTTTGTCATCTGGCTAACAGCTACCTGTCCTTCAAGGTGTAGCTGGGGGCCACCTGGGAGCTGGGTCACATTTGTCCTTTTTCTCATGCCTCCCCGCTTGTTTTGTCTGTGCACAAACACACAGTAGAAGATCAGGAAATGTTGGGTGAATAAATGTCTGAGAAGGCTTTTCCAACCAGCTCTGCTTTTGTGAAGAAAATATCTCACTGGCTTTTATCATTAGCCAACATACAGAGGTGTGTCAGAAAAGAATAGAAAACCTGCCTACACTGAAAGACCACCAGTATTTCTACCATCCACATTCCAGGAGTCCTGGGTGATTGTTTCAGCCATAACCGGAGTGTTAAAAGCCAAGGATCCTGTAACAGTTTTTCTTAACAACTCCATGATTCCTGCTTTCACTTCAAGCCCAATAACGATTAAGAGGAAGGAGAAATCAAAGCTCTTGTTTAAACCAGGTGAAAAGTGCATTCAAGAGCTCCCTCTGCCTTGTTTTCTGCCCACACAGCACAGAAGTGTATAAAGTGCTGGAATGCTTCACTGTGGCTCCAGTCACAGAAAAAAAAGAAACTCCCTTAGCTCCGATTCACGTAGTCACAAAACAAAACCCAACTTTACAGGCGTAAACGGCATATACACGGAGAAGAATAAAAACCTGAGAGCCCAGTTGGCAAAGCAGCATCCGCCTAATGCAGGGTTTAAAGTGAGTAATTTGTAGCTGGGAGGTGGTGCTCTCATGGAAGGCACTAGCTATAGCTTTCCTCCTGCTCCTCCAGATAGTTTTTTAAATGCCTCCAATTTGGGGCAGTCTAGCATACACAGAGGCAAACAATCAGTTCCTGGAAAAGAGCTTTGTGGATGAGTCTGGATGCCATACAGGTGAGGACAGTTGAGCTGTATGTAGACAAGCAACAGGGGATTTATTTCTTGTCACTCCCTTCCTCTATCATTTATTTTCCTTTCTGCCCCAAACTTCTATCACCCGACTCCCTCCAAGGACATCACTGCTGAGAGGAGTTTGGGGGAGAATTAGTAGTTGTTCTTTTACTTTCTAACAATGACACCTTTTTTTGCTTTTTGCAGATTTTGCAAGTCTTCAGATCAATATTGCAAAGTGTGTGGTGGACAGCCTGGCACATCGAAGGAACAAGTGGCAGATGTCTGAGAAAGACGGATGACAGGGCCTGTCACCACTGGGGTGGGGTGGGGTGGTGGCAGGCAGACCATTGGGCCCAGGCCTCACATTCACAATTTAGCCTTCTGAAGTCATCTCCAAGGAAGATTATACATGCAACTTACAGAAATCAAGAAGTGGGAAGAAGTTCCTTTACTAGCTTTCAAACTATGCTGCAATTGACCAAATTGTGGTCCAGTTGACCATGTTACCTCCATTGCTCTCTTTCTTATAAATCCTAAATTTATCTTAGGGCTGGCACAGTTATGTGACATTGTGATGTATTTTTATATTAAAAGTGTTGATTTATTAAGTATAAAATTTTGCACCATGGGGCGCCTGGGTGGCTCAGTCGGTTGAGCGTCTGACTTCGGCTCAGGTCAGGATCACACAGTTTGTGAGTTCGAGCCCCGCGTCGGGCTCTGTGCTGACAGCTCAGAGCCTGGAGCCTGTTTCAGATTCTGTGTCTCCCTCTCTCTGCCCCTTCCCCACTCATACCCTCTCTCTGTCTCTCAAAAATGAATAAACCTTAAAAAATGTTTTTTGCACCATGAAAATATAAAACCATTTATGTCACTTTTGACATTTCCCAGTTTTAAACTGACTAGGAAGTTCACAAAACTGGAAGTGGCCTGAGTGTCTCCTGATCTCTGAGATCCAGCCTGGAGAAGTATAGATTTGGGGTCTTTCTTGGGGTCTTTTATGCAAAATGTATAATCAGCAATCTGTCACGTCAGTGCTGTGCCATAGAAATATAATGCAAGCCACAAACATGAGCTGCACTCGTAATTTTCAATTTCCTTGTAGTCACACCTTAAAAAGTAACAAGACAGAAGGAAAATTCATTTTAATAATGTTCATTAACCCAATAGCTTGAAGATACCATTTCAAAATTCAATATAAAAACTACTAACAAGATATTTTTATATTCTTTTTTTTACAAAGTCTACAAATCCAGTGTATACTTTACACGTATGACACGTCTTAATTTGGACTAGCTACTTTTCAAATACTCGGTAGCTCTGTGCGGCTAATGACTGCCCCTTGGGACAGCATAGGTCTGGAAGCTGGATCTTGCATAGTCTTCCCTTCACGTTTGTTTGGATGGGTGATACATGGACACTTGCCATTCTAATGGTTAACAGTGGCATTAATAAGAAGCAGGTTAAAAAAGATGGAAGAAATGGTAACTGACACCTAGTGGACCTGAACTGGACATTTTTCGCAAGAAAATCAACTAAGTAAGAACTCATGCTTTGACAAAAGTTTAAGGACTAGACATTTTTTAGCATTTCTGATAGTTTTTCCAGGCCATGTCTTCCTCCATGGAAATGGTCTGTAAACATTTCCGCAACAAGAAACCTACCTTGAAAAAAGCACAGCCATTCTCAATGGATTGTAACTATGGAATACGAGGGGAAAATAAAACTCTGTGAGCAAATTACAAGGTCCTCGCTTCATCCAAAGACACATTGCACTTGGGCTCCTCACCATCATTCATGAAAGCAATCCATTTCTATCTGTCTCAAATATTAAGTTTCTGCACAAAAGTTTGTTTAGGGGCTAAAAAAATGTTCCTAGCAGAGGGGAAAAGAGATTGAAAACCATTGAACAAATCGATCTCTGTTTAAGTGAAAGAAGTCAGACTCAAAACTATATATTTCCATTTATAGGACACTCTGGACAAGGCAAAACCATAGGTGCAGAAATCAAATCAGTGGCTGCCAAGGGCTGGGACTAGGGATGAGGGAGAGAATTGATCGCAAAGGGACATGGGGAATTTTGGAGGGAAGGAAATATTCCATATCTTGATTGCAGTGCTCTCCATCTAAAAAAGGTAAGTTTCTAGTATGTAAGTTATCGCATAATATACCTGACCCCATACAGTGACCTCTCTAAATCCCCTTTGTCTCTAACTACTATAATTCATGGGGATATTGGTTCTCAGGCAGAACGGGTGAAACATAGTTTGATATTCAAACTCTAATTCCTTTTTTTTTTTAACCTGTAGTGGGAATCTGTGGGGTTTTTTCCCCAAAGTACGTTTCCCTTCCTCTTGGCAATAGCATCCCATTTCCTTTTGGAGAACTGCTTCACTATTATATGCTATTTTGGTGGGACTGTCAGCCCAGTCCTCTCCTACCCAGGAAATGGGCATGTGACCTGATCTTTGCTGCCTGGACACACCTTTCCAAGACTCTGAATCTCTATCATAAAAGGAAGAACAATATCCCTAAAAGAAATGTCAGTTGGTTTCTGTCATCTAGACCCCCAAAGCTGCTCCAGCTTCTGTCTTTTTTTACTTTGTTTTCCAGCCCACCCTTTAATTTCTGTATCAGAATCTGCATAATGGCTCATCCTCCTATATTGTCTCTAAGCCCTCCATCATACTTCTTGTATTATAGAGGCTGAAAATTGAAACTATATTTCCCAGATTCTCTTGCACATAGGGTTCATATATGACCAAGCAAATGTACCTGCAAGAGATTTTGAAGATAGTTGTGAGCTATGCAAGGTGATGGCTTCACACAGAAGAGAAGGTAATCTGGGAAAACGGGGTGGAAGTTCTGTTGTTTACAACCAAAGAATGCCTACTGCTACCTCTCAGCATCTGGTCATTCAATAAGTGTTTGCTGGACACCTACTATGTGCCAAATATTAGGCCCTGAGGATGTAAAGATGACAGAAACTGTTAGCCCTGCAAAAGCCTGGTACAAATTGGAAAGTTATTTCTCAATATTTACTAAACTACTAAAGCCAAATAAATGCTCATGCTATGACCCAACACAGCCACTTCGGTATATGTGCCTAAGAGAAATGAGAGCATATATCTACCCAAAGAAATGTACAAAAATGTCTGTGGCAGCTTTCTCATAATAGCAATAACTTAGAAAGAACCAAAATACCCATTAACAGTAGAACAGATAAATAAATTGCAGTATGTTTAGAACATTCCTATAATGGAATATTATACAACAATAGCAAGAATAAATTATTGCTTCATTCAACTACATGGATATATCTGAAAGGTATAATGCTGAGAGAAAGAAATCAGACACAAAAGAGTACACCCAATATTATTCCATTCTTATGAAGTTCAAGCACAAGCCAAAAAAATCCATTGTGATGGAAGTCAGAAGAGTGGGGGTGGGGTACTGAATAAGAAGGGGCTCAAAGGTGCATCCTGGGATGCTAGAAATGCTCTGTATCTTGATCTGGGTGGAAATGTAAAAAACCATGAGGCTGCACACTAAATACAGTAAAACCTTGGATTGTGAGTAACTTGGTCTGCCAGTGTTCTCCAAGATAAGCAAACATTTCTAATAAATTTTAAGTTGATAACAATGAGCAATGTCTTCCAATATGAGTAGTACGTGATGCTGATCGTCACATGATCACAACTGAGCCAATGGTTCTTGAAATTTACTTTGATATGCGAGTGCTTTGCATTACAAGCATGTGAGTTGTGCTCGTAAACCAAGGTTTCACTGTATTAGTACATTTCATGTATATATCAACAAAAAGAGGGAAAAAAGAATTTTAAGAAGCTTACAGCCTAGCTGGACAATCAAGTGGCATTTAGAAAACTCTAATTGAGGGACACCTGGGTGGGTGAGTCAGTTGAGTGTCTGACTCTTGGTTTTGGCTCAGGTCATGATTTCAGAGTTTGGGGGGTTGAGCCCCACGAGGGGCTCTGCGCTGATAGCTTGGAGCCTGCTTGGGATTCTCTGTCTCCCTCTCTCTCTCTGTCCCTCTCCCACTCATTCATTCTCTCTCTCTCTCTCTCCCTCTCTGTCTCAAAATAAATAAGTAAAGTTAAAAAAAACTCTAGGGGTGCCTGGGTGGCTCAGTCAGTTAAGTGTCTGACTTCGGCTCAGGTCATGATCTCGTGACTCATGAGTTTGAGCCTCCCATCAGGCTCTGTGCTGACAGCTCAGAGCCTGGAGCATGCGTCAGATTCTGTGTCTTCCCTCTCTCTCTGCACTTCCCCCACTCGCACTCTGTCAAAACTGCATAAATATTAAAGAAGAAATTTTTTTTAAAAAAGCTCTAATTGAGGGATGAAGTGCTCTGAGGGAGGGATGGGTAGGATCCTGTGGAGTCATCAAGAATGCAATGATGAGTTCTTCCAAGAGCAGGTGTGCTGATAGCAAAGAAGGTTTGCTCAGGGTTACACTGTGGAGGGCCTTGAATACCAAGATAATAAAAATATTTTTAATAAAATCATCATCCATCTTCCCTCTGAAACCAAGAGCTGATTTTTTTAAAAGAAGAAAAATTAGTTTTATTGCCATATTAGTTATTCCCCGGGCTTTTGTAATATGCAATGCCCTACTATGGATTATTTAAATTATTTAAATCTTATATTTAAATTGCTAGTGAAAAAAAAATAAAAATTTTAATTAAAAAATACAAAACAACCATATTGAACCTTTAGGATCTCTCAAGTATATAATTATTTTGCTCTATAATTTATAATATAACACTTAATTAATTTTGCTTTTGGTTTTTCAAATTTAAGGTTTCCTTAAGACAACCCTAGAGGTTGAAAAACAAAAGAAAATAAGGATTTTATTTGCCATAAATGGAAATCTCTCAAGCTTCCTACTCAAATCTTAAGTGTGTATTATGTAATCTCCAAACTCAGCTGAATATCAAGTGGATCTGGAAAAGGTTACAGTATAACTGTAAATAAAATTAAGTTGCTTCTTGATGAGGGGCAAGTAGTTTTTAGACTTTTTTCCTGTTTGCCCTACATTGTAAAAAAAAAAAATTACTTATAAATCCAGGGTATTTTCTCCTTTAGTAAGAGTGTATACTGTATTAAACACAATCAACTGTTTTAAGTCTGTTTTAAACAAGATGGGATATAAACAAAGAAGCAGATTTTAGTAGTGCTCTCTTTCCGTTCACAAAAATACCTACAGCATTTTGATTGCATATGTTTGTTCAAGTTGCTTCACATCCTGGGCGTAGTGGATGTGATGCTTACCAACCCAATTCTGCAGAAAGGAAGGGTTGTTGCAAAACCCAATATGGTTGTTAACAATACCGTATATTGAATACTTAAAATTTGCTAAGAGAGTAGATCTTAAATGTTCTACACACACACACACACACACACACACACACACACACACAGATGTGAGACGCTGGATGTATAAACTAACCTTACTGTGATAGTCATTTCATAATATGTATGCATATCAACTCATCACATTGTACACCTTAAATTTACACAGTGTTATTTGTCAATTACATCTCAATAAACCTGAGGGGAAACCAATACAGAAGGCTTCTATACAACATAAACAAACAAACATGTGTAGGGTGTTTACAAAAGGGGTGAGGCAGGAAAGGGAAAGAAAATATAGTTTTGCAATAAGATCTTTTAAAAAGTATTAAAATTGCAAATAGCCTATGTTTATACTACAACTACAAGTTTGTAAATTGCCATCTTATTTTGGCATATCTTTCTACTATGGAGTTGTGACAGATCAAATACCATTTCAACAAATATAATTGTAACAAATACCAAATTCTAGTTATGCTTCACAGAGACAACAGTAAGACATCCAGCCAAAGGAAATAATTTAAACAGCCCTTTGGAGCTTATTCAGTCATTCAACTCTTCATTCAATGAATATCCATTATGTGATTAGTATGCCAAACATCTAGGAAGAGAGAAAATAATGAATGGAATACAGTACTTCCTCTTGAGGATCTTACAGTCTGGTGAGAGAGAGACATAAGTGAATGATCACAGCATTGAGTCAACAGTACCTTAGAGGCAAGCAGGGGACTTAAAAGTGCAGTGGAGACCAAGGCTACCTGTGCTGGGCATCATCAGAGGAGGGGGTGTCTGAGTTTATTCTTTAAAGATGGAGAGGAGTTTGAGGTAGGAGAGCAGATCTAGGGAAAGAGTGACACAAGATGAAGCCAGAGAACTAGGCTGAATGAGGTCCTTGGAGGGCTCAAACGGCTTGCTGAGGACTGTGAAGTTAGTCCTGCAGGCAATAGGGAGCCAGTGAAGATTATTCAGAGGGATGCCTGGGAAGCTCAGTCGGTTAAGCGTTTGACTCTTGATTTCAGCTCAGGTCATGGCTTCATAGTTTGTGAGTTCGAGCCCCGCATTGGGTTCTGCACCGACAGTGTGGAGTCTGCTTGGGATTCTTCTCTCTCTCTCTCTCTCTCTCTCTCTCTCTCTCTCTCATTCTCTGTCCCTTCCCCATTTGTGCTTTCCCTCTCTCTCAAAATAAATAAGCTTAAAAAAAAAAGAGTATTCAGATAAGGAGCTAAGTCCAACTGGTATTCCCCTCAGGATCAGTGTTGCACTAGCACAGGTGGTGGGTGGTGTGAGGTGAGGTCGGAGGCAGAGAAACCAAGGAGGAGGTTGTAGTTACTGTCCAGACCAGAATCAAGAGGACAACAGCAGAAGGAATGGAGAAGTAGGGACAGTTTTGAGAACCATTTGGAATTTGTGGTAGTCAAGGCATTGTGCCAGATGACTATTTTGGAGAGTGAGAGGTCTCTGAAATATCTTGGAAACTTTCAGGTTGACTGACTGAATGGATGGTGACATTAATGTAAATGTAATGTGAATACAAATTTAGAAGGAGAGGCCATTTTGGAGAAAAGAAGGTAAGTTTGGCTTTAAAACCAAATGTTGAATGTGAGTTGCTGGTGGGATACTCAGAGCTCAAATAGACAGTTGGAAATGTAGAAAAGGAGTCAGCTTGGCCTAATTATTTTGGTTCCCCTTCTTGCAAGGAAAGCAAGAGCCCCTAGAAGTACAATTCTTGGCATCTTTTAGAAGAACTTCTTGATAAACTAATGTTGCTTTCTTCTCAGGACTTTGTTATCAAACTATGTAATTTGTTCTGAGGATGGAGATATTCAGTGCTTCTCAGAGCTGCTGTCAGCTCAAGGCCAAGTCTTCATAATTCCATACAAAATTATTCATATTTTTTCTAAAGGAAAGGCGATGAGAAATGAGATAATATATTAAAGGAAATCAAATAAATTTACAATAAAAGATCATTAGGAAATGAAATCTTGTCAGCCTAGATAAATGGGCTCGATTATTACATTTAAGTCAAACTAAATTACTGTCCATGTATCTATTAAAGCATTTATAAGTGTCGAAAATCGAGATGTTAGGATCCTGATTGTAGGTGTAAAATCAAAGTGATTTTGATAAGTTTAAACAATCTTTTATTGTGATGGAAAAGGAATTTTTAAATTGGAAAATAATATAAATATTACAGGAAGGTATATAGAATTCTTTTTCTTAAATGCTGCCAATGATTTGGGAGGTTAAAAAAAAAAAGACACACTATTTACACAATCAAGCATGACAACCACATGACCTTAGTTCCAAATAAGTAATTATGAGACTTTTTAAGTTAGCGAAATCTTATATTTCCTTCTTGAGGAACTAAGAGGAAGCTGCTGAGATAAATTCAATTTGTATAGATAAAAGCAATTTCCTCACTCTCTGTCTTCCTCCAGCAGAAAACTTAAGTCATTATTGTTCTGATTTAAATGAAACCTGCTTTCACTAGATTCTGTCTAACCAGATCCCTTAATTAAGCAATTAAGCTGATATTGTTTACTCTCTTCTTTGTAAGAGAAAGAGGCAAAAGATAAGAAAAGCAAGCGCTGTTCTTAACCGAATAGAATCCATTATTGAGGCTCTCTAAGGGTGACTCTCAGACACCAGAGAAAGTTTTAGTTGGATGATATAGCTGGTAGCTGGATGATGTGTTCTCTGGTACCTGCTTAGGAAAAGCTGGAAAAGTAGGAAAAGCACCCATGTCACTTGAACCTCCCGTGTTTAAAAGTTTGCCTAATATGCAAAAAAGAGGACTGGACTAGATAATCTTCAAAGGAGTAATTGCCAAGCCCTGAGAAATGTTTTGTAAACACAGATTCCTAGACCCTATATCAGATCTATAAATCAGAATCTTTGGGGAGGAAGGGAGTTTGCTCAGTTGTTGTTTGTTTTTTAAGTTCTTCAGGTGATTTCAATGAGTGAACTGCCATACTGGGGAGCGACCGCACTGAGTTTTCAGCTTGAAAGCCTATGAAATTATGAATCAGACATTTTAAGAGCCTTAAAATAAAAAATCCAACAAAACAATTCATATCACTATCTGTTCAATTATATACAAATGTTGTGGTCCTTAGAGTTGACTGCCCAACACCACTGCAATCATGATCATCCTGTTTCTCATACCCATGACCCAGTCCTGGCTTGTATGACCTGGAGGCTTCCTGGCTACAGGTTTCCTTGCTACAGTTATTAAACCCCACTGTTCATCTTCTTATTGCCCATGAGAACCATGAGTTGATTATCAGGTTCTCCTAATTCACACTAGGAACCTACCAAGGAAAGCTCTTTCCATGCAGTCTTGGCCATCAACCAGTATCAGTGTGAGACCTATATCACTTAGGATGGTTTTAGCAACATATATCAGTAAATTCCAGCTCCATTTGGTAATGAAAATTGTTGTTTTGAATAGCAAGAAGTCTAGGTTTCTGGCTAAACTGACCCGGGGCTCAACAATATCATCAAGCATCCAAGTTATTTTCCGTTTTCTACAGCTCCGTCTTTGGAGTATTGTCATCTTGGTGTATTTGTTTAACTCTAGATGTGGAAAATGGATGCTAGGGTTCCATGCTGTTGGATGACTGACAGCTTAGTGAGAAGGGGCACATCAATATAAATTAGTATTTAAAAATCAGCATGTCATTAAAGACCTAAATGTGAGACAGGAAACCATTAAAATCCTAGAGTAGGACACAGGCAGTAACCTCTTTGACATGGGCCATAGCAACTTCTTTCTAGATATGTTTCTTTCTAGATATGTTTCCTGAGGTAAGGGAAACAAAAAACAAAAATAAACTATTGAGACTTCATCAAAAAAAAAGCTTCTGCACAATGAAGGAAATAATCAACAAAATTGAAAGGCAACCTACAGAATGGGAGAAAATACTTGCAAATGGCATACCTAATAAAGGAATAGTATCCAAAAAATATAAAGAACTTCTAAATCTCAAACACCCCCCAAAAGAATAATCCTATTTAAAATGGGCAAAGGATATGAATAGACATTTTTACAAAGAAGACATCCAGATGGCTAACAGGCACATGAAAAGATGCGCAACATCACTCATCATCAGGAAAATACAAATCAAAACACAATGAGATATCACCTCACACCTGTCAGAATGGCTACATCAACAACACAAGAAATAACAGGTGTTGGTGAAGATGAGGAGAAAGGGGAATGCTCTTGCATTGTCGGTGGGAATGCAAACTGGTTGCAGCCAGTCTGGAAAACAGTATGAAGTTTCCTCGAAAGTTAAAAATAGAACTACCCTATGATCCAGCAATCACACTATTAGGTATTTACTCAAAGAATACAAAAATACTAATTCAAAGGGATACATGCATCCTGATGTTTATAGCAACATCATCTATAATAGCCAAATTATGGAAGCAGCCCAAATATCCATTGACTGATGAATGAATAAAGATGTGGTATATAGGGACGCCTGGGTGGCTCAGTCAGTTAAGCATCTGACTTCGGCTCAGGTCATGATCTCTCAGACTGTGAGTTCAAGCCCCGCATCAGGCTCTGTGCTGACAGCTCAGAGCCTGGAGCCTGCTTCAGATTCTGTGTCTCCCTCTCTCTCTGCCCCTCTCCCTCTCTCACTCTGTCTCTCTCTCTCTCTCTCAAAAATAAATAAACATTAAAAAAAAATTTAAAGACGTGGTACACACACACACAAAAGAATATTAGCCATCAAAAAGAATGAAATCTTGCCATTTGCAATGACATGGATGGAGCTAGAGTGTATAATTCCAAGCAAAATAAGTCAGTGAAAGACAAATATATGATTTCACTCATATGTGGAATTTAAGAAACAAGACAAACTAGCAAAGGGGGAAAAAGAGGAGAGAGGCAAACCAAGAAACAGACTCAACTATAGAGAACAAACTAATGGTTATCAAAGAGGAGGTGGGTGGGAGGATGGGTTAAGTAAATGATAGGGATTAAGGAGTGCACTTGTGGTAAGCACCAGGTGTTGTACAGAAGTGAGAAGTGTGGTATCACTATATTATCCACCTGAAACTAATATTACACTGTATGTTAACTAACTGGAACTTAAATAAAAACCTAAAAAAAGAATAAAAAGCAACATGTCAGTAGTATTAAGGACAAATAAAGACTATAAGAAAGTGGGGGGACAAGATAGCAGCCTGAAAAAAAAAGAAAGTGGGGGACCAACTAGAAAACTATAATGATAATTGTTTAAGCCAAGCTTGCAAAAAACAAGTGCTTGGGTTAGGTTAGTAGCACCAAAAATGGAAATGAAAGAAAGATTTAGTAATATTCCAGAATGGTTCCCTGAGACATGGAATTTAACTAGAGGTAGGCAAAAAAATAGGAAGAGGAGCCAACGGT
Organism: Panthera pardus; assembly: GCF_024362965.1. Classification (NCBI taxonomy): domain Eukaryota; kingdom Metazoa; phylum Chordata; class Mammalia; order Carnivora; family Felidae; genus Panthera; species Panthera pardus. The sequence continues at coordinate 24,231,921 of NW_026526788.1, forward strand.
GCATGAAAAAGTACTGACATTATGAGGAAGTATTATTTAAATATAAAGGAAGCAAAATACACTCATTGAAGACATGCTTGCTTGTTTAAAAAGTACAGTAACAGCCATTATGGTAATTTTCATTTAGAAGCTCTTTAAAAAGACAAATGGAATACTATTCCCTATTCAAACAAAATTTCAATCACTAATATAGTAAAATCCAGTATTTGTATTAAGGAATATTTATTCGATAAGTAATTTGATCATCAAAATGAAATGCCTTCCAACAGCAAGCAGTGTCGGGTTTGTGAATGGGATAGAGAAGACTCATTATTGTAAGAATGCTTATTTTCTTCAAACTATATTATATAATCAATGTAGTTCTGATCAAAATTCTAAAGAGCTTTTTTAACTAATCAAATTTTTCTAAATTTTAAAGATCCACCTAGTAGGGAAAAAAATGCAAGAAGACAACAAGAGATTGTCTTTATAATGAGATAATGTCAAGACGACAATAAGGGAGGACAGAATTTTTATTAATCATGATGAGGTGGAACAGGTTATATGGCAGGTAGTGGACATGGAAATTGGGATGGGAATTAGGAATTTTATTTGGGATAGATTAATTCGAGATGGTTATTAAACATTCAACTGTGCATCCTGAGCCGTAGTTGGATATATAAATCAAGAATTTAGGGGCACCTGGGTGGCTCAGTCAGTTGAGCAACCGACTTCGTCTCAGGTCATGAACTCGCAGTTCGTGAGTTCGAGCCCCACGTCAGGCTCTGTGCTGACAGCTCGGAGCCTGGAGCCTGCTTCTGATTCTGTGTCTTCCTCTCTCTCTGCCCCTCCCCCACTCATGCTCTGTCTCAGAAATAAATAAACATTAAAAAAATTTTTTTAATAAATAAATAAATCCAAAATTTAGGGGAAGGGTCCAACCGGAGCTATTAATTTGAGGATTGTCCCTCTGTAAGTGGCATCTAAAGCCATAGGACTGGATGAATTCACCCAGGGAGTAAGAAGAGGCATAAGTATTGACAGGTTAGAGACGTAAAGGAGATTCAGCAAAGGAAGAGTAAGGGAACAGGAAGTAAACCAGAAGGGACTTGTATCCTAAAAACCAAGCAAGGAAAATGTTTCAAGAGACTCTGTGCCAAATTAGGGTGACAGGTCAAGTAAGACAGAATTAACTATTGAATTTGGCAACATGTTAGGGGCTGGCAACAATGAAGTGCTGTTCAGATAATGTAGTGGGAGCAAAAAACCAATGGGAGAAGGTCAAGAGAAAATGGGAGAAGAGGAAAAAAAAATATCTGAGACATTTCTCTCTAAAATGGAACCAGGAAAGAAGGCAGTAGCTGCAAACAGATTCAGAATCAAAGGAAGGTTTTAGTCGGCCAAGCTGGGATCCTCTGCCCACCTTTCGGCCAGAGCTGGGCAGGACACAGACCTACCAAGATGGCAAGCAATGAAAAAAAAAATTGAGGAGGTCTTATTGAAATGAAGGGAATTCACTTCAAGACAACCAAAACACCTCCATTCCACAGATAACTATAGATTAAGAACACCAACCCTTCGAAAGATTACTTGCACTGGTGTCAGGCTAGGAAGGGGCAAAGCCAGGTCTAAATCCTCATTTCTCTGACTTCTAGCCTTGGATTCTTTTCTCTACACCTTGACCTTCCCTGATACAGTCATAAAAACTACCGTGCAGGGGCACCTGGGTGGCTCAGGCGGTTACGTGTGGGCCTCTGGATTTCGACTCAGGTCATGATCTCACAGTTCATGTGATTGAGCCCCATGTGGGGCTCTGCACTAATATCGCAGAGTCTCCTTGGGATTCTCTGTCTCCCTCTCTCTCTGCCCCTCCGCAGCTCACACCTTCTCCCTCTCTTGCAGTTCACACCCTGTCCCTTTCTCAAAAATAAACGAACGTTAAAAAAAAAAAAAAACTTGGGGCACCTGGGTGGCTCAGTTGGTTAAGCATCCAGCTCTTGATTTCAGCCTAGGTCATGATCTCGTTGTTCATGAGCTCGAGTCCCACATTTGTCTCTGCTCTGACATCATGGAGCCTGTTTGGGATTCTCTCCTTCTTTCTGTCCTTCCCCTGCTTGTGCTTTCTCTCTCAAAAAAAATAAAATAAATATTTTTTTAAATCTTAAAAAAAAAACTCTACCATGCATTAATGGGGACTTGCTGCTCTTGCAGTAGATTTAAGGGCACCGTGTTGACATTTCTTGCACACCATAGGTGCTAAGAATATTAGCATGCAATAGAAATAAATACCGCTATTTAATCATATTTACTTCCTAAATATTGGTGGCAGACATCAGTGGTTGCCTACCAATAATCACGTCCAACCTACATTTTCCTTACACAGAGCCTACTTCCTAAGATACATTTTAAAACATTTGACTTTCCCAGCCTTCTTTGCAGCAAGGCATGAAAATGCGACTCAACCTCAGACAACTGGCTGCGGGGGAAATTTGCTGGGGATGTCTATGAATGGTTGTCTTCTCCACAAAGACGTTAGAAAGGAAAAATTCTTCCTCTCTTTCCTATGGGGGCTCCCATGTGAGGATGTGATGTCTGGATCTGCAGTAGTTATACTGTAAACCTGAAGGGCCAAGATAAGGAAAATCAAAACACTGGCCATAGCACAGTGGAAAGATGAAAAGAGCCTGGAGCTTTGATAACATTCAGAACCACTGAATTAACCCTGGAACTATTCTGCCCCTGGACTTCCTGATATGCAAGATAACAAATGTACTTTTTGTTTGTTTGTTTCAACCAGTTTTAGGATACTGACATCATCCTGTTACAGTGACTTTCCAGGAATCTATGCACCTGGAGAAAATAGAGCAACTTTCTAAGACTACTGTGTACTCTATACAATGCCTTGCCAAATGAGCATTTCCACAGAACTCAAATACATCTGACAAAATGAACGAAAACACGTCTTTCTCAAATAAATTGTAGTACTCAGTGAAAATTAAAGGATGTTGGAATTACTTCTGCTTGGGAGAAGTCTCTTAGGTGTGATAGAGCTCCTGTTTAAAAAGTCACTGATTGGGGCACCTGGGTAGCTCAGTTGGTTAAAACATCCAACTCTTGGTTTTGGCTCAGGTCATGATCTCGTGGTTCACAGGGTTTGAGCCCCACGATGGGCTCTGCACTGGCAGTGTGGAGCCTGCTTGGGACTCTCTCTCTCTCTCTCTCTCTCTCTCTCTCTCTCTCTCTCTCTCTCTTCCTTTCTCTCTGCCCCACCCCTGCTCGCAACCTTTCTCTCTCAAAATAAATGAATAAAATTTTTTTTTAATTTTTGTTTAACGTTTATTTATTTTTGAGACAGAGAGAGACAGAGCATGAACGGGGAAGGGTCAGAGAGAGGGAGAAACAGAATCCGAAACAGGCTCCAGGCTCTGAGCTGTCAGCACAGAGCCCGATGCGGGGCTCGAACTCACGGACCGCGAGATCATGACCTGAGCCGAAGTCAGCCGCTTAACCAACTGAGCCACCCAGGCACCCCAATGAATAAAATTTTTTTAAAAATCTAAAAAAAGAAAAGTCACTGATATGTGAATGGACTGACCCTACCACTATTCCTAGAACATAAGAAGCCGCCCAATCACCCATTTTGCAATGGTTATCACAGACGAGGACTCCCTGCTTTTGCACCAAGTCCTATGTCCTTAATGAACTCACATTTTTCTTAAATATTAAAAATAAAAATGCCTCTTTGGCTTTTGAAACTGAGTGACAGGAACAAAGTGTTTTTCAAAGTTTCTATAATGATAAAAATGGTTAATGTTTATTTATTTTTGAGAGAGAGAGAGAGAGCACAAGCAGGGGAGGGGCAGAGAGAGAGGGGGACAGAGGATCCAAGCAGTCTCTGAGCTGAGAGCAGAGAACCAGATGCAGGGCTCAAACTCACGAACTGTAAGACCATGACCTAAGCCAAAGTCAGAGGTTTAACTGACTGAGACACCCCGGTGCCCCTATAATGGAAAAATTGTTTAAGTACCCCAGTCCTTCCATCCCATACTATGGGAAGATTAGTGCCTTCCCCAAGGCTAACCTCTCCTGGTCAATTCCCACTTAATTTCCTACTCCCACTTGGTCTCACTAGAGAGTCTTGTTTCCTGTATTTCACATCATCCCAAACATTACACAAGATCTTTTTTGCTTTAACTTCCAAAGCCACCTTTTAAGACGAGGTTCCTCCTTGTAGCCTACTTACAAAAGAGGACTGGCACTAAACACTTCAGCAGTTAATGGTAAGCATCTTTGTATTGAAATTCCCTTGACCATCCCTGTCATCCCTTTCTCCTTGAGCCATGACCTCCCAATAGGCTTCCTTCACCGAACCACTTCACACTTCCCCCACTGAGTTCTCTTTCCAGGCCCCTTCATCCCTTTTCCTGGGAAATTCAAGATTCCTCTCACCTATTGAGCACAACACATCACACACCCTTTGTTTCACCTTCTCCTTGCAGAACTATGTGAATGACCTTTTCAAATCAAAGATGTCCATTAGGTTTTTTTTTTTTTTTAAGTAAAAATCTATCTTTTCTGAGAAGAAGTAAGACATTCCCCTTGTAAGATTAAAAAAAAGAAGAAAGAAGCAGAAGAACCTGATGTAGTTAGTCTTTAGAACTAGCAGTGTTTTTTTCCCCACTGTGCCAGAATTCAAACATTTTCTAGTCAGTGCAACAGGATGTTAACACAAGACAATTTCTGCCTTAATTTTGTATAAGGCCTAATGGCCAGTAAGTGCCAAATCTCATGGCATTGCAAATTGAATGTTGGACCTTCTAGGAAGGACTGGCCAAAGGGGTAGCTAAAAATAGTTTGTGGGGGAAGGAATTCCCCCTACCTAAGGATATAAAAGGATTGAAGTTATAAAGGAAGAGGAGGATTTATTTGGAGATTTGTTGGTGTTCTCCACTGATGAGGGGAGGGATGGAAGACCTTCTGCTTAGTCAAGTCCAAGAGAAAGGGGAAATTCAACAGAACCAGCCCAATGTGTCTCCTGGAGACTAGGGAGCAAATGGACTGCATGATTGCATTGGAAGAAAACTATACCTACACTAATGGCAGAATAAAAATGCATGAGCACATGGCTGGATTGAACTGTGTTTGAAAGGACTTCCTCAAGGAGTGAAGTGACCAAACTGGGGAGGTGGACCATAGGAAGTCTAGGCGTTGAGAAAAGAATTCTGAGTGACCAGTCAGAAAAATACTTTCTCATGCCATGGGAAGTATAAACAGGGTTTCCACACATGCATATCTTGCAAGGAACCCATTTGAGCATCAACTAAGGAAGAAAGAAACCTACATTGGGACTATTTCATACCCAGTAGGCACCATCACTAAATCATGTATGTGCCAAGTCATTGGAGATGTTTCATCTCACCTCTCTTTGGAGCTCCTTATTCAACCCTGAAGGAGCCAGAAACAATCCAGTGAGGGGGAGAGCAGGAAGAGAACATGTAGAGATGAAGAATCCAACCAAATTCCACCTCCAGCCACATGCTTGCTGACCTGAAGGAGGCTAAGGTCACAATTTAACTTTGAATGAGGCTCTAGATGTTCATTATGACACCATCTGGACGAATCAATGACTGAAATGAGCCTCTTCTTGGGACAAGATTCTGAGAAGACTTTTATTCTCTGAGATTGATGATAAAAGTTACAGAATCTACTTCACAGTTTGTCCAAGGCTGGGAGAAGAGCGTAGTCCACAGTGTTTGACCCATTTGTGCATAGTATTCTATGCATATCTAAGATTGGGAATGAGCTTGTAGGATGTGACAAACACACAAAGAAAAACAAAGCTCAACAAATTAAGAAGAATAAGGATTGCTGAATTCGGCCTAAAGGAAAACTTTTAATTTGCAAAGATGCTTGAGTTTGCTTTGTTTTTTGGTTGTTGATGTTGGGTTTTGTTGTGGTTGTTATTTTTTTTTTTTCACTGCTGTAAGTTCACTTCTCAGAACACTGCCAGGCATGTAGTATAGGTGCTTATCCAATGCTTATTGAGTGTATTGTGGCTTTGCTTTCATATTTAATGCACTTTAAAGCAGATTTTATAGTTTAGCTTTTTTAAAAAAATTTTTTAATGTTTATTCATTTTTGAGAGACAGAGAGAGACAGAGCATGAGCAGGGAAGGGGCAGAGAGGAGACACAGAATCTGAAACAGGCTCCAGGCTCTGAGCTGTCAGCACAGAGCCCAATGCGGGGCTCGAACTCATGGACTTTGAGATCATGACCTGAGCTGAAGTCAGACGTTCAACCAACTGAGCCACCCAGGTGCCCTTATAGTTTAGCTTTTATTTTAAAATGCATACAATGTAGCTAATGAATTGAATGATTACACATTTATTTTTTTTTACTTGTTTTATTTTTTATTTTTTTTAATTTACATCCAAATCAGTTAGCATATAGTGCAACAATGATTTCAGGAGGAGATTCCTTAGTGCCCCTTACCTATTTAGACCATCCCCCCCTCCCACAACCCCTCTAGTAACCCCCTCAGTTTGTTCTCCATATTTATGAGTCTCTTCTGTTTTGTCCCCCTCCCTGTTTTTATATTATTTTTGCTTCCCTTCCCTTATGTTCATCTGTTTTATCTCTTAAAGTCCTCATATGAGTGAAGTCATGTGATTTTTGTCTTTCTCTGACTAATTTCACCTAGCACAACACCCTCCAGTTCCATCCACGTAGTTGCAAATGGCAAGATTTCATTCTTTTTGATTGCCGAGTAATACTCCATTGTATAGATATACCACATCTTCTTTATCCAGTCATCCGTCGATGGACATTTGGGCTCTTTCCATACTTTGGCTATTGTTGATAGTGCTGCTATAAACATTGGAGTGCATGTGTCCCCTCAGAACAGCACACCTGTATCCCTTAGATAAATGCCTAGTAGTGCAATTGCTGGGTCGTAGGGTAGCTCTATTTTTAGTTTTTTGAGGAACCTCCATACTGTTTTCCAGAGTGGCTGCACCAGCTTGCATTCCCAGGATGATTACACATTTATAAATAAAATCTCATCTAATGGCAAAACTATTTTTTTTAACTAGTTAAAATGGATAGGGGCGCCTGGGTGACTCAGTCCGTTGAGCATCTGTCTTTGGCTTAGGTCATGATCTCACGGTTCGTGAGTGCAAGCCCCTCATCGGGCTCTGTGCTGACAGCTCAGAGCCCGGAGACTGCTTCGGATTCTGTGTCTCCCTCTCTCTGCCCCTCTTTGCTCACACTCTGTCTCTGTCTCTCTCCAAAATAAATAAACATTAAAAAGTTTTTAAAAACTAGATAGACTTAGCCACTATAAAAGCGTTTAACATGAGTCTCACTTGTATACATATATGGCTGGTGGAGAATTTTGAAAGGAGTAAGGACAATCAAGATGATCAAATATATCCGTAAGACAGAGATAACTAAAACTGTCATCTAGTGAATGGTCTTGCAGTAATTAACTTTCTAACATGATTAGTGTTGTCCCGAACAGAGTAAACTTTAAAAATTGGATATTTATAATGTAGTAGGGTTTTTACATGGAAAAAAATAGTGTATCTAGAAAACACAAGTGATTTTCAAACTTTGGTTTCTACGATGTAATACGGATCACTTTTCCATCTGAGGACAACTAGAAAAACTAAACAAAATAATGAAAAAGACTGCTTGAAAGGGTTTAAAAGCTAACAACTGAATAAAACTATATGCTTTTGTTTTAAAAAAAAAAAAAAGTAAACTGATAAAAAAGTAAAAATAAAATTAAAAAATTTATTCTTTTTTAAAAAGCTTTATTTATTTATTTATTTATTTATTTTGAGAGAGAGGGAGGCATGAGGGGTGGAAAGAGAGGAAGAAAGAGAATCCAAAGTAGACAGGGCTCGAACTCACGAACTCACATGAGATCATGACCTGAGCCAAAATCAGGAGTCAGACTTAACTGGCTGAACCACTCAGGTGCCCCCAAAATTCATTCTTAAATTTCATCTTGTCAAGAGTTGATGTCTTTTTTAGTTGTTTGTACACATATTTATATTATTTTATTTAATTTTGCATAGTATACATACTTTTAATATTTTATTTGGCATCTTCCTTTTGTGTTTCACTGGACATTATCATGAGCAGTTTTCCATGGCTGCATAATCTCTTGTCACATACCATAACTTATTTAGCCATTTGTTGATGGACATTTGTTTTCCTTTAATTTTTGCTATAATATACATTGTTCCAGCATTCATAATTCCAGAGCGCCTCTTTGATTATTAAAACAGATTAAGCTCCAGGTGATGATGCTCAGCTGATGATTTCAGCTCAGATTTCAGCTCAGATGATGATCTCACAGGTAAGTTCTTAGGTTCGAGCCCCACATGGGGCTTTGCACTGAGAGCATGGAGTCTGCTTCTGGTTCTCTATCTCCCTCTCTCTGACCCTCCCCACTCACGTGCACATGTGTGTGTATACACTCTCTTTCTCAAAACTAAACATGAAATAAATAAATAAATAAATAAATAAAGTAATCTCTGTCCCCAACAAGCAGCTCAAACTCACAACCCCAAGATTAAGAGTCATATGCTGTACTGACTGAGCCAGCCTGGCTCCCCTTTATTGTAGCTTTGCCAACACGAAGTGTTAACCTTGTTTAGTCAGTCTCAATCAATTGCAAAATAAAAGTGTTCATTAATTAATTAGACAAAATATCTCTCCAGGTACACACTGACAGCAAAAACAAACCTAGTTTCTGATCTCTTGGAGTGTGTGATTTGGTATAAGAGATAGATACTGAACAAATAATTATGCAAATTGAAACATAATTACAGATAAATGCACTATATAGGAAATGAATAGAACACTATGAGTAATTTGAGATAAGATTAAGATATAACCAGGGGGTTAGCATGAAGGTGACATGATCTGAATCCTGAAAATTCAGATTGAATTCTGAAAAGTACCCTCTTGCTGCAATGTGGAGAATAGATTATTGAACAATCAGAATGGATCAGAGAAGACCAAGTAATTGGTTATTGCAAGAAAAAAGAATGGAGTAGTTTTTTTTACTAGAGTATTTTTACAGCTAGAGTATTACAGTAGGAAGTTGATAAGTTGAGGAATATATCATTGATATTTTAATCTGAATGTGTTTATTACTAAGCTTGAATACTTTTCCATGTAGTGCAAGCAAGAGCAATAGAGAGAGAACTAGATAGAGCTAGAGAGAAAGAGAGAGAAAGAGAGAGATTAGTCTGTTCTTGGTTTTTCGTTCATTTTCAATTGAGATTTTGAGAATTTCCTTGACTTATTTGTGCAAGTCTTATATTGGTGACTGTATTTATATCATAACATTCCAAACAATCAAAGAAAACCTAGTGGTTTAAACTACAAGCCCCAATTTCTCCCGTGGGGGCCTGCAGATCATCAGGGGAAGCTCCGCGTCAGGCTTACGTGGGACCAGTCTGTTCCACACCTCTCATTCTGGGACAAGCGTCATCTCAGGACATGCTTGTGTCCCAGACAGATGGCAGAGGTACAAGAGGCCACGCCAAAGTATGTACACTTATTTAAAGCCTCTGTTTTCATCAGACCTGCTAACTTCCCATTTGCCAAATCAAGTCAGGTGACCAATCCTAATGTCAATAGGACCAGGGTGTTTACTCCACCTATTTAACTTGGAGGCTTTGCCAAGTCTCATGGCAGAGTGGATAATGTGTACTCCTCCTATAGAAAGCATTTAAAGAACCGGGAACGATGACCTGATCTACCAAAGGACATTTGTGATTGTTCTTTATACAGATCGTTCCCAACTTAGGATGGTTTGATTTACAATGTTTTGACTTTACGATGGTACAAAAGTGACACACATTCAGTAAAAAAACATACCTCAGATTCTGAATTTTGATCTTTTCCTGGGCTAACAATATGCACTGCAATACTCTGGTGATGCTGGGCTCCCAGTCAATCATGCAATCACGATGATAAACAGCCAATCTACTCACAATCATTCTGTACCCTTATGACCATTCTGTTTTTCACTTTCAGTGAAAAAGTACAGTATTCAATAAATTACAGGAGCTATTCAATACATATCATAAAACTGTGTTAGATGATTTTGCCCAACTATAGCCTAATATAAGTGTTCTGAGCACATTTAAGGTAGGCCAGGCTAAGCTAGGATGTTTGGTAGGTTAGGTGACTTAAATGCATTTTCAATCTACAAGATTTTCAAGTTACAATGGGTTTATCTGGACACAACCCCATCATAAGTCAAGGAAAATCTGTATCTGGTCTGATTTAGTTGCCACTGCCTGAGGCAAAGGATAACAAGGCAAACAAGAGGCCATTCTAAAATATTAGGAGGAAAGACTGGGGAATGAGATTTTCATATGGGCTTTGACATGCTTCCATATACTCCTGGAAATCTAGAAAGCTATGTATACACCCAAGGCTATGTGCATGCTCAGAAAAGACCAAAGAAGATCTTAAGCTCTTACCTCTGGCTGAACTCATGGTTTAGTGCAAACAGAAAGGAAAGGCTAAAGCAGTTTTGCAAACGCCTGGCTGAGTGTTGAAGGCATGTCCTAACATACACACTGAGCTCTTCTGCAAAAATTGGGAAGTTTGTCAATTTTAGGCAGTTAAGAAAAACTGTCTAATTTTTAGCTGACCACTGAACTAACAGAATAGAGATTACAGTGGCCTTACAGGAAAAAGGATACAGACTTTACAGAAATAGTTGAGTAAAGTCACTAACCAAACAAATAAGCACAACTACTAGGCACAACAACAACAACAAATCCTAAGAGGGAAATAGAATCTTATTTCCAGAGTCACCACATTATATTATTCAAAATGTCTAGTTTTCACCAAAAACATGAGGTATTCAAATAAATAAGAAAGTATGACCCACAGACAGAAAAAGAAGCAATCAGTAGAAATTAATTCTGAAGAAACCCAAGCACTGGACGTACTGGACAAAGACATTAAATCAGTTTTTTTTTAATATATTCAAAGGGCTAAAGAAAACCATGTCTAAAGAACTAAAGGAAAGTTTATTCTTTAGAATAAGAATCAAATAGAGGATATTAATAACAGGATAGAAATGATTTTTAAAAGATAGAAATTCTGGAGTTGAAAAGCACACAATTACTGAAATGAAAAATTCATTAGAAGAACTCTCAAACATTGCAGTAGGAATGTACAGTGATTCAGCCAGTGTGGAAAACAGGTTGACAGTTTCCCAAGAAGTTAAACATAGAGTTACTTACCATATGACCCAGCAATCTCACCTCTCGGTGTATCCCTGAAAGAACTGAAACGTGTGTTCACAGAAAGACATATATACCAATATGTTCATAGCTATATAATTCATTATACCCAAAAGGGAGAAAATCCCAATGTCCGTCTGCTGATGAATGGATGTATAAACTCTATATGTCCATTATAATGGAATATTATTCAACCACAAAATGCGATAAAGTACTGATACATGCTCAACATGGATGAACCTTGAAAATATTATGCTACATAAAAGAAATCAGACACAAAATGACAAATATTGTATGATTCCATATATGTGAAATTGTCCAGAATGGACATATCCGTAGCAACAGAAAGGAAGTTAGTGTTCACTGGAGAGGAAGGGAGAGGGGTTTGAGAGTGGCTGATGGGTATGGAATTTCTTTTTGGGATGGTACAAATGATCTGAATTAGTGGTGAGTTTTACAATCTTGTGAACACACTAAAAACGACTGAATTTAATTTTAAAAGGGTGAATTTTATGGGAATTCCATCTCAATAAAAAATTGTGAAGAAAAAGGGAAAGATTTAAACTAGACAGACATTAATTTTTCTCATACTGAAAAAACTTGAGGTATGAGTTTTACTATACTGTCCTCAGTGGCCCTCCACTCTGATATCCCTTGGCAGGAACTCATCCTTTTAGTTCAAGGCAACATCTTGTACTAAGTAACAAAATGGAAGAAGTTTCACAGAAGGGAAAAGAATACAAATTGTTTCTGAAGGCAAGTTCCCAGAATTTGTTATATATAACATGCCCACTTACATCCCATCGGCCAAAATACAGCCATATGGCCCTGCCTAGAATAAAAGTGGCCTGGAAATAGAGAGTTCATTTCTAATACCAGCAGCCATGTTACCAGCTAAAAATTCTCCTAATTTTGCTTTTATGAAAGAGGGGGAAAGTGGATAATTAAAGGCAACTACTGGTCTCTACTGCATCAGGCAAATGAGTATGTCAGGGGGGCACCTGGGTGGCTCAGTCAGTTGAGCGTCCGGCTTGGGCTCAGGTCATGATCTCGTGGTTTGTGAGCCCCACTGGGGCTCTGTGCTGACAGCTCAGAGCCTGGAGCCTGTTTCAGATTCCGTGTCTCCCTCTCTCCCTGCCCCTCCCCTGCTCACGCCCTATCTCTCTGTGTCTCTCAAAAATAAATAAAGGTTAAAAAAATAATAATAATAAAATAAAAAATAAAAATAAAATCATCATAATAAAGGGTATGTCAGGGTTGTGAAGACAATTTCTGAAGTAACAGCTGAGCATAGGCCTAGGTAGCCAGGCCAGATGAGAGCAAATGGCAGAAGGGTCTAGAGGAGATCGTTTTTTCTTTCTGTTTTGGGTTGTTGTTGGTTTTTAATTTTTTAATGTTTTATTTATTTTTGAGAGAGAGAGCACGAGCAGGGTTGGGACAGAGTGAGGGAAGGTGGGAGGGCAGAAGCCAAAGTGGGCTGTGCGCTGAGAGCAGCAAGCCCAATGCAGAGCTTGAACTCATGAACTGCAAGACCATGACCTGAGCTGAAGTCAGGCGCTCAACCAACTGAGCCACCCCGATGCCCTGCAGGAGAGAGAGTTTCATAGGGGAAAAAAAGTGGAACTGAGAGATTATACACATTTGACCCCACCAAGAAGTGCTTGGATCTAGTGAAGTGTCTGGAAAAGAATTAGTAACAGATTCTTAGAAAACTAAATAGATTTTTTAAAGGCTATCCTTCTCCCAGGAATACTTTTTTAAAAAACTTTAAGGAAATGCAATATTAGTAAACTACATGTTTTATTTACATGGTTATAAAAATCAAACAGCAGATATGGATTTAACAGAAACTCTGATGTGCATATGTTAGGAGGAGTGTGGGAGAAAGAGTGTGTGAAAGTGTGCTGATTCCTCATCTTGCGTTATTCAAAGTCAATGGCAATTTCTGAAGTTGAAAATCAAGAAATAACAATATAAAAAATAAAAAAATAATAACAATATAAGGTTAATATTTAGAAACATGAGGGAAAATGGCAAAAGAAACAGCTGGCCAATTGAAAATCATTTTGAATGGAAAGTGATAGGGAACAGGTGTTTTATGTTATAAACCTTTGACTTATAAATGTATATTTAAATGTACAAATGTAGTAGGTATACAAACATTCTTTGACAAAATTTTTTAAATTTTTAAAGGATTAATAGCAGTTTTCATTAATAAATCTTCTGCTCCCCAATCAACACTTTGTAAACATTATTGTAAATAATAATAATAGTAATAATGCTATCTGGCTTCTATACCAAACTTGGATTTCCTTTTAAGATTTTTCCTCCTCCAACTATTAAAATCTTTCAAGGTCTCAAACAATAACCTTAGGTACAGAAGAAACTTTATTTAATGTTTATATTACTCAGACTGCCTTAAAGTTATCACTCTATTATTTTCAATGCCTTTCTTAACTATTGTCTCAACTTCAGATTTTCTATTGAATAGAACTCTATGAATAATTCATAGTGGCTAAATCAATGGGATTAGTGCGTCTAGCTTTCAGAATCTATAAATCGCAGCATCAGGGAAGATGTAGTTTTCCAATGCCAGTTCTGCAAGAATAACAATCCAAATTGCAACCAGCAGGTTTTCAGACTCCTTGATCCAGTAGTTTAAATATATGTAGGTCATCTCATCAAACAGGATGTCACCTCTCTCAACGTGTTGGCTGCCTTCTTTTCCCACATCCCAGTGTTTGCCTTGTCATCTCCTAACCTATAACTTTATTTTCAGCAGCCACAGCCCTAGAGTCTCAGATGCTTTGTAGAAACAGCCTCATTATCCGTAGTGTTGTAACAGCAGTTAGAAACTGAATGACATTCAATTAAAATGATATTAGCAGCTCAGGAGTGATTTTGTTTAATTTACTCCTACTCAGATGTAAAAACATTAGCGACTTTTTTAATTGGACCTCATAATGTCTTACTCCTACTCAAATGCAATGAAATTAAAGACTTTGGTGCCTAAATACCGCTTAATTTACTCCTACCCATCTATAATGACATTAAAGATGCTTTAGGGTAGATATTGTTTCCAATCAATTTTATTCAAAAGAAATCTGAGCTCTCAGGTACTATTATTAAGCATATAATAAAATCACACAAGAAATATATCTTTACAATTGGGGATAGGGTGGTTTCCAGTAATATTAAAAAGTAATCATTTTCATTTTAATGCAAGGATATTAAAAAGTAATATCTTAAATGCAAAGATTTGTAGAGTTTTCAATTGTTTAAATAAATATGTGATTCACAGCCTGTTAAAGAGATATATGTTATTACATATAAATTTGAAGTGAATTTTATCCAGTTACGATATGTGATTGGCTTATGCCACATAAGAAATTTTACCTTAAAAAAAAGCATTTTTTCATCTAATGTTAACAATTTTTAAAACCCTCTTCTTACCATAAATTTAAAGAATACATTTTTTTGAACCTTTATTTTCCTGAAAAGGCTATTTTAAGCACAGCAGGATTTTGAGTCCCTATGTGCTTGGACAGAGTAGGTATCCAATAGATAGTTGTGAAGAAGGGAAACCAAAGCTGTTGTCCATAGTAATAGCTAATGTTTATAAAGTTTCTACTGTGTGTCAGAAATTGTTCTGAGCATTTTGAATATATTAACTCATTTAGTCCTTTGAATTAAGTAACATTAAATAACATAGTTAGTTTACAGATAAAAATAATACAATGACAGCTGTTGCTATACAAATTCTTTGGGTTGCCTTTAGTTCAGGAAGTCTTTTAAGTACTTATAAATTCTTACCTTATAATGTGAAATTCTCCTGTATAAAATTAATTAAGAAAAATTGATGATAAAATTAGAAAGTAAGCAACAAACATACACCCATACACGGATACATACATGGGATATTTCCATTTTCTTTACTAATAAAATACTAATACTTTTAACACATATCTTTACTACATAAGGTTTTGCTCACTTTGATATTTAGGAATAATTTCTCAAAATGTTTTCCTTGGAAGGAAGATGATGATGTTTGAAAAGACCTACTACCAATGATATTGGCGTGCCTGGCTGTGTGCTGGTCCAGCTTCTGGTTGTGCTCACAGGTGCTCGCGGTGTTAGAGAGATAGACATTTTTGGTCTCTGCATTCATCCTGCTTTGGCTGAAATGCATGGCTCCCCGTGGGCAGGTAGGCAGGGCCCAAGATTAAGAAACATTCTAATAATAGATGTCAGGGCAGTTGTGTAACTGCCGAAGCTTGAATCTTTGCTCTGCCACTTGTTGGTTGTTTGATTTCAGATACGGTATTTAACTCTCTAAGCTTCAGTTTTCTTATCTGCCAATGGAAATAATAAACTTCATTGTTTTTTTCCCCAAAATAATACTCACCTTATTTCCTGTTTAGATGAGTGTCACTCAGACTGCTTTTAATTGTCTGGTCCAGACGCTTAGGAGTCATCCTAGATTCATGGATCTCATGCTCTCTCTCTCTTTCTTTCTTCCCACATCCAATGAATCACCAAATCTGTCTATTTAATGTCCTAAATATTACTCATTCAGAGCATCTTAATTGCAATGAGACCCAAGCGAATATAGGCGATAATAGAGTATAGAAGTGAGCATTCATTCACCCAATGTTTACAGAACCTTAGCTTTTTGCCTGGAGGTGCTACAATGCCAAAGATGCAGAGGTGATCATCTTTGGACCCAAGGAGATTCCTGACCAATGGGAGAGACAAACAGAAATTCCCTGGTTCCAGGGGTACCTGAGTGGCTCAGTCGGTTAAGCGTCCGACTTCGGCTCAGGTCATGATCTCACGGTTCGTGAGTTTGAGCCCTGTGTCAGGCTCTGTGCTGATAGCTTGGAGCCTGGAGCCTCGTTCAGATTCTGTGCCTCCTCTCTCTCTGCCCCTCCGCAGCTCACATTCTGTCTCCCTCTGTCTCTCAGAAATAAATAAAACATTTAAAAAATTATTTAAAAAAAAAAAAAAAAAGACTGATTCCAATATGGTTTGGTAAGTGCCTTGCCAGCACTGTGGGAATACGGTCATGTCTTCCTGCAGATAATATCAGTTAGGAGGGCATCTGGCTACACGGAAGACAACACTATGGGTCTATTGGAACTACAAACATTTAAAATTGTTTTCAGAGAATCAGTGTAATCTGGGGTCTATACAATTAATGCTAATTTTCCTTTTTTTTTTTTCATGTCTGAATTCAGAGCATCAGACTGTTAATGAAATTTTCCATACTTCTGGATGTTTGTCATTCTAGCTCAGCTGGCTTTACCTCTGGATAGCATATCTGTTTCTCAGTCTGCCGAGGCACGAGTTCTAGTTACTCCTCAACTGCAACCCGCCAAGGGAATCAGAGTCAAATCAGAACAACCATACTCTTCAAATTGTATGTAAACCCAGTCAGCCATTTCAGACAATCCAAAAAACGGATCAAAACAATATTCTCACATAGATGAAAACGTATGTTGCAGTAAAGATACAACAAAAAGGTAGGTACTCCACCCACACACACAAAAAAAGGATAATCAGGAAAAATCAAGAATCCATTTTGAATATTTTAAGAGTAATTAATTTTAAAAAGGCCACGATTAAGGGTGTCAACCATGAAAGTACTGACTGAGCTTCACATATCATTTCCAGTAAGATATCTGATATAATTCTGTAAGTCAAGTTCTTACATGTTGGTTTGATTTTTGTTTCTCCTATTTTTCACAGCTGTGGTTCAAGTTCAGTACTACAACAACTACGACTACAGAGAATGTGTTTCCTTGTGCCTGAAGAGATGACCATCATCATCGTTGAAGAGACGATCATCATCATCACCATCATCATCATCACCATCACCATCATCATCACCAACATCATCATCATCACCATCACCGTCATCGTCACCATCATATTTGTAGTAGTAATAGTAGCAGCAGAAGGAGCAATAGCAGTGGTTGTAATAATAACAATAGCAGTGGCTGTAGCATTAGAAGCAGTAGTGGTAGAAGCCGTGGTCACAGCAATGGCAGTGGTGGTAATGACAGCAGTAGTAACTGTAGCAAGCCACCATAACATTAAGCATAGTCTTTCTCCAGCTCTTAGATCATTCATTCTTTCGGCACCATCACCATTCCCTGGGAAGTTCACCCACAATGACTTCTCATGAGAGGAACCTCCCAAGAGAATCTCACGAGCTCTTAGCTCTGAGGGTCACCTGCCATTTCCCTCCTGTTATGGACTTGAATGTGTATGCCCCCCACCCCCCCAGAATTCATATGTTGAAGTTCTCATCCCCAGTGTGATGGGATTTGGAGATGAGGCCTTCAAGAGGTAATTATGCTTAAATGATACCATGAGGGAGGGGTCCTCATAATCGAATTGGTGCCCTTATAAGAAGAGAAAGAGACGAGGCAGCTCTTTCTGCCCATGGGTCCTATCCCCACACTTTAATAAAATCACCTTTTTGCACCAAAGAAGAAGAAGAAGAAGAAGGGGGGAAAGAGACAAGATCTCATACTGTCAGTCCCCACCATGTGACAACACAGTGAGAGAGTTGTCTGCAAGGCAGGGAGAGGGTCCAAACCAGAAACCAAATCTGCCAGCCCCTTGATCTTGGACTTCCAGCTTCCACACCATGAGAAGTAAATGTTGTTCAAGCTCTTCAGACTATACTATTTGTTACAGCATCCTGGACTAAGACATGCTCCACTCCAGCTCCCTATGGCCATGGGGGACATTCCTGAAAGTCCCAAAGGCCCAAGTGAGAGCTGTGGCCTCTGATATGGGTGGGGGCACTAATGCCTGCCCCCATAGGCAGGGTCACCTGCCCCACAGGGTCACACTCTGCCCCATGAACCCTACAGCAGGTCTGCCACTGGACCATGGGGATCATTTTCAGACAATCACAGTTACTTCTGAATCACAGCCCCTCTCCCTAAGAATCAGGCACACATCCATACAGCCTGGCCAAAGGACATTCTGCCCTGCCTCTGTTTTGCTCAGATAGTTTAGGGTATCTTCTCACTGATGTTTCCCCAGAACTGTCCAAGCACCTGCTGTGAAGACCTTCAATCCAGTGTTTGTGTGATGAACACACAGCATTCATCTGGGAAGGGCCTTCATTTCTTGGTCCCCCACAAAAATAGTCTCCTGACAGAATTATTTGTGAGGTAGGAGAATGTGTATTATTATCCCCATTTCACAGATGGATAAATTGAGGTATAGGAAGGCTTAGTGACTTGTCTAGAAGCTCCACTGTCTCATTATGCTTACTGAGTGCCTCACATAGTTTCTTTTTTTTTTTTTTCATCTTATATGAGTTAAGTATCTTGCCATAAACAGCTTTTTAGCTCATGATTTATTCAAGGAAACAGGGGGAGGGGTGTATTTACAGACTGGAAGAGGACTAACAAATAAGTTCATGGTGAAAAAAAGCCCAGTTTTTGAAAGTCTGTGACCACACTCCTCCCAAAGAATGCCCAAGGGGCTCTCAAGCCATTTACTTCTCCTTGGAATAAGAAGAGAGTGTGAGCCTTGTAGAATTTCCCACACTGCCTGACCCAGCAAACTTTTGCAAAGAGAAAGGAACTCTCTATTAGCTTCCAATCTGATTTCTGTGCTTCTACTCTGAATGTTCAATTGTCAGGCAGGATTCTGGGGTGTATAAATATATAATTATACTGCGTAGCCAAAGCCCAATAGGTCAGGTTTTGGTGAGAATTGGTTTTATTGCGACTCGCAATTTCTAGTCAAACAGTTTAGACTTTGGATTTCTAATCCGTTGTGAAAATATAAATCTTACATTCCCAAATCTGTTTTCATTTAAAATGTTTAAAAATGGGATTATTTAAGTATATTATTTAACAGTTTTGCAAATTTACTTTCCTGAGTCATACAAACAACTGCCTTTTAAGATTGGCATCAACAAATATTTTCATGGGTCTTTTTCTCCATGACTAACAAAAACACAACACTTGTACAGATACCAGCCATTCCAGAATTCCATGATAAACTGGAAGCAGCCTCGCTGGTGAGGAGTTCTGCTTCCTTTCTATCACCAGATTTTCGTATTTCACTCTCAGACATAGTTTTATTGCATTGGGTTTAACGAGAAAGCTTTGGCCAGAGAGTTCAGAAAACTTCTAGATGTGTTATCCTCAGGAGTTATTATTTGCGTGTAAAAGCCATCAACAAGAGGGATGGACAGAGACATTAATGTCAGCTGGGCAATGGCTTGTATCAAGCCGGAAGTCAGGTTTCCTGACTCCTTGACCCATACTAGGGGGACTAAATTTAGTCACTATTCTGGCAAGCAAAGATATTCTGTTGATCTATATGATAAATAGGATATATATCATAGGTCTTCAGCAACTGAGAGGCTATGAAAAGTCTTATTTTCATAGCTGCCCCATTTGAAGTTGTCGTAGGTCGGTGGCCTTTGACCTTTTTCTGGGGGTCTGCAGCATCCTCCCACGCCCCCGCTTCCTTTCTTTTCATCTCCTTTCTTGAAAGTTGAGACTTCCATCTTTGAAGACCAACACTGGCACTGTGCTACAGGGAACCTCCGACTTCCAGCGCGGCAGAGGCCAGAAGAAAGCCACCAGGTGGCAAAGACTGTGTCTCCATGGTACACAAATCACTCAGGCCAGTCAGGAGAGCGATTAGGCACACCAGCATTTGGGGTCTTTGGAGTCATGGAGAAAAAGCCACCAGGAAACAGTGCTCTCTCTAGCCTTCCCTCCCCTTTTCCAGTGCTCATCTGGGAAGGGATAACGACAAAGTAGGAGACAACGAAGAAAACAGGAGCAACCATGCAGACAAGGCTGGATTTTCTTCTATTTTTAATCATAAAAAAATTAAGCATTTGGGGCACCTGGGTGTCTCAGTTGGTTAAGCATCTGACTTAGGTTCAGGTCATGATCTCACAGCTTGTGATTTCGAGCCCCACATGGGGCTTTCGGCTGTCAGCACAGAGCCCCCTTCGGATCCTCTGTCTCCCCCTCTCTCTTCCCTTCCGCTTCTTGTGCTCTCCCTCTCAAAAATTAAATAAATAAATAAATAAATAATAAGTTTGTGTGGTCAAACTTCATGCTTATGAAAGACTTTCTAGATGTGCCTCCAACCCACCCCCAAACCAGATGTGTTCTCTCTTTTCTCCAAAGTCTCCCGGTGGCCTGTTTATGCTTTTATAACAACTATGAGACTCTTCATGACACCGTCATTTTGGTTCATGTTGTAGACCATAAGTTCCCTGAGGAAAGGCACCAGACCTTCTGGACCTTTATGTTCTCATATCACAAAGCCCAAGACTGTACCCGCAAATAACAATGAACAGTTGATGAATTAGGGTTTGCTGGCTTGCTTACAAAATATACCACCTGAGCAGTAACCTATGATTTAGCTAAAGTGTCTATGGTAAATGTTGAGAAAAATATATATATTAATCTCGAGATTTTAAAACATACTAGTTGTGAGATACACTAAGACGTTTTTTATCAATGTGCTTTATAAATCAGGGGAAGTGTAAATTTTTCTAAAATAAGCTATTATTTAAAAATATTCCTTATGATTACCTCTGGGCAAACTGTAATTACAAAGCAGAGGAGAGGGAAGGACTACTATATGCCTCCTGAAAACCCTTTTAAGAACAGGTAGGATGTTATATATACATGCAGGTTTGGGTGAATTGGGTATTAAAAAGTAAAACCCAATCATTGATCTTCCTCAATACCTGCAAGTGTGATGTCACGAGAAGCAGAATTCTACTGTTCAAAAATGAACAGAAGAGTAGTTGACACTGAAAATAGAACTTTAATTTTTTTAATGTTTATTTATTTTAGAGAGAGAGAGAGAAAGTGAGAGCAGGGGAAGAGCAGAGAGAGAGAGGGAGACAGAAGATCTGAAGCAGGCTCCTTGCTGACAGCAGTGAGCCCTATACGAGGCTTGAACTCATGAGCCGCGAGATCATAACCTGAGCCAAAGTTGGACACTTAACCAACTAACTGAACCACCAAGGCACCCCTGAAAATAGAACTTTTAAAACAAAAGAATTTCCTTACTTGCCTGATTATCCTGAGAAAAAGACTTTGAGGCAAATTTCTCATAAAAATACATTAGTATAGAAATTTATTTTACTTTAAGCTGCCAGTTTCAAATATTTATAACCTTCTTTGTGGAAATTAACCCCTACAGCAAGCAGCTTGCAATCATGCTAGGCTTAGTGGGGACACTGGTCTAGAGCAGGATTTCTCTGACTTTAATATGAATGAGCATAGCCTGAGATCTTATTGAAATGCAGATTCTGGTTCAGAAGGTCTGGGGTAAGGCTTGAGACTCTGCATTTCTCACAAACTCCCAGGTGAAGCCTATGCTGTTCCAGGGACCACACTTTGGAAGCAAGGCAGTAAGGCACTAAACACTTCCTCCAGTGCCCTTAATGCCGATTAGTGGTGTTTAGGAACTAACTGTGGGGCCAGGCAGCTCCCAGTGAGGGTCACTTCCTAGTTCACTACATCAGAATTAGAGGCCCATGATCTGTCCAGTGACATTGTCATTATGAAGCTGTCAATCCAGGCAGACCCAATGACACAAGTTTAGAGTGTAAAAAACCAAATTTTAGAAGGGTAAAGAACAAAACAAAACAAAACAAAAACTGTGAATTGGAACACACAGACAGTAGAGAAGCCCGAAGACTAAGGATATGTAATAGAAAGGCCAATAGAAGTAAATAGATGTAAGTAGGTAAAATGGGGCAATTCTGAAGCTAATCCTATGTTCTTTAAACTCCATCAGGTCATTAATTTTATGTGAAGTTTGGCTTATTTCTCTTGCCAATAGGCAAGTTTTTAAAAGGACTCAGTCTTTTAAAAAGACAATAATATGGAAGTAATCTGGGCAGCACAAAATATTTGTATAGGTTCAGTGAAATCATTGGGCCCCAGTGTTTTTTGGAATTTAAACTTTTTCAGATTTTGTGTAATATTCTATATGCTGCATTATATCCTCATCAGGGTCTCAGGAAAACCCTTTTCTAGTCAAATCCATTTACATTCTACAGCAAAGCATTTGAACATCCAATCATACTAAGTGGGAAAAATAAAGAATCTAAATAGTCTCATATCCATTCAGGACAAGTTTTAGTGCTAAATGAGTTACCAAAAAGTTCTGTAGTTTGAAGATTTCAGAATTACAGTTTAGGGGAATGTGGACATCTTTTCTAACCCTTCAGCTTCCCATTAGGAGTGTTCAGCCTTCCTCCCTTCTTAAAATAAACTTCTTAATCTCTTCTCAGTTATACTAAAGTGTACATAACCAATGTATAGTTCAAGTATACTTACACTGGAACAGGGATAATCATATTTTGAGGTGGAATTTTGTGCACTAAGTAGCAATTAATTTCATCTAGGAATTTAGCATCCAGGACATTCTAATTAAGTGGAAAAGGATTAAGGGGTTCAATACAACAAAATAAATTTTACCTACCCCAAAGTTGTTCCCTGCCTTTGACTTAATTGATTTTAAGCTAACCTTTTTAAATGTACTGTACTGTGCATTTGCATAGGGCACCAAAGGTTTAAAATGATTTTTATGATCATTATCTCATTCCATGTCCATTAATCTCTATTCATTTCTTATTTGAGGAAGCTGAGATTCAAAGGAGTGACTTATCCAAGGTCACAGAGTTGAGAAGTAGCTAGGAATTAGACCCGGAACTTTGACCAATTTGATCATTTCTGTAATACATTGGTTAGGAAATAAGGTGGTGGTATTTGTTTCCTCCTAGTTGGTGAAATGCAGATGCGAACTTAGATGATGATGATCCACTGTGGAAACAGTAAAAGACCTAAGATAGAAAATATATATGTCCAATATATATGTCCTCTACTAGAATGATCTCATTTGCTCTGATAATAGCTAACAGACCAACTTCGAGCAGATGTACAGCCTGATAAAAGTATTGTATTCCTCGAGGTGCTGTTGTTATCTCTACGATTTCTAGTGGTCACAAAGTCCTGGACTCCGAATCCCCAGACCAAATTGGCTCGGGTCATACTTCAGCATCTGACACAGGAAGTTTGAGGTGTCATGGAAGTGGCAAGAAATCAATTCCACAAACATTTATTGCACACACTGCCTAGCTAACAATGGGCGCTCAATAAAGAATGAATGAATATATCCCCTGTAATTACAAGATCCCCTCCTGTCATTTTGACTGAGTCTGTCATTCCCCTCTCTCTACTGCCTCAGTAGATGCAACATTCCCTAAAACAAATGTCTGAATCAAAGTGTAGGAGGAAGGCTAATTTGCTTCAAGGAATGAATCGGGGAGTTGCTTTAAAAAATAACATACTCTCTCTGTCGGAAAAGCCTCCAAAGAAAGATAGAGCAAAATGCAAGCTAAAGGGTGTTGTCTCTTTATTTTCCCTAAAAATTTTCTTATCACTCATATTTTACTTTTTCTGAGAGAGGGGCTGCCTTGACCGCACCAGCCCCACTCCCTTATCCCTTTACCACATCGTAGTAAAATTCTGCCAGGCTGCATACCTCACTCTGGGCAACGATACTCCTCTTTATGTCTCACTCAACAAAAGGTGTTCATGAATCAGCTCGAAATCTCAGTTCATATTTAGATGACGCATTTTCCTCAACTGAACAACAGTCCACAGTTACAAATGCCAAACAGGAAGGGTACATCTGCAGAAAAACAAGCCTCTTAAGCTGGAAGAATGAATAATGATGATGTGTGGGTTGTGCTTTCTATACAGCAAACTCTGGGAAGACCTTTCTGTGAACAGCTATCTGATCACAATTGAAGAGTCTTTGTCCCGCTCACCTCCCACACTCTGTATCGGCAGCTCTGCAGGGGCAAGGCAGATTGGTAGTACAGATACCTCGGTCATCAGAAACTCAGGTATTGATTCAGAATCTCCAAATCTTAGGGTAGAGATTCTTTTTCTCATCACTTGTAGTTCTTGGTACCAAGTAAAATCTAGAGATAAGTGTCTCTTTCATGGATATGAAAGTTGTCTCCACTTTGAGTTTCACATTCCCAACAGAAGCTTCTAGATCAAATACTAGTACAATCTGGGTTTAATTATTTTTTTTCTGATTATACAATAATTCCATTTTCATTATAGAAATCGTATAATAAATGTGGGGTTTTCCATTTTCATTTGGCATAAACTTCAATCATTTGGAAAATATATAAGGTTGCTGCTTCTAGTATAAATTGTCTCTGCACGCATGCCTGTGTGTGTGTCCATGTATCCATGTATGTCTGTGTTTCACTAAATAAGCTCACTATTCATTAAAATAAAATTAAAAATTTAGTTTGGTTAAGGAGTCAGATAATTAGCATATGCTTTGTTGCAGTTTTTGATTCATGGTAACATTTATAACTAACTTTCTTTAGTTTATAGAGCTTTGTCCGTTACTGTCAGAAAATTGCCATAATAAAACCCCTCTCTTCCATATGGAATTCCATTAACAGTTTGGCTATTTCATCCATCATGAGAAGAGTTTGCTACTGAGGAAGAAGCTAACAGTATTAACCCTAGAACCTCCCACCTCCTCCACCCTCCAGCCCCAAACTCAATTAAACCAGCATCACACCAAGACACACACAAAAACTGCCGCCTATTTACATAACACAGTGATCGAGTAATAAATCAACATTAATCATGAATGTTGCAACAAGTCACTGAAAGTGATGTTTGACCTCACCATGGACCAGACCCATCCAACCATGAAAAGCATTCATCTCCAACTGGGAGCGACTTCCCACTCCCAAGGACAGGGTCAAGCATTTCGGATACATACAACAGGCAGGTTTGATCTTCCCTTCCGGATATCACTTTCCTTCTTTCCTAACTGTATTACCTCCTTATTCTGAATCACTCTTATCCTAGAAATGATTCCAACACCCCTGGAGTCCAGATATCCATTCTTTTTAAAGCCCTTCTTAACCTCTACTTTCTTAGGATAGGTTCCCTAGTAAGGTAGAATTTAGCTACAATGTATATCATGGTCTGAGGCTCCCTGATTCCATCTACAATTACTTTGTTTGAACATTTAAGGGGAAAATTAAAGTTCATTTCCTGGATAGTAGTTTATGAGCTGCAGTTCTTTAGGGCTTCAAAAGAAGTCATAGCTCCACATGCAGCGCCCTGAGTCAATCTTGACATCTCTATCATACCAGATTGTTCAGTATACATTAACTAGATAGAGGCAGGTTTGTGAATTTCGCTTCTTCCTGAAAATGCTTTCTCTGCCTCTGAGCCTTTGCATATGGCTGTCTGTTCTTCTCAGAATCTGCCCATCCTCACCCCTCACCCACAGTCCCACCCCCATATGTTTGTTTGGAAAACTCTTTAAAAAAAGAAAGGAAAGAAAGAAAGAAAGAAAGAAAACCATTTTATTATTGAATAAGCATTAAAACAGATTACGATGTGCATCATAGGCAATGCTGTGATGTTCGTTTGGAAAACTCTTAATTTACATCTCAAGCCTCCACACAAGGCAACTGTAGCCCCTGAGAAACTTTCCAGACACCCCCAGGCTAACCTCCAACACTCCTCTCTGTGTCCCACATCACTTTGTTCAGGCTCCATCTTGGAGCTCATCTCTGCTTGCATTTGTGTGAGCTTCTGCTCATCCCTAGATGGTGAGCTGCCGGGAACCAGGGACCGTATCATTTCATGTCGTATCCCTGAGCCTAGCACAATGCCTGTCAAGAGAAGTGTTTGATAAAAAAACATGATGAATGAATGAGTGAACAGAGTGTGCTTTGACAGAATTTTACAAAGGAAACAACTAAGAGGAAAACTGTGTTTAAATAATCATTCTTCCACTAAGTCAAAATTAAACCATCTTGCAAAGAACTTTCTATTCTGTTCATGTTTTCTCCAAGGGCAAATCCTTCCCTTAACTATTTAACTATTCTTTCTTTAACTATTTTGAAGACCAGGGCAGTTAGATGTTGACATAGCAGTTGGTCATTTATTAGTTTATTAAAATAGAAGCATTAAAAGAAACAAGTTATGACTAATTTCAACGTTTTAATAGGAAAAAGAGAACTTTTATACACAAAAACCAGCCTGTGTCAGACATAAATTATGCATCATCACACTGATTACCTGCTATGGTCAATAACCATGGAAGCTGAAGATGATAGGAATATGATATGATATTGAAATTAGCATTTTGCACAGCCATATGCTGAATATGTGCTATTTCTCCCCATGATAAACTGATTAAATAACTTAGATAATGTTTTAACACACATCGTTATACAAAAAAAAAAAAACTAGAATAAACTATGAATCATTCTGTCAACTTGTGCTTCAATGGAACAATGTATATCTTTCATGGTTATTAATATTCAGTGTCTTTAAGTAAATTAAAAATCCAGCTTAACAAAGGTTAAAAATATCTGATGATACATAGATGATTGTAAAAGTAATATATATTAATGAAGCTTTGTATGACTGACTTTTTTCTTTTTTGGTTAATCACTCACAGAATTATGTCAAACATATATCAAGACTTTGGCTCCTTTTTCATCCAACCTTCCGGCATTTCATTACTATAGTTACCTGATTAATGGATGCAATAATATATATGGCATGATATGATATGTTCACATTAAATTTTAATCAAATATTACTAAATTCAGAAAACATTAAGTAAATCATGACTGATGAGGCAATATTGCTGTACTGTCATATTGATGACTCTCAAACTTCACTACTGAGGGTAACAGATTAAGCACAAGAAGTGAATTTTATGAGGAAATATAAGGATTTTAACTTCCACAGTTGTGTTTTGTTAATTGCTTTACAGCCACCAGA
Organism: Panthera pardus; assembly: GCF_024362965.1. Lineage (NCBI taxonomy): Eukaryota > Metazoa > Chordata > Mammalia > Carnivora > Felidae > Panthera > Panthera pardus. Next base: position 24,259,052 of record NW_026526788.1, read on the forward strand.
GGAGACATTAGATCCATCAAGTCTACCAGTGTCACAGATCTCGTTATTCCCTTTCTCAGTTTCAAAAATTGTATTTGTAGTGAAAGAGGGGTACGTTTGTTATCCACGGGGATCTGTTGTTTTCTAACCACGGTTTTTAACTAAAAATTGTTGTTATTGTTCCCCTTATATGAGGTATCCAAAGCAGTCAAATTGATAGACATGGAAAGTGGAATGGTGGTTTCCGGGGGCTGGGGACAGAGGGGAGGTGGGAACTTGTTGTTTAATGGGTATAGAGCTTCAGTTTTTCAAGATGAGAAAGTTCTGGAGAGCCGTTCCCCAACAGTGGGAATATACTTAACACTGTTGAACTCTACACTTGAAAATGGTTATGATGGTAAATTTAATGTTATGTATTTTTTACCACAGTGTTTTAAAAAGTTGTTGCTCTAAATAGAACTCAGAACCTAATACTGGCTCCTTCAGTCTTGTCAGGGAGGGGAGGAAATGAGAACTATCGTTTGCTGGGTGGCAGGGATGCACAAAGGGACACACTATGTCTCACAGCAGCAGCCGCACCCTAAGGCTTGGAATTCAGTCCTAGTTCAGCACCCAACTCCCTGAAGCAAACTTGAAATCTCTATCACACCACACATTTTTGTCCAGATTAACCAGATAAAGGCAGTAAAACCCTGGGAACTTAATATGTGATACCTTATCGAACCTCCCAGCAAAGCCACAAAGTGGCCATCCTCATGTCAGTGTCATGTATGAAGGAACACGTAACTGGTGAGTGGTAAGACAGACTATCAGGTTTCAAGAGTTGTATTCTTCTTACGTATGGTAGAGATTTCCAGTATTCATCCATAGCGTGTTCTTCTCCTTTTTCCAGACTCCCAGAGGAAAAAACGTCCCATCCTCTCTGGTTGCTACATAGGGCCAGGGGACCCACACAGGTCATTTTGGGGCTTGGGCAGTGAAATGTCCCTGGATGACTCTCCAGGTGCTTTTCCTCTTCTGTGGCAACTCTGGTGACCACGTCCTGAGATTGCAAAGCCACAGGATTGGATCTGTGAGTCATCCTTGGAAGGGAGATGGCTCAGAGAACCCGCTTAACCTACAGCAGTCTTTGGGTGAGGGAAAAGGAAACTAGTGTGTGCTAGGCCATCAGGACTTTGAAGACTTGGGTTACTTCAGGATTGTCCAGCCTGCTTGCTACACCATTGCAGAATTGCAATATAAGTAGTGCTACGAGCAAAAAGTATTGGTCTGTATGATTATCAAAATGTTTTCTTACCTTAGCTTCATCAACTGAGATCCATGTTTTACAACTACTTAGCCTCCTAATTACCAAACGTGTACTTTTCCTCCTTTTCCTTTTGTCTTCTCCTTCTCCTCTTCCCCCTCCTCCTCCTCCTCCTCTACAAGAAGAATGGAATCTTGAGTCTCATGTTAGAAAACTGTGGTGGGGGGAGGGAGTGCCTGGGTAGCTCAGATGGTTGAACATCCAGCTCTTGATTTTGGCTCAGGTCATGATCTCACAGTTTGTGAGTTCGAGCCTGGGTCCAGCTCTGCGCTGACAGTGCTGAGCCTGCCTGGGATTCTCTCTCTCTTCCTCTCTCTCCGCCCCTCCCCACCCCTTTCTCAAAATAAATAAATAAACATTAAAAAAAAAAAAAAAAGGACGGGGCGCCTGGGTGGCTCAGTCGGTTAAGCGTCCGACTTCGGCTCAGGTCACGATCTCGCGGTATGTGAGTTCGAGCCCCAAGTCGGGCTCTGTGCTGACTGCTCAGAGCCTGGAGCCTGTTTCAGATTCTGTGTCTCCCTCTCTCTGACCCTCCCCTGTTCATGCTCTGTCTCTCTCTGTCTCAAAAAAAATAAATAAACGTTAAAAAAAGATTTTTTTTAAAAAAAAAAAAGGAAGAGGAGGATGGAATCAATTCAGTGTCAATCTTCTCATATTGACACAGCACAACATTCTTACTGAGTATATCCTATCCTCCAAAGCCAACATATCCTGGTCAGTTTCCTAAGATGTGTTACTCCAAATAGTTTTCAGGTGCTTCACAAATCAGCACTTTTCATTTTATTTTTAAACTTTGTATTTATTTTCTTTTTTATTTTGGCAGTTACATATTTACTTGAAAGTATATTAGAAAACATCAAATCGGTGATTTCATGGATATCATTGCTTAGGACCGGGCTAAAGGAGACATTTTTGTTTCAAAATTAGGCAGATGATTTTAGAAACTGATAAGTACACTACAGGGTCACTTGCGCCCTGATAGGACAAAAATCGCGAAGCTTTGGAAATGCTGGCAGATTGTGCCCCCAGACTTGGTGGGAACCTCCAAGCAGGGTTAGTGCCAGTCATGCCAGGTGGCCAGCTCTTCCTGCTCCCCGCCACCCTTTGGACAGTGTGATGAAAGGAACACACCCTCATCTGCCTTTCCCCACACTGCCGTGCCAGGTAGGCGAGCCGTCCCTGCCCAGGGTTTTCCTCCCAGCATCAGGAAGCAGTCAATGAAAGTGCAGAGGCCGCCAGACAGGGCTACGAATAGTGTTTGAGAGCTAATCTCCATCTCCTTCTTTCCTTATTGGAGCCCAAGATCTCATTATCAGAAGCTGATAATGTTCACTGGATCCCATGAGGGGCCTAGCTGCTTTTAGCTGGGAGGGGAAGGAGGGGTGAAGGCGGGACCTGGGCAGGGGTGGAGCGTCTCTTGCTCAAACATTGCCATCATGTTTAGCCTGGGCCCCTGCCAGGTTTTTGGGAGGGGGAAAGTCATCCAACTGGGTGCAGTCTGAGCATCTGGGTTCTCTGGTGGAAAGGTGGTGTAAAAATGCAGAGATGGCCAAACTGATCCAGACTCCCTCCCACGTGTTTAGGCGCTCAGCGCAAACCTAAATGCATGAATAGCTTCCCCTGATAACTCCAAAGACTGCTTTAACTATCGCTGCTGCACGCTCTACTATATTTAGACAAGGGCGCCATCTTGCTTTTCTCGGGTTCTTCCCAATTCTTCTGCTTGGAGTTTGACCCAGGGGAATTCTGGTTTTTATCTCCATGGAAGGAGTTGCAGTTTCCTCACCACCTCTGGGCATGTTGCCGACTCCCTCAGCCGGCGGATTGTCACGTAACCACAGGCTGAGCCTTGGCTCTATCTCCTTTCTTCCGGTCTACCAAAAGCAATTCTACAAATTATCCTTTCTGTGCACCTAAATCAGCAACCGGGCCCAAACTGGAGAAAGAGGAACAGAATCCTGGGAGTAAAACACTGATTTCCTCTCATCTTCCAGCAGAGCATGGAAGACTGGTCAAATTCCCTAGGCTCCCAGGGTCCGCTGTGGGAAAGGAGGTAAAGGTGTCCTGCCCAACTTGGATGACACACCTGCTGAATATCTGCCATCACTTGTAAAAAGCATCTGTGGACCAGGAAAGTCCATCAGGAAAAAAGGGTGAGGGGGGAGGCAAGGGACACAGCAGTAACTAGAGAAATGTTTGCAAAGGGATTTTCTGAGAAGTTGGGGGGCGGGGGGGGAAGCACACTACTAATTTGTTAGGCTGCTTGGGAATCTAAAGCTTTTGTGAAGGGAACTATGTAAGGACGTTGTGAATTTGCTGGTGAGTTGGCCATCAAGGTGGAGAATATGTGCCCCAAAGGGAGGGAAAAAACAAATAGAGAAGATCCAGTTGGAGAGCTGCACAGTTTAGACAACTAATGGAAAGCCCCCAGAATGAGTACACCTTTTCCCAAGCTAAGTGTCTGGGCCTGTCCAGGCAGCACCAGCTTCCACCCAGGCCCTGGGGGACTCTCATCTAGCACCTTGCGCGACAGGTGGGAACTGTTGTGGGCAAGGGTTGGGCTCCCATTGTCTTCCTTGTGCTCAGCAAAGCTTCTGTCAGGAGAAGGGAGCCAGCAGAACGTGGGCTGATACAGCAAGGAACGCCTCCCCTTGGCATCGCACCCCCTCGACGACTGAGTTAGCTCCCACCTGGATTTGGGGTTATGGGTCAGATTGTAGGACTGTTGTGGGGCCAGAGTAGTCTCATCTAGAACACAGGTGCCTGGAGTTCTGGGCTGGCCATGGGCTGTTCCCTTCCCAGGAGTCCTGCAGAGAATGAGTTTATTTTGATACTGATCTGGTAGTTCAGGCCCATTCTTAACAGAAGACTTCGATGGTGCAGTTCTCCAGCAACACAAATCTGCTGAGAGTTACAGAAGATACTCACTATGTAGAAGACAAGAGTCCGGGCTTCCTAACTGGGATCTCTTGTTTTGACTATGAGGCTCTATCATGTTTTAGAGAATACACTTGGACTTGTGGTATATGTGAATTAACTAATACTAACCCAGGCACTAGCCAGAGCTGTTATATTGGGTACCCATCTATTTTATTTCTAAAACACATTTGGCTTGTTTACAAATTTGTAATTGCACCCTTGCAACTTGAACTTTTAAGGAGTTGAAGCCAGAGCCTAGAGGTCTACAGCATTTATTTTTTTATTTATTGATTTATTCATTTATTTATTTATTTGGCAACATATGGCCTAATAAGTACAAATAGCCACCCATCTGTGAGTTCTGCCTAGTGTGGTGGGAAAGGAAGAAAGGAAGAACTGTCAGGCATACCAGCACATAGGGGAATCCCTTTTGTTTAAGAAATGCTTCTTCAAAGGAACTGGCACCCCTGCCTCCCTTTGAGGGTGTCGCTGTGTGGGAGGCTCTGTTGGTCTCCCTACAATGACAAAGCTGAAGAGCCTGTCTTGGGTTGGTGCTTCCCTCAAAATGCACAGTCTGGGCAAAAAATACAGACACAAAGCATGCACAGAGATGAAGTCAGTGCTGAGCAGAGTGTGGGCTGAAGAATCCTGCCTCCTAAGGAGGTGACAGTCAAATGACGCTGGCTCATCATGTATGTCAAAGGCAGCGGTCGGCAGGTAAATAGCAATTAAGCATTTCCCACCCACTCACAAATTCCACGCTGGAAACGCTGGTCTTGCAGGAGCCCCTTCCACTATTGGGTCCATTCACATCCAAGCTCTTTTTAAGAAGGAAACAAACAAGCCTCTAATACATCAGGCACTATTTCAGAATGTTTTCAATAGTAACCACAGACGATCTGTAACTTTCCCCTCTCATGCCCTAGCATTTAATCACTTAAACTTGCCTTGTTTTGTTTTCCGGGAAATGAGATAAAAAACCAAGTTTCCAATTGTAAGCACAGATTCAATATATAAATATATACATAAATACAAATATTTATTATAAGAAAACTTAACTGAGCAGGAACTCACTTGAGCAGGACATGTGTTCCCCTTTAATAAGCTCTACATTATTATCCACCACAGCTGTGCTCAGAGCACAGAAACGAAATATTCTCATTTGGACAGAGTATGAAATTACGTAAAATCCCACAAATAAATGGATTCAATGAAGCAATATCCAATAAATTAAGACTACGAATGCCAAATTTAAGAATCTATATCAAAGAAATAGGACTCTATTTTTTAAACTGGGAGAGATCTCAAGTGCTAGTGAATTCACAGAAGGAACAAGAAATTGGAGCAACGATGAAATGCTTTGTCGGTGAATGAGTGAACAAGGAAAAGCTGAAATAATACGATGCTTATATAGGTATCACTTTCTAACTTGTCTTTTTTTTTAATGTTTATTTATTGTTGAGAGAGAGAAAGAGAGAGAGTGCGGGGGGAGGGGGAGGGGGAGCAAAAAGTGAGGGAGACACAGAATCCTTAGCAGGCTCCAGGCTCTGAGCTGTCAGCACAGAGCCCAACGCGGGGCTCAAACTCACAAACCCTGAGATCATTTCCTGAGCCCAAGTCGGATGCTTAACCGACTGAGCCACCCAGGGACTCCTCTAACTTATCTTTAAAGTCTAATGCAAATAATACTTCCAGTGAGTAAAGAATGTACCTAGATTTGATAAATGGTTTATCATCCCACGCTACCTAAAATGCTGCCTTTCAAATAACTGATGTCTGCATCTCAACAATAGCTATATCTCTATTACCCAAATGTTACGACCTATGGGAAAATACAACTTTGCCTGTGGAGGCTCCTATTTCAGATAACGTTACTTCTTATCACGGTAAAACAAGATAGTAAACAGTATTCTCCTTCTCTTCCAACTTCCCAAGGAGTAATAACTACATTTTTATGTAAGCCAATTTTGCTCTAGAGATCTGGATTATCTATGCAGGAGGGAGGGGAGGGGGATAAGAGAAACAGTGAAGACTAGTGATACAATTAAATAAAACAAATTGTGGTTTGTCTGGGGTTTTGGTCTATAACCTGCCAGGAAGTGAGTGGAGAAGTCATTGGCAGGTGCTGCATTTTGGAAGAAGGCTTTTTTGCAGCTGGGTAAGTCAGTACAATGCCAGCCAATGTAGGAAGAAGGGCAACCTGCTATGTAGCACAATTTGAGGTGTACCACAAGACCCTGCCGGCCGTAAAATAGCTCTTCCTCTAGCCTGCAACAGCCTAATATTCTCTTCTGCCAATCAATATTGGCTAAGTATAAGGCTTGTAAGTATTAACACTTTTTGTATGCCCAATAGTTGCTGAGCACCCAAGCAAATAGGAGATACCATCCCTGACTTTAAGACCTAACAGATCAGAGCGACAAAGCTGAAGTAGATGAGAATGTCAAATACATTAAGACAATATATAATTAAAATTGTGTGATAAACTTTCAAGTACTACAGAACTAAGAGAAGGAAGAAAGAATTGGCACAATCATGGAGGGCTTTGTCAGTGAACGAGTAAACAAAAGGAGGAATAAGATCTAGAATGACAGTGTGGATTAGAGGAAAGGATAAGAGATCCAAAAAGTGCAATGCCACAGGGACAGAGGTAAAGGCAGACTTTCTCAGGAAAATGAGACATGGCTGATTAAAAGGGTGCATTGAAGGGGCGCCTGGGTGGCTCAGTCGGTTGGGCGTCCGACTTTGGCCCACGTCATGATCTCATGGTTGGTGGGTTTGAGCCCTGCATCGGGCTCTGTGCTGACAGCTCAGAGCCTGGAGCCTGCTTTGAATTCTGTGTCTCCCTCTCTCTCTGCCACTTCCCTACTCACACCCTGTCTCTCTCTGTATCTCAAAAGTAAATAAACATTGAAAAAAAATTTTAATAAAAAAATTAAAGAGTGCATTGAAGGCACTGATGGAAATAATAGAGAAGGATCAGGTGACAGGAGGCCCCCTTTCTGGTCTATAATCTCCATCTTTATGGGTTTTTTTTTTTCCTTTTGTAAAGACTAAGAAATGAAACCTCTACTCCAGTTATATTTTATATCGTCATTCTATTTATTTCCTCCATAAGATTTATCACAGACTTTTGTTACCTTGTTTTTAATTCATTTACTTTTATACTTACTTATCTACTATTTATTGTCCATCTCCTGCCTGGCACGTGGTTTGTGCTCAATAAATAACGAATGAATGAATGAATGAATGAATGAAAACTGTTCCTACAGCCCGACTTGGCGGAAGCTGGGTGGGGTTGTCTTTAGCTCTCTTGCCTTATCTCAAACTCATGGAGTATTTTATGTTTCTCTTGAAGGCAGATGGAGCCCTGTCCTGAAGAATCTAAAACAAAGCATTCTTTCTGAGGGGTAGGGGATGGAGATCTTCAGTATCAATTCAAGTCTTGTGAAATTTAAGAAAGATTAGATGCCACACTGGGGAATGCTGTCCATCAGTCACAGTTTAGAAGCAAGTTGGTATGTGGGGAGTGAGAGGAAGAAGAGGCATTAGAGAAGCAGGAAAGACTAGAATTCTGGAATCAAGGGAAAAGGAGGTGTGTGCACAGAAAGGGAGTGACCATCAAAAGAAGAGAGAATTTGTAGGTCCTACCTTTTACTGAGTCTAGAATAGGTCAAATTGGAATTGCAGTGACTCCTCTCCGGTGTCTCCCTGCAACATGGAGAGTAGCCAGGGAATCAGAAGGGTTACAAGAACAGAAAGGTCAGAAGACCTGAGTAGTTATAGATGAAAGTCTGGAGGAGACTGCTCTGTGAAGGCAATATCACTCCAGGAATGTCTGCACTTTAATTAGACAATAGCAAAACTAACCCAGTAAGTGGTACAGTTACCTCTTCATTCATAGGATGATAGAATCTTAAGGGCTGAAAGACTATTGGTGATACTTTTAATCAGCTATCAACCTTCAGAGAGATTGTTTCCACAGTATCCTAAATTGAAAACAGCCTATGCTCATTTTAAAAATTCAAAGAGAGGGGCACCTGGGTGGCTCAGTTGGTTAAGCGTCTGACTTCAGCTCAGGTCATGATCTCACAGTTTGTGAGTTCGAGTCCCGCATCGGGCTCTGTGCTGACAGCTCGGAGCCTGGAGCCTGCTTCAGATTCTGTGTCTCCTTCTCTCTCTGCCCCTCCCCAACTTGTGCTCTCTCTATGTCTCTCAAAAAAAAAAACATTAAAAAAAATTTTTTTAATGCAAAGAGGAAGTCACTTTCAACAATGATACAGCCTTTTCAAGAAGTTCTTTTATGACCCAAGACCAAAAAGCCAGCTAGACTGAGAGCCAGGCCTGTCTAAGTATAGTTCTAAAACTGATTTGCAGAAACCAGAACCAGTGGGCTCCATTCTTGTAACCACGGCCAAGTACCAGTTCTCTCTCACTACGGTCCCTGGCTTACTTCTTGCCTCAGCCTCCTCTCATCTTCTTCATGCCCCACATTATAAAAGAAAACATATTAAAGGACACTGAGTCACATGGGACAGGAAACTTAAAATCCCACCTGTCCTGTCCTATTTAGTATAGGGCAGCTGGCTAGTTTGTCTCTCTCTAACTCAAAGTATTTGTCCCACTCAACCTACTTCCAATTTAAAAAATCATATGAGAACTGGTACTACAGATTTGCAAAGTCCTTAATGTGGAAAGAAAAAAAATTCAGAGTTTTCTATTTTTTACAGTTTTGTTCAATGGTTAGAAATTTGTCTTGGCATTATTCTTTATAGGATACATAACGAGCTTTAGAAAAATAATGGTCTTCTGCAAATTTAAACCACAATGAAACTGAACCACTTTCTTCCACTATACACAGAAATAAATTCAAATAGATGGAAGATCTAAATGTGAGACAGGGAACCATCAAAATCCAAGAGGAGAATACAGGCAGTAACCTCTTTGACATCGCCATAGCAACTTCTTTCTAGATACGTATCCTGAAGCAAAGGAAACAAAAGCAAAAATAAACTATTGGGACTTCATCAAAATAAAAAGCTTCTGCACAGCAAAGGAAACAATCAACAAAACTAAAAGGCAACTGGCAGAATGGGAGAAGATATTTGCAAATGGCATATCTGATAAAGGGTTACTATCCAAAATATATAAAGGACTTATAAAACTCAACACCCAGAAAACAAATAGTCTGGTTTAAAAATGGACAGAAGTCGGGGCGCCTGGGTGGCTCAGTCGGTTAAGCGTCCAACTTCAGCTCAGGTCACGATCTCGCGGTCTGTGAGTTCAAGCCCCGCGTCGGGCTCTGGGCTGATGGCTCAGAGCCTGGAGCCTGCTTCCGATTCTGTGTCTCCCTCTCTCTCTGCCCCTCCCCCGTTCATGCTCTGTCTCTCTCTGTCTCAAAAATAAATAAACGTTAAAAAAAAAATTTTTTTTTAAATGGACAGAAGACATATGAATAGACATTTTTCCAAGAAGACATTCATATGGCTAGCAGGTACACGAAAAGACGCTTAACATTACTCATCATCAGGGAAATACAAATCAAAACCACAAGGAGATATCACCTCACACCTGTTCAGAATGGCTAAAATGAACAACACAGAAAACGACAGATGTTGGTGAGGATGCAGAGAATGGGGAACACTCTTACACTGTTGATGGGAATGCAAACTGGTGCAGCCACTCTGAAAAACAGAATCAAAGTTAAAAAATAGAACTACCCTACAATACCAGCACTACTAGGTATTTACCCAAAGGATGCAAAAATTCTGATTTGAAGAGGCAAATGCACCCTAATGTTTAGAGCAGCATTATCTATAATAGCCAAATTATAGAAAGAACCCAAGTGTCCATCAACTGATGAATGGATAAAGATGTGATACACACACACACACACACACACACACACAGTGGAATCTTACTCAGCCATCGAAAAGAATGAAATCTTGCCATTTGCAATGACGTGGATAGAGCTACAGAGTATTCAGCCAAGCAAAATAAGTCAGTAAAAAAGACAAATACTCTATGAATTCACTTATGTAGAATTTAAGAAACAAAATAGATGATCATAGGGAGAAACAAAAGAGAGAGGCAAACCATAAAACAGACTTTTAAGTATAGAGAACAAACCGAGGATTGCTGGAGGGGAGGTGGTCAGGGATGGGTATTAAGGAGAGCACTTATCGGGATGAGCACTGAGTGTTGTATGTAGAGGATGAATCACTAAACTCTACACCTGAAACAAATATTACACTGTATGTTAACTAACTAGGATTTAAATAAAAACTTGAAACTACCAAAAAAAAAAATTTGTCTGTGTGTGGAGCCATATATGAAAAGTTGAAAAAAATGCTTTGAAAATGAGTATATGGGTTGATATTATTGAGAGCCATATTCTCATTGTGGAAGAAGGAACATACAAATATGAAATGGCAGAAAGCCAGAAAGAATCCTGTATAACTGTGCTGGAGTTGGAGGAACTAGTATGAACTATGATTTCTAAAATATGTATGTTTATATGCATATCTGTGTGTATGTGTATATTATAAACATATACATGTATATGTGTATACATATGCATGTATAAATGTATATATGTCTTAGCTCTATACGCTAAAAGGTCCAAAAGGAAAAGATGCTCCAAGTAGCAACAAACATACCTAGATTTTGGTCCCTAATACAACTCCCCACTAAGAGGAGCTAGGAGTTCTCAGAGAAATGTCTGATTCCAGAGACAGAACAGGATAGATCCAAAAGATTCTGGGGTATCTTGCTGTGCCAGAAAGTAAGAAGGTACCCAAAACAGAGATGAAAACATGTTAAAAGGATACCACGACTGGCTTGAATGGACTACTCCTGGACAAATCTGGAACAATTTGAGTATCAATGTCTCAGCATCAATTGTGAATTTTAAACCACTGAATAAATCAGAATTCGTGTGTCCATTCCAAAAATACATAGATAAGAATGATGATTATAATGATAGATGATCGATAAAAGTCAGGGTCTCTAGTTTACAGTAGAATGCAGAGGACCAAATAGTAAATACGGAGGTGGTACTGGAGTTAGAAAATTATCATATTGCGGGGTGCCTGGGTGGCACAGTCAATTAAGCATCTGACTCTTGATCTTGGCTGAGAACATGATCTTGCAGATCGTGAAATTGAGCCCTAAATCGGGCTCTGCGCTGACAGTGCAGAGCCTGCTTGTGATTGTCTCTCTCCCTTTCACTGCTCCCCCAAAAATAAATAAAGAAAACATTTTTAAAAAGAAAATTACCATTTTGCAACTATTAATGGTTAAAATCCAACTAAGAAAGAATTGTCAATGAATGTTACATCTTGGAGGAAATTTTTAGTTAGATGTGGGATATCTGTATAATCCTGTCAGTTACAAGAGAAAGAGAAAAAGTAAATTGTATAATGCAAAAATCAGGCAAGATCTTGACCAGGGTATCAAAATTAGTATCACAAGACAGATGGACACTATGTGCTTCCAGAAGCAATATTCAGACAGGATACATCACCTAGGCAGTAATCTGGTTGAGAATGCACAATCTCAATCTAATCACAAGGAAACATCAGGTAAACACAAAATGAGAAATGTTATATTCATTTTTAAAAGTGGGGGGAGCAACTATATTCTGTCTTTTTATTTTTTTTGTTGTTGCAAAACTGTTTGTTTGTTTGTTTATTTAGAGAGACAGAGAACAATCAGGGGACAAGCAGATAGAGAGGAAGAGAAAGAATCCCAAGCAGGCTCCAGACTGTCAGCACAGAGCCTGACGGAGGGCTTGATCTCATGAACCGTGAGACCATGACCTGAGCTAAGATCAAGAGCCCAATGCCCAACTGACTGGGCCACCCAGGTGCCCCTCTTTAAAAACTGTCAATATCATAAGAGATCAAGGAAAGGTAGTGGGATTTGCTCCAGATGAGAGGAGGCTGGAGACCCTTGACAACTAAATGCAATACCTAACCCTAGATTGGATCCACTGAAGAAGAAAAATACTATAAAGGGACATTACTAGATTACTGATAAAATTGGAGCATGGATAGCACCTGAAAGGAAAGCCCTGTATCAATATAAATTTAAGAAGTAGGGTACCTGCGTGGCTCAGTCAGTTGAGCATCCGACTTGGACTTAGGTCAGGATCTTGCAATTAGTGAGTTCAAGCCCCACATCGGGCTCTGTGGCTCAGGGCCTGGAACCTGCTTGGGGTTCTGTCTCCCTCTCTCTCTGCCCCTCCCCCGCTCGTGCTGTGTCTCTCTCTGCCTCTCAAAAATAAATAAACATAATTTTAAAAAATTTTTAAGAAGTAAATGACTGCATGGGAGTCATGCTTAGGAAATACCCACTGAAGAATTTAGGCGTAAAAGGCCATGATGTTTGTAACTTACCCTTAAAAGGTCGAGAAAAAAAATAGGGAGAAGTAAAGGAGCACAAATGACTAAGTAAATGGCATAAACATTAAATATAAGTGAATCTGAATAAAAGTTCTGAGTGTTCCTTGCAACTCTTTTTACATTTGCAAACTTTTTTGTAAGTTTGAAAACTATTTCCAAATAAAAAAGCTTTAAAAAAGAAATGCTTTGATATTCTGTAGCTCTAAGGACAAAGGAACAAAAGGAAATGATTTCATGAAAAGGGGTGCTTTAGTGTGATCTTTTCATTATAATTGCAAATTAATTGTCTTGCTTACTTATTTTGAATGTAAAAACATTTGAAAAATATTTGAAGTAAACTTATTTGAAAGTGACATTTTTAGATGTTGCGAACCTCTGCTGGGTCATCAGCATCTTACACTAAGGATCATGGAATCTTGCAAATAAAAACTCCCTAGCTCAATATACATTGACCCTATCCACATTTATCTGTCAAATTCCAAATCACAATCCCCTCCTCAAATTATTTCCCTTAGGTTGAGAACAACATGACCTTCCTACTCGATACATATTTAGAATTCTCTCCAAACCCAAATTTACAATAATAAAGGAACAGGTTGGAGCTCACAGCCTGACAACCTAAGCCCACTGCAGAGTTTACTCAGACTATCTTTTGTGCCAACTAATCTGCATGAGGTAGACTAAATTCACAATTTTCAATAATTACACATTTTATCTCCTAATCTCCCCCCACTACACCCCAAGAAATGTGTTTGCTTTAGCCACTTAGGGTTTGTTTAGTTGTTTTGTTTTTGTTTTTTGGGTGTTTTTGTTTTTGTTTTGTTTTTTAACAATTTAAACCACTTACATTAGGAGAAAGTTTCCTGAGTAATCACGGTGTAGAAACAGGAGAACAGTACTTTACCTAAGATGAATACACAAAGTTTTTTCAATATTTAGAAGTATTTATTGCACGAAAAACAAACATGGAATCCAAAATACTTCATTCGAGACCATCAAAATGCTCTAAAGAAGCGATTGCAGAACTTGCTCCTGCAGGCTGAAATCGTCCCGGCGCCGCTGGCCCCCTTACGCGGAAATCTCCACCAATACTGGTCACTGGAGACACCTAGAGGACATATTTGGAAACTACATGGGAACCGACCGCAAACGCTCAAAGGTTCTTATTGCCGCCTCTGCGTTTAAGAAGTAAAACTTATTCAGGATGCCTGGTGGGAGGAAGGGAACAGTGTTGCGCACCTGGCTTTGGTACTGAAAACTGGGATATTAGATCCTCTGCACATGCCAGAGTAATTTTTCATGATGCTTGATGTCCTACATTAGCTTGATGAGAGCATGTTCTGTGATATTCCTGTTAAAATAGATGAGAATGAGTGTCAATGGCTAAAAGAAAATCATGGAAAACCTACATTGTGGTTGATAGTGGTCAAGGAGGCAAAAAGCTTTTGCAGCATTTGTTCCGATACTTTATTTGCTTTCCCAGTGCATAATGCTACTTGGACCTGTAGATTATGTAAACTTTGAAAGGTTATTTTTAGGCCATTGAAAACTTCCCCTTGGCTTACAAAAAGCCCCAGCTTTGTCTGCCCATTGGTAGAAAGGAGAGATGACCCATCTTTTCCCTTTGGCCCATCCACCTCCAGTATTCTTTTCAATTAGTAGCAAACTGGTGGAGACCGTGTTTTACTGCTTTCGGAACCTGTACACAGTCTGGGTGGGCAGCGACATGAAGTTACAGTGAATGTACCAGTCTGTTAAAACACAGCCACAACTATAACAAGAACAACTATTTTTAACACAAAATTCCATGGCCCAGAGAGTTTAAATATTTCAAGCAATATTTATTACAACAAGAATGCAGGCTGTGTCTAGCACTCCTTTATAATGGAATTTGGCCAGGGCCCTCCCATGGAGATAGCACACCATTTTATGAGAAATTTGCTTTTTCCTTTGTTACCGAGGGATTCGACCACATATAGATCAAGAGTATTGCTTCAGGAACATCTGCTTTGTTGACCCAATTACTGATTAAGAATACTTGAACTTTCTACCAAAGTTTCTTCTTCTCATTTTGGGGATAGGGATCAGGGGACAGGAAGCTGCTCGCTAGTGTCTGGAAGTACTTACCAATAACCAACTCGAATGAGGCTGCATTTTTATGTCCAGACAGGGTGTGGTTAGACATAGACTTAGAACTGGGGAAAATGTGCATTTGGCAATTTTCAATTTCTTTTTCAAGGGAGGAAAACAATGAATGGACTTGTTAGTTCCACCAAGGTCAAGAGGAGTGTTTGCTAATACACACGGGGATAGCATTATCGTTCCGTCTTTATTGAGCACCTATGTGAAAAGGATAAAATCAAACGATGTGAACAATTCTGAGGTTCACACATAGTGTAATTCAGTCTGAAGCTTGAATGATACAATCTCTTTAAATCCATATACAAAATAAGCACAAATG
This sequence comes from Panthera pardus, assembly GCF_024362965.1. Classification (NCBI taxonomy): domain Eukaryota; kingdom Metazoa; phylum Chordata; class Mammalia; order Carnivora; family Felidae; genus Panthera; species Panthera pardus. The sequence goes on from NW_026526788.1 coordinate 24,274,122, forward strand.
TTTTGGGATGACTAATTAAGTGCAGATGATATTAAGAGATTTTGAATTAAAGTGGAACCAAGTGGCCATTGCTGGAATATTTAATATGAAAACAGGAATCCGGAAGACTCATAAAAGTAGAATAAACAAAGGCCTGATTTAAAAGAAAGAGGGGCGCCTGGGTGGCTCAGTTGGTTGGGCAGCCGACTTCGGCTCAGGTCATGATCTTGCGGTCCGTGAGTTCAAGCCGCGCGTCGGGCTCTGTGCTGACAGCTCAGAGCCTGGAGCCTGTTTCAGATTCTGTGTCTGCCTCTCTCTGACCCTCCCCAGTTCATGCTCTGTCTCTCTCTGTCTCAAAAAAATAAATAAATAAACGTTAAAAAAAAATTTAAAAGAAATAAACTAATCAAAGCTTTTTTTTTTTCTCTTAGGATGCTTACATGCTTAGAGCATCTAAGATCATGGATGCTGTACCTTTTTTTTTTTCTAAGTAGTCTGAGGGATTTTCTTGATTTTAATTTATTTTTAAATATATAAAGAATCCACTTGAGTTCAAATTTTTGGAAGAAGAATAAGATATGCTATAAAAAGTTTTCTTCCCACTCTTGTCCCTTAGCAACCAGTTTCCTGACTCAGAAGCAGCGAATGTTAATTTTTTATGTATCCTTTATTTTATGCATAAATACACACACACACATACAGACCCGTGCACAAATCTTTTCTCTCCCTTGCTTTTTGCACCTGCATCAGCACTTTAAACATTGTATTCTGTACCTTGCTTTTTGCACTTTTTTAAAAAATTTAAAAATTTTTTTAACGTTTATTTTTGAGACAGAGAGAAACAGAGCATGAGTGGGGGAGGGGCAGAGAGCGAGGGAGACACAGAATCCGAAGCAGGCTCCAGGCTCTGAGCTGTCAGCACAGAGTGATGCGGGGCTTGAACTCACAGACTGCAAGATCATGACCTGAGCCCAAGTCGGACGCTCAACCGACTGAGCCACCCAGGCGCTCCCATTTAATATATATTTGAAAACATGAAGTACATAGAGCTCTCTTGTTCTTTTTATAACTATATAGTATTCTGATGTATAGATGTCCTATAATTTATTCAATGAGCCCCCTGTTAGTGGATATTCACATTGTTTCCAAATCTTGTTTTCAACCTTTGCTACTACAAAAATGGGACAGTATATAAACTTGTACATACTGATATACAAGATATATACCTCTATGTGTAGAATAAATTCCTTGGAGTGGAATTCTGGGTCAAAGGACATGTACATTTGTAATTTGGATAGATTCTTCCAACATTTCCCCAAAGAGGTCATACCATTTACATTGCACCAGCATTATACAGAAGTGTCTGTTTCCTCACTCTCCACGACACATAGACTTTTTAAAAATATTCACCTCCTTCTTCCCTGAGCCTGAATGTGATCATTTCTAGGATTTCTCTATTCTGGGTCTAACCCACAAAAAACCCCACTATATTTCAACCTAGACCCCCTACTGTCATCATCTGTCACTGCCTTCACCCCTCTCCAGAGACCACAAATCCAGCATTCGCCCTCACTGCTCCGCTCTGGTTCATGTCATTTCCTCTGCTGGAATGTCTTTTCCTATCAGTACTGTCCCTCCAACCTACCACCTTTCAAAGCCAAGTTCTACCATCACCTCTTCCATGAAACCTTTCTCAGTTGTCTGGCCCTTACTGACCTCTTCTCTTCTAAGAGCTTCCCAACAGGTATGCCATAAAAGGGTTACAGGCAAAGGATGCTGTTGATCCCCTTCAGCTCTCAGAATCAGCAGTGTCTGGGGCCTAGGGTCTAGACAGGTCCTCCTGGACAGGTCTGCATCATTACCTTACCCCAGAGTTTACACAGAATTATTATATTCTATGCACACCTTGACGTGAAAAGTGGAAGGAAGATTTCTAGGTTTTCTGTATTCTTACTGTGCTTTTTGTTCATTTGCTCTGTCCTGGAATAAGAAAGCTGTCTCTCTTAATACAGCAGTTGGGTTTTGCTCAGTGATCCAATGGGAAAATATTTTTCTTTAAATCGTATTGACTGGGACTTCTCAATTCTTTGTTAAATAGTAGTTGGTGAGATTTGCATTTGGGGAAATGAAGGCCCAGAGCAATGAGTTACTTGTCCAAGATCACACGGAGGAGCAAGTGGTGAAGCGCCAGCCTGGACCAGAGGTGAAAGTACATCATTAGGACCAGGATGAATTCCATTCTGTGCACCTGAGGCACAAAAGAACAAATTCCGGTCTGCCTGACTGCAAGGCCTACCTGTGGGACCACCATGCCACACTGCTCCTGTGAAGGCTTGCTCACAGACTGATGGGGGGCTGCTGAGCCAAGAAAATACCCTCTTGCTTCAGTGACAAAACAGAAGCCATCGGACATCAGGGGTTGTTACCAGACCCTCATCTTCCCATCACTGAATCTCTGAAACTTCCAGTATCTGCATTCATCCTTGCCTTCTTCCTTCCTGTTACAATAAGGGGGGCAGGGGGACAGAAGGCCTCTTCTCTTCTGTGAGGCCCAGCGTGGCCAGATCCCAACCCCTCCATGAATTATTCTCTTTCTCTTCTATGTCCTCATCCTCTCCCTCCCAACTGAATCATCCCCGGCATCAAACATAGTCCAGTAACTCCCTTCTTTTTCTTAATATATTTTTAAAATGTTTATTTATTTTTGAAAAAGAGAGGTGGGAGGGGCAGCGTAAGGGGGACAGCAGATCCTAAGTGGGCTCTGCACTGACAGCACAGAGCCCCATGCAGGGCTCGAACTCACAAACCATGGAATCATGACCTGAGCTGAAGTCGGACACTTAACCGACTGAGCCACCCAGACGCCCTGGTAGCTAGCTCCCACTTAAAAAAATTGTTTTTGGGGGGCCCCTGACTGGCTCAGTTAGAAGAGCATGCAACTCTTGATCTTGGGGTTGTGAGTTTGAGCCCCATGTTGGGCCTGAAGCCTACCTAAAAAAAGAGAGAGAGAGAGAGAGAAGAGAAAAGAAAGAAAAAAAAATTGTTCTTTGACCCTCCCCCCTACCATCACCCTATGTCCCTGGAGTCTGTTCGTACAGAGCCCAGAGTGTGGGAACACTACAGCAACAGAGATGAAGACCCTGCCAAAGATGGCGCCCTGGTTACAGGCCTCAGTGGCCCCAGCTGTGGCTGAGCCTTTCCGGGCTGGTGTCAGCTGTGTTGACAGTCGAGGCCTTGCTAGGCAAGAGCATGGTGCATCACAGCCTCGATATCCAAGGTTGGCTGCTGTGACAGGGCTCATGTGGGCAGCACCCGTTTTTGTAAATATCTCAAAGGAAGAGGAAGAATAAGGAAGACCTTAACAGCTAAGGCAGTAACCCCTCCAGGGTTACTGGAGGTCAGACATCACCCTTTACGTATGTTAATTCATTTCAAGGCTCACAGCTCTAATAGGGGAGTGTTATTATTATCATCCCTGTTTTCAATTGGGAAAATTAAGGCACTTATCCACGGTCACATGGCTAGTAAGTGCAGAGCTGGCTCTGGAGCCCATGCAGGAAGCTCACAATATACCAGGCCTCTGTTAGCACGTGCCGGTGGCACAGTTACCACTTTGGCCTTCGCTGTGCTGGAAGGCATCACTGTAGAGACTCCAAGGTAAGAAGGAGCAAACTGACAGAAGAATTAAGGCAGGGACTCCCCAGTTGGTGCAAACATGTCATGCAAATAAAAAATGTCCTTTTAGGTGGGCCACAGTCCCAAGGCCTGGTAAGCAGATAGTATTTGTGTGTCAGTTAAGAAAAAGTACTTCTCCTCTAGGCAAAGGGAGCTAGGGCATGAGGTTTGGCAAGTGAGGCAAGGACTGGATTTCAATTCCCACAGGATACCTCAGCTGGGGGGCCTTGACATTCACAACTGCACATGGTGGTTCCAAATCAAGGACAAGAGAAAGAGAGAACACAATAAGCATGTAGCTCAATACTGTCTCTTATATAACTACATTTACAGATTATATCAAAGATAAAGACAATTTAAAATGTGATCTATATGTGATCTCTATCTTGTGTGTGCCATTAGCCCATAAACTCAAAAAGAGGTCAAAGTTAATTTTGGTGTCCAGATGGTCATGACTCTAAATATACCCTCCCCATCCCTACCTACTCAGGCAGGACTTACCTGCACCCAACACAAGTGATTTCTGGAACTCCCCAAAGGGAAGCCCCACTTGTGCCTACAAACCAGATGGTAGTTCTAGACATTTAATGGTGTTCCATCACCTCTTGCTCCAGCCCAACTTGCCAACATCACTGGCCTCTCCTAAAACCACAGATACCTTGCCAACACTTTTTGGAAGCCATGAAAGCTACCAGTCCTCCAAGGGCCATAGGAACACTAGGGGCAGTGCAGAGGGAAGAATAGTTTTCTCCCCAGTTCTGTACCACATCTTCTCACCTAAGCCCTGAAACAGCTCTATCTGCATCCAGAATCTCCCAAAATCTTCCATAAATGTTTTTAACCCATACTCAGAATCCCATTTAGCCTTCCTGTCAGTTTCTGATCATCACTGCTTAAACTAGAGAGACTCAAATCCAACTTCAGGGGCTGAACAGGAAACAGACACTATTGCCATCCTATCCATCCATCCATCCATCCATCCATCCATCCATCCATCCATCCTTTGAATAACATTTGTTGAGGCAACTTTGTTTGTGACACTTGCTCTAGGCACTGAGAATAAAACATTTAATAAGACAGATAAAATTGATACTCTCAGAGAGCTTACATTCTAGAATGGGTGAGCAGATAACAATCAAATCAATCAATTAATTAATAAGAACCTATTAGCTAACAGGGCTCCTGGGTGGCTCAGTTGGTTGAGCATCTGACTTCGGCTCAGGTCATGATCTCACAGCCTGTGGGTTTGAGCCCCACATAGGGCTCTGTGCTGACAGTTCAGAGGCTGGAGCGTGCTTCGAATTCTGTGTTTCCCTCTCTCTCTGCCTTTCCCCTGCTCATGTTCTGTCTCTCTCTGTCTCAAAAATAAATAAACATTAAAAAAACAGGAAGCTATTAGCTAGTGATAATTGCTATGTTGGAAATAAAACAAGTTAATGTGATAGGAAGAGACTGGGGAACTACTTTGGATTAATTCAATATTTTTCAATCCTATCAAACCCAATATCCTCTATCCATAACAAATATAAGAGCATTTATGATTCTGAAATAAAATTCTTAGGTGATACAGTCTACTTCACACATAATTTATCTGTACATATTGACATAAATAAATATGTGTATATGTCTAGCTCTAATAAAGAGGAGAAAATAAGAGGACATAATTTTTTAATAAAATATGCATTCCAATACGTAAACTATTGAAAACTGAAAACATAATGAGGTGGCCAGATGTTTGCATTCATACATTGAGTCTCCACGAATGCAAAAGCCACAAATGCCCAACAATGATGGGAGTATTAGGAGTGACCCAAGTATCACTAGCATTTTCCTTAGTGACATAATTTACCAAACAGGCAACAACTCTGGGTAATGCCTCAAACAAAACGATAGATTATCTTTCATCACTTTACATGGTAATTTCATTGTATCCCTACAAATTTTATATTTTAGTGGATGTTACAACTAGGCAAAAAATATTTAGTCATTAGATATCTTTGGGACTATGGAGTGGGTTCTTGGTACATATACTCATAAACAGTTTTCCCCCCTACATGACAAGTGGGATATTCCAAGTCATGCAGAACGTAGGCTAGTCTTTCACTGAGAGGACTCAACTCTACATTGCCAGATATCTGGCATCCCCAGCATCCCCTCCCACCCCCAATTACTGTGACAAATAAAGATGTCCCACACCTTTCCTAAACACCTCCTAAGATTGGTGCCACCTAAATGGACAACCACTGGAATGAGTGATTAGGGAAGGGCTTGCTAAGAAGCTACTCTTTCAGAGCCATGGGGTAGAAACATTCTGAGCAGAAGGAACCCCAGATCCACGTTCACTACAGTGATGCAACAAGTGTGGAGGGCTCAAGAAGCAGAAAGCCTGCTGGGACTAGATACATTTAGTGAGGAGTGTGGTGAAAGATGGCTTTGGAAAGGTGGACAGAGGTCAAACCACATAGGGCCTTCTGGCCAAAGTAAAGACTTAGACTTTATTATTAGTGTGACAGAGGCATTAACATGGGGGTTGTCGAGCAAGGGAAGGCCATTATTTAACTTTGGTTAGCCACTGTGGCTGGGGAAAATGGACTTTGAAAGGAGAGGCAAGGAGACCAGTTGGGAGTCTGTTTCCAGGTGTACAAGAAGAGGATGATGAGGGATTGGCCTAAGATGTTAGCCTCAGAAACAGAGAGAAATGGATGGCTCAAGGACAGGCCTGGGAGAAGAGTCGACCTGATTTGGTAATGGACTGGAATCGAGGGGTAAAAGAGAGGGAGTAATCAAGGATGATGGCTAGTGGGTTTTTTTTTTAATGTTTATTTATTTTTGAGAGAGAGAGAGACAAAGCATGAGCAGGGGAGGGACAGAGCAGAGGGAGACACAGAATCTGAAGCAGTGTCCAGGCTCTGAGCTGTCAGCACAGAGCCCAACGTGGGGCTCAAACCCACAAACCTTGAGATCATGACCAGAGCTGAAGTCGGACATCTAACCAACTGAGCCACCCAGGTGCCCCAATAGCTGGTGGTTTTGACATAAACAATGGGGTGGTTGTTAGTGCCATTTCCAGTGTTGGTAAATCTGAGGGAGGAATAGTTTTTGTTTATTTGCTATTGTGTGTGTCAAGAGTTTTGTTTCAAGGGGTGTGCCTAAATGGCTCCATCAGTTAAGCATCCAACTTCAGCTCAGGTCATGATCTCACAGTTTGTGAGTTTGAGCCCCTCATTGGGCTCTGTGTTGATAACTCAGAGCCTGGAGCCTGCTTGGGATTCTGTCTCTCTCTCTCTCTGCCCCCCCCCCACTTGTTCTCTCTCTCTCTCTCTCTCTCTCTCTCCCAAAAATAAATAAACATTTAAAAGAAAAGAGAGAGAGAGAGTTCTGTTTGGGATGTGTTCTGTTTGAGATGCCTGTTAGACATCCAGATTGACACATAGGCAAATAGTCCATGTGGAGTTCAGGGGATAGAAAAGCCTGGGTTACAAGTGTGAGCACCACTGGAGAAACTGTGCACAGAGCAAGCGGAAGTCCCATCCCAGAGTCCTGGGGCACAACACCTCTTAGAAAAAGGAGTAGGGGTGGTTGGGGGAGTTAGAAGGAAACCAGGGCAGTAGAATCATGGAAACCAAAGCTATGGGGGCAGATAACACATTTGTGGAGCCTGAGAACTTTAGTACTGGAGAGGAATCTGCTTTAAGTTTGACACAGCAAAATTATGAAAACAAAATTGGGTAGTAGGTGAATACTTATTTAGAATGAGAAAAAAATAATCTCATACTAGTTTTTTATCCTACATAGTTTGGCTTCATACTGATTATTCATAGGACTATGACTTTATAATGTAATTATCTGTAGTTTGAATAGAAAGAATTCAACCTTTCCTCTAGCATTGTTGATTGGATTTGTTTTATTATTAATTTTTATAAATTAAAAAACGTCACAAGTCATAGTTTGTAATGCCATGTACATTTTTAGAAGTGATGTCAAGTTTAGAAAGCCTCTGTCAGGTTTGTTTCACAAATTATGGGGTAGTAGCACATTTTAAGTTTTCTTCTGTAAGTTTTATTCCTCTAGTTGTCATTGATGTTCTCATAGTGTCGTATTAGAAGTTTGACATTAGTTTCATCAATGTCAGTTTTCCATGTAAATTAGCAAGAAATGTAAGTCTTTTCCCAATGTGCTTATATGATTTACTTCTCTTCATTAGTGGGATTTCCAAACAATCCACAAATTTATTCATTACTTCTACTCAAAATGTATCTTTTCCTCTTAATGTTTTGTGGCTTTGGTTTTAATCTGCAAACATTTTGTTACAATTTGCTTCTCTATATCAGGATAATTAATTTTTCACTTTTGTTTCACATTCCATCACCTTTTCCTCTGAATTTTCTCTCCATTATTTCATATATCAATAAATTTAAAATGACATAAGAAATATACTTTATGTAAGGCCAAATCAGAAGTCTATAATTTCTCACTTGTGCTTCTGGAATATTCCAAAACATTTTTCCAAATTGCAATTAAAACAACATCGCCTAATTTAATCAACATTTTTAATAAACCCTTTTGCATCTGGTTGTGTTAAGCTTTCTCTTCTGGGTCTTTGAAAAATATGTTTTGGAATCCTTGAAACATTGTTATATCCATATTGCAAGGCTTAGAATAGCTTTATAATGGCAGATAATCTCGTTACACTTAGATCTCTTAAAGAAAAAGCTGAGATGGCATATTTGTTTAAAATGCTCTGTTTAAAAACATGAATAGACACTTCTCTAAAGAAGACATCCGGATGGCCAACAGGCATATGAAAAGATGCTCAACGTCGCTCCTCATCAGGGAAATACAAATCAAAACCACACTCAGATATCACCTCACGCCAGTCAGAGTGGCCAAAATGAACAAATCAGGAGACTATAGATGCTGGAGAGGATGTGGAGAAACGGGAACCCTCTTGCACTGTTGGTGGGAATGCAAATTGGTGCAGCCACTCTGGAAAGCAGTGTGGAGGTTCCTCAGAAAATTAAAAATAGACCTACCCTATGACCCAGCAATAGCACTGCTAGGAATTTACCCAAGAGATACAGGAGTACTGATGCATAGGGGCACTTGTACCCCAATGTTTATAGCAGCACTCTCAACAATAGCCAAATTGTGGAAAGAGCCTAAATGTCCATCAACTGATGAATGGATAAAGAAATTGTGGTTTATATACACAATGGAGTACTACATGGCAATGAGAAAGAACGAAATATGGCCCTTTGTAGTAACATAGATGGAACTGGAGAGTGTGATGCTACGTGAAATAAGCCATACAGAGAAAGACAGATACCATATGTTTTCACTCTTATGTGGATCCTGAGAAACTTAACAGAAACCCATGGGGGAGGGGAAGGAAAAAAAAAAAAAGAGGTTAGAATGGGAGAGAGCCAAAGCATAAGAGACTGTTAAAAACTGAGAACAAACTAAGGGTTGATGGGGGGTGGGAGGGAGGTGAGGGTGGGTGGGTGATGGGTATTGAGGAGGGCACCTTTTGGGATGAGCACTGGGTGTTGTATGGAAACCAATTTGACAATAAATTTCATATATTGAAAACAAATAAATAAATAAATAAAAATAAACAAAAATAAACAAAAAAAATAAAATAAAATAAAAATAAAATGCTCTGTTTAAAAAAAAAAAAAAAAGGGTGCCTGGGTGGCTCCTTCGGTTAGGCATCTGATTTTGGCTTAGGTCATGATCTCACGGTTGTGAGCTTGAGCCTCGCTTTGGGTGAGCCTGCTTCTCTCTCTCTCTCCCTCCCTCTCTCGGCCCCTCACTTACTTGCGCCCTCTTTCTCTCAAAATTAATTAATTTAATTTAATTTTCTATCTGCAAGGCACCTGGGGGGTCTCAGTCTGTTAAGTATAAAATACACTTGAATGTAGAATACAACAATCACCATCTGCAAGCATTTGTCACTCCCATATATAGACTTTATTTACTTACTTTTTAATATTTATTTATTTTTGAGAGGGGGGAGGGGCAGAGAGAGAGAGGGAGATCTGAAGTAGGCTCTCTCTGCTGTCCCCACAGAGCCCAATGTGGGGATGGAACTCACAAACTGTGAGATCATGACCTGAGTCAGATGCTTAACCGACTGAGCCACCCAAGTGCCCCTTAAGTATGTACATATGGATGGATGGATGGATGGATGGATGGATGGATGGATGGATGGATTTTTGAGACGGTGCGATCAGGGGAGAGGAGCACAGGAAAAGAGAGAGAATCTTAAGCCAGCTCAGGCTCAGCTCGGTCCCACAACCCTGGGATCATGACCTGAGCTGAAATCAAGAGTTAAATGCTCAATCAACTGAGGGACCCCCAGGGCCTCTCTCATATATAAACTTTAAATAATAGGGTAGTATTTGATATCTGGTTTATTTATTTGACTCACTCATTAATCTACACACCTTTTTTAAAAAAATGTTTTTAAACATTTATTTATTTGAGAGAGAGAGAGAGAGAGCGCAAGCTGGGGAGGGGCAGAGAGAGAGGGAGACACAGAATCTGAAGCAGGCTCCAGGCTCTGAGCTGTCAGCACAGAGCCCACCCAACACGGGCTCAAACTCACAAACCTTGAGATACCTGAGTCGAAGTCGGACGATTAACCAACTGAGACATCCAGGAGCCCCTATACACTTTTTTAAATACACATTATTATTAGTCTTTAATAGGTTTTAGATAAGTCACATTTGTTCTTTTATTTTGACATTTTTTTTCCCAAGTCCTTATGCAAAAATAGAATTCAGCAATTAGGTCAGTGATTCCCATGAAATTAACTTTGTTTGAAGAAAACAATGTTTTCACTATGATCTCTGAAGCCATTTTTATTTAAAAAATGTAATAACTGCTGCTACTGTTATGGCATTCTAAATATTTCAGAATGTTTTTCCTGTTTATTTTTCAAGAAGCTGGTTTAGTACATTTTTGTTAGACTTACATATACAGTTGATCCTTGAAAAACTTTTTGTTGCAAACAAAAATTTGCATATAACTTTTGTCTCCCTAAAAACTTAACTCCTGATAGCCTAACATTGACCAGAAGCCTTACAAATAGCATATAGCCAATTAACACGTATTTTGTAACTGTAATATATATTGTATTTTTACAATAAGCTAAATAAAAGAAAATGTTATTAAGAAACTCATAAGGAAGAAAAAATACACTTACAATGCTGTATTTATAAAAAAAAAATTCCATGAATAACTGGACCTATGCAATTTAAACCTTTGTTGTTTAAGGGTCAACTGGTATTTCAAGTAAACGTGGTGTCCTTATGCTCTTATGCTCTGTGGGATACACTGGACTTTTTAAACTTTTATTTTTTTATTTTAATTTAATTTATTTTTTAAATTTACATCCAAGTTAGTTAGCATATAGTGCAACAATGATTTCAGGAGGAGATTCCTTAATGCCCCTTACCTGTTTAGACCATAACCTCCTACAACCCCTCCAGTAACCGTCTGTTTGTTCTTCATATTTAAGAGTCTCTTCTGTTTTGTCCCCCTCCCTGTTTTTATATTATTTTTGTTTCCCCTCCCTTCTGTTCATCTATTTTGTCTCTTAAAGTCCTCATATGAGTGAAGTCATATGATTTTTGTCTTTTTCTGACTAATTTCACTTAGCATAATAGCCTCTAGTTTCATCCACATAGTTGCAAATGGCAAGATTTCATTCTTTTTGATTGCCGAGTAATACTCCATTGTATATATATGTGTGTGTGTGTGTGTAAGTATATATATATGTGTGTGTGTGTATATATATATATATATATATACACACACACACACACACACACACACACCACATCTTCTTTATCCCTTCATCCATTGATGGACATTTGGGCTCTTTCCATACTTTGGCTATTGTTGATAGTGCTGCTATAATCATGGGGGTGCATGTGTCCCTTCAAAACAGCACACCTGTAGCCCTTGGATAAATGCCTAGTCGTGCAATTGCTGGGTTGTAGGGTAGTTCTATTTTTAGTTTTTTCAGGAACCTCCATACTGTTTTCCAGAGTGGCTGCACCAGCTTGCATTCCCAGCAGCAATGCAAAAGAGATTTTCCTTCTCCACATCCTTGTCTACATCTGTTGTTGCCTGAGTTGTTAATGTTAGCCATTTTGACAGGTGTACGGTGGCCTCTCATTGTGGTTTTGATTTGTATTTCCCTGATGATGATTGATGTTGAACATTTTTTCATGTATTGGTTAGCTATCTGGATGTCTTCTTTGGAGAAGTGTCTATTCATGTCTTTTGCCCATTTCTTCACTGGATTATTTGTTTTTTGGGTGTTGAGTTTGATAAGTTCTCTATAGATTTTGAATACTAACCCTTTATCTGGTATGTTGTCTGCAAGTATCTTCTCCCATTCTGTCAGTTGTCTTTTAGTTTTGCTGATTGTTTCTTTCATTGTCAGAGCTTTTTATCTTGATGAGGTCCCAATAGTTCCTTTTTGCTTTTGTTTCCCTTGCCTGCAGAGATGTGTTGCATAAGAAGTTGCTGCTGCTGAGGTCAAAGAGGTTTTTGCCTGCTTTCTCCTTGAGGATTTTGATGGCTTCCTGTCTTATAATTAGGTCTTTCATCCGTTTTGAGTTTATTTTTGTGTATGGTGTAAGAAAGTGGTCCAAGTTCATTTTTCTGCAATGAACTTGCTGTCCAGTTTTCCCAGCACCATTTGCTGAAAAAATTGTCTTTATTCCACGGGATATTCTTTCCTGCTTTGTCAAAGATTAGTTGGTCATACGTTTGTGGTCCATTTCTGGGTTCTCTGTTTGTTCCATTGATCAGAGTGTCTGTTTTTGTGCCAGTACCATACCGTCTTGATGATTATAGCTTTGTAATACAACTTGAAGTCTGGGATTGTGATCTCCAATCACAACAAAACCTCCAGCTTTGGTTTTCTTTTTCAAGATTGCTTTGGCTATTCAGGATCTTTTCTGGTTCCATACAAATTTTAGGAATGTTTGTTCTAGCTCTGTGGTGTTATTTGATAGGTATTGCATTGAAAATGTAGACTGCTTTGGGTAGTATCGACGTTTTAACAATATTTGTTCTTCCTATCCAGGATCATAGCATATTTTTCCATTTTTTGTGTATCTTCTTCAATTTCTTTCATAAGTTTTCTATAGTTTTCAGTGTAAAGATTTTTCATCTCTTTGGTTAGATTTATTCCTAGGTATTTTATGGTTTTTGGTGCAATTGTAAATGGGATAGATTCCTTGATTTCTCTGTTGCTTCATTATTGGTGTATAGGAATGCAACCAATTTCTGTGCATTGACTTTATATCCTGCAACTTTGCTGAATTCATGGATCAGTTCTAGCAGTTTTTTTGGTGGAATCTTTTGGGTTTTCTATATAGAGTATCATGTCATCTGTGAAGAGTGAAAGTTTGACCCCTCCTGGCTGATCTGGATGCCTTTTATTTCTTTGTGTTGTCTGATTGCAGAGGCTAAGACTTCCAATCCTATGTTGAATAACAGTGGTGAGAGTGGACATCCCTGTCTTGTTCCTGACCTTAGGGGGAAAGCCCTCAGTTTTTCTGGACTTTTTAAACTTCTTAGTGCATTTATCCAGGCCAAAAACCCATCTTATATAATCTGTCTTGTTGAAAACAGTTTATAAACAAAATAATAAATGCAACCTTTAGTTTTAGAATAGGCTAGCCAGGTTCTCATAACTGTCCGTTTTTGAATATAAATAAAATGTATACATTTGAGAAGTATATGTTTTTTTAAAAAGTATATGTTTTCCCATGATCTGTTCTGTTGAATTCTCTGTGAATATTATTAGACCAAAATTTGGAAATACTTAACTCTTTCATTATTCAATGTTGACTGAAATCATTGCTCCTTATAACAGACCACAATGAAAGATCATGGCAATTATCGGGACACCTGGATGGCTCAGTCAGTTAAGCGTCTGACTTTCGGTTTCAGCTCAAGTCATGATCTCACAGTTTTGTGAGTTTGAGCCCCGTGTCAGGCTCTGTGCTGTCAGCATGGAACTTGCTTGCGATTCTCTCTCTGTCCCTCTCTTTCTGTCCCTCCCCCAGTCACGATGTCTCTATCTCTCTCAAATAAATAAATAAACTTTAAAAAAAGATCATGGGAATTATCAAAATCAATAAATTCATCAAAGCTTCTGTTTTTGTGCATTCTATTGACTGTACACGGTTTTTTTTTTCCTTTACTATTACTTTCATCCTCTGTTTTCTGTTTCTTGTTTCAAATGTCTTGACGATCATAATTGCTTTTATCCCTTCTGTTAGCTATCATGAATCTTTCCCTAATCTTCCTGATTCTGAATACCAGGGCCTTTAGTTTCCGTTGTGATGTAATAAAAAAAATTTTTTTTGGCATTTTAAACCTTCTACCTTCCCTTTCTTTTTTTCAGTACCACCTCATCATAGTTGAATAGTGAAATAATCACTAGTACCAAAAAATAAAGATCTAAAATGAACATATACACAAGAGCAATTCAAATAAATTGTAAATTGCTGTGACATTGCATAGAGCAATGCAATTGTGAAATCAAATCTCTTTTATTCTACATACTTATAGATGACAATGTATAAGAATTTTGTGTCTGAAACACGAGTTTCTTCCAACCACTTCAATCTCTTGGTGCCAATTTCGGGGCCATTTCATCTGGAACCACTCGATTTTGAAGGACAAGAAGTGGCAAGCACATTAAAATGTAATCCAACATGACAAGATGCATAAAACACTCAACTTTACACACATGTATACTCACTGCAGTGCTGTTCAGGTTCCTGCCCTATAGTTTGCTTCTGATAAATTGTTTTGCATGATTCCCATTTGTTTAATGTTTATTTATTTTTGAGAGAGAGAGAGTGCAAGAGGGGGAGGGGCAGAGAGAGGGAGACACAGAATCAGAAGCAAGCTCCAGGCTCTGAACTGTCAGCACAGAGCCCTATGTGGGTCTCAAACTCACCGAAATCATGAGCTGAGCTGAAGTTGGATGCCTAACTGACTGAGCCACCTAGGTGCCCCGCATGATTACCATTTGTAAAAGCACAGTGCGTTTTTAATGCATGTGCTGTATGATGAAGCGCATACCTGATAGGAGAGGACTTCTAATTGCATAAACTGTCAAAGAGAATCCAATTCCCTTGCTTACAAATATATGTGTGTGAAGATGGGAAGTTTTTTTTTTCACAGATTAGCTTCCGGCTCAATCTGTTTCAAACATTATCCCCTACATCCTATGTACTTACAGAGAAGGTGCCATAGGACATGTTGATGCCATGATAAGACCCCAGGTCCGCATTTTCATGTCACAACTCTGGGTGAGGGATTGGCAAAGTGGGCTGAATGAATATTCCCAGAGGTCCCGCCATACTGGTACCACTACACTGGTGTGACTAAACCCAAACTAAATGTGTTTGCAACTCAAATCCCCTGAGCTGGATCCTTAATGCAGGGAGAAATATGATGAAGTGGAGATCGGAATGAAAAGAGACAGTGGTCTTGACTGATTGCAGTGAAAGCATTTTGCAAATTGAACAAAATTACCTGATCCTGTGAACACCTGGCTAGAACTCCTTGGAGGTCCTTGGGAGGAGCAGGTGCCAGTGAGGGTCCTTGTGGCCCATGCTTCATGCACTGTGCAGCAAATTCTTTTCTGCAAGGCGATAAAGTGTGAGAGGGAGAGAGTGTTTGCTGTGTCAAGGGCTGCCAAGAAGAAATAGGATGAGGACTTGAAAGAGGACTTCAACTGCCTCCATTTTTACTTCAGTCTATACCTTCTAATTGGATAAGTTCTTCCTTCCAGCTTATCTCTTAACTCACATAAAAGACCTTGCAGGCACAGCATCCTCTGACAGGAACTGAATCTACTGCTTCTAGAACAGGGACTACCCTGACCGGCAAGTTCCTGCCCACCTGTGATTGACCCCAAGTCAATGATCGGCCTGACTTTCACTGCCCACCGGCACGTATTCCCTGACCTTTGTTCCACATTTTCCTTAGATAAACCTAGAAGTATTTTGGGCACTTTGGAGACAGTCTTTGAGATGCTAGTCTGCTGTCTTCCTGGGCCTCACTGAAATAAATTCCTTTCTTGTTTCCCCACCACTCATCTCTCTGCCTTTGGATTTTGTCAGTGGCGGGTGGCTGAACCCGGTCTGTGTGGGACCCCTGGAGCCAGGTGTTCTAGCACCCCTGTACCCCGGTTATAGATGGCCCTGCAACATTTAGATTTAGCAAGTGGAGATTTCTGGTGACTTTGAGGTAGCCATTTCACTGGAAGGGGCAGCAGCCACCTTAGAATGGATTAAAGAGAGAATGGAAGGTTAGAAAAGTGAGACAAAAGACGTCTTTCAGGACTTCCTAAAGTCTTCCAAAAGTTCCAAGCCTTCCAGGATCTGTAGTTCAGTGAAAGGAAAAGAACAGTATGTGCACTATGGTACTATTGCTAGATGCTTTGGTATGTATATCTCTCCAAGTACAGGAAGCCAAGAGGATACACAGTGGGAAGAGATGGGCATTTAAGGATGGGTGGGATTGGGTGCTGATCCAGTAGAGAGAAAGAGAATAATAATGCAGAAGACAAAGGCTAATTCTAGAAGGCGAGTGCCTGTGGTGAGAGGGGAGCCGAGCCATCTAGCTCTCTTGAGGAAGTGCTGCCTGTTGGTAAGTTTGTCTTCACCAAATTAAGGGAGTCTCCACCTGCATAGTCTAGGTGTCTTAGAGTGGGGGGCAGGGCAAACTCAGAATATTTATGAAGTTTTGGAGTCTGTTTGAGGCAGGACTTTACATAGGGGCCACAGTGGGGCTTTGATTAGGATTAGATAAGAATCGTGATATGACAGTTCAGGGTCTGTGGACACAGAGAAGGAAGACAGAGAGGGTACAGCTGAAGGCAAATTGGCAGATTTGGTTAAAGGAAGAGGTTTAAAGGAATTACTTGCAACTGAGCAACTCTATTTTCATTAATTTTCCTGGTAAAGTTTGAAGCAAGGTCATCAGTTAAGAGTGAGGGGGTGCCAGGGGTGCAGAAAGCCTGAAGAGGAGAGAAAGGGAGAAGCCATCACTTTGGAGAGTAACAAGAGAAGGTTCTATGCAAGGTAGTACCAATATAGGCGTTTGACTGGTGTGCTCCTGGCCTCTCAGCTAAAAGGCAATCCCCTGAAAAGTTACTAATCTCCCAGAAGCAATCCACCTTTCCCCACAAAAAGCATTTTAAAACCATGGTCACTCCCAAGGCAGCTGTGCAGCTGCCCAAAGTGAAGTTCCTCAAAATGTCACTATGTCAACAAAGGTTTTTACTTCTCATTTTAGGACTAACCACCTATTAGAAGACTTTTCCAGATTAGGAGGTAGTTAGCCACAAAAGTGACTTCAGGTTTCTACAACTTCAAACATGGAGAATCATCCAAAACTTTGAAATTACAATGTTTTCTGGTTTCCAGTCTTCTCAAGGTTTTAAGGATCTTAAGACCAAGGTTTTTTTGTTTGTTTTGTTTTGTTTTGTTTTAATGTTTATTTTGAGAGAGAGAGAAAATACAGAATACAAACCAGGGAGGGACAGAGAGAGAATCCCAAGCAGGCTTTGTGCTGTGAGCACAGAGCCCAACACAGGGCTCAATCTCACAGACCATGAGACTGATAAAATTTGGGTAATGGGGGTTCGTGGAGTTCAGAGCTGATGGCCAAGAAAGAATTCTATAAGATGTCTTTGGTGCAAAAAAGTGATTTTATTAAAGCACAGGGACAGGGCCGTGGGCAGAAAGAGCTGCACTGGGATTGTTGGGGGGCTGACTGTTTTGTTGGGTCAGGAGAGATAAAGTCAAGAGAGTTTCCAAAGAGACTTTCATATGCTAAAGACTTACTGGAGGCCTAGCTATTGCCAAGCTAAGGTTGTTTTACCCTCTAGCAAAGCAGTAACATTAAGATAGTAGGGAGTTCCTGGACTTTAGGCTACAAAGGGATTGCCTTTTTCTGGTAAACTGGTGGAGACTTATCAGTTTAACCATTTGTTTTTGTTTTTGTTTTTGTCCTTTCCTGTTTTGGGGTAGCTGGGAGTGTCCAAAAAATATCACCATATCCCACGGGAGATGGGGGATGGGAGGTAGTAGTGTGCTAGCTTGTGCTTTGCCCCTCACCCCGCCTCACATGCTCCCTCATCAAGATCAGGACCTGAGCTGAAATCAAGAGTCAGACACTTAACCGACTGAGCCACCCAGGCTCCCGCTTAAGACTAAGTTTTAATCAGATGTCAATGGGCAATAAGACTTCTTCTTCCCCAGAGTCTCTACAAAGAACAGGGGAATGTCTGCTGCCATTTCCAGGTTGCTCCTCTCCTTGTGACTTGTGTAGCCTTGACACATAGCAAACATTCAATAAATAGTAGTTGTCATAGAATCCACATCATCCTTTATTTGCTTTCTAGCATCTTAGCCTAAGCAGAGAAGACAAAAGAACTCAATGCATGGGACACACACACTTGAGGCACTAGGGATTTCTAGACCTATTTGGAAAGAATTTGAGTTTCCTCAGAGATGGGGTTTAGAGAAATGCTGCTTTGGAAGGTTGGTTTTTTGTTTTTTGTTGTTTTTTTTTGACCCCAGTTCTCACTCAAGGTGAAGCTGGTGAGAAATAGGGAACAGACATCCCAGGTAAGTCTGACAAAAAAATGCTTCATAGGTTGTGTTCATTCAATAGTGAACAAAATGAGACAATCAGTAGTTCTATAGGCTCCTTGTGTGTGTGTGTGTGTGTGAGAGACAGAGAGGTCCAAGCCTCACCATATTGAATGATGAAGACATGCTAAAAACTGGTATAAAATTGGGGCATAAAGATTCACATCTAACAAACTGAACCATGTCATTCAAAAGATAATTGGAAGATTCATAAAACATATTAATTCATAGTGCACTATAAGGATGGCAACCAGGAAGGGATACACATTTCAAATTGTGTGATAAATGCCTTCTGTTCTCAGTCTTTTCTGTATCTCTGGGGGTGGTAAGAGTAATTTCATTTGGAGACAAGTGTAAAAGTCTACATTCTGTTAAAAAAGAAACAGCAGGCCCAAAATGGAGTCACTTCTGCGGAGCTGGGTACCAGCAAACCAAGACTTAATACCTAACTTAATTGCAGTTTTAGCCTCTCCCAGGAATGGAATTTTACACCAATCAGTCTGGAATTTCCTGGTCAACACTTCTGAGTTAATCTGCAGAGTATATCTCCACCCTTTCCCCAAGGAAGGTGACCTTGCCTGAAATGATCCTTTCTTTTCTTTATGACATTCTTGTCCCTGCCCCCTTCTGCCTATAAACACCTTCCATTCTGTATGGTTCCTCAGAGCGTCTTTCTACTTGCTAGATGGGATGCTGCTCACTTCATGAATCAACGAATAAAGCCAATTACATATTCAAATTTACTGTGTTGGGTTTCAGTTTTTTAACAACTCCAAGCCTTGAATGCTAGCCCTGGGTAGCCCTGTTCTGGGGATGCCCTCGTCATTGCTTATTGCAAAGAATATATCTCCTTTAATGACTATAAAATGGAAAATAACTAAATAAAATAGCACAAAACAAAACCAAAGTTACTCATTCTGCCAGAATTACAAAACCAAATCCAAATCCATTCAGTTATTTCTGAGCATTTTGGAGTTTGCTATTACCTATTAATTTTCTTATGGTTTGTGTACAAGAGGTTGTGAGACAGGGAAACTGAAGGGACCTCCATAAAAGACTTTTTTTTTCCAGTCTCTGTTCTTGCTAGGACCTACATCACCACCTCACATATACCTTAATGTATGCCCTCCTTGTACAGGTCAAGGAGTTAATGATTTCTTTGGAGTGTTTCAGCATAATAGGAGTAACAGAGTGAGATCCTCATGAATGCCTTCCGAGACCACTGACACCTTGACACCAAGAACTCTGGCTCCAGGGCAAAAGTGACTTATGGAGGACACCTGAGCAATTGTCTTTGTTCTACCAGTTCCCAGATGCCTGAGAAGACACCTGCACTAGACCACAGTCCTTGATAAAATCCCCAGACCCCAATAAAAGATAAGACTTTCTCCTTTTCTTTCTGAGTCTCCCAGACACTCTGTACCTGCTCTCTTTCTATATCTTCAGTAAACTCTTTTCTCACTTCCTCTTGGCTCATGTTTGATTTCCATCCTGTGTAAAGCCAAGGACCCTCTTGTCTGGTCCTGCAAGACCCACTCTGGGTCCTTGGACCCAAGCAGGCTGCATCAGTTGGAACAAGTTAATTAGTTTTTTAAAGTCTGAAGTACAAATAAAATAATTTTTTCAATTACTTATTCACAAGTAATATTGACAATGCAGGGTGATGAATGAAGTATTCTACTCTGAGAATCTCTGGAACACACCATAAAACACCTCTGGGAGTGGATATATTCTGATTTGAGAGGTCTTGACATGAAACTACAGGTATAGACCACTAAATGCACATTTTAGTTTTCATTTAACTGTTTAGCATGTTTCAGCTGTATTGAAATTTATTTAAGAATTTCACCTACTATCCTACACACAAAATACTAGGTGAGCCACTATAGGTGGAGGGGGGAATAGTAGAGGTAATTAAGACTGACTCTAGGGTCAAGGATTTTGCACTTGAATCAAGATGATGCTTACCATCCATATAACACCATGCTCAGTCTTAAACAAATCTATAGTTCCTTTCCATTTAAAGTTAAAGAAGTATCATGCTATGAAACTTCATTCAGCTTCATTCTGTGAAGTTGAAAATGGGGAAAGACTTGAATTCCCCTTCAGGACAAGGAATGGTGCAGCAGGAAGATGAGTCTTCATACCTATTAATGTATTTCCAAGGCAATACACCTTCATCAGAACTGCTACCTGGCTGACAGTGATTGTATGATCACCTAATTTCAGAGATGGTAAAGTGGGAAAAATTATAACAGTAAGCACCCACTACCCACCACTCTGTTGAGATACAGATCAGTTCCCCATACTGTCATGGCAATATGTCAAGATAGATATGGATATAGATATAGATATAGATAAAACTCCCCACCACATGTCCCTCCTTCCACCCTAGAGACAGCCATTCTCCTAAACTTTGAGTTTAACATGTTTCCTCTCCAGTTTTCCCAAATTATGTACCCGGAACAACATTGTTTGTTCTTGTTTATGATTTGATCAATAAGTAGAACTATATCACACATGTTATTGTTTGACTTCTTTTACTCAACCCTGGTTGAAAGTCATCCATGACAATGTGTAGGCTGCTATTCATTTTCATTGCTATATAGTGCCTCACTGCCTGCTTATTCCAATATTTCTCAATTTTTCTCAGGTCCTGCTGTAAGTCTAGCTATGACTAAAGCTGAGAAGAGTGAGGCTTATTGTGGCCAAAGCCTCATCATCATCATTATCATCATAATTTATGAGGGATTGATTGGAATGCCAAGAAAATTTAGAAGCCATTTAATATGAAAAGTTTGAAAGCTATTTAGTAGAACCAGTGAGAAATCATGAATAAAAGAAAGCATCCTTCAGAAAAGTTAGAGAGGTAGAATCTTTATGATTAACTTTTGGGATCTTGGAAGTGACAAAACCAGAAGATCAAAGATGAAAGAATGTTTGGCTTATGAACTAAAACAGGAAAGCCAGAAGCTAGAAATAAAGTACAGGTAGAATATCCAGGTATAGGAAATAGGTTGAGGATAATAAGGGAGTACTTTTCATTAGAACCTTTGAAAAGGTGATCATCACAATTTGAAACTGCGCACTGTCTAGGGGTGCCTGGGTGGCTCAGTTGGGTAAGCCTCAGACTTCAGCTCATGTCATGATCTCACAGTTTGTGAGTTCAAGCCCCACATCTGGCTCTATACTGACAGCTCAGAGCCTGGAGCCTTCTTTGGATTCTGTGTCTCCCTCTCTCTGCTCCTCCCCTGCTCATGCTCTCTCTCCCTCTCTCAGAAATAAAGAAACATTAAGAAAATTTTTTTAAAAAATGAAATTGTGCACTGTCTAAAGGGAGTTTAGGGTAGAGGGCTCAGAACACAGTCTTGGAAAATGCCAAAGTAACGTATCACAGCAGCTTTTTCCTGTTAGAATAGGACACAACTCTCTCTTCAGAGTTTCCCTCAAGTGTTTCTGGAGTTCTTGAGAACTTCCATTTCCCCTTTTCTGGTTAGTTCTTCTTTGCTGGCTACCGCTGTGGCTTCCTTCTCCTGTGAGTGGTCCTATCGCCTCTGCTAGGCAATATGCCACTTCTCTGGCTCCTGTCCCTGGTGTGGTACTCAAACTGCAACATTCAATGGCAGTGTAGACATGACTTAGGAGGACCCCAATGCAACATGACAGGTGTCCCTCAAAGAATAGCCTCCAGAATTTAGAGAAAATAAATTTCTGTTGTTTAAGTCACCAAGTCTGTTGTACTTTGTTATGTCAGCCCTAGCCAAATAGTACACTCCCTTTTGGAGATGGCCTGTATTAGAATGGAACCAGGCTGGCAGGCTCTCCTACTAACAGACGTCACACTACACTTTGGGTCACTTCTCCCCACAGACAAAGGCTTGTTACTCCTAGGTCAAATGTGTCATGCTGGATTCTCAGGAGACACACAATATCTCATACATAGACACAGCTTGTGGGTTTGTCCTATAAGATCTTCAGACTTGCGTGGGCATGTCTAAATTTAAATAGTAGACTTGGGGCACCTGGGTGGCTCAGTTGGTTAAGTGTCCGACTTTGGCTCAGGTCATGATTTGTGAGTTTGAGCCCCACATCTGGCTCTCTGTTCTCAAGCACAGAGCCTGCTTCAGATCCTCTGTTCTCTTCTCTCTCTGCCCCTCCCCTGCTCACACACTCTCTCTCAAAAATAAACATTTAAAAAATAAATAAACAGTAGACTCCAACTGCAGTAACATTTATTGGGTGGGTAAAGGAGCTTGTGATAGGAAGAAGCAATTAGAAACAGGAGAAACAGAAAGAAGCAACAAACACTGAGTGTTAATACGTATTGTTAACCACACAAGAACATTTACATGTTATTCTATTAATTAATTTATTCATTCAAAAATATTTATTATGTGCCTATGATATGCTAGCTATTATGTGAGGAGCTAGGCTACAAGGCAAACAATAAAAGAGAAATCCCTGCCCTGGGGTGGGGGTGGGGGGGCGCGTAGCTTCCAGTCTAAAAGGACATACAGAGATGTGGAAAACAAAGATAATTACAATGGCACATGATGAAGATTCTGATGGAAGAATGATAGCATCCATGAGAAGACAGAGGAAGGATTATGTATTAGTCTGCTAAGGCTGTCAGAGCAAAACACCACAGATGAAGTAGCTTATACAACAGAAATTTATTTTCTCAGTTCTGGGGGCTAAAAGCCCAGGATCAAGTTTGGCAGAATCGGTTTCTCTTAAGGTCTCAGTCTCCTTGGCTTATAGATGGCTACCTTCTCACTGTGTCCTCACATGGGCTTTTCCCTGGTGTCTCTTCTTCTTAGGAGGATCCTAGTCTTCCAGGATTAGGATCCCACTCTTATGACCTCATTTAACCTTCATTCCCTCCTTCACACCCTCTCCCACAGAGTTACATCGAGGGTTGGGGCTCCAACATATTAATTTTGGAAAAACACAGTTCAGTCCAAAACAGACTAATTTTTCTGAAGCAAGTCTCATTCAAAGTAAAATCTTAAGTTTGCATGAAAATGATCCCAGGTAAAAGTGTGGGAGAAGCATGCTTCAAACTACAGATAAAGCATAGTCAAAGACCAGGGTGAGGGAGGTGCTTTGGTGGCTCAGTCGGTTAAGTGTCTGACTTCAACTTGGGTCATGATCTCACAGTTTGTGGGTTCAAGCCCTGTGCTGGGCTCTGGGTTGACAGCGTGTAGCCTGCTTGGGATTCTATCTCCCTCTCTCTGCACCTCCTCTGCTCACTCATGCTCTCTTTCTCTGAAAATAAATAAACATCTTTTTTAAAAGCACTTAGGGGTGCCTGGTTGGCTCAGCCAGTTAGGCGTCTGACTTCGGCCCAGGTTATGATCTCATGGTTTGTGGATTTGAGCCCTGTGTCAGGCTCTGTGCTGACAGCTCAGAGCCTGGAGCCTGCTTCGGATTCTGTGTCTCCCCCTCTCTCTTTCTGCCTCTCCCCTGCTCATGCTCTATCACTGCCTCTCAAAAATAAATAAACATTAAAAAAAAATCTTTAAAATAAAAGCATTTAAATTGGCAACATTGTGAAGAATTAAAAAAAAGAAGATCAGGGCACAAGAAAGGATATGGCAAGGTAGGGAACTAAAGGTAGTTTCCCCATTAATCTAGAGAGAGATAAGCAGACAACTTGGGAAGACCTTGAACATCATGATAGAACTGGGGCTTTATCTTAGGGCAGTAGGAAGGCAATAGCTGTAAGCAGGAGAGTGCCATAATCAAATTTGCACTGATCGCTTTGGCTTTAGCATGGACAGTAAACTGAAAAGTGGCAGCACTGGAGACAGGAAGACAACCTAGAAGTCTCTTATAATGAGATAGGCAAGCTGGTAGTGGGAATGGAGAGAAATATGCAGAATTGAGAACCCCTCATGATGTAGAATTGACAGGACTTGCTAATGGACTGGGAAAGGAGGACTAAATGGAGGATGGTGCCGGGTTTCTGAGTTGGGCAAATGGGTGGGAAGCTGGTGCCACGCCCTGAGATAAGGAACAAAGAAACATGTGGTCAGGGGCAGGGAGGATGGTGAGCTCAGTCTTCAATATATTGAGTTTTAGCTGTATGAGTCATACAAGTAAGGATGTTCACAGCCTTATCAGCTAGTTATTTCGGCCCCTGGTGTAGAGATGAGATTAAAAAAACAAAACTGGTATTTCAAGAGGTTGAATTAAGAGGTTGAATGAAGTGGAATCAACACGTTTATCTGACTCCAAGGGCTATGCTTTTTCTACAATAGCCCACAAAATTTTACCCAAAGATCTAGGGTGGCTGAGTGGCTCAGTCAATTGAGCATCTGACTCTTGATTCCAGCTCAGGTCTCATGATCCCAGGGTCCTGGGATCAAGCCCCAAGTCAGGCTCTGCACTAAGCGTGGAGCCTGCTTAAGATTCTCTCTCTCTCCCTCTGCCCCTCTCCCCCAATCACATGCATGCTCTAAAATCAAAAATAGAAAAATAAGAGTCAAATATACTTCAAAATTCAGAATTTTCTGAATTTTCAAAAGTTCATATGGTGCTTATACTGCATATTACAGAACAGAGACTGGGGCAGTATCTCATAATAAATATTTGCATTAACAAATCCTCAATGAATCATGTAAACATGAGTGGGATAAAGAAGGAGTAAATAGTCTCATAATAGGTCAGAATGGGTTTTGCCACCAAATAATTAATATAAAAACTTTCTGTTTTCAGGGAGTACTGGATTCTGGAATTGTGGCTAAAGGTGTACTTTCCAGGGTAATGCAAAGTCATGGAAGTCAATGAAACAGAGTTTCCAGAAGAAAGTGGTGGCTAGTGATATCAAATGTTACTGAGAGGTGAAGGGCATAAATTGAAGAAAAGTCATTAGATGTGGTGATCAAAAAATTAACAGAGATGTCAGGAGAATATCCCTTACCAGGATAAAGTAATGGGAGCACAAATCAACTTTGAAAGAGGTGAACAGTAAGAAAAACTACACATCAACAGATGGTTAAAATGATAAAGACAAAAAATACAATGTATTGACAGCAATTTAAAGCAAATGGCATTTTCATTCACTGTCAGTGTTAGGGTAAATTGGCATAAGCATTTTGGAAAACCGGCTTTATCTACTAAAACTGAACATACACATACCTGTTATGCCCAGAATTCATGATCCCCAAAGACCACTAGGGAGCCGAGTCTGATGCAAAAGCAAAGGGCCTTTATTCGAGCTAGCTGGAGCTCAACCCCCTACCTGCACCGACGCAGTGGTGAGATGAGATGAGATGAGATGAGATGAGATGAGATGAGATGAGATGAGATGAGATGAGATGAGATGAGATGAGAGTGAGAGTGAGAGTGAGAGTGAGAGTGAGAGAGTGAGAGTGAGAGTGAGAGTGAGAGTGAGAGTGAGAGTGAGAGTGTGGGGGAGAGGGGGGGGAGAGGGGGAGAGGGGGGGAGGGGGGGGAGGGGGGGGGAGGGGGGAGGGGGGGGAGAGGGGGGAGAGGGGGGAGAGGGGGGGAGGGGGGAGAGGGTTATCAAAAGCACAAAGGTTTTATAGGGATCATGACCTTAGCCAATTGGCTGGGGAAGGGTCATGGCCTCAGCCGATTGGCTGGGGAAGGATAGCACAATGGCTGCCAAGGTGTGGTCCCAGATCAGCAATTATCAGCTTCACCTGGAACTTGTTAAAAATGCAAATGTTGGGCCTGGTGGTCACAGACCTACTGAATCAGAAACTCTGGGGGTGGGGTTCAGCAATCTGTGTTTGAACAAGTCTTCCAGGAGATTCTGATGCACCTGAAGTTTAAGAACCACTGTGTCTGAGGATCTCTAACATGTTTGGCCTCGGTGTATACAGAACATTTCTCACTGGTCACCTATTAACCATTGGCTGTCAGCCTTGCTGTGCTATATAAATACCTAGCACCAAACACCATCCCCAGAGACTCTGATTAATTGGTTTGGGTAGGCGTAAAATGCTCCCAGGTCATTCTAAGCCTGGACAGGGTTGAGGGCTCCTGCCTCTGGCCCCTACCTGAGAGAAGCCCTCCTTCTTCTACTCACAATTTCCACGCCTCTCACACTCCCCTTCCTCCCACCTCAGACTTAGGAAGAATGCATCAATCGGTAGCCTGCTTTCTTAGAAAACATAAGTTACTCAAGGGGAGGATGCATGGTCTGAGGTTTGAGCAGGAACTTCTTTCTGTGGCCATGTTGGGGACATAGTCACTAGTCAGCCGGCCTAGGTCTGCTCTTCATACCCAGCAATCCTCGCCCTATGTATATCCTCAGCAAAAATGCATGCATATGTGCTCCAAAATATATGGACAAGAATGTTCATATTAGCTTTGTTTTGTAGTAGTGGTGGGTTCATGGGTGTTTATTATATTCCAAATACATCAGTTACAAATAAATAAAAAAGTGCCCTGCATGGATTACTAATGATGTATGGTCATGAACTAAGGATTATAATTGACTCAAATCTTCACTGAGGTCCACAAGAAAGGGGAGAGGTGTAAGTTGTTAATGAGAATGGTCCCTGAGGAGGCACTACTCCTTCCAAGCATGCTGATGATAAAAGCAAAGGAAGAGGTAACAGGTTGAGAGTCAATCTTGAGATGAAAACTGTGTGACTGCACGTGTAGTGGAGAGAGAGCTTGGGCCCCTGTTATAGATCTTCTATGCCAAGCCTAGACTGCTCTTCTCTCGAGTTCTTTTACAGACTTCTATCTTAAGTCATTTTTATTCTGGGACTTTGTATTATATGCAGGAAAATGCAATTCATAACTAATAAGTTCTATTAAATTCTCCATTTGATTTGGTCTAGTCAAGGCTGGTTTCTGCTATTTGCAACAAAAAGAGTAACAATTAAAATAGGTGGCACAAGATTCATGGTCATAAAATCAAAATTTGATGTTCTTTATATTACTTTAAGGCTTCTTATAAGTGAATATATGAAGAAAGTACATTTAATATATATATCTAGGGGTGCCTGGCTGGCTCAGTCAGTAGAGTGTGCAACTCTTGATCTCAGGGTTGTGAGTTCAAGCCCCACGTTGGATGTGGAGTCTATTAAAAAAAAAAAAAATATATATATATATATATATATATACACATATATACATATACACACACACACAATGGTTTTATTTATTTTTTTATGTTTATTTATTTCTGAGACAGAGAGACAGAGCATGAGTGGGGGAGAGGCAGAGAGAGGGAAACACAATCAGAAGCAGGCTCCAGGCTCTGAGCTGTCAGCACAGAGCCCAAAGCGGGGCTTGAACTCACAAACCATGAGATCATGACCTGAGCCAAAGTCGGTCGCACAACAAACTGAGCCACCCCGGCACCCCCACAATGATTTTAAAAAGTGTAATCAATGACTAAAAACAGAGTAGGAGATAGGGGTGCCAGGGTGGCTCAGTTGGTTAAGCATTCAGCTTTGGCTCAGGTTATGATCTCATGGTCCATGGGTTTGAGCCCAATGTCAGGCTCTGTGCTGACATCTCAGAGCCTGGAGCCTGCTTCAGATCCTGTGTCTCCCTCTCTCTCTGCCCCTTCACCACTCACACTCTGTCTCTCTCTGTCTCTCAAAAATAATAAATGTCAAAAAAAATTTTTTTAAATAAAAAAAATAAAAATAAAAATAGAGTAGGAGAGTGGACAACTGGCCAAGACTCTCAAAAAGTAAATGTCACGAAAGAAAAAAAAAAGTCAGGATTTATCTAGATCAAAAGGAAATTAAGAGAATTAAGAGACATAACTATTATATGCAAGATGTGGACTTTGATGGGATCTTGACCTGCTATAATTCTGGCATTTTGCGGGCAGTTGGGGAAATCTGACTATGGTATAGGTTGATGTTAAGGAATTGATGTTAATTTTGTTATGTACAACTAAAGTATTATAAAGTAGGGAAAATGCTCTTATTTTTTAGAGATGAATACTAAAGTAATTAGAGGAAAGTAAAATATTATTTATAATTTACTTAAAAATTTTTTAGCTAACAATAGATGGAGAAAATATGGTAAAATGTTAACTGCCAAATACAGAGTTTGTATATACTGGTGTTCGTGATACTACTATATTTGAAAATTTTCATATGTGATACAAACAGTGCATCTATGCAAAAAAGGCTTTGTTTATACAATTACAAAATGTACTTCCTATGTAAGTACCATGCGCTGTGCGCGGATTGAGCCACTGGATCTCCTAAAATATACTTCCTATAAAACACAGACAATAATTACGATTCAATTGAGTAGGATATTTACTCTGTCATAATTGAAGAATTTAAGAGAGTTCTGTAAATTATTTCACCACTGTGACCAAAAATTCTCCAATTGGTTTATTTCCCCGATTATTTTTCTCCCTTCCCCCAACACCCAAACTGGAAAAGAATAGTGTGATGAACATGGCAGTCAAGCCATGGAAGCCAATCAGAGTCCCTCAGGTTTTAGAACTGGTGAGAGAGAATTCGGCACGGAATAACCTAAGTGTCTGGTCAAGGCTGAAGACTGGCCAGCCTCCAGGTATGCTATGAAAATTCTCTGGCTGTAGTCCCAAGGTCCTAACATCTGAGGTTTACCATTCTCCCCACAGTTGCTTCTGGACTGAATGTCAACAGCATATGATGTAAACATGTCAGGATAGAAAGTACAATGTATTTGTCATACTTTCCTTCCTCCCCCTTCCTCCTTCTCCTCTTCTTCCCTCCCTCTTCTCTCTCTCTCCGTTTCTCTCTTTCTTTCCCTTTCTTCCTGTCTTCTTCTGTCTTCCTCTTCCTCCTCTTTTCTCTTTCGCTCCCCCCCCCGCCCCCCCCATCCTCTCCCTCTCTCCACCCCCATCTCCCCTGCCTTTTTACTGTTTGTTTGTTTTAGAATCATTTGCTACAGGATTCTAAGAGGGTTTTCCAGTTCCTTGAAGGGTGGGGAAAGTACAATGACTTGTGGAAAGACCATCTCAGAAGTAAAGAGTACAGTGAAAGTGAGAGGTAAAATATCCAATTAATGGTAAAATTCTTATTTTGTCTGTACCACTTTGCTATGACCCCTTCCTTCCCTGAAGCCCTTACATGTCTTCTCAGAACTGTCAATCAAAGGTCTCCTGTGCTAGTGCTGCTTAGGTAGAATGGCAGCAGGAAGCATGGACACAGAGGCACTAAATAGGTTAACAATGGACTTGAGAATTTTGACAACCTTGGAAAATACTTTTTAAAAGGAAACTTGAGGCAAATCTTTCCTAGAAACTTAAGGAAGAAAATTCTCTAAACTTCTGCCTTATGACTTCAATCATTTCTTCTCTACCATTCAGTTTCTAAGTCTCCCCTCATCTATATTTATTTAAGAGTAACCAAACCTTATCATCTTCCAATATCTCATGATTCCCTTAATCCCTTCTCAATGTGTGACCCCTCAGTTTGAAACTAAGTCCACATGAATCAGCACTTTGCCACAAAGGGTCAGAGCAAGAGGTAGAAATGGAAGTTTGAGGTCAGTGTAATTGGGGGTGGTGACTATAATGGTTGAAGAGGATTTGATTATACATGTCTCAGTGTTCTGAAGTGCTTATAAAAAATATATAGGGGGGAGTGCCTAGCTGGCTCAGTCTGTAAAGCATGCAAGTCTTAATCTCCAGGTTGCAAGTTCAAGTCCAACATTGGGTGTAGAGACTACATTAAAAACAAATTAAAAATCGTGTGTGTATATATACACACACACACACATACACACACACACATGCACATGTATATACATATATATATATGAAAAGGGTTTCCTTCATGCCACCACAAATAAACACAGAAGTTATTTTTTCTAGATGGAAACAAAGGAGCCCTGCTGGTGCACCAGCAGACACATAGTCCAAGGACATTTTGGGATTCTGGAGAGTTCTCTTCTGCTCTCTTGTTTGACAAACACTAACCTAATACAAAGTTGGTTGAATCATTGCCTTTCTGCCTTTATTTGACTGACTTTTCCCAGGTGTCAGCTTACTGGGTAAGAAACCTGCCCTGAAATTCTACTTTCCTTGGCCTCTCCTCTGTTGAACTTTGTTGAATAGAATGCCTGACTCCTGCCTAACTTGGCTCTCTTCATCCTGGCTCACGCTGAAGCAACTGGACAGCTTGGCTCAGAGACCGAGGAGTTAGAGCCTGCTACTTCACAGCTACCCTCCCCCTCCCTCACAGAGCCTGTTCCTGCCCAGTCTGGTTTGTGAATAGTTCTTGGCAAATACCCTGGAGGAAAACAGAGCCACTAACAATAGAAACTCCCTTTTTAGCTTGACTGGCTGGGTACTCAGGACTGTGAATTTAGGAAAACCCAAAATAACCTGTGTAATTACAGTGGGTTACCCTAACGGTCTATTTCTGCTATTACCAACATTCAATGTCAATCCAGTAGATATTCAGCGGCTTGTAGCGGAAAGAGTACTGGGCTTAGAGCCAGACAGACCCAGATTTCAGACCTAGTTGGGCTACTTAGCAATTTTATGACATTGGGCAAGTCACTAATTTGAGCCTGTTGGAATTGAATGAGCAACTGTACATGTAAGTGCTTGGAACCCTGCAAAGTGTTCTACAAAGTTAAACCCATTGCTTTTGAGAAATGGGGATTAAAAAAGTTTCAGGAAAAAGAAATTTAAATCTTCAAGAAGCACTTGAATCAACTTGAAGCAAGATAGCGTTCACCCTCTGTTCAACATCAAGCTCAGTCTTAAAAACAGACATCTAAAACTATAGTTAGTTTTCATTTAAAGTTGAAGGCAGTCCTACTTTTGTTCATGATGAATCTGGAAAGGGGAAGAATTTGGTGGCTCCTTTCAAATCAAGGAATGACGAAGCAGGAAGGTAAGTCCTCATACCAAGCAATACAGGTAAGAGGGTTATCCACTTACATGCTAACTGTTCCAGCCAAGTGGTTTTCTCTGAAATTTAGCCATTGTTTCAATTACTTAAATTTTGATTTTATGTATAGTGAAAGAGGTTGGTTCTTCAGACTAAGACATATTTTTGTCCCATATCACTCTTGTTCATACATAAAAAGGTAAACATAAATGAAAGAAATTTGGTTAAAAGTTTTCTTTTCTCCTCTTTTTTTTTTTTTAACGTTTTATTTATTTTTGAGACAGAGAGAGACAGAGCATGAACAGGGGAGGGACACACAGAATCTGAAACAGGCTCCAGGCTCTGAGCTGTCAGCACAGAGCCTGACGTGGGGCTCGAACTTACGGACCGCGAGATCATGACCTGAGCCGAAGTCGCCGCTTAACCGACCGAGCCACTCAGGCACCCCATCCTCTTCTTTTTTTAAGTAGGTTCCGTGCCCAGTGTGGGGCTTGAACTCACGACCCTAAGATCAAGAGTGGCATGCCTCTGGTTAAAGGTTTTCTTTAAAAACATTTTTTTTTTTTACATTTATTTATTTTTGAGAGACAGAGCACAAGTGAGGGAGGGGCAGAGACAGAATGAATCCAAAGAGAGAGAGACACACAAAATCCAAAGCAGACTCTCTCAGCTGTCAGCACAGAACTGTGAGATAATGACCTGAGCTGAAGTCAGACACGCAACCGACTGAGCCACCCAGGTTCCCCTCTGGTCAAAGGTTTTCTAAGGCAATGCAACTTCATCACAACTGCCACCCGGCTGTCAGTGATTATAAGATCGCTTTATATGTCCTCAGACATAGGAAAGTAGGGAAATTACAACAGTAAGCACCCATCTACCTGCCGCCCTGCTTGGATACAGAACAATTCCCCATCTAGTTGGGACTTGCCATCACGTCTGGAAGTACCTTTCAAGGACGTTGTGAGAAGCACCTGCCACAACCACTTAAATACCCATTGAGGGCACGTCAGTGGTTCTGCCATAACCATGCTGGCTCCTCACCCTCCTGGGCCCTTGCTGGCTGCTCCTGACATTGCTGTGTTGATGATCTGTCCTCGGCCTGCAGACTTGGTTGCTGCCTTGTGCCCAGCACTGTTGCTGCTGCCCCTGCTGCTACCCTTGTTATTGCCCCTTTGGTGGCCCTGTAGGTTTCCTGACTACAGAAGAGACTGTGCTTTGGGTGGATTCACTGGGCAGTCTATAAACGAAGCAGGTGTGGGAGGCATATTGGACTCCCTTTTCCACGATACAATCAGAGGGGTCCCCCCGGCACCTCAAGGACCATGTGAAGCTTCCTGATACTAACCTTATCCTGATGCCCTTTTCCATGGAGTTCCTGTGCTGAGCAGAAACAACAAAGGTAGAGAAGATGGAGCAGGAGACCAGAAGGGTCTGCTGTCCTCTACTCCTGTAAATGAGCACACCAAAGGCTTATAACTACACAAACTTTTGAGGTCATCAATCGAGGTGACAACAGGTGTGCCTGGGTGGCTCAGCTGGTTAAGTTTCCGACTTCAGCTCAGGTCATGATCTCAGTTTGTGAGTTCGAGCCCTACATTGGGCTTTCTGATGTCAGCATAGAGCCCACTTCAAATCCTCTGTCCTCCTCTCTCTCCTCCCCCTACTCATGTGTGTGCATGCTCTCTCTCTTAAAAATAAATAAACATTAAAACAAAAGATTTTAAAAAACCCATCTGCTTTGATTGGAGTAGTAAGCATTCAAGAAGAGACTGAACTATCATGATGTTATAGATGGGTATGAGGGGCGCCTGGGTGGCTCAGTCGGTTAAGCGTCCGACTTCGGCTCAGGTCACGATCTCGCGGTCCGTGAGTTCGAGCCCCGCGTCGGGCTCTGTGCTGGCTGCTCAGAGCCTGGAGCCCGTTTCGGATTCTGTGTCTCCCTCTCTCTCTGACCCTCCCCGGTTCATGCTCTGTCTCTCTCTGTCTCAAAAATAAATAAATGTTAAAAAAAATAAATAAAAAATAAAAAAATAAAAAATAAAAAAAAATAGATGGGTATGAGATTAGAGCAGGTAATATATTAATTTTTTTAACATTTTTATTTATTTTTGAGACAGAGAGAGACAGAGCATGAACGGGGGAGGGGCAGAGAGAGAGGGAGACACAGAATCTGAAACAGGCTCCAGGCTCTGAGCCATCAGCCCAGAGCCCGATGCGGGGCTCGAACCCACAGACCGTGAGATCCTGACCTGAGCTGAAGTCGGACGCTTAACCGACTGAGCCACCCAGGCGCCCCAAAGAGCAGGTAATATATAAGGAATATCTGAAATTGAGTCTTGTGGTAAATTCTGGAACCTCTCCAATGTGGCAAGTCTGTCAGTGGTGGGCCATTTAGGAATGGATTCTTTAACATGAAATATATTTTCCAGGTGAGCCACAGAAAGCAGAAAGCTTTGCAGCTTTTAGATGTTCTTCCAAAAGCCTCTGGCCCCATCTTGCGAGTTGCAGCAAAGACCTAGTGTGAGCTCTTCTCATCTGACTCAGTAATAGGCATGTCCACTATGTTCCCAGTCAGGAGAGCCTGAGGATTTCTATAACCCTCCACTGATGGTCTCAGGAGATAAATGGGTTTTTCCCAATAGGCAAAGAAGTCGTCCACATGTCTGAAGGAATACATACCTGCAAGTAGTGAAAACAGCCATTGGCAAGCTTCAAGTGCAGCTGCTGTTTCCCAAATTTCAAAGGAATCAGCTGGGATAGCTCTAAAGTCTTTGCAGGCCTGCGACCTTTTCCTTTGATGACGTGGCCATGTCCCCAGTGCTCTTCATAGCCTATGACTGGTCAGGTCAACAGCATGACAGCAAGTGGCAGAGAACAGGGCTGGTGGATACAATGTCTGTCTCACCACTTGGCTGTGTATATCCATCATGTCCTCTCTTTTGCTGATCTGAAGTTTCTCTCAAACACTGGTGAGTGCTTGAACACCTCATACTCTCCTTCCTTCCTTGTCCATCTGCCACTGAAGTTTCCTTTAGAGGTATTAAAACTGTCCACTAACCATCCACTAGTTATTAGTGCAGTAACATGAATTTACTACCCACATTTATGGTTTATCAAGAAAAGTTCTGCCTCTGGATTTTACTGCCTCAAAGGAGTCTGTAATAGGATTCTTTGCCATATAACAGATTATCTCAAACTTACTGGCTTAAAACAACACACATCCATTATCTCACAATTTCCATGGGTCAGGAGTTTGGGCATGGCTTCAGTGAGTCCTCTGCCCAGGATCTCACAAGGCTGCAATCAATGTGTACACCAGGGCTGTGGTCTCAACTGAAGCTTGGGGTCCTCTTCCA
The DNA here is from genome assembly GCF_024362965.1 of Panthera pardus. NCBI lineage: Eukaryota > Metazoa > Chordata > Mammalia > Carnivora > Felidae > Panthera > Panthera pardus. Next base: position 24,308,678 of record NW_026526788.1, read on the forward strand.
AGCTCACATGACTCTTGATCAAATTCATTTTTTTGAAGTTGTGCAACTCATGGTGCCTCTATCACAGCTCCCTGTCTGTTCCCTTTACAGCATAAATCACAACTAATTTTTTTGTCAGTGAATTCCTTGACAGAAAGAACCTAGCACAGTGGTTTAGCGCACAATTGTTAACTTAATCAAGTATTATATTTGGCTATTTGTAATCCATATTATTTTATTAGTTTGCCAGCACCTTGAGGGCTGAGCCCGTAATTATGTTTCCCCAGTCCAGGGCCTGGCTTAGCGTTGCTCAAATCTGATTTTTGCTTTTGCTTTTTTTTTTTTTTAACATTTATTTACTTTTGAGAGAGAGCAAGTGAGGGAGAGGCACCAAGAGGGGTACAGAGGCTACAAAGCGGGCTCTGTGCTGACAGCAGAGAGCCCAAAGAGGGGCTCTGACTCACAGACCGCGAGATCATAACCTGAGCTGCAGCCGCAGGCTTAACGCACTGAGCCACACAGGCACCTCTCAAATCTGATTTTTGAAAAATATCAATCAGGTACACGAATAAAGGTGAGGACTGGAGAGTAAGAGAAGGCGTAGCAATCTGAGGGATTTGGGGGAAAAAAAATCATGCTGGAAGAAAACCTGAGAGGCCAAAAGCACAACTCAGCCATTTTAGTCAAGTTTCAACAAGGCTGCCCACCCCCGCGTGACGTCAGAGAAGACTTCAAGCAGCTGAAGATACCCCTCTCGCGAGAGGAAAGATAGCCCGCGAGCGAGTGTACGCCAGTCCGGCCCCGCCTTCCCTGAGCCCCACCCACTCCCACCTTGAACCAGCCACGTGTGACGCCATGACGCATGCGTGGCCGCGGCGCGGGGGGCGGGCCCGCGGCGCGCCACCGGAGGAGGAAGTGGTGCGGTTGTTGCTCCCTCTGCGCCCACTGCTGGCTCCCGGGGCGCGGAGAGGGGCAGCTGCCGCCGCCGCCGCTCCGTCGCCCTGCTTACTACTGTTTCCCTCCATGTGCTCCGGCGCCCTCGCTCCCCTTCCTCAGGCCGCCGTTTACCCCGGGGTCTATGGAAGTAATGGAAGGACCCCTCAATCTGGTGAGTAGTCCGCTGAGGGTCGTGTCCGCCCTCGGGAGCCTTTGCTTCAGGAGTCCTGTCGCGTCTCCAGCGTGCTGCTGACCCTCGAGGCCGGGAGGCGGGTTTGGCGGGGGGTGGTCCTGAGGGGTGGAGGAGGGGGGCAGGCGTGGTCCCACATCGGCGACGCGCAAGGCGCCCCAGACGTTGCTCCTTCTGGCATCCCCGGGAAGCTATCACGTCTCATTTCCCGGCTCCCCGAAGCGTACCCTGCTGCAGTGCAGTGAGTGAGGGGCTTCCACCAGCCGGGAAAGCCACCTACTCTTCAGGCTAGAGGAAATGCTTCAACGCGCCACGTAACCACCTCTCTGCAGCCTGGAGGGGCATTGAAGCCGGCCAGCGCAGCAGTGGTGTGAAATACTGGTTTTAACTTCTAATACAGAGGGTCTGAAGTCTCAGCTTCATTACGGTGGAGAGTTGGAGTAATACCCCCTCTCACCCCCTTCTCTTCCTCCACCCATTCATTTCTCGCCTACATTCAGATGCATAAACTGAGGATCACCCTTCTCGAATAAGTTGGAGACAGCTGGAAGAAAACAGGGCCGTCCCTGATTTTTAGCTCCGTTTCATCACTTTAGGCATCGTGAAAATACGGTAGATGTTTGCTCCTTCAGAAAAAGCGCTCATAGGCCATTTACTTATTACTCTAGGCATTTCTGATGATCTCATTAAAACAGAAACGAGAAGCACGAGTTCTTTTCTGACTGACCCCTGCATCTTTTGGTTTCCTAGAGGGTACCTATTTTGGTTACTTAAGATTCCTTAAGGTTGTAGCCAGACAGGAGGAACTTGTACAGGCACAGGTTTGCATGCCGTTCACTTGCGCTGGTGGGCGATGTTGGCATTGGGGAAAGGGGTGTGTGGAGAATTCGCTTCTCAGGTTGGAACTCTGAATCCTAGTGTCGTGAAAGACCCCCGGCTTCATTTAAACCATTCTATAGAGAAGCAATGGAGCACGGTGGCTTAAGACTATGGATTCTGGAGCTCTACCGCTTCGGTATCAGTTCTGGCTTTGACACTTAATAGCTGTGTGACCTTGGGTACATTTGTTGACCTCACCCTCTTTCCTGGTTTGTTGTGAGGATTAAAGGAGTAAATAGGTGTAAACAGTACCTTGTCCCTAGTACAGTGTAAGAGTTAGCTATTATAGTAATCAGACCATAAGCTCTTAATTTAAAATCTCATTTGTAAAATGAGGTTTGGATTTGCTGAGCTTGAAAAGCCTAAGATTCTAGGACCTAAAGCTGTTTTTCCCAAATGACTGGTGCCAGGTTAGCTGCTCTGAGAAGCGCCTCCTAGTTTTAAGTTAAGCCCACCCCCACTGGTAAGAGTTGTTTACACTTAAAAAGAATTGGACTAGATTTGTGAGTTTTTAAAAACCAGGGACACATCTTGCACTTTTTGTTTTTAAGGTCACATATAGTTTACAGTGAAATAGAATGGGTGGCTCAATACTGCAACTTCACAGGAATATTATTAGAAATAACCAGCAGTTTACAGAGTGCTTCAAAGTTCAAGTGTCCTTGCAAAATGACCATTGGTTCAGTTCCAGTTAGCTTCACTTTATTTGGCCAGAGGCTGCAGTATATACTGAGCCAAGTGCCCCACTAGTGTATGGTAGCTTGTGAGAAGACGGCAGCTGGGTGAGTTGTAGATGGGGCAGCAGAATCACCAGTTTAGGAAAAATTAGTTAAATGGTGACAATAGTATTTTTATAGAGGAGAATTTTGGAAAGAGCCTCGCTAAGCAGGCTAGGATAAAATGTATGTGGACAAGTATCAGAAATTTGGCATCTTGAACTCTGAAACCATTTGAGATTTGAAAGATCTGAGTTGTAGCCGAGCAGTTAGAAGAGAACAGTTGAACAGAGATTAACATTTAACTTGAATCATTGGAATTGTACTTGTAAATAAGTACCAGTGGCAGGCCTCGGAATTTGTCACTCAGTTTTAAAAGACTGTTTTTGTTTGTTTGTTTTTGTTTTTTGAAGGTGATCACTTTTTTTATGTCAGTTAAACAACTTAGTATCAAGTTGACTGAACCTGAGAAATAGTTCTCAATACTAGGATTTAATGAGTACCTTTGAAAATCCCAGTAGTTTATACAGGCTTTTTCTAATGACATTATAGTGTAGTCCAGATTTGTTGTATAAGGACTTATTACAGTACCTAGATTTATAAATATGTGTTCTCAGAGCATCCTTGGAATTTAGGAAGAACTGCTTCGCAGTTCTACAGAGAAACAAGCCTAGACTGAGAGAAATTAAGTAATGACTTAGATCAGTGGGTCACAACTTATTTTAGTATCATGACCTTTTCTAGCAGTACTTCTGAATTAATGTACAGTACTCACCATTTTCATTTCAATATGTTCCTTATATTGAACTGTGGATTCTGTGTCATTTAGTGTCTCTGCTTTAATGTTGATTCTCTTATGTTATGTTTGGAGTAAAGGCCGTATAGGCTTAACTGCTGGTAGTAGATTTTTAAGATACAGAAAAGACTGGTTCAACTTAGTCATTTTTTAAATTTATTTTTTAAATGTTTATTTTTGAGGGGGGCGAGGGGCAGAGAGAGACAGGATCCGAAGCAGGCTCTGTGCTGACAGCAGAGAGCCAGTTGCAGGGCTTAAACTCACAAACTGTGAGATCATGACCTAAGCCACCCAGGTGCCCCAAAATAGTCATTTTCATATGTAATACAGACATTGTATTCTAGTTCTCTTGTTTTTGAAATTGGACAAACGAAAAATAAACTAAATCATATTTCCATCGTTGGGAATAGCTAGTCTTTGGACTGAATAAGTTTTGTTTCATCAGTTTTTTATTTCTTTTTGTGAACTTTTAATATGGACAAATTGTAACTTGTAAAGTTACTTGGTGTGTATTTAGGCCTTTCTTTCCATTTAATTTTGGCAAAGTGGGTGCTGTGCTGGTAGCAAATGTCAAAACTTGTGTGACATAATTTGTAGTTCTTTAATTTGTTTACTGCCTATTTGGGAAGTGATGTCAGACTAATTTACACATGACTGTTGCTCATGCTTTGCTTACCTACTCTGCAGACTCTGAGAACAGGGTCCATGTGACTGTGGCCACAGTTGTATGTTTTTGGCCGTATTAAGGGTGCCGAGAATGTTGAGTAACTGAGCTTCTCTCTAGAGTGGTCAGTTCTCATCTAAGACAAGGAATCCAATATCATGTTTCAAAGAATGGCCTTTTACATACCTGAATTCTTTGTAATTATCATATCTTAATTATGTTGGCGGTAAAATCTTTAAGGTAAAAATGAGGCTGTTTTGAACCACTCCTTGTTGCCCTGAAAAATTTCAAGTAAAGTTCATCCTGTCACAAGTTAGGTGGGGCTCAATGGAAGGACTGGGGAAAGGTGGTAGAGCACTAAGACTTACACAACAATTACTAAGTGCTGGGATTGGCATCAGGCACTTTATATATACACTTGACCCTTTTTTAAAAATATTTATTTTTGAGAGAGCACAAGTGGGGGAGGGGCAGGAGAGGGGGACAGGATTCGAAGCTAGCTCTGTGCTGACAGGCTGACAGCAGTGGGCCCAATGTGGGGCCGGAACTCATGACACGAAATCATGACAATAAATGAGAACATAATTTAAATATGCCTCCATTGTATTACCAGTATTTACATAAATTTAAATATTTGTTTCCATGACCCTAACAGCCTTTATTTATTAAATGTTTCACATTTTTATTTAAATTCCAGTATCACCTAATAATAGTTTCAGGAGTAGAATTTAGTGATATCACTTACATATAACACCTAGCTCTCAATCACAAGTACCTTCCGTAATACCTGGCACCCATTTCGCCCATCCCCCTCCCACCTCCCTTTCAGCAACCCTCAATTTGTTCTCTATAGTTAAGAGTCTCTTTTATGGTTTCTTTCTTTCTTTCTTTCTTTCTTTCTTTCTTTCTTTCTTTCTTTCTTTCTTTCTTTCTTTCCCCTATGTTCATGTGTTTTGTTTCTTAAATTCCACATATGAGTGAAATCATATGGTATTTGCTTTTCTCTGGCTTCTTTCACTTAGCATAATACATTCTAGCTCCTTCCACATCGACGAGATTTCATTCCTTTTGATGGCTGGATAATATATATACACGATATTCCAGTGTGTGTGTGTGTGTATACATACATACACATATACACCACATCTTCTTTACCCATCAGTCGATGGATATTTGGGTTCTTTCCATAATTTGGCTATTGTCAGTTTGCATTCCCACCACCAGTGCAAGAGGGTTCTCTTTTCTCCACATCCTCACAAACATCTGTTATTTCCTGTGTTGTTAATTTTAGTCATTCTGACAGGTGTGGCCTGATACTCATTATAGTTTTGATTTGTATTTTCCTGGTTATTGAAATTGAGCATCTTTTCATGTTTCTGTTAGTCATCTGTATGTCTTTGGGAAAATATCTATTCATGTCATCTGCCTATTTCTTAAAACTGGATTATTTGTTTTTTAGGTATTGAGTTTTATAAGTTCTTTATATATTTTGGATCTTAACCCTTTATCGAATACGCCATTTGCAAATATCTTCTCCAATTGCAGAGGTTGCCTTTTAGTTTTGTTGATTGTTTCCTTCCCTGGGCAGAAGCTTTTTATCTTGAAGTCACAATAGTTCATTTTTGCTTTTCTCTTGCTTCTGGAGATGTGTTTAGTAAGAAGTTACTATGGTAGATGTCAAAGAGATTCTTGCCTGTGTTCTCTGGGATTTTCACTATCTCTTGTCTCACATTTAGGTCTTTCATCCATCTTGGTTTTATTTATTTTTAAATTTAATCTTTTAATGTTTAGTTTTGAGCGAGTGAGTGTGTGATAGAGAGAGAGAGAGAGATAGAGCATAGGGGAGGGGAGAGAGAGAAGGAGACACAGATCTGAAGCAGGCTCCAGGCTCTGAGCTGTCAGTACAGAGCCTGACATGGGGCTTGAACTCATGAACCACGAAATCATGACCTGAGCTGAAGTCGGATGCTTAACCACCTGAACCATGCAGGTGCCCTGATTATTTTTTTATTTTTTTAAGTAGGCTCCACACCCAGCACCAAGTCCCACGTCGGGCCTGAATTCTGCCCCTGATCGAGACCTGAGCTGAGATCAGGAGTTGGACACTTGGGGCGCCTGGGTGGCTCAGTCAGTTGAGCATCTGACTTCAGCTCAGGTCATGATCTCACAGTTTGAATTTGAGCCCTGTGTTGTGCTTTGCACTGACAGAAATTCTCTGTCCCTCTCCCTCTCCCTCTGCCTCTCCCTCTCCCTCTGCCTCTCCCCCCATTGTGCATGCATGCATGCATGCACACACTATCAACAATAGCCAAAGTATGGAAAGAGCCCAAATGTCCGTTGATGGATGAATGGATAAAGAAGATGTGGTATATATATACAATGGAGTATTACTCGGCAATCAAAAAGAATGAAATCTTGCCATTTGCAACTACGTGGATGGAACTGGAGGGTATTATGCTAAGTGAAATTAGAGAAAGACAAAAATCACATGACTTCACTCATATCAGGACTTTAAGAGACAAAACAGATGAACATAAGGGAAGGGAGACAAAAATAATATAAAAACAGGGAGGGGGACAAAACAGAAGAGACTCATAAATATGGAGAACAAACTGAGAACAAACTGGAGGGGTTGTGGGAGGGGGAATGGGCTAAATGGGTAAGGGGCACTAAGGAATCTCCTCCTGAAATCATTGTTGCACTGTATGCTAATTTGGATGTAAATTTTAAAAAATAAAAAAATAAAAACCCAACAGTAGGAATTTAAAAATAAAAGTAAATATAGCATAAAAAAATAAACATTAAAAAGAAAATTAAAAAAAAAAGAGTTGGACACTTAACTGGCTGAGCCACCCAGCCATCCCTCATCCATTTTGAATTTATTTTTGTGTATGATGAAAGAAAGTGGTTCACTTTCATTCCTCATGTTGTTCAGTTTTCCCAGCTCCCCAAAGACTTTACTAATAGTCTACTGTTGACTGGAAGTCTTACCAATAACATAAACAGTAACACGTATTTATATGTTATACATATTATGTACTGTACTAACAATAAACTAGAGAAAAGAAAATACTAAAGTCATAAGGAGAATACTTTATAGTACTGCACTGTATTTATTGAAAAAAATCCATATATAAGTGGACCATGCAGTTCAAATCCATGTTGTTAAAGGGTCACCTGTGTTATTTATCTTCTTAGTAACTGTTATTTCCCCATTTTACTGATGAAGACATTGACATGCAGAATAAGTGGTGACAGTGGGATTTGAAAGCAAGGTTCTCATTAAAATATTGGTCTTACTATTAGATCAGTGTTTGCCCATGTTTTGACTGGGATCCACAATTAGAGATTTTTACATAATGATCAGTACACACATACATATGTATATACTATGTAGAGCTGTCACATTATGCATATGTCTCTTGGGATTGTGTAAAATGCAAGGGCCCTCATAAATTTCACCCAAAACAAAAACTGAAACTGAAACATTATGATGCCATAAATGTATGTCTGTGTGTATATGCACATATATAGAGTATGTATATATATATTTATAATACTGTGTATCATGCACTCTAATATTTACTAAGATTTTTTAAAATGCTGGTTTTGGGACGCCTGGGTGGCTCAGTCGGTTAAGTGTCTGACTTTGACTCAGGTCATGATCTCACTTCCTGAGTTCCAGACCTGCATCGGGCTCTGGGCTGACATCTCTGAGCCTGGAGCCTGCCTCCGATTCTGTGTCTCCCTCTCTCTCTGCCCCTCCCCTGCTTGTGCTCTGTCTCTGTCTCTCAAAAACAAATAAATGTTAAAAAAAAAAAAAAAATTTTTTTTTAATGATGGTTTTGACCCACTAAATTGATTTCAGAACTCATTGGTGGATTGTATCCTGTAATTTGCTTTCACAGCAGATGGCGGCAGTTCTGAAAAAAAGCAACTGAAAATGAGGTAGAAAAAAAGATGCAGCAGAGCTGCATGTGGGAGAAGTTGATCCTTAGACTTAAAATCAAAAACAGGTCTTGGCCTTCTCTAACACTTGAGCAGTTATCTTAAGTGTGATTGCATTACATTAGTTTGACCGAGGTCAATTCAGTACTTAGGAGATACCACTTGCACTTGCCACTTACAGTGAATTGATGGTGGAAGGGAGAGTGAATGCGACTTCTCCGTTGCTCTCTATTGAAGACCCTACCACAAGGTTCAAGAGTACATTATATTTTCCTCTGCCTTTTTGATACTGTGTTTGGTATGGTGTTCCTTTTCTTGTCATCTTTACATACACAGCTTTCCCCAGGGACACGGAAATAATTAAATGGAAAGTAATAGAAAGTAACACTGTTTTCCTTTGGGGAAAAAAAGACAATATTTAATCTGTATTTAAATAAAATTTTTTTGAAGTTTATTCATTTTTGAGAGAGAGAGAGTAAGCAGGAGAGGGGCAGAGAGAGAGAGGGATACATAGAATCAGAAGCTCCAGGCTCCCCGCTGTCAGCACAGAGCCAGACACGGACGGGACTCGAACTCATGGGGCTCCAACTCATGGGGCTGGAGCTCGAGCTCACGAACCGTGAGATCATGACCTGAGCTGAAGTCGGACGCTTAACGGACTGAGCCACTCAGGCGCCCCAATCTATTTCTGAAGCAGTTAGCATGTGCAAGTAGAAGGTACTTCTTGGTGGCTGCAGTCATTAAGTGATCTAGTTTTAGCTAGGATTTTCATTGGTTGCAGGTGATGAGAGCCACTTCAGATTAGTTTATGCCAAAAGGGATAATTTATTGAAAGGGTAATTGATTGGAATCCAAAGAAAGGTGCAGGAAGGGCAGGGCTACATTGCAGGTAGGTCTAAGAAAGTATGGGACCTGAGGCTTAAAGATGATCAGATTCTCCCTCTGCCACTTCAGGCTTGACTGCTTTATGTCTCTGCAGACTTAGTTAATTCCTGAATGTCACAGTAGTTAGAACCACTTAACACTTTCTTGACATATTCTCTGTCCCTAAGTTTGAAAATGCAGTGGAATGAATTCTTTAGTGTCCAGGGGATGAGGTAATTAAGAATATGGCAGTTTCCACAAGAATCATATTGATTGCCTGGAAGAAGAGCAGTTCACAGAGACCAGTGGGATGTGTGTAAAGGGTTGGCTCTTCTGAGGAGGATTCAGCAAGGGAGGAATCTGTACAGGGCACACAGTAAGACGTTACTGTTTTACTTTTTATAAAGGTTTTAGAACATTTTGTAGTAGCGTGCTTTCATTTTTTTTAAAACTTAAAAAAAAAATTAAGTTTATTTGAGAGAGAAAGACAGAGGGAGAGAGAGAGTATCCCAAGTAGGCTCCACACTGTCAGTGCAGAGCCCCATGCAGGGCTCCAATTCACAGACTGTGAGATCATGACCTGAGCCGAAACTAAGTCGAATGCTTAACTGACTGAACCACCCAGGTGCCCCTTGTGCTTTCATTTTTACTTGAGAGGGAGTAGGAAAATTCTGATTAAAATGTCCTAGAGATTGGGTGGATGAAATAGTGGATGAAGTAAATGTATCAAAGACCAACTCTTTTTCTGTATATATGTATATCCATATATATAGTTATTTTAAATTTTGATGCAGAATTTGATTCTGATATTTTTCTGAAATACAGTAATGTTCTGTCAGCATTTTCCAGTCTTTGGTTTTGTTACCAACTTTTATTTTTATTTTTTATTTTTTTAATGTTTGTTTTTAAGAGAGAGAGGGGCGGAGACAGGGTATGAGTGAGGGAGGGGCAGAGACAGAGGGAGACACAAAATCCAAAGCAGGCTCCAGGCTCTGAGCAGTCAGCACAGAGCCTGATGCGGGGCTCAAACTCATGAACCATAAGATCATGACCTGAGCTGAATCAGATGCATAACCGTCTGAGCCACCCAGGCGCCCCTGTTACCAGCTGTAAACATGACTTCTTCCATTCTTCCCTGCAACTTACCATTCATTCCCTCCTCCAACTAACCAACAAATATTACGAGTAACTACCTTCTTGTCAGGTACTGTTCTGGACCTCAAGGACTTAACAGTGAATAGGACAAAGTCCCCAATTCTTACAGAACTTTCATCCCATGTCTCTAGTTTTCTTTTCATCTATTGTATCCTCTTTCTGTATTTTCTTTAACATCTTAAGCATAGTTGCTTTGAGTTCCATGGTGTTAATTTCAACATGGATTATCTCTGGATCTGTTTTCATTGTCTTTGTCTTTATTATCAATCACTTTTTCCTACTTCACATGCTTAGTAAGGTTATTTTAATATTTCATGCATTGTGGATGATATGTTGTAGAGACTGAAGTTAGCATCTTCTCTAAAGAGTGTTTTGTTCTGGTTGGCGGTTAAAATACTGGCAGATCACCGTGATCCATCTAAACTTGGTTTTAGGCTTTATTAGGGTGGGTCTATTTTAGTTTTACCCATAATGCCTAGAGTGTGATTCTTACTCCTGGGGCTGACCTCTCTGGATTCTCAACTGAAAGTCTCCGGTGTTCACCAGCATCACTATACTCTTCAGGTCTAAACTACAGCCTGTCTTCCCAACATCGTGTAGCTTGTGAATTGTCTGCTTAGAGTGTCTGCTAGGCCTCCTGGAATTATAACCTGGTGCATGTGCAGCTTAGACGTTGGCTACAGACCTGAAAGGACTTTTGTATGCATATTTTTAGGTTGTCGTCTTCAGTGTAATTCTTTCCAATCCTGGACCCTCCTCAAATTCCAACCTTTTTGCTCTACTCTTCATTTCTTTTCCCCAAGTAGATACCACCTTCTGCTTGGGTTTTGTTTTTCTGCACTGCATTTTGGAAAGTGCTCTCAGAAAGAAAGCCTCACCTTGCACTTTTTCCTTTTCTTAAAGTTGTAGCCTTCTGTTATTTTTTTGTTCAGTGTAAAATGTTTTTATATATTGTATCCAGCTTTGTAATTGTCTACAGCTGGAGGGTAAGACAATGCTTAGCTTGCTCATCTCCATGAGAATTCAAGAGGTTCTCAAAGCAAAATTACATCAGTTTATTAATAAACTCTAAATGCCAGAAAGTACTTAAATATGAGATTATAGTATCATGAAATCTAATACTCAGTGGTAGGGTATCACAGTCTTACGAGGATTGGCCAGTCACTGCTTTCCCTATTTAAACATTATCTATTTCTAGGGGCATCTGGCTGGCTCAGTCAGTAGAGCACACAACTCTTGATCTTGGGATTGTGAGTTCAAGCCCTATGTTGGGAATAGAGCTTACTTTAAAAAAAAAAAAAAAAAAAAAAAGATTTATTTCTAAATAGAATTTGAGGCAGCTTACAATAAAAGACAAAGATGCCATACTATTAGTATATGAGATATGAGTTATACAGCAACTTATTCCAAAATTTAGGAGCTTAAAACAGCACACATTTGTTTTCTCATAGGTTCTGTGAGGCAGGAATAACGATATGGCTTAGCTGGGTCCTCCTTCAGGATTTCTCATAAGACTGCCATCAAGGTGTCATCTGGGGCTGTGGTCCCATTTGAAGGCTCCACTGGGGCAGGAGCTGCTTCCAAGCTCACTCACATGGCTGATGGTAGAATTCAGTTCCTTGAGGACTTTTGAATCAGCTTTTGGATTCAGTTCCTTGCTGGCTGTTGGCAGACTACCCTCAGTTCCTTCCCTGAGAGCTTTTTGGTAGGGCAGCCTGCAACATGACCCTTGGCTTTATTAAAGTGAGTAAGGGAGGGGCACCTGGGTGGCTCAGTACCCTAAGCCTCCTGACTCTTGATCTCCTCTCAGGTTATGATCTCAAGGTTCCTGAGATTGAGCCCCTTGTCAGCTCTGTGCTGACAGGTGTGGAGACTGCTTGGGATTCTCTCTCCCTCCCTCCCTCCCTCCCTCCCTCCCTCCCTCCTTCTCTCTGTTTCTCTCTCTCTGCCCCTCCCACCTCTCCCCAGCTCTCTTTCTCTATCAAATCAACATTTTAAAAAAGTGAGCAAGGGGGGAGTGAATGCTACCAAGATGGAAGCCAGTGTCTTTTGTAACCTAATCAGAGGAGCAACATCCCCTCCCCTTTGCTGTATTCTATTCCTTAGATGCAGGTCACTAGGTTTAGTGCACATTAGAGGGGAAGAGATTACATACGGGTATGAATACCGGAAGGCAGGGGTCATTGGGAGCTATGATATAGCTATGATATAACTGCTTACCAACAGTTGTTGATAAAGAAGTAAAGAAAATAAGAAAATCAACAAAGAATATCAAGAAAATATAATTTTGTGGAACATCAAACTAATAAGCTGCACAGCAAAGGGAATCATTAACAAAATGAAAAATGAAAAGGCAACCTGCTGAATGGGAGAAAATATTTGCAAATCATGCATCTGATAAGGGGTTAGTGTCCAACAAAATACATAAAGAATTCATACAACTCAATAGCAAAAAGAACAAACAGTCCAATTAAAAAATGGACAGAGAATCTGAAAAGACATTTTTCCAAAGGAGACATCCACATGGCTAACTGGTACGTGAAAAGATCCTTAATAATCACTGATCATCAGGGGAATGCATATCAAAGCCACATGAGATATCATCTCACCCATGTTAGTGTTTATTTTTGAAAGGGGGAGGAGGGGCAGAGAGAGAGGGAGACACAGAATCCAAAGCAGGCTTCCAGGTTCTGAGCTGTCAGCACAGAGCCTGATGTGGGCTCACAAACTCACAAACAGTGAGATCATGACCTAAACGGTGAGATCATGACCTGAGCCGAAGTCGGATGCCTAACTGACTGAGCCACCCAGGCACCCCTCATCTCACCCATGTTAGAATGGCTAGTATCAAGAAGACTAGAAATAACAAGTGTTGGCTGTGATGTGGAGAAAAGAGAACCCTTGTGCACTATTGGTGGGAATGCAAATTGGTGCAGGCACTATGAAAAACAGTATGGAGGTTCCTCAAAAAATGAAAAATAGACATCATGGGGCACCTGGGTGGCTCAGTCAGTTAAGTGTCCAACTTCAGCTAAGGTCGTGATCTTGTGGTTTGTGGGTTCAAGCCCCACGTCAGGCTCTGTGCTGATGGCTCAGAGTCTCGAGCCTGCTTTGGATTCTGTGTCTCCCTCTCTCTGCCCCTCCCCTGCTTGTGCTCTCACTCTCTCTCAAAAATGAGTGAACAGTAAAAAATTAAAAAAAAAAAAAAAAGAAAAAAAAGAAAAATAGAGATACCATATGATCCAGCAGTTCCACTTCTGGGTATTTGAAGAAAACAAAAACACTAACTTGAAAAGATATACAGACTATTTGTAACAACCAAGATATGAAAATAAGTGTCCATTGATGGATGAATGGATAAAGATGTGGTATTTATATAATGAATATTATTTAGCCACAAAAAAACCCAGAGTCTTTCCACTTATGAAACATAAATGGAGATAGAGGGCATTATGCTATTTGAAAAAGTCAGAGAAAGACAAATTTAAGTGATTTCACTTACAGATGGAACTTAAAAGGCAAAACAAAACAAAAACCCAAACTCATAGATTGGTAGTTGCCACGGTGACTAAGGTTAAAATGGATGAAGGAGGCCAGAAGGTACAAACTTGCAGTTATGAATAAGTCCTGGGATGCAATATATAACATGGTGACTATAGTTAATAATACTGAATTACATATTTGAAAGTTGCTAAGACAGTAGACCTTAAAAGTCTTGAGCAGAAGAAAAAATTTTTTTGTAACAGTGTATGGTGTATGATGTTAAAAGACTTACTGTCGTAATTGTTTTGCAATATATACAAATATCAAATCATGTACACCTGAAACTAAATAAATGTTTTATATGTCAACTATACCTGAATTAAAAAATATGTATATCCTATGGGACACAGCTACTAATGATTAGTTAACTGTGACCTATTAGAATGATAAAAGATAATTAGGACAGAAAAGAAAACACCATTTTTTTTTTTTTAAGTATAGTTGACATAGTGTTATATATTAGTATTAGGTATACAACATAGTGTTTTGACAGTTGTATACATTACTCAGTGCTCACCATAATTAGTCACCATCTGTCACCATACAATGTTATTAGAATATTATGGACTTTATACCCTATGCTGCACTTTTCACCTCTGTGACTTATAAGTGGAAGTTTTTATTTCTTAGTCCTCTTTACTTCATCTGTCAACCCACCCTCTTCCCTGTATTTATGAGTCTGTTTCTGTTTTGTTTGTTAGTTTAGAAAACACGGATTTTTATGAAAGATTTATACATTTTTATAAGAAATCCAGAGGGTTAAAACAGACAAAAAATTGAGCTCATTTATTTACCAGCTAGGGAGATGAAAATGAGTTAATGGAGTTTACGCTCTTGAAGAGTGTTACATTGCCTTTTCTGTCTAACAGTTTCCTGGTCAGTATTGATACTTTATTTAAGAAAAAAAAAAAAAAAGCTTAATTTGGTCAGTACTCAAAATAGATGCATTCTTAAACATTAAATTGAATTGTTAGTGAAACCACTCAAAGACCTGGAGTGTCTTTTATCCTTTCTGAATGAATATGCAATATTAAGATAAAGCCTTTTCCATAAATCTTACTGCATCTTGAAATACTTGGCAAAAGAAAAACGTGTTAACAGAATTAAAATATATGAGTGCCCAGGGGCACCTGGGTGGCTCAGTCAGTTGAGCATTAGACTCTTGATATCAGCTTGGGTCATGATCCCACAGTCATGGTGGGATGAGCCCCTTGTTGGGACCCACCCTCACTGTGGATCCCACGTAAGATTTTCTCTCTCTCCCTCTCCCTCCCTCTTCCCCCCCCTTAAAAAAATTAAAGATATATATATATATATATATAGAGAGAGAGAGAGAGATCTACGTAGATAGATATATATATGTATATGAGTGCCCAAACTGCTTTTAGAATCTCTCACCAACATTTTCCATTTCAGTTGCTTTTTGTTGCTGTTTTGAGTTACTGAAGAAACATAGTTATGGACTTAACATTTAATGGCTGTGATTCTACCAAGAGCAGTATTTAAAGAGATCAGTTTTAAACTAGAGATTTGTTTTAAATGTTTGTTTATTTTTGAGGGAGAGAGACACAGAATCTGAAGCAGGCTCCAGGCTCTGAGCTTACCAGCACAGAGCCCAACATGTGGCTCGAACTCAGGAACATGAGATCATGACCTGAGCCGAAGTTGGACGCTTAACCGACTGAGCCACCCAGGTGCCCCTAAATTAGAGATCTTTAAATTTTGTTTTAAAAATAAGAGGTATTAAAAATAATCATAAAAATAAGAAATATTACCAAGATAATTTTCCTATAGTATCTTCAGTTAGGGGAAAAAAACAAAACAATTTAGTCTAGCCTCCCCAACTATATATTGTGAACTTAATGGCAGGGATTGCCATAGCTTTTATTGTCTTTTAACTAATTTTCACTGTACTCTCATTTTAGAGATGGGAAAACTCAGGCAGAAAGTTAAGAAAGCCAGTTTCATGTGTCTAATAAGTGTTCAAGCTAAGATTTGAATCTAGGCAGTCAAGCTCTGTACAGAGACTCTGCTTGCTGGGTGTGTAACAGGAGCTTAGTAGTAACTGTATTTTATTATTATTATTTTTTTGAAGTTTATTTATTTGGAGGGCAGGGAGGGGCAGAGAGAGAGGGAGAGAGAATCCCAGGTAGGCTTCTCTGTGCTGTCAGTGCGGATCCCACAAACCGGGAGATCATGACCTGAGGCGAAATTAAGAGCCTGCCGCTCAACTGACTGAGCCACCCTGGCACCCCTGCATTTTTTTTAAATAGGGAATTTGATTGCTGTGGTGCCAGATAACCTAGAGTAGGTGTGTATTTTTAAATGAGATGTAACTCTTGAATTGGCAGAGTGATCAGAGCTTGAACTTTACATGGGAAGGTTTTAGGGAAGTCAGGACAGGTATGAGATCCTATTCTCACCACTTGAGAACTTTTTGTGTGTTTCTTTGGTATTTAATAATTTATTCTGTTATTATGGAGCTTGAAGTTTATTTAGGGAGTTGTACTTCATAGTACAACGTAGAAAGTGGTTAATATCATCAGAGGCATAGAAGAGGCAACCTCAGAGAGCATCTCTTCCTGCTTTGCAAAGGGTATCCCAGAGCCAGCAGCTTCAGCTACATGCGGGTAGAATCTCGACCCCCTGTTCTAGACCTACTGAATCAGAGTCTGCATTTTAACCAGATCCCCAGGTGATTTGTATTCCACTAAAACTTGAGTAGCACCGATATAGTCCATTTCTGTCGTCTTACAGGTTCATCACCTGTAAACAGACCCTGAAGGATGAAATAATTTAGCTGGTTAGTGGGAGAGCCAAGACTTGTGCGCAGAGCCCTGGCTTCGTGGTAAGGCTGGATCTGTACTTTGCCGTCCACAGTTAGGAGATACTTTGGAATTTGAGTTTTGTCTCTTATGTAGGGCTTCTTTCAAACCTCAGAAAGGTTAAGGCACGTGCAAATTCACCCCTTCCTTTGTGGGTTCCCCCCCACACACACCTAGAACCTTGTTGATTGCCATTTGCTTTAACTATATTATCAGAACACATAGAGAAATCATGTTGATTATAACTTAGTTTTCTTCGTGTATATTCTCTTCCCAAAAGATCTGTGTCATTTCTAGGTACCAAAAGATACTCCTGTGTTCAGGACGTATTTTATGCTCAGTTAAAAGTATTTTAAGCCCCTAGCCATTTCTTTTACCCGTCATTATTTTCAGGAATAAATTGAGACTTAGGGACAAAGCTTGTTTAGTTATTATTTGAAGAGTAAACAGCCTCTGAAACAGTTGAAATGGATGATCTTGCTTTTAAATAGTGTTGTGTCTTCCTGACATAAATAGAAGGGAAAATGTAAACAAGCATGCATTGCTGATTTCTACTTTTGTCTTCACCTCTGTTTTACATTGAGTGTGATTTGCAAACATGCCCAGAATATTTCTACTCTGTTGCAAAAGTGATTCTCTGAAGTATTTTTATGAGACATCTGTGGCACAGTTTTTGAAAAGCATTCAAGATAAATCACTTTACACCTGACAGAACAGATTTGCTTTTTGCTTTGTTAAAAAATTGAGGTAAAGGGGCGCCTGGCTGGCTCAGTCGGAAGAGCATGCAGCTCTTGATCTCTGGTCCCGAGTTCAAGCCCCACATTTAAGTTAAGGTTACTAAAAAAAAAATAACAATAAATAAAGATTTAAAAATTGAGGTAATACACATAGCGTAAAATTTATCCTTTCTCATTTTTAAGTACACAGTTTAGTAGCAAGTATATTCATTTGTGCAACAGGTCCCCAGAACCTTTCACCTTGTAAAATTGAAACTCTCCACCTTAACTCATTTTTCTCTCCACCCCCTGGCAACCACCATTTCACTTTCTGTTTTTATGAGTTTCACTACTTTAGATATCCATATAAGTGAGATCATATAGTATTTGTCTTTTTGTAACTGGCTTATTTATTTTAATTTTTTAAAATTTATTTTGTGGGGGGTGAGCAGGGGAGGGGCAGAGAGAGGGAGAGAGAATCTCAAGAAGGCACCACTCTGTCAGCACAAGTTCAATGCGGGGCTTGTACTCCTAAACAGGTCATGACCTGAGCCAAAATCAAGAGTGATGCTTAACCGACTGAGCCACCCAGGTGCCCCTTTTATATTTTATTGTTAACATAATGTCCTCAGAGTTCATGTTGTAGCATGCATCAGAATTTCCTTCTTTTTCAAGGTTTAATAATAATTCTATTATATATGTATGTATATACATATATAAATATATAGAGACATTTGGGTTGCTTCCACCTTTTTTTGACTGTTGTGATTGATGCTGCTATGAAGATGGGTGTACGATGCTTTTTACTTTTTTTAAAGCAGCGTTTCTAAATCATCTGTGAGTTTGTTAGTGAGGAAAACTACCTAGTTAGAAAAATTGACTTTGATCATTTCTGACTTGCTCCTTGTCTGCTAACTGTGGAACCTTAGGTCAGATATGTCTGCTGCACATCCTCATGTAAGAAAGGGAATCACATTCATAAAGTTGTAGTAATTCTTTTTTTCTTTTTTAATTTTTTTAAATGTTTATCTGTTTTTGAGAGAGTGCAAGCGAGCATGAGTGGGGGAGGGGCAGGAGGAGAGAGAGAGAGAGAGACAGAGAGAGAGAGAGAGAGAGAGACAGAGAGAGAGAGAGAGAGAGACATAGAATCCAAAGCAGGCTGCAGGCTCTGAGCTGTAAGCACAGAGCCTGGTGCGGACTCGAACTCATGAACCATGAGATCATGCCCTGAGCCGAAGTTGGATACTTAACCGACTGGCCACCAGGTGTCCCATGTTGTAGTAATTCTTAAAGTGTAGCACACAGGTAAAGAGGCCAGTGACTACTTATTAATCCATTTACCTTTACATTTGGGGGCACTTGAGCCATTTGCTTTCACATCTGAGTTTGTTTTGGTCAGTGTTACCTGAAAAAAAAATCACTGTAATATTAAATATTGGTATAATTCTTTAGCTGTACAGTATACAGATTTTTATCTTAAATAGTAACTTTAATGTTGAAAGGAAAGAATGAGTTAATAGCTTGAATTTTACTATTTTATAATTTCCTTATTGTAGTTTATAAACTATACAAACTAGTGAAAGGATCTACAAGATAGCTTTTGTTTTGAAAGGAGGTTGTTAAAAGTCAAGTAAATAAATATACAATCTGTGATTGTAACTCTTGGTTAATCTCTGAAGAATGGAAGAATGTGACTCATTGAAGGAGCTCAGCGCTGGTGTTAAACTTGATAGTTTATTGGTAGAGTTGAGAAAAGATGCCAGTCCTCAGATGCTACCTGTTAGATTTCTCATAGATACATCTGTAATGGTTTGCTGGGTGGCAAAAAAAGGCATTATTTATCTTGTCAAAAAATTTTAAGTCGTGTCTTTTTATATAATTTGGAGGAACTTAGGAATGTTTGTCTTCTAGGCTCATCAACAGAGCAGACGAGCAGATCGTTTATTAGCTGCAGGAAAATACGAAGAGGCTATTTCTTGTCACAAAAAGGCTTCAGGTGAGTATTCTTTTAAAGAAATACCATGTCTAAACTGGAGGGCAGTTTCTTTTCTCCAGTATCTCTCAACAGTTTATTCAGAATGAAAGTCACAATAGTAATGATGTGCTGTTGGCCTGCATATACAAGGTTGACAGTATTGACCTACCAGAATGTCAGTTTGGACTATTTTTCAAGTGAGTATCTTGGATTTCCCAGTTCTTCCTAACCTTGTCTTTCTAAACCATGAAGGTTGTATATGCAATACTGGTTGTATATGCAAAATGACTCCTGGACACAGCTTTCTGAACCTGGAGAACCCTAAAGATAGAAGTGATTGCAAGATATCTGTCAATATACATCTTAGTTACTATGGAAAATGGATTTCAGTTAGCCATTTTGGGTTATGAAGGTAATAACCAACTTAATTCTAACCATTTAATTTTCACTGGATTTCTAAGATGCTGATAATACTCTTCTGTGGTCTTCCTTAGTTTCCTTCTGAATATTTCATCTGTACATTCATGCCTATGGTGTCATGCTGATGATAGCTTGCTTTTAGGTATGAAATTTAGAATTAATGACTTCTTATCAAACACCTAATTTTATCCCAATCAGTCCCACAGTCTAGCATATGCTGAACTCAAATAGATTTTTGGGGTCTGTTTTGTACAGACTGGTTTCAGTTGGCTAATTAACCTAAAAGCTTTGAGGAGGGAGTGTTTTACTTATGCTGCATTAAAAATAGGCCACCTTTCTTAGAACAAATCTTATAGTCTTTCTGTTAGAGGAAAACACTTTCTTTTTCTTCTAGGCCACTGCAGTGATTAAAGCCATGTTCTTTCTTGGCAGAATATACCCCTCCAGTGTTGCCTTACTGCTGAAATACCACACAGTGGGCCCTGGTTTGAATAAGTCCTTTTATGTTAGTGATTTTTGCCTACATGTCCATGATTTTTAGAAAAAAATTCGAGTCTTATTTAAAAAAATTTTTTTAATGTTTATTTTTGAGACAAAGCACAAGCGAGGAGGGGGAGGGGCAGAGAGAGAGGGGGAGACACAGAACAGAGCCTCACACAGGGCTCGAACCCATGAGCTGCGAGATCATGACCTGAGCCAAAGTCAGACGTTTAACTGACTAAGCCACCCATGCACCCCTCAAGTCTTATTTTTAAAGAATGAGTTTTGCCACTGAAGTGTACTCCTTCAGCTGTAGGGCTGAGTGCATACCCCATAAGTCTTTGTGAATTTTTATAGGGAGTTTTATGGGGAGCTTTATGCAACATTAAACTTGGCAGCTAGTACTCTTTAAATCTTTCATAAACCATATTTTGTTATGAATGAAATTGTTATAGTCACTATACAGAAAAGTCAGTGTACTGGGTTGCCTGAGTGGCTCAGTCAGTTAAGTGGCACTTGATTTCTGTTCAGGTCATGATCTCATAGTTCATAAGTTCAAGCCACACATCAGGCTCTGTGCTGTGGAGCCTGCTTGGGATTCTCTCACTCTCTCTCTTTCTCTGCCCCTCCTCTGCTCACGTGTTGTCTCTCTCAAAATAAATAAACAAGCTTAAAAAAAAAAAAAAGAAAATATATTACACTATTTAAAAAACAACAACAATAGTGTTGTGGGTGAATGCCCCAGTGAAGTAATACCTCTGGTTAAATAACCCAGAGTCTTTGTGGTTACATGTATATAAAATATATCACAATGGAATGATCAGTATATGTTGTGCATTGAGCGTTAGGAGGTTCTGAATATATAAAAGGGAGAAACGTTTCTTTCATTCCTAATCTGCGTCCCTGTCTTTGAGGAATTAAAACCAATATTGGGCTTTACACGCCTTTCCCCACTTTCTCAGTATCTACAATCTGTGACATTCTCAGGGGTAGAAAAGATAAAGGCAGCCTTTTGGATCCCATTAGTTTTAATTAGGGAGATAGAACTCAAGTGTGATCAGTTAATCCCACTGAGCTGATTTGATTTGGAGTTTAGACTGGGTTAAAAATAGCCTTGTGTTTTTTAGAGTGGAGTTGTGAATGTAATGCTAATTTGAAAATTGACGTGGTTGGAATAAGCTTAGTATTTTCTAAATTGACTTATATCTGGGGCTTATAGCAGAGATGCTTTGGGAGGTATGGGTGTAAATATATTCTGAAGGGATTTATTTTAGAAATATGATAGGGAAGGGCGCCTGGGTGGCTAAGTTGGTTAAGTGTCCAACTTCAGCTCAGGTCATGATCTCACGGTTTGTGGGTTCAAGCCCATGTTGGGCTCTGTTCTGACACCTGGGAGCCTGGAGCCTGCTTCCAATTCTGTGTCTCCTTCCCTCTTTGCCCCTCCCCTGTTTGCTTGCTCTCTCGAAAAGAAATAAACATTAAAAAAAATATGATAGGGAAGGTCATCATCTGAGAATGACTGATAAAAAGGAAAGCCTGAAATAGAGAACTTAAGGGCAAAGGAGGTGCCTCTTATCAAACTATGAAAGATCAGAGGAGATTCTGGGACATAAACATTTACCCTGATATTACATAGCTAAACTCATAGCCTCTATACTTTGTGATCTTCTGATGGGTTTTTTTTTTTTTTTTAAGTAAGCTCTACACCTGACATGGCTTGACTCCAGGATTGTCAGAAAAATCTGTTGCTCAGAAACCTTGATTAGCAGCTATAGCTGGATAGAATTCTTGCTCATAGTCTTACACAGTCCACTTGCCTAAGTGGGTTTCTCTTCTTTGACAAACAGCAAAAAGAGCAAAAGCTTAAATGTGAAGTTGATAATAGCCATTTATAGTGCTTAGAACTCCAGCAGTTTAGAAGATGAGCAGACCTCAGAGTTCACAGTGTCTACATATACTTGGTTGAAACCTATCTTGACCTGGACCTTCCTATGAAGCTGTGGCAGCATGAAAATGATTCTGAGCAGATCAGTCTTTGTCATTCAGAGGCAATATTTTGCTGTGTGTGTGAGATATTCGGTTGTGACTCTGGAACAAATTCATGACTATGTAATCAGATGAA
Source organism: Panthera pardus (assembly GCF_024362965.1). Lineage (NCBI taxonomy): Eukaryota > Metazoa > Chordata > Mammalia > Carnivora > Felidae > Panthera > Panthera pardus. The sequence continues at coordinate 24,330,886 of NW_026526788.1, forward strand.
ATTTTTTTCTTTTATTAAGACCCAAATATTATTTATTTATTTATTTTTACTTTTTTTTTTTTTTTTTTAAGTAATCTCTATACCCAGTGTGAGGCTTGAACTCACAACCCCAAGATCAAAAGTCACACACTCTACCAAGTGAACCAGCTAGATGCCCCCTTAAGACCCAAATTGTAAATTAAAACATGGGAAATACTTTAAGTGGCAGTGTGACTCTTGATTTTTTTTTGGCTTTGGAAACTCATGTCCTTGGGTATTCTCTACTGTCATGTTATAGTTGCAAGGTTCTACAAAGGCTGTCCAGTTGGTTTAAGCCTGGTTTTATGAAACTGTTCCCTTTGTTTAAAAAGTGAATTTACAGCAAACTGTAGTTCAGATGGGGAGACGATGGTATGTGGAAATAATAGGGAAGTTCATCCACACTGTATTGCTGCAATAGATAAGAGTGTCTCAACAGCCTTAAACATGAAGAAAAAGACAAAGAAATAGTCTGTATGCAGTTATATAGACTTACTATAGGAATAAAAGACACAAAAGTTGAGGAAAAAATTTAAGTATGGCTAGAGCAAAGGCTATATAGCCAACTCTGTTTTACTGTTGGGGAAGGACCATCCAGTTAATCCGTATCTTAAAGATTATGGTATAACCTAGCAGGCAACAGTTCTAAGTCATGAACTCAAAATCATTAAAATATTTGGCTTTAAGATGACAGAAACATTGCCCTGTAAGATCTGCAAAAAGGCAAAAAGAACTGAGATACTGAGACGTTGATAATAAGAAATAAGAAATAGAGATTGTGTATGATCTATTATGATACTTGTTTATACTCTCTTTTGTTCCAGGCAGTATATAAAAGGTCTTCCAGAGGAATACAACAAAATACAAAATGTAATTAAAAATAAGCAGATGAGGAATCCTTAGAAAGATAAAATGAGGAGTGCCTGGAAATATTGTTCACAAAGTGTACCATGAGTTCTTGCTTATTTGATAGAAGGAGAATTTGGCTTTAAGCTTTTTAGCAGAGAGGAAAAATGTATTTTTACAGTGACTGTTATTTAAATTCAAGTAAATTAAGTCACCCAGGAACTGATCCTAAGGTCAAAGAGAAGCTTAAGTTTATTATTTATTAGGACTATTTAAGGTCTTAGTAAAAGACAACAACTTACAATAAATATGTCAACAAGTTCTTAATGGCTTTTAACTACCTGATTCATGCGTGGTAGGTTAGGTTGATGGGATAGCTCAGAAATAATTCAATAAAAGTAGTTTTGAAGGAGGCCAAAATGATTTAGTCCAAGTATTCATGTGGTTAAAAAGACACTGTAATCAATCTCTTGACATTTTTGTGATCATAATAATAAGGTTTTGATAAGGTTTTTGCTTAGTTTTAATCCTCCCTAATCCTATTTTTTTATTAGGCCATCTTTACTTTCTTAATTGTGAAATCTACAAGGATTTTGAAGAGCAGACTCCTTCAAGGTGGGGTAGAGAATATCTACAGTTGATTACCACTGACTTCTTGGAGAAGTTAAGAATCCTGTCTTCTTGGGAGGCTTGGGTGGCTCAGTCAGTTAAGCATCCGACTCTTGGTTTTGGCTCAGGTTATGTTCCTGCAGCTTCGTGGGTTCAAGCCCCATGTCAGGCTCTGTGCTGGCAGTGTGGATCCTGCTTGGGATTCTCTCACTCTCCCCCTCCCTCTGCTCTTTCCGCAGTTGCACTGTCTCTGTCTCTCTCAAAATAAATAAATACAACTTAAGGGAAAAAAAAATCCTATCTTCTTAAAATCCCCACCTTGTTTGATTTTGGGAAGATAATTATGTAGCAGAATTGCTTGGAATTGCTTCTAAAACCAGTTCTTTTTTGTCATAGGAGTGTTGAAATTCTTCCTTTGACCTGTTGATTACAAAATTATGACACTCATTAATGTGCCTTTTTTTTTTTTAACCAGCATATCTTTCTGAAGCCATGAAGCTCACACAGTCTGAGCAGGTGAGACAATTTCTTAATATTTGCATAAGGGTTAGAAGGATTTTCTTGTGGATACTTGAATTGTGTGTAAAATAAAGTATGCCCTTCTCAAAACACTGTAGTCAAAAATACATAAAATGGAAAAGATAGGAGTACTTCAGAAATTAAAACTCAGTGAACTACTGTCGACATCCCAGAGATGGCATGCAGAAACTTCTGTTTTCTATTAGTTACTTCTAGATCTCAGATCGAGTGTTTTCCTTAGAGACTTCTAGGGTCTTTCCTGATCATTAACTCATTTCAGTATTAGCTTAGCTCACAGAAAGTAAGCAGGCCTGGCCAAGGGTCGACCAATTGGACTTCCCTTTGCTTGCCAAAAATAATTTAAATCTGAATTTGTCTTTTCCTGAATTCCTAAACAGTTCTGGTACCTTTATATTTGTTTCACCAATGGCTTTAAATGTTTTCCGTGTTAGGGGAGGGTGTACCTAGGTTTTGAAAATGCCTTCATCCAAAGATGATTTTCTGATTATGCAAGTGGCAGGGTACTTAGGAGATACTCAGTAAATGTTTGTCTAGTTGAATTAAGGAGATCTTTTCTGTGAGGGGATGTCAGTGGCAGGGAGAAAATGCCACTTCCTCAAACTGAACCAAGAAAATCTGAAAGTTGTGTTTTATTTCCTGCACTTCCTTTTGACAGTGTAGAACTGCTCATGTTGGCCACATAATACATACATGCACTGAGCCTTCTGAGCCCCTTAATAAAAAGGGATTTTAGCTAGTTGTAGTATACATCCCTAAAGCAGAAAGTTTTCTAATTTCAAGCTGAATACAGATGGCATTTAAGTTTTTAAAAATCGTATCAGATAGAATTCTATTAAATTGCATTGTCGTTTTTTTTTAGGCCAGTGTTTTTCTCATTTAGAAAATTTTTAAAGTACCCAGTGTGGGGGTGCCTGGGTGGCTTAGTCGGTTAAGCGTCTGACTTTGGCTCAATTCATGATCTTGCAGTTCTGTGAGTTCGAGCCCCACATTGGGCTTTCTGCTGTTAGCATAGAGACTGCTTTGAATCCTGTCCCCTCCCCAATCCCCGGCTCCTCCTCTGCTCTATCTCTCTCTCTGTCCCTACTTTCAAAAATAAATGAAAACATTTTAAAAAATTTAAAAAGTACATAGTATGGTTCACATATTGCCAGGCAATATTTTAAACCAAATATTAAAAAGTTTGTTTCACATACTCTATCTATAGTGAATGTTACTTTTACAAGTAGAAAATTGTTAACAGAAAGTTTCCACAAATACTCACTGACAAAAAACACATTCAGCTTAGAAAATGTTGAATAGTCAACTGTTGAATAACTTGGGTCTTAGGGATGCAAGCCTCCTGTACAGTTGAAAATCTGCCTGTAATTTTTATACCCCTTCTCCCAAACTTAACTACAATAGCCTACTGTTGAGCAGAAGCCTTAATGATAACATAAACAGTTGATTACATATATTTTGTATGTTAGGTGATTATATACTGTATTCTTGCATGAATGTAAGCTAGAAAAAAGAAAATACTAATATAACAAGGAAAACATTTAAAGTACTATCCTGTATTTGTCGATAAAATAAGTTTATGTTGTCTGTTTATGAGATGAATTGTCTGTTACCACCTATATCAGTACTGTCTTACAGAATACAAGACTGTAGAAATTAATATGTATTACTAACACTAGACATCTAAAATGAAAGTGAAAAACTCGTTTATGTGCAGGTATAACAGTTCATGCACTGATGAAGTCGTAGCAGTGTGATTGCTTTATGGCAGCCTGGTGTAATCCATACTCTTGTTTCACAGTAGCCTAACCTCCACACCACTGTATGAGTCCTTATAAAGGGTTTATGGTCTACAGTATTACAGTCATCCATAATACAGTATTGGAAACATTATTAACATTTTTAAAAACTCACTTATGTGTGATGATAGGCCAATATGCAGTTTCTCCCAATTATGAGAGAGAGGCATACCTTATGGTAGTGTAATTCTTTGAAAGCAAACTTGTAAAATGGTAAGAAAACTTAATCACGACGCCCATGTGAAGGTAGACTATTCTTTGCACACAAGCCTTGCACACGACATCCTACACGGTGTGAGTACTTAGGCGGTGATGGTGGTGGCCCAAAAACATCTCCCACGTTCTTGCAGCACAGTTACTATTCCACACGCACACATAGATAAGTTTCCTAGCTGTATGGCATGATGATGGTTGACTGATCATTAAGTGGAAGGAGATCACCAAGGTTGTCACGTTATAATAAAGTCTTTTTTTTTTTTTTGCTCACAAATCAGGTTGATGGGGCTCAGGCTCAGCTGGGCAGTTCTCAGGGGTCGAGGGCTGTCATGCGGTCAATGGTGGTAGCTGGTGGTGTCATCTCAAAGGTGTCTTCTCTCTCTGGTGCTGGGCTGGGAGGGCTCTGATGCTGGGTCTGAAACTGCTAGGGCTCCTCAGGCAGCGAGGCATCTCTCCTCATCCTCATCCTCTCTCGTCTCTCTCTAATCTGCCCACATGGTGGTTGAGGAGAAGTCAACAGATAGTGGAAGTTCCACAGCATTGTCCCTCCATCTGCCTTGTTCCTTGAATTGACCACAGAGGCCCGCCCAGTTCGAGGGGAGGGGAATTAGACTCCATCTCTTGATAGGACTGTTCAAAAAGTTACAGACATGTTTTATTTTTTTATTTTTTATTTTATTTTATTTTATTTTTTTCAGACGTGTTTTAAAACCACCTCACTGGGGCTGGACTGCCCTGGTTGGTCCACACCTCTGCTTTGCCTTTTTGGCTGTGTGACCTTGGGCAAGTTCCTGAGCCTCTCTGTTCCTCAACTGCCATTCATTCTGTCATTTTTAAGTTCAGTTGATAATACAATGTTACATTAATTTCAGGTGCACAACATTGTGATTTGACGATTCTGTACATTATGCAGTGCTGACCATAAGAATAGTTCCAATCTCTCACCATACAGTGTTCTTACAATATTATTAGCCATATTCCTTCTACTGTCCTTTTCATCTCCATGGCTTACTTGTTTTATACCTGGACATTTGTACCTCTTAATCCCTTTCACCTGTTTCATCCATCAATCCACACCCCTCCCCCCACTCCCGTGGCAGCCACCAATTCTCAGTATTTATGAGTCTGTTTCTGTTCATTTGTTTCTTAGATTTCACATACAAGTAAAATCATAAGATATTTGTCTTTCTCTGACTTATTTTACTTAGTGTAAGATCCTCTAGGTCCATCCATGTTGTCACAGGTGGTAAGGTCTCATTCTTATGCCTGGATAATACGCTACTATTTATATATACTTCATCTTTTTTTTTTTTTTTTTTAATGTTTATTTTTGAGAGAGAGAGACAGAGGCAGCGTGAGTGGTGGGGGAGGCTCAGAGAGAGAGGGAGACACAGAATCCGAAGTAGGTTCTGAACTGTCAGCATAGAGCCTGACGTCAGGGCTCAAAGCCAAGAACTTTGAGATCATGACCTGATGCTGAACCTACTGACCCACCCAGGCGCCCCTTGTACCACATCTTTTTTAATCCATTCATCTACCCACAGATACAGATTGTTTCTGTATCTTGGCTATTGTAAATAATGTTGCAGTGAACACAGAGGTGTGGATATCTTTTCAAATTAGTGTATTTAGTTTCTTTGGGTAAATACCTAGTAGTGGAATAACTGGATTGTAGGGTTGTTATATTTTTAAATTTTTGAGAACCCACCATACTGGCTTCCGTAGTGGCAACGCCAACTTAACATTCCCACCAGCGGTGCATAAGGGTTCCTTTTTCACCACGTCCTGCGAGTATTTGTTATTTCTTGACTTTTCATAGCAGCCATTCTGACAGGTGTGAGATAATATTTCATTGTGTTTTTTTATTTGCATTTCTCTAATGGTTAGTGATGTTGAACATCTTCTCATGTATCTGTTGGCCATCTGTATGTGTTTGGAAAAATGTGTACTCAGATCCTGTGCCCATTTTTAAAAACCGATTGTTTTTCTCATAATGACTTTTATGAGTGCTTTATATAATTTGGATGATAACCCCTTAGTGGATACTTCATTTGTGAATACATTGTCCCTTATGAAAAGTAGGTTCCCTTTTCATTTCGTTGATGGTTTCCTTCACTGCAAAAGCTTTATATTTTGATACAGTCCCATTTATTTTTACTTTTGTTCTTGAAGAGACAGATAAAAAAAAATCACTAAGACCAGTGTGAAAGAGCTTACTGCTTATGTTTTCTTCCAGGAGTTTTATAGTTTCAGGTCTCACAGTTAGGTCTTCAATTCATTGAGTTTATTTTTGTATATGATGTAAGAAAGTGGTCCAATTTAATTCTTTTGCATGTAGTGCAAACACCAGTTTTACCAACACCATTTATTGAAGAGACTGTCGTTCCCCATTGTATATTCTTCTCTCCTTTGTCATGGATTGACTCTATGTGCATTTATTTTTGTGACTTCTACTCTGTTCCATTGATGTATATGTCTGTTTTTGTGCCATGCCATACTGTTTTGATTACATAGCTTTTGTAATATACTTGTGTGTGTGTGTGTGTGTGTGTGTGTGTGTGTGTGTGTGTGTGTATACACACATACATACATACTTAATATACTTTTATTTTGCAATAAAATCTGGGAGCATAGTACCTCCAGGTTTGTTCTTTCTCAAGATTGCTTTGGTTATTTGGGACTTTTGTGTTTCGATATACATTTTGGGATTATTTGTTCTAGTTCAGTGGAAAGTGTCATTGGTATTTTAGTAGGGATTGCACTGAATCTGTAGATTGCTTTGGGTGACATGGACATTTCAGTAGTATGTCTTTCCATTTATTTGTGTAATCTTTATTTTTTTCATCTGTGTTTTAGTTTTCAGACCAAAGGCCACTTTGGTTATAAATTTATTTTTAGGTATTTTATTCTACTTGAGGTAATTGTAGATACGATTGTTGTCTTAATTTCACTTAATGCTATTTTGATATTAGTGTATAGAAATGTGATGGATTACTGTATATTTTGTATCCTGAAACTTTACTGAAATCATTTATTCTGGTGGTTTTTTGGTGGCTTCTTATGGGTTGTCTGTATATAGTATTCTGTCATCGGCAGATAGTGAGTTTTATTTCTTCCTTAACCAATTTGAATACCTTTTCTTTTTTTTTTTAAATCTGATTATTGGGTATGACTTTGGTATTATATTGAATAAATGGCAAGAGTTGATAGTCCTTATCTTGTTCCTGATCTTAGAGGGAAAACTTTCAGCTTCTAATCATTGAGTATGATGGGTTTTAAACATTTATTTATTTTTGAGAGACAGAGCGCAAGCAGGGGAGGGGCAGAGAGAGAGGGAGACACAGAATCCAAAGTGGGCTCCAGTCTCCGAGCTGTCAGCACAGAGCCCAATGCGGGATTTGAACTCACAAAACCGCGAGATCATGACCTGAGCCTGATCATCACCTGAGTGATTTATCCTGGAGGCAGTCCTGTGTGCACTTGAGAAGAATGTGTATTCTGTATTTGGATGGATTGTTCTATATATATCTGTTAAGTCCATCTGGTCTAATGTGTCTTTTAAGGACAGTGTTTCCTTACTACTATTATGTGTGGATGATCTATCTGTTGTGTAAGTGGGGCCTTAAAAGTTCCCTGTTGTTTATTATTGTCAGTTTCTTCCTTTGCATTTGTTACTATTTGCTTTATATATTCAGGTGCTCCTTTGTTGGCTGCATAAATATTTCCAAATATTTTCTTCTTGTTGGAGTGATCCCTTTAACATTGTGTAGTGTCCTTCTTTGTCTCTTATTACAGCTTTTGTTTTAAAGCGTATGTTCCCTGATATAGGTGTTGCTACCCCAGCTTTTATTTTGTTCTGTTTGGATAGAATATCTTTTTCCATTACTCCACTTTTATTTATTTTTTAATTTTATTTTTTATTTTTTAAAATTTACATCCAAATTAGCATACAGTGCAACAATGATTTCAGGAGGAGATTCCTTAGTGCCCCTTACCCATTTAGCCCATCCCCCCTCCCACAACCCCTCCAGTAAACCCTCAGTTTGTTCTCCGTATTTATGAGTCTCTTCTGTTTTATCCCCCTCCCTGTGTTTATATTATTTTTGTTTCCCTTCCCTTATGTTCATCTGTTTTGTCTCTTAAAAGTCCTCATATGAGTGAAGTCATATGATTTTTGTCTTTCTCTGACTGACTAATTTCACTTAGCATAACACCCTCCAGTTCCATCCACGTAGTTGCAAATGGCAAGATTTCATTCTTTTTGATTGCCGAATAATACTCCATTGTACATATATACACCACATCTTCTTTATCCATTCATCTGTCAGTGGACATTTGGGCTCTTTCCATACTTTGGCTATTGTTGATAGTGCTGCTATAAACATGGGGGTGCATGTGTCCCTTCGAACCAGCACACCTGTATCCCATGGATAAATGCCTAGTAGTGCAATTGCTGGGTCCTAGGGTAGTTCTATTTTTAGTTTTTTGAGGAACCTCCATACTGTTTTCCAGAGTGGCTGCACCAGCTTGCATTCCCAACCATTACTCCACTTTTAGTCTGTATGTGTCTTTAGATTGGAAGTGAGTCTCTTGTAGGGAATATTTACATAGGCCTTTTTTTTTTTTTAATCTATTCAGCCACCCTACCTGTTTTGATTGGAGCATTTTGATTGGAGTCTTTACATTTAAAGTAATTATCGATAGGTATGTATTTATTGCCATTTTAAAAATTGTTTTCTTGTCTTTGTAGTTCCTGTTCCTTTTTTTTCTATTACTCTCTTCCCTTGTATTTGATTATTTTCTTTAGTGTTATGTTTGGGCTCCTACGTGTGTGGTAAGGGTTTGGTTTGTGGTCGCCATGAGATTTATATATAATAACATGCATATATTGCAGTCTGTTTTAAGTTGGTCATTTAAGTAGGCATGCATTCTACAGGCACTACATCTTTAGTCACCTTATCACCTTCGTGTGCGCACACCCACACGTTTTATGTGTTTGACATCTGTTTTATGCCTTTTTATTTAATGAGACCCTTAACTAATTATTGGAGATTTTGTTGATTTTAGTACTTATGTCTTTTGACCCTCATACCAGCTTTGTCCTGGTCGATCTACTTCCTTTTCTGTATGTTTTGCTTTACTAATGAGAGATTTTTCTTTCAGGTATTTTCTTGTTTCTACTTTTGGCCTTTTATTTTCTGCTTAAAGAATTCCCTTTAATGCTTCTTGTAGAGCTGGTTTAGCGGTGATGAACTCCTTTAGCTTTAGTTTGTCTGGGAAACTCTTTGATCTCTCCTTCAATTCTGAGTGGTAAGCTTGCTAGGTATGTTTGGTTGTAAGTTTTTTCCTTTCAGCACTTTGAATATTTTGTGCCATTCTTGGCCTACAGACTTTTTGCTTAGAAACCAGCCAATAGTTGGCAGAGGATTCACCTCCTGTAACACTATCACCAGAGGCCTAGCCTTCCCCCCTTCTGTAACTGGCATCTTTCTGTGATGTAGCTGGAATTGCATTAAGCCTGTGTATCGATTTGGGGAGAGTTGGCATCTTTAGTATCCTGGGTCTTCTAATCAAGGAATGCAGTGGACTGCGTGTGCCCCCAGCACTGGTGCCTGGTCACAGCTGCACAGGGGTCGCAGGCATCCTGCTCAGGCGCCGCAGTTCCTACCCTGCTTGCTGTGGGAGGGTTGGGAGAGAGCCACCCCTTTCCCTCTTCTCCCTGCCAGGAGCTCCTACCGCTGGCGCTGGGTCACCAGGAGCCCTGAATCCAGGAGCTTGGAGGCTTGCTTCACACAGACACAGGCACCAGCCAGAAGCATTAATCTTAAAAGGCCAGAGCCCTTCACGCTTTTAAGAAAGACAGTGTCAGTGACCGGGGGCTTTAATTGGTCTGAAACAGAGCACCTGAAAAATAGAACACGTTCTCCATTTCCTTCCAAATTCTGTAATTGGCATAGTTGGTATTTGTTACGACTCTGGTATTGTTTAGTGTGCAGCACGGTCATGATGTTAGAAGACCTAAGACCTTCGGAAAAAATGAATCATTCCACGTTTGTGATATCTTCATTGTGGTGGTCAGAAACACACAGTTTTATACAGGATTCTTGCAGTTCCCTAAAGTGTGTACCATGTGATTTGTGGTCAACTCCTGCAGTGTTTTTCTGTCTCCGTCTTCAGTGACACTTCTCCAGGCTGTGCTGCTGCTCAGGAAAGTGGAGAATTAAATGTGAGATTGTGAAAACCTGTCAGTGATTGCTTCCTTCTAGCCGTTGCACTTGGCTTAGTTGCCAAAGAACAGCAGATATGTTCAGTTCTTTACCAGTGTGTGGTACTTGTTGTATTTTTTCTTGCTTTTCTTCCTCCCTCCCTCCCTTCCTTCCTTTCTCTTTCCCTCCCTTCCCTTTCTCTTTTTTCTTTTTCTTCTTCTTCTTCTTTCCAGACAGAGTGCGAGCAGGGGGAGGGGCAGAGAGAGAGGGAATCTCACAGAATCTGAGCTGTCAGCACAGAGCCCGATGCAGGGCTTGAACTTGGGAAAGGTGAGATCATGACCTGAGCCGAAGTCGGACGCTTAACCGACTGAACCACACAGGCTCTCCACTTGTTACATTTTCTTCTACCATTTGTACACTTTACAGAGGCCTTTTTTTGGAATGTGTGTATGTTGGAAAAGTGTTTTTGTTTCTGAAATTGCTGTTTCCCATGTTGTACTTTTCCCTTGCCACCCAGTTCGTATGGGGGCTTCATGTTTTTGTTGGCCAGACAGATAGCATATTTTATACTGCTGTTGACAGAACATGATCCTTTTGATGGTGAAAATAAAATTACTGATTTACATAATTAATAACAAAACCCAATATGTTATTTTATACTTGAGGTTATATAAGTTTCGTCGAAACCAGAGTGCACAGATCTCTACAGAAATGACATTCATGGGGTGCCTGGGTGACCCTGTCTGTTAAACATCCAACTCTGGATTTCGACTCAGGTCATGATCTCGTGTGTGAGTTCTAGCCCCACAATGGACTTTGCACTGACAATGTGGGGCCTGCTTGGGACTCTCTCCCTCCCTGTCTCTTCTGCCCCTCCCCCACTTGCAATCTCTCTTTCAGAATAAATTTAGAAAGAAAGAAATGATATCCAGAGAACAGCCCTAAAAATTAGATGTTGTTACAAAGATGAGGAAGGAGAATACCAAAAATTCATTTTCCCAGAATAGAATCTTGCTGTTTCCAAATATATATATAAACATATATATATAAACATATATATAAACATATATATATATAAACAGCTGTTAATCTTTTGGGGATCCCCGTATACATAACTAGTTGTTTTTCTCTTGCTGCTTTTAAGATTGTCTTTAATTTTTGACAATTATAATGTGTCTTGGTATGGATCTCTTTGGGTTAATTTTGTTTGGGGCTCTATTTGATTCCTGGACCTGATGTGTGTTTTCTTCCCCATGTTAGGGAAGTTTTCAGCTGTTATTTCTTCATGTGAATTTTCTTAGTCTTGATATTTTCCTTAAATAACTATCCTCATCCCCCAATTTTTTTCTTTTGGTGTTTACTTTGGGTGATTTCTGCTACCCTGTCCTGAAGATTGCTGATCTGTTCTTCTGTATCATCTACTCTGTTCTGTATAATGTATTTGTCATTTCTTTTATTGTATTCTTCTGTTCTGATTGATAATTTCTTATATTATGGAGATATTTTTTGTCTCTCTGTTGAAGTTTTATGTTGATTCTTCTCCCAAGTTTGGTGAGCATCTTTATTTACTTTGAACTGTTTATGGGGTAGATTGCTTATCTTTGTTTCATTGAGTTGTTTTTCTAAGGATTTGTCTTTTGTTCTTTCATTTAGAATGTGTGCCTCGGTCTTCTTATTTTGGCTGATTCTCTTTATGTATTAGGGAGTTCAGCTACATCTTGGTCTTGGAGGAGTGGCCTCACATGGGAGATGTCGGGCTCAGAAGCGCAGACCTCCCTAGTCGCCTGTGTGGCCCGCACGCACCCTCTTTTTGTGGTGGGGCCATGACTGTTGTCTTTAAAGACCCAGTTGTCTTTAACAAAATCAGGGGTTCTACTGAATTGCAAACATAGTATGTAAATTTTAAGTGTTATAAAGTTATTTAGAAAGGAGGATCTTGGGATTATATTCATTGGAGATTACTAAAGAGACTTAAATGTTAAATGACACCTTTCCTTCTGTGTGATAGGCTCATCTGTCACTGGAATTGCAAAGGGACAGCCACATGAAACAGCTCCTCCTCATCCAGGAGAGGTGGAAAAGGGCCAAGCGGGAAGAGAGACTGAAAGCCCAACAGAGCACAGACAAGGATGCGGCCGCCCAGCTCCAGGCCCCGCACAAACCCCCTTCTGAGGATGCAGAGGGCCAGAGCCCCCTTCTCTCTGAGAAATACAGCCCTTCCACGGAGAAACATCTGCCTGAAATCCAGGGGGTCTTTGACAGGGATCCAGACACACTGCTGTTTTTACTTCAGCAGAAGAGGGAGCCGGCAGAGCCGTGCATTGGAAGCAAAGCCCCCAAGGACGACAAGACAATCATAGAGGAGCAGGCTACCAAGATCGCAGATTTGGAGAGGCACGTCGAATTCCTCGTGGCTGAGAACGAAAGGTTAAGGAAAGAAAACAAACAACTAAAGGCTGAAAAGGCCAGACTTCTAAAAGGCCCAGTAGAAAAGGAGCTGGATGTGGATGCCGATTTTGTAGAAAAGTCAGAGTTGTGGAGCTTGCCACCACATTCGGAAACTGCCACAGCCTCTCCCACCTGGCAGAAGTTTTCAGCGAATACCGGCAAAGCCAAGGATATCCCCATACCCAACCTTCCTCCCTTGGATTTTCCGTCTCCAGAACTTCCCCTTATGGAGCTCTCTGAGGATATTCTGAAAGGATTTATGAATAATTAAAATGAAAGGCCATAAAGGAGCTGAGAAGAAAGGACAAAATAATAGAATAGTAGTTGATCCAGAAAAAAAAAAGGGAAAACCACACGCAAGGGTGATTCCAGAGATGCTTCGTCGTCTGGCGCACTGTGGGAAGAAGCGTCGCCGGGACTTGGGAAACAGTCACTGTGAAGTTTGTCATGTCCGATTGACTGACTCCAGCTGATTCCAGACTTGGCAGACACTAGACTCTCGGAGGTTCACTTTCTCCTGATACAAACCAAATGGCTACCTGGAATAACTTTTTCAAGCAACAGTTATTTTTCTTATCTTCAGGGTTAAAATGTATAAAAGTATGTTATGTATAATTAATCTATAATGCCATAAATGATAATGCAAAAACCTAAATAATATGGTGGCCCGAGGGGCCGCCTTGTGTTTGAAACATGCTTTCTATCATGCATTGACTGTATGCATTTTGTTATGCACATTTCGTTTGTTGAATAAGGCGTGTGAGACACACCTTTCTTGATGAAACTGTGCCACACTTTGCACTACTCACGACATAATGAGAACCTCAAGACTATCAGGAGAAATATTTAAATTTCCATTTTATGAAGAAAGGAACCAAATTGTTAGTTATGCTTTTAAAAAAAAAAAATTACCGGTTTACATAATTAATCAGGGTGCATTTTAAGTTCTAACTTTTTTGTTTATCGTTTAAATGTATCATTTGAAAATACTAAGGAAATATCCTTTACTGATGCATGAGTGGAAGTAATGGTAGTTGACAGTGTTTGATTGTAAGAGATCAATAAAGTAATTGTGTTTTATACCTTTGTTGAATGTGTTGGTAGTTTAAAATTTTTTTTTTTAATGTTTATTCATTTTCGAGAGACAGAGACAGAGCATGAGCGGGGAAGGGGCAGAGAGAGGGAGACTCGGAATCCGAAGCAGGCTCCAGGCTCTGAGCTGTCAGCACAGAGCCCAACGTGGGGCTCGAACCCACGAACTGCGAGATCATGACCTGAGCCGGAGCCAGACGCTCAACCGACTGAACCGCCCAGTCGCCCCAAATGTGTTGGTAGTTTAAAGGCACGTTTTGTATGGTTTCTCTGTTGTAAATCCTGAAGATGAATTTGAAGAGATTCAGCCAATGACAAACGACTCTGGTATGTTAAAGTTGTTCTCCGTTGTTGCAGTCTGTTGTTGCAGTTTCACAACTGAGGTGAAAGAGCATAAGGAAGGTCCTGAGGTTTAAATGTGTGCCTGGCCGCCTGGACAGTGCTCAGTTGCAGGCGGCTATCCCCGGGTCCCTGCCACCAGCCAGGGCACGGTGGTTGGGGAGCACCACGCGGGCGCGGTCCCACCGCTGCAGTAGGAGTGGGGGTGGGGTGAAAGTGAAACGTCTGGGTACAGACCATGGGGGGTGTTTAAAGCATGGACTTGGCTTATTGTGTGCGATTGTGGGAGGGACAGACAGATGGACCAGCGCGCCACACTGCCTTAGAGACTGGGTCAGGGACTGCTGGGTTGAGGGTGGGATGGGGCTCACACATGGGGTGATGAAACTAGCAGAAGTAGGAGGAGTCCAGGTGACTGTGCCAAGGCCCCATTTGTTCAGGTCTCATCTTGCTGCAGATGAAAGCAAAAATAAGCTAGCTTCTTACGAGTAAGACTTCTATTCTCTGTTAAAAGTTATGTCAGTTTGGGGGCGCCTGGGTGGCTGTCGCTTAGGCATCTGACTTTGGCTCAGGTCATGATCCCATAAACCGTGGTTTTATCACCCACATCGGGTGAGCCCCACTTCTCTCTCTCTCTCCCTCTCTGTCCCTCGTCGGATTCTCTCTCCCCCCCACCCCCTCTCTGCCCTTTGCTCACTTGCGTCCTCTCTCAAAATACAATAAAATGTTATGTCAGTTTGTCCATCTCAGTGTTGGAATATCCCAGACTCTGACTTATCAAACTTCAGATTTAAAAGTTTGTGCCTCAGATAAACTTATGAGTCTTGATATTTGTCTCTGAAAAACGAGGTTGGTAGGGCACCTCTTTGGCTCAGTCAGGTAAGCGTCGGATTCTTGCTTTTGGCTCAGGTCATGATCTTGTGGCTAGTGAGTTTGAACCCCACGTTGGGCTCTGCACTGGCAATGCAGAGCCTGCTTGGGATTCTCTCTCCCTCCCCCCCCCCCCCATCTCTCTCTGTGCCGCCCCTGCTTGTGCGCTCTCAAAATAAATAAAATGAGCCTGGTTGTATTTTGACAGGAGCCCTTTGTAAGCCCTGCTCCTTTTCCACCAGCAGTGTCTCCCTTGCTCCCTTCCCTCTTTCTCCATCAGCAGTGTGGCCCATGCTTATCAGAACCCCATTCTGACCATCTCCGAAAAGTACATGCTTAATGGACTTCTTCACTTGTTCTGAAGCTCCTACACCAGTTAATTTACTCTTCAATCTGGTTAAATTTTGTGTTTGAATCTTAACATCTGTTGTCTTTTGACCAACACAACTTGGCACCTCTGGGGCATCCTAGCGGTGTCTTCCACTGACTAATTAAATAAAAACACATGGCCATCTCCTCTGGGGTTTCCAGGTGTTCTTGTGTCTTCTGTTTGGCTTAAGGCACCGCATGGGATTTAGGAATAGCCTGTTTCCACTAAATGGCAAGGCATTACGCTTGTACGGGAAGCTGAGTGGGCTCCTGTACTAACTTACTTAGTTGGTGGCCTCTCACTATTGAACCCAGATGGCTAGCTGGATGTTAGAAGGCCCGGAAGGTGCTCAGGTTTGGCTTTTGCAGAATGATAAACATTTCTTTCAGAAATTAAGTGGTAAGTCTTAGCTGTCCTGCCATGGTAACCACAGGTAACCTCTAGTTCCTGGAAACCATGCGTAAGAGAAAAGAGAACAAGAAACTATTTCCAAGATCGTTTCTTCAAAGCCATTGTTTATCCCTCATGTTTTATCAAGGTTATTGAAAATATTTTGTCTCTAAATCCATTCAAAATGTTAAGTACATTATCTGCTTTTAACCCTTTGTAGGTACTATTTCATGTATTTTGGATGTCAATTTTTAAAGCCTTTAAGACCTATTACCTCATAATGAAACAAATTGAGGTCCAGAAGGTCATGACCTACCTGCAGTTTTCTACCAGCTTGGAGACAGAGCCAAGAGTGAAGTGGTTTGACAGTCCTGGGCTGTTGTTACGGGGCCACAGGGGGATGAGTTCTCCTACTGTGGCTAGTGACCCGGACGTTCCCATTCCTCTTCAGGTACTTCCCAAGGACAAGTTGGGGACCACCTGCTGAAGGTTGTTGGTCCTTACACTCCATTGTGAAAAGCCTGTCTCCATTTCCTGTGGTGTCCCTTTTCATCCGTGCAGGGTTGTGATTAAAGTGTTGTTTTAGATGGTGAAGAATACAAGTGTGAGGCAGTTGGCCATAGGATGTTTATAATATACATGAAGAGTCCAGGCTTTCATGAACTGTAACAACAGTAGCTATTGTTGGATCATTCTAGACCAGTAGACTATAAATGTAAACATCAAAAGTGATCATTACTATATTTTGTCATAATCCCAGCATAGCTGAATTGGAGACCTCTGCGGGAGCAAATGGTATAGTTTGAAAAAGGAGAGCCTCTTCAAGATTCGCCTATTTTGCCACAGTTGGAATAGTGTCCTTGAAAAGTCACTGCTGAGCAAGCAGTGCCATCTAGTGGACGGTGAGGAACTTTTCTGGTTCTCGTTGGGTCAAAAGGGGAGTGTGGGCTGCAGTTAGGAACTCCTTAACTGGTCACTAGTAAATACCTCATATTTAAATACTCTTCTAATAGTAAATATTCTCTTATTCAAGTCGTTTGTAGATATGCATAGGCAAAAAGGGAAAGAAAGCCTCAATTTAAATCAGATATTTAACAAACACCCTCTTCTGCCACTAAACCTGTAAGGTAGCTGGTGCAGCCTTCATGGAAGATGGAATGTGACCAGAGGATGGGGAAATGGCTTCCTCCATAGGGAACAGCATGAACAGTATGGAGTCCGAAATGGGAAAGAGGAACTGTAAGCTTGGTCACAGTCAAATCCTGGCAAGGCACGTGAGGAAATCTGGTGGAGGCTCACACAGATTGTCCGCTCATTTCCTAATGATGAGGGGGCTGGGATCAGGTCCTGGTCTTGAGGAGTGGAAAATATTTGGAATATGCTCCCAAGATTAGGACTGCTCAGGAGCCAAAAGGATCTCAGAGAAGCTGGGCTCAATTTTTGTGGTTCTTAGCTTGCTTCTCCATTGTAGATGTTAAATTGGGAAAAGAGGGTTGGGTTCTTGGTGTGACATAGGACAAAAAGTGAAGGAATCAAGGATACAAATGAAAATATAGGTTTTTTTTTTCCCCATTAATGTTTATTTTTGAGAGGGAGAAAGCAGGGGAGGGGCAGAGAGAGAGAGGGGGACAGAGGATCTGAAGGGGGCTCTGTGCTGACAGCAGAGAGCCCGATGCAGGGCTTCAACTCATGAACTGTGAGATCGTGACCTGAGCCAAAGTCAGATGCTTAACCAACTGAGCCACTCAGGTGCCCCCAAGTGAGAATGTCTTTAGTATCAACAAACAGTCCAAGATGTACAAAAGATGTAAGACAGGTTAGATGATTAGGGAGCATAGTAGGATTGAAGTACTAAAGTCTCAGAAGGGATTCCCAAAGGCAAAGGATACTTTCTAGAAAGAAAGGTTGTAGTCTGAAAAAGGGGTTCTTGGTTTGAGGAACCAGACTTTTAGCTCTATGCTCCCTTGAAGTTGGTTCCCCAAAGAAAAATTTTGCTGCTGAGGGTTATTATAAAGAACCAGAGCCTCTCTGTTGCCACCGTACATCTTTTGTTGGCTTACAAATTTTTTTTTTAATGTTTATTCATTTTTGAAAGACAGTGTGTGAGCAGAGGAGGGGCAGAGAGAGACACAGAATCCAAAGCAGGCTCCAGGCTCAGAGCTGTCAGCACAGAGCCCGATGTGGGGCATGAACTCACAAACTGTGAGATCATAACCTAGCTGAAGTCGGATGCTTAACCGACTGAGTCACCCAGGTGCCCCTTTTGTTGGCTTTAGATCAGATGAATACCCTGTTCTTATGAGAAAATAGCTGCTCACAGGGAGGGGCCTATTTGAAACAGATGTTAACCTCTGCCCCCAAACCCTTTAGTTTCAGGGTTAAAACTAAATATGGATGCAGCAAGAAATTGAGTGGGACAAGGGTCATAGACCCATTTTCATCTTTAGGTAGTTTTCATTTATTTAAAAAGCCAACACTTTGGGGCGCCTGGGTGGCGCAGTCGGTTAAGCGTCCGACTTCAGCCAGGTCACGATCTCGCGGTCCGTGAGTTCGAGCCCCGCGTCAGGCTCTGGGCTGATGGCTCGGAGCCTGGAGCCTGTTTCCGATTCTGTGTCTCCCTCTCTCTCTGCCCCTCCCCCGTTCATGCTCTGTCTCTCTCTGTCCCAAAAATCAATAAAAAAAAAAAAAAAAAGTTGAAAAAAAAAATTAAAAAAAAAAAAAGCCAACACTTTGAGGGCTGCCTGGGTAGCTTGGTTAAGCATCTGTTGATTTTGGCTCAGGTCATGATCTCCTGTTTCATAAATTTGAGCCCCATGTCAGGCTCTGTGCTGATGGTGAAGAGCCTGCTTGAGATTCTCCCTCTCCCTCTCTCTGCCCCTCCCCTGTTCACTTGTGCAGGTGTATACATACTCTCTAAAATAAAAAATAAACCAACACTTTTGGGTAATGTAAATTCCAGAAGGACCTTTGTTCCATTCTTTAGAGTTGATGGACACTTCTGGGGAAGACAGCAGAATGGGAGGATTTTAAGCACACTTGTCAACCTAAGGAGCTCCACACTGAGACACATAGTAATTAAAATAGTAAAAAGTAGTGATAAGGGGAGAACTTTAAAAGCAGCAAAAGAAAAGTTACATACAAGCCCATAAGGTTATCTGATTTTTCAACAAACTTTTCAGGCCAGGAGGGAGTGGCATGATGTATTCAAAATGTTGAAAGAAAAAAAATGCAGCCAAGAATTCTCTATCCAGCAAGGCCATCATTCAGAATGGAAGGAGGGATAGAGATTCCCAGACTAACAAAAGTTAAAGGAATTAATGACCACTAAACCAGCCCTACAAGAAATGTTAATGGGGACTCTTTGGGTAGAAAGGAAAGACCATAGGTAGGAGGAAGTAGCATAAAAGCAGTAAAATTTTACCTATAAAAATCAGTTAAGGGATTCACAAAATAAAAGGATGTAAAGTATGACAGCAAACATTTGAAACATGAGGGTGGTATGAGTAAAGAATGGGTTCAAACTTAGGTGACTGTCGGCTTAATATGGACTGCTATATGCATAAGATGTTACATATGAACCTAATGGAAGCCACAAATTAAAAACGAGTAACAGATATACAAAAAATAAAAAGAAAGGAATCCAAGCGTATCACTAAAGGCCAGCACACTTAGAACAGATCAAGAGAAGAAAGGAACAGAGAAGAACTATAAAAACCATGAAACAAGTAACAAAATGGCAATAAGTTCATGCCTATCAAAAATTACTTTGAATGTAGATGCACTAAATGCTCCAATCAAAAGACAGCGTGATGGAACGGATAAAAAACAAGATCTATTTTTATGTTGCCTATGAGAGACTCAGTTCAGACTTAAGGCACATGCAGATTGAAAGTGAAGAGATGGAAAAGCATTTATTATGCCAATGGAAGTGAAGAAAAAAGCCAACGGAGCAATTCTTATATCAGACAAAATAGACTTTAAAACAAAGACTATAAGAAGAGACAAAGACGGACATAAGTGAAACAATCCAACAAGAAGATATAATAGTAAATATTTATGCACCTAACATGAGGGCAGCCAAGCATATGAAGCAGATAATAAAAATAAAGGAGGTAATTGATAATAACACATTAATAGTAAGGGGGTTTAATAAACCCCACTTACATCAATGGATAGATCATCCAAACAGAAAACCAACAGGGACATAGTGGCTTTGAATGACACATTGGACCAGATGGATCTGACAGATACATTCAGAATATTCCATCCTAAAACAGCAGAATACACATTCTTTTCAAATGCATATGGAACAGTCTCATCACCTATTAGACCACAAAACAAGTCTCAACAAACTCAAAAAGATCAGAGTCATACCATGCATCTTTTCCAACCATAACACTATGAAACTAAAAATCAACCACAAGAAAAATTCTGGAGAGAACAGATACATAGAGGTTAAATAACATGCTACTAAGCAATGAATGGGTCAACCAAGAAATCAAAGAGGAAATTAAAAAATACACGGAGACAAAATAGAAACCAAAATACAGCAGTCCAACATCTTTGGGATGTAGCAAAAGTGGTTCTAAGTGGGAAGTTTATAGAAATACAGATCTGCCTCAAGAAGAAAAATCTCAAACAACCCAATCTTACATCTAAAGGAGCTAGAAAAAGAACAAAACCCAAAAGCAGGAAGGAAATAATAAAGATGAGAGCAGGAATAAGCAAAATAGAAACTAAAAAAAACAAAAACAAAATCCAAAAAGATAAAAAAAATCAGGATCTAGTTCTTTCAAAAGATCAACAAAATTGATAAAACTTTAGCCAGACCACTAAAGAGAGAGAAAGAGAGGAGAGAGAGAGGAGAGACTCAAAATCAGAAATAGGAGAGGGGCACCTAGGTGGTTCAGTTGGTTGAGCATGTGACTCTTGATTTGGGCTTGACTCAAGATATCACCATCTGGAGATTGAGCCCCATGTCAGGCTCTGTGCTGACAGCACAGAGCTTGCTTAGGATTCTCTCTCTCCCCCTTTCTCTTTGCCCCTCCCCTGTTTGCATGCTCTCTCTCAAAATAAATAAACACTTGGGGAAAAAAAAGAAAGAGGAGAAATAACACTACAGAAATACAAAGGATTATAAAAGAGTACAAAAAATTATATGCCAACAAATTGGACAACCTAGAAGAAATGGGTAAATGTCTAGAAATAACATAACTTCCCAAAACTGAATCAGGAAGAAAGTGAACAGACCAATTACCAACAATGAAATTGAATCAGATGGCTTTACAGGTGAATTCTACCAAATATTTAATGAAGAGTGAATATGTATTCTTCTCAAACTATTCCAAAAAATAGAAGAGGAAAAATGAAATCTTCCAAATTCATTTTATAAGGCCCACATTACCCTGATACTATAAAAACACTACAAAAAGAGAACTACAGGCCAGTCTGTCTCATGAACACAGATGCAAAAGTCCTCAACAAAATTTAGCAACCCAAATTCAACAATACATTAAAAAAAATCACTCACCATGATCAAGTGGAATTTGTTCCCAGGATGCAAGGGTGGTTAAATATTCACAAATCAATGTGGTAAATAACATCAACAAGAGAAAGGATGAAAACCATATAACCATTTCAATTGATGCAGAAAAAGTATTTGACAGAGAACAACATCCACTCATGATGAAAATCCTCAACAAAGTAGGTTTAGAGGGAACATACCTCAACATAATAAAGGCCATATATGAAAAACTGACAGCTAACATCATCCTTAATGGTGAAAACCTGAGAGCTTTTCCCCTAAGGTCAGGAATAAGACAAGGATGTCCACTCTCATTAAACTTTTATTCATCATAGAACTGGAAATCCTAGCCACAGTAACCAGACAAGACAAAGGAATAAAATGCATCTAAATTGGTAAGGAAGAAATAAAAGTTTCACTATTTTCAGATGACATGATATTACATATAGAACACCCTAAAAACTCTAACAAAAAAGGTACCAGAACCTAATAAATGAATTCAATAAGGTCACAAGATACAAAAATCAATATACAGAAATTTCTATACCCTAATAATGAAGTAGCAGAAAGACAAATTAATAATCCCATTTACAATATCACCAAAAATAATAAAATACCTAGAATATGCTTAACCAAAAACGTCAAAGACCTGTACTGTGAAAACTATAAGACCCTAATGAAAGACACTGAAGATGATTCAAACAAATGGAAAGATATTCCATGCTCATGGACTGGAAAAACAAATATTGTTAAAATGTCCATACTACTCAAAGTAACCTACAGACTTAATGCAATCCTTATCAAAATACCAACAGCATTTTCCGTAGAACTAGAACAAAAAATCCTACAACTTACAGGGAACCACGAAAGACCCCGAAGAGCCAAAGCAATCTTGAAAAAGAAGAACAAAGCTGAAGGTATCACAATCCAGATTTCAAGAAATACTACAAAGCTGTAGTAATCAGTATGGTACTGGCACAATAGACACATAGATCAATGGGACAGAACAGAGAGCCCAAAAATAAACTCAGGATTAAATGGTCAATTAATCTTTGACAAAGGAGGCAAAAATATGCAACGAGAAAAAGTCTCCTCAGCAAATGGTGTTGGGAAAACTGGACAGCTCGACGCAAAAGAATGAAACTTTCCTACACCATACACAAAATAAACTCAAAATGGACTAAGGACCTAAATGTGACACCTGAAACCATAAAAATCTTAGAAGAGAACACAGTAATGTCTCTGACACTGGCTGTAACCACATTTTTCTTAAAAAAAAATTTTTTTTTTACATTTATTTATTTTTGAGAAACAGAGTGAGACAAAGTGTGAGTGGGGGAGGGGCAGAGAGAGAAGGAGAGGGGCAGAGAGAGAAAGAGACACAGAATCCGAAGCAGGCTCCAGGCTCTGAGCAAGCGGTCAGCACAGAGCCCGATGTGGGGCTCGAACCCACAAACTGTGAGATCATGACCTGAGCCGAAGTCGGATGCACAACCGACTGAGCCACCCAGGTGCCCCTATAACCATAACCACATTTTTCTAGATAGATCTCCTGAGGCAAGGGAAACAAAAGCAAACAAACTATTGGGACTACAACAAAATAAAAATCTTCTGCACAGTATAGGAAACAACCAACAAAACTAGGCTAACTGAATGGGAAAAGACATTGTAAATGACATATTCAATAAAGGGTTAGTATCCAAAATATATAAAGAATTTACACAACCCAACATGAGAAAAGCAAATAATCCAATTACAAAATGAGCAGAAGACCTGAACGGACATTTCTCTAACGAAAACATAAGATGGACAACAGTCACATGAAAAGATGCTCAACATCATTCATCGTCAGGGAAAAGCAAATCAAAACCATAGTCAGATATCACCTCCCATCATATTGCAAAGAATGGCTAAAATAAAAAAACACAAGAAACAACAAGAGTTGGCAAGGATGTGGAGAGAAAGGAACCCTCTTGCACTGTTGGTAGGAATGCAAACTAATATGGCCACTGTGGAAAACAGTATGGAGGTTCCTCAAAATATTAAAAATAGAACTACCATATGATCCAGTAATTCCACTACTGGGTATTTACCTCCAAAGTACAAAAACACTAATTTGAAAAGATATATGTGCCCCTATGTTTACTGCAGCATTATTTACAATAGCCAAATTACAGAAGCAGCCCAAGTTGCATGGATAGATGATGGATAAAGATGTGGTGTATGTATACAATGGACTATTACTCAGCCATAAAAAGGAATGAAATCTTGCCATTTGCGACTACACAGATGAATCAAGGGAGTATAAATCTAAGTAAAATAAGTCAAAGAAAAATAGCATGATTTCACTCATGTGGAATTAATCAACAAAGAAAAAAGAGACAAACCAAAAAGACTCTTGACTATAGAAAAGTGACAGTTACCAGAGGGGAGGTGGGTGGGAGGATGGGTGAAACAGGTGAGGGTGAAACTTACTGTGATGAGAACTGAATTATAGAACTGTCGGATCACTCTACTGTACGCCTGAAACAGAACACTATGTTAACTATAATGAAGTTAGAATTACACAATTTTTAAAAAAAAGTTGTAGAGAATACTTGAGGTATTTGTTGAATTTTTGAAAAGAGGCTCATATTATTGGAAGACTGGTGACAGAATGAACAGGCTCACAATTCAAGACAGAGAGACTTGGACTTTGACTATTTGTTTTTAATCTATTATTTATTTTAAACATTTTTTTTAGAAGTGCCTGGGTGGCTCAGTCAGTTGAGCATCCGACTCTTGATTTTGGATGAGGTCACGATCCCAGGGGATTGAAACCTGCGTTGGCCTCTGTGCTGCCGTGCTGGGTGCAGAACCTGCTTGATTCTCTCTCCCCATTTGTCCCTCTCCCCTGCTCACGTATGCTCTCTCTAAAATTAAAAAAATAAGAGTAATCTCTAAAACCCCACGTGGGGCTCAAACTCAAGACACTGAGATTAAGAGTTGCATGTTCTAACAACTGAGCCAGCCAAGTGCCCCCATCTTTGGCTATTTTTAAATGCTATTTTTCATTGTCTTTTTGTGGTTATGTAGTGGTGAATCTGTGGGTTTACAACACCGCTAGAAATATTTAGCTTAAAAGTTAGAATGGCATAGTACCTGCTTTGGGTGAACTCGAGCCTTTATTCAGGCTCCATACTCTTCCCTGTCTGCTGCTTGCAAATCTGTCCCAACATAAATTTATAGGAAACAATTTGAGCACGATGTGAACTTTATGTTTAAGGGGCAATTTTGCCTGCAAGAAAAACTTAAGTGAACACAGAAAACTGCATCATCTGAACCTTCATGCTGGTGCTGAGCCACACCTTTCCATCCATCCACACCTGGTATTACACCTTCCCCTCTAATTCCACACAACCCTTCTTCCAACACGGCACAGTATTTCTCACCAAGCAGCAACCCTTCCGATGCCCATTTCCAATGCAAATTTCTACTCTTTCTTCTTTAGGGTAAAGTGCCATTTATTTTATAGTGTTAACCTATTCTTAAATATTTAACATGTTAAGACACTGCTGCCTCACTTTAAAAAATTTTTTTTTCATATTTATTTTTGAGACACAAGAGAGAGTGCAAGAGCGAGTGTGGGGGGTGGGGGTGGGGTGGGGGGGCTCCAGGCTCCAAGCTGTCAGCACAGAGCCCAATGTGGGGCTTGAACTCACCAACCATGAGGTCATGACCTGAGCTGAAGTCGGACACCCAACCGACTGAGCCATCCAGGTGCTCCTGCCTCACTTTTTAAAACGTGTCACTGGTAAGTTTTTCAATGTTATGCCCAAATCCTTGTTTTTCCTCCTTTAAAAGTCCTGTGGTTTTCACCAGCATAGTGCAGGGGTTTTTAGGAACTGATTGGAAAAAAGTTTGCTAACAAAACATCAGCATTGATCTTGTACTCCCCGCCGCCGCCCCTGTATTCTTTACTAGCTTGGTAGGACCTCTGAATCAGTTACCATCCTATGTTGGCAGAGGACCATGCTGGCTCTCCACCTTGTTTTGCACTTCTTCATTTTGGTTTGTTCACCGACCCAGCCCCCCAAATCGTTTCATCATCTGTCAAACCTGGGGTCAAAGACCAGGGGACAGGAGCGCATTGTTGGGCTCATTTGTCCTGGGAAGGTACCTCCTCTCAAAATGGGAGTCCAGCTGTGACCCACACATACAACACACCATTCTTGATTTGCCCCTCCACTGACCCCAGGGCTGAGGTCTTTTTGGTAAGACAAGACAGAAAAGACAGGCAATCCTCCAGGCTTAAGGGCAGCTGGTTGGCTCATTTACAGACAACTGAGTGAACAGCTTAAGTCAGCTGTGAAAATCTCTCCAGTCAGGAAAGGGAACCCACTTTGTGTGCAGCCAGTGACCTGGGGCTCGCCAACATTTCATTTTTGTTTGAAAGGAACTTTGCTTTCATTAAAAGAACCAGATTTCTGTGAGAGCCAAACTACATACTACTCGGTTGGAAGGTGTCACTATCAAGGTTAATTACTGTGAAACCAGGTATGTCATAACTTGAGTCTGAATCTTGGCCACTTGCTACATCCCAGGATTCATAGTGCACAGTATACTGAATAGCTGTAGAATGGTAATTAAGTAATTTTCTTTTTTCCCCCCTCTTCCATGGCCAGCATTCCTGATCTGATCTGGGAGATGATCTTTGATAGGTTGGCATTTAGGAATAGAAGATGCTAAAAAACAAACAAACAAAAAAACAAAAGCAAAAAAAACGGGGGAGGGGCAGCACCTGGGTGGCTCAGGTCATGATCTTGCATTTCGCGGGGTCGGGCTCTGTGCTGACAGCTCAGAGACTGAAGCCTGCTTCAGGTTCTGTGTCTTCCTCTCTCTCTGCCCCTCCCCTGCTTGTGCTCTCTCAACAATAAATGTTAAAAAAAAAAAAAAAAAATGCCAAATTTACATCACTGTATATGTACACACACAGAACAAAGGTATGAGAGCACATTTTTCTTCTGAAGCTCACTAATCTTACACAGATATCACCAAACCCATATTCCATCTATCAAAGGGAAGCATCAAGAACGACACATTTTATGGGTGTTCCAATCCCAGAATGTGCTGGGCAGAAGGGAAATGGGTTTGGACTCATGTAAATCATTAGTCAGGAAAAAGAATTCAAATTCAAGTCCAAATTAAAGTAAAATGGGAGGGATCTAAATATTCAGCACAAGTTTCCCTGTATAGTCTCTTTGAAGATTATTTTACACGTTTATATTATGTACTCCATCACTGTCTGGAGGAAACGGACATGCTCAGATGGTTTCATATGTGAGAAGCATCTGAGCTAACCAAAAGGATGAAGGAAACAAGCTAAGTGGGCAGAGGAATCGCTCCACCAGGGATGTGACCGGTAAAACAACTCACAGCATTCCAAAAAGTCACGTCTTTAATGATGAGAGCGTTATAGTCCACTCTCTCCACCCTGCCTTACCAAGAATTAGGTCACTAGCATGGAATTCAGACCATGGATAGAATACTTGTATCAGATGAGTTTGTTTTGAAAGAAGCCACACTGCCAGGCTTGACCTGCCTTAGTTTCAGCCTCTCTTGTAGGGGTTGTAGTACGGTTAAAAGGTGGCTCAAACAACAGCAAAAGCAGCAAAACCTTTTGAAACCTTTTGGAAAAAAGTCACAAGACTTTAGGTTCTTGGCAGACTTTAGGGAGCAGCAGGCAGTCTACTCTAGAATTAATATCTTGGGCTTGAAATTAATTTCACATCAAAATTAAATCAGATGGGACTTTTGAAAGTGTTAAGCAGCAAATACCATTTAAATGAACCGAAACATGTTTAAAAAAATAGAAGATTCACATTATCATTTGAACGATTCCTCAGCCCAGTGTTTCTAGCCAAGTAGTCGTCACCCATCCCATTAACCCCTGCGTCACGTGGGACATTAATGTGACCCGTAACCTCATACTCCTGGCTGAATATTGCCTGGAGTAGGTGACATCATAGCCCACAGGGAGTTAAAAGATGGTACACATAGGGGCACCTGGGTGGCTCAGTCATGATCCTGCGGTTCAGGAGTCTGAGCCCCGCACTGGGTTGTGTGCTGATAGCTCAGAGCCTGGAGCCTGCTTTGGATCTGTCTTCTCTCTCTGTCCTTCCCCCACTTGCACACCCTCTCTCAAAAATACAAATTAACATTAAAAAAAATTAACGATGGTAGATATAAACAAAGCAACTTGCATGGTCACAACTTGGGCTACTTACTACTTTTTTCTTTTTAACTATGTGCTTTCAAATGAGAAGAAAAGGCTGTCCCCTTCAGTATCCTGCAGGTGTCAGTGGAGGATGACGTATTTCCAGGAACATTCAAATGGATAGGTCTATGTGAGCCTCAGAGTAACCAACTGGTAATAGCTATTAAAACGAAGACTCCGAATTAAAGCAACTTACCAAGGCCACACAGTAAGTAGCAGAACTCATATTCGACCTAGACTGGCTGACTGTAGGCCACTGTGTCCCCTGTCTTCCTCCCACCCCCAAAACTATCTTATCAGCTAGCTCTGTGGTGAAACACACTTACTTGAAACTGATCACATACGCGCATAATCATGGCTTTAAAAGTTCACATATGCATTCTTCTTTCAGTGAAAATGTGTTCATAGATAACAAATAGTAGTTACCGGTATTCCTTTTTTCAGTTGTGCCATAGGACAAATGAGTTGAGGCACTTGTGATGGCCCATAAAGTCTAAAGAAAAGCACAAAACTTATAAAACAAAGGAAAAATGTCCTAGAAGAGAACATTGTAAGAAAATGCTTAGTAGTCATCATGATGATGAATCCTTGGTAGTATGCACATCATAAAAGGAAGAACTCTGGAACACGCCATTTTTTGATAAAGTCCTTTTAATGGAAAATGTAAAACCCCTTTCAACTTTAATGTACAAAGCCATATGTAACACTTGCACTTTTAACAAATAAAAGCAAGCCAATGTTTTAAAAAAATACATCATTAAATGTATATATGTATATATTTACATAGCATATTAAGTTTAATATTTAGCTTTAAAAGTTCACATAAATTTTACCAAAATGAGACAATTTTAAATAAATTACACCTTTTGAAAATGTTAAATTGTACAGTCAATAGCTTCAACAAAATATTGAAGTGTCCGTATTTAGTATCTACTTTATATACTTCATATTTTACAAATTTTACAATTATTTGGCAGTAATTTCTGATTATGACATGAATGCTGTGCGATTCAGCAATTTCCCAAATGCAGGCAATAGCTGGTGTTTGTGTCCTATTCTCACAGTAACTGTCTCAATGTAGTGAAAAATATCCGTTATTTTAGTAAACTGTACAAGGTCACATTTACACTTGATCAACAATATAGCGTAGAATTTTGTGGGTTTTTTTTGTCAAAAATAAATACATCATTTTAAATCTGGCATTTTCACAAACATCATATACACTATAATACAAAAACAGCCATGAAGTGCTGCTTTTTAAATTTAGCTTGTTTTCATAACTAACATTGCATCACAGGAACTGTGACTTATGCTATACTGCTGCGGTATCAGTAACAAGTAATTGCTACAAAAGAGAATTTCTTGGCACTGATGGTTTTATGAAGCTTAAGTCAATGTGCATACTTATCATCGTTCGAAAGTAATTACAGTTCAATGGCCTAAAAGTATCAAACTGGACCACACCTAATTTTCTTCCATATCCTCTACTTCGTCTTCATGTATCTTCAAAGCTCTCACCATTTCCTTAACTGCATGATACAATATATTTTTAACCTGAAAGAGATTTTGATATTTCTAATCACTTAAGCTGGAGATAAATTAAAGCTTTTTTTTTTTTTAATGAGGGAAAGATACACTCAAAATAAAATAAATGTCAAAGTTAAAAAAATGTTAAACTGAAAGTTAAAATAAGGGCCACTGAAAATCATACAGTTAAATGCATACTGTTATTAAGCTGTGGTTGTTATCCTAATGTGACAAACAAGGACAATGACTGCCTAAGTGGTTATGCACATATCGTATTTCTGAATATAAAAGGCACATAAGAACAGGAGTCAGTTAGAAAATTCATCTCCTACCTGTAGTTTATCATCGTAATTGATTTCCTCCTTCAAGAGTCTCAGTTCCTGTGTTAAATGAAATGACTGTACAAGATGTTCTGGAGACACAAAGTCTTCAGTTACCTGAATACAGCTGTGAAAATTCTGTACCTATCCCCGAAACAAAACAGTAAAATAAAAATTTTAGGAGGCAGGAATACCAGAGAACTTATTTTCTCCTGAACATCAAATGCATTTCAAAGCAGAACACCACGCTTTTATGAGAGTTCTATCACTGAAAAGCTTTCATGTGGAGGGACTGTGTAAATGTAGTATTTTTAAGTGATGAAAAGAACTTTTCCAGAAATCCTTCAGAGAGGCTAATAATTAGATTCTAAATTACCAATTTGGTCATGGTGGATTTCTTGGTGTTACTTAAAAAAAAAAAAAAGAGCGCAGCTGATAGGATCTGCTTCCCTGTTTGGTGCAAACAATCTGATGTCGCTCCTCTGGCTTTCAGCATCTGGGTCATTTCACTGTTAATTTTTACACCAGAGAGTGGGTTAAAGCATAAGAAATGAAATTAGTTTGTGAAAAACTGGGAAGAAATCCAGTTCTAGACAGATGTATTGCTCATGACAGTTTTAGAATTATCCTAGGATTTTATTTTTGCCTTTCAAATTAAACAACTAAAGATACATTCAGTCTCTAGTGGCGATATTACTACAACTGATGTCTCCCCTGACTAAAATGGTTTTCACAAAAAGCCAATTTTATGTTATTTATACACCATGTACAAACTGACTTGGTACTTCACTATTTCTTGGAATTGTTATTTTTTTTTTTTATTATTAATGCTTAGTATAATGACAGAGAGAGAACAAAGCTGATCCAGTCCAGATTTTTGTGATGTTCTAGGTCTTACAGTGATATTTAAAGACATCATAAAATTCCTGGGAAAGGAGAAATAACTGAAAACTAAACATTTAAATTAATTCTAATTTTTAAAAGATGAAAATAAGTCTAATTGGGAGGTGTGAAAAGTAAGATAGTAAGTGGGGATAGAGAACTGTGAAAAAATGTGATAGAGTGATGGATTCCCAAAGTGCTGGAATTTCTCCTCTGGGAATAATGTCCACCTGCTCAAGTCTGCAGAGTTAAGTCAAGCACTGTGCCTCCACTGATAACTTGGTAGCATATATAAACATTCTCTTCCGTTAGTCACTAGGTTGTTGGTTCTTCTGTAGGACGAACACAGTGATGCCTCACATTTTCAGCACTGCTATATAGTCTCGCTGGATCTTCACCATGTGTCTCTAGAACAGATGCTCTATTTCACAGAACAGGAAATGATGGATAAGAAGTTCAGTGCCTGTTCCAAGATAAATCAGCCAACAAATGGCAAGCCAACAGGAACCCAGCTCCTGTAACATTTTGTCTAACAGATGCTTTATAGTCCTATATTAACTCGGTCCAGCATACACTCTCCAAATGTCCTTTCACTTATCTGAATGTACTGTGGGGATTAGGCCTTCAAAAGTTCTGCCGTGTACCTTTTAGCATGTCTGCGTCTACTTGTAATTTTTCTCTTCATTGATATTCTAATCTTGTTCATACATCATCTTCCTGATTTTCTTTACCAGAGTCCTTTAGCTCTTTGAGTACACTTATGACACATGACTTAAAGTCTATGTCTAGTAAGTCCAATGTCTGGGCTTCCTTGAGGAGGGACAATTTATGTCGATTGTTCTTCCCCTGTTATTAGGCATTACTTTATGGTTTCTGTTTATGCCTTGTAACTTTTTCCTGAAAAATGGACACCTGAACATTATAATGTGGTTACTGGAAGTCAGATTCTCCCTGTGCCTTAGGGTTTGCTGCTGACTGCTGAAGGCTGGAGTCATCTATATTTTTTGTGACTTTTCAACACTATTTCTGTTAAGACTGTATTATTCCTTGTTGGGTGTGATCACTGAAGTCGCTGTTCCATTATCTGTGGTCAGGCAGTGACCTGCCAGAGATTTTCTAAATGCCCCAAATCAGCTGTCCTTTTCTTTATACTGAGCAGTCCCCTGGTTGATGTAAATTTGGATTAAATTCCAGAGTTCTGAAAAAGTTGATTCTGTTGGTTTTACCAGTTTATGGTTGTTTTAAAATCATTTTTAGGACCATGACATTTATTATTGCTTATAAATACTATTACGTTTTCTGGGCTCCTGGGTGGCTCAGTCGGTTAAGCATCTGATTTCGGCTTGGGTCATGATCTCACAGTTCGTGAGTTAGAGCCCCACATCTGTGATAGCAAAGAACCTGCTTGGGATTCTGTCTCCCTCTCTTTGCCCCTCCCCTGCTCGTGTTCACTCACTCTCTCAAAAAATAAACTAAAAAAAAAATGCTGTTATGTTTTCTAATGACCTCAACTTGATACATTTTACATAAAGGCTTACAGTTAGTGTGAAGAGTCAAGAACACATTTGAACTCTTCGTTCCACTTATTAATTCTGGGCCATCTTTGAGTCAAATTTCTCACCTTCTTGACAAACTGTCTTATTCATACTTGCCTTCAGGACCAATTATAATCATAAACAGGTAATGTTAAAAAAGTGTAACTCTTTGTGTTCACAGGTTATTATCTTGCCACTGATTGCCATATACACAAGTGACTTGTGAGAACTTCAGAGTTAAAGATTTTGCCAAAGTCCTTTTAGCATTATGAATGCAGAGAATTCACAAGTAGCAATATTATAAACTCACTACAAATGGCCAAACACAATCAATGAAGATAAATAGTTAAGGACAAATTTATCACTGAAGATTTTGTGACTTTTTTTTTAATAAAGTTTTTTTTTTATTTTGAGAGAGAAAGTGAGTGCACATGTGTGAGCAGCGGAGGGGCAGAGAGAGGGAGAAAGAGAAGGGAGAGAGAATCATAAGCAGACAGAGCCCCAAATAGGGCTTGATCCTGTAAGATCATGACCTGAACCGAAATCAAGAGTCAGATACTTAAGCAACTGAGCCACCCAACACCACTGTGGCTTTAAAAAAGGAAAAAAAAAAAGGGGGGGGTTTCTTTTAAAATAAAGGTCACTATGAACGTCAGGGTACTAGAGCTAAGACCAAGGAAATCCTGGAGGTGAAGGTCCACCTGCCCCATCTAATGATATATCGGACTTTCACAGATTCAGTCATGTTTGCCAGTGAAGATAAGCCGGCAACTAACTGAAGAGGGAAGTTCTTTTTTTTTTTTTTTTTTAATTTTATTTATTTATTTTTGAGAAACAAAGTGAGACAAAGTGTGAGCAGGGGAGGGGCAGAGAGAGAAAGAGACACAGAATCTGAAACAGGCTCCAGGCTCTAAGCAAGTGGTCAGCACAGAGCCTGATGCAGGGCTCGAACCCACAAACTGTGAGATCATGACCTGAGCTGGAGTCGGATGCTCAACCGACTGAGCCACCAGGTGCCCTGAGTAGTTAATACATATGGAGAGTTGTGTCAATGATACTTTCCCTCAGCTAGGCCTCTCAAAGTGCTCACTGATGACAAACCAAAGAATACAATGGATCATTTGGTCAAAGCCATGTTTTGATAGATGCCCTGGATTTGCAAGGGCTTCTTATCTGCCTGGTTTTCGAGGCGTGGTCCTCAGAGAGTACCATCAGCATCACCTGGGAACTTGTTAGAAATGCAAAATTTCAGGTCCCCCCCTTGGACCCACTGAATCAGAAATTCTAGGGGTGGGGTCTAGCAATCTGTGTTTGATTAAGCCCTTGAGGAAATTCTGATGTATGTTTAAAGCACAAGAACCACTAATTAGAGTTTGGGTTTATTTTAAGGGCTACCTGTAGTCTGTTGGAAGTGAAGTCATCAACGAAAAGTTTTCAGGACCTCTAAGGACTAAATGAGTTGTAAATGGTAATACATCTCAAATCCAAGTTAATATGGTGAACGTTTTTTTTCCTTTTAATTTTCTCTCAAAACCACGTTATCATCACTTGTGAGTCATGGACAGCACCCTTTCAACAGAGTACAAATAACCATGCTGTCATTATCACACCACATAAGGAAAAGAAGACAGAAATTGTTGTGCTTATAGCTGGCGATTCTATGCCAAAATCTGCTGCGGAGCTGTCCTAGAGCACTCAGCGAGCTAGCGGCGAAGCTCAGAATAGAATCTGCCAGTCTAGGTTATCCATGCAGTTTCAGTGTACCGGAGTGGGATATCTTTTATACTCTAGAAATCTACGATGAAATTTGCTCTCTAGAATCTAAGTGATATTTCTACCTAGCTCAAAAGAGAGAATGTTTTTCTATGTACTTATGTGTACAGTCATAAGTGGAAGTTATATTCCAACCTAAGTAAACTTTCTGAAGTGGCCAGAGAAGACACATACAGAATGAGGCTAAAATTGACATGTTTGTACAAAGAGCACAATATATATAAATTGTGGAAAGTCATAACTTTGTTTTCATCTGTACTTGTGTGAAAATATGTTGTATATGAGAACATATTTTCAAGCTGTCAGGACTTACAAATATTTAAATGTATTATCCTAAACATGGGAGACGGCAATGAAAAACAGAAAGCTCTGTCCTCAAGAACCTTCTATTCCAGTGTGGATTAAAAGACAATAAATAAGTAAATTATGAATAATATTAGAAGGTGATGACCAAAATGGAGGAAAATAAAGCAGGGGAGATGACAGGGAACTGGGAGACACAATTTGCAGTTTAAAACTAGGGTGAGTGGGATGCCTGGGTGGCTCAGTTGGTTAAGCGGCCAACTTCAGCTCAGGTCATTTTCTCGCGGTCTCTGGGTTTGTGCCCCGCGTTGGGCTCTTTGCTGGCAGTTCAGAGTCTAGAGCCTGGAGCCTGCTTTGGATTCTGTGTCTCCCTCTCTCTCTGCCCCTCCCCTGTTTGCTTTCTGTCTCTGTCTCTCTCAAGTAATAAACATTTTTTTTTTTAAACTTTTTTTTTTTCAACGTTTTTTATTTATTTTTGGGACAGAGAGAGACAGAGCATGAACAGGGGAGGGGCAGAGAGAGAGGGAGACACAGAATCGGAAACAGGCTCCAGGCTCTGAGCCATCAGCACAGAGCCTGACGCGGGGCTCGAACTCACGGATCGCGAGATCGTGACCTGGCTGAAGTCGGACGCTTAACCGACTGCGCCACCCAGGCGCCCCAAGTAATAAACATTTTTTAAAAATTAAAAAAAAAAAAAAAAAAAAACTAGGGTGAGGAAGGTGACATTTGAGCAAATAAAGCCTGTAAAGAATGTTAAGAAGGAAGTCTTACAACAGATATCTGAAAAAAGAATTCCAGGCCAAAGGATTAGCAAGTACAAAGGCCCTGGGGTACAAACATGTATGGTGTATGTGAAAACGGTAGCAATGGCAGGCAGGGTGGTCAGAGAGAAGTAAGGAGGAGAGAAGTAGGGGAGGAAGGCAGTGAAATTGTGTATGTGTGTGTGTGTGTGCGCGTGTGTGTATACATGAGAGCATGGACAGGATACAAATAAAGATCATTTATGGCCTGGGGAAGCTTTGAGTGGAGTGTTCTATGAACAAAACTTTTTAACAGTATCACTCTGCCTAGTATTTTGAGAAAACATGGTTTTTTCCCCCAAAAAAGCAGCAGCAGAGAGACATGTACATGGCATAGAATCTCTGTGGTAACACTGGTTACCTTTGAAGGAGAGGAGCTGGGGGCAAAGGTGAGAAAAAGACGGAATTTTTACTGTGAACCCTTTGTACTGTTTGAATTCTTAAAAATCATATAAATGTATTACATTTAAACATAAAAATTATTTGAAAATAGTCCTTTCAACAGATAATAGAACTGATATGTCCATATGCAAACAAAAAACAAAAAAACCTCGGTCCAATACTTTGCATTATGTACAAAAATTAACTAAAAACCAGTCACAGACCTAAATTTAAGACTAACAACAATAAAGCTTATAGAAGAAAACGTATAAGAAAATATTTATGATCTTGGGCTACACAAAAATTTTGGAATTACAACAATAATAAAAGTATGATACATAAAAGAAAAAAACTGATCACCTGAACTTCATCAAAATTAAAACACTTCTCTTTAGAAGACACCATTAAGGGGGTGCCTGGGTGGATCAGTAGGTTAAGCATGTGACTTCAGCCTAGGTCATTATCTTGCCATTACTGAGTTCGAGCCCTGAGTCGAACTCGGTTGCTGACAGCTCAGAGCCTAGAGCCTGTTTCAGATTCTGTGTCTCCCTCTCTCTCTCTGCCCCTTCCCCACTCACACTCTATCTCTCTCAAAAATAAACATTAAAAAATTTTTTTAAAAAAGAAAAAAAAACCCAACTGCGAAAATGTACAAAATATTTGAACACACATTTACCAAAATGGATATAAAGATGATAGCAAATAAGGACATGAAAAGATGCTAAACATACCTGGTTATTAAGAAAATGTAAATTAAAAGTATGAGATACCAATGCACATGTATTCAAATGCTTGCAAACAAAACTGACAATAAGTACTGACTTATCACTGTCCCCAGATGGAAACCACCCAAATATTCTTTAATTGGTAAGTGGATTAAAAAAAAAAAACATTGTATTTATACACAGAACAACTACCCAGTAATCAAAAGAAACCAAATACTGATACACACAACATGGATAAATCTCAAATGTATTACATGTTGAGTAAGAAAAGTCAGATTCTAAGGGCGACATATCATAGGACATTCTAATACAGGCAGAACTATAGGAGGAAACAAGTGGTTGTTGGAAAGTCAAGTTGGAAAAGTTGACTAATAAGGGGCAGGAGGGAATTTTTAGGAGTCATGGAAGTGTTCACTATTTTGTTGTGTTGTTACCTCACTATATAGTTCTCAAAACTTACAGAATGCACATATATAAAATTATACCTCGATTTAAAAAACTACACTGTACAGTTTTATTAACTTGAAGAAAGTAGATACTAGATAAAGTTAAATATGTAAGGATTTTCAGGAGAACTTGTTTCATATTATCAAAGAATTCTTTCTATTTACAAAAGGATTCACTGCACTATTCTCTTAAAAAGACTGCTTCATTGAGGATATTTTATTTTTTTGTTACTGATTAGCTCTTTTCTGATAAGAGACTAGAAGGCAAAAAAAAAAAAAAAAAAAAAAAAAGGGGGATGTGGGGTGAATCCCATTTAAACTTTAACCATAGGGACACCTGGGTGGCTCAGTCGGTTGAGTGACTCTTGGTTTCTGCTCAGGTCATGATCTCACGGCTAGTGGGTTCGAGCTTGGGATTCTCTCCCTCTCTCTCTCTCTCTCTGCTCCTCCCCTACTCACAATCTCTCTCTCAAAACAAATAAATGAATAAAAAACTTAAGAAAAATTAATGAAAAAATAAAGCTGAATCAAAAATGAAACAACTCTGATCACTGACCATGGGACAATAAAACAATTTAATATAAATAATGTATTAATTTAATCAACACATTTAATATATTTTTTCCTCCAGGAAGTTATTGTGGTGAAACAGGTGTATTATGTTTGTGTTTTACTATCATAAATGCCATTTGATATTTAAGAATGATAAATCTAACTCTGAGCTTGACATATTAAAAACTAAGTAACTATTATCATTTATGGAGTATTTGTGGTATTATATAACAATGTCACAACACTACATAGGCAGTTATTGCACATATATGGTTATACAAAATGTGGAAAATTTTCCATGTCTTATGTAAAAGTACACATATGAGATATGTATAATATCTTAATAACCAGGTGGTGGGAAAGGTGGCGAACCCACTCTGGGGCAAACTAGCTTTTTGGGTTCTTGGGTTTCCCCTACACACTTCGTTACTGTGAACGCTAAGCTGGTCCACAGTGGCTCCAGTCTATAGGAATCCACTGTATGCTTTTAATACAATCCTCCAAGCCCACTATGCCATTTTGCCAAGTGCCACATAGTCAAGCCACAGAAGTAAGATAAGGTGTTTTAGTTTCTAAATTTTGTGGATCAGTAGCTATGAAAATTACGTACTATCTTTCTTTGGAAACATTATCACTATGTTAGCAACCTGACAAGGGGGGAGTTACACAAAAGCCTGAATTTCCGAACGGTCTAGTCAATACTTCATTCTGCTCAATTTGGTGCCTTGGAAAATGTGTGATCTCCTAAGTCTTATTAATAACTTAAGTGTTAAGTCTCACTACCAGGAACCGAATATATAGTATCTCATTTTCCCCTTAAAAAGACTTAAAAATTAGATTTACATCCACTAAACCAGAAACAATACAAAAATGGAAATCTGGCTCATGTTAAAATAATTTCAGTTCTCAAACCATTTAACTACGTCAGATCTCTTCAAGCACGGGAAAGCTATCTTGGTAATTTCTTAAGGAAAACAAACGGGTGCGGGTCATTCTCCTACTTACCAGAACAATTCATTTTTCAAAATTGGTTCTTTCAGTAAATAGACGTGTTGGAAATAAGTTTGTACGCACCTGATGAAGTGCTCCTGCTGGTAAGACAATGGCATCACCAAGGAACTGAATGAGAGTGCAAGTTCTGACTCCATATTCCTCAAGCAGTCTTTGGCGGAGCTTTCTGTTCACATACCAGCTTTGGTCACGTATTGGATCATGTTCTGGTAGAACTTCAAGGCCTTGTTCTTTTGAAATCTGCAATATGGATTAAAATTAGAATATATACCTCAGTTTTAAGTAAGGA
The DNA here is from genome assembly GCF_024362965.1 of Panthera pardus. Lineage (NCBI taxonomy): Eukaryota > Metazoa > Chordata > Mammalia > Carnivora > Felidae > Panthera > Panthera pardus. Next base: position 24,368,956 of record NW_026526788.1, read on the forward strand.
AAATGATAAATCCCGTTCAGTTAAATTTCAATTTTCTTTACAATAACCATCTCTTGTTCTAATAATCTTAACCATCTTTTGTTCTTAAAATCTTATGGAATGTGTGCACTTAAGGTAATAATATTCTACGACAATTTGAAAAGCCAAAGGACATTACAACAATATTGCACAAAGAGGTTCTGTTAGTAAAGTGAATCATACTACCACCTTTTAAAAAAAAATGTGTTTATTTTGAGAAAGAGAGTGAGTAAGTGTGGGGGAGGGGCAGAGAAAGAGAAAGGGAGAGAATCCCAAGCAGGCTCCACAGGGTCAGCACAGAGCCCTGAGGGGTTTGGGGTTTGATCTCCCAAACCACGAGATCATGACCTGAGCACAAGACTCAGCACAAGACGAGAGTCTTGACCTGTGTCAAGACTCAGATGCTTAACTGGCCGAGACACCCAGTACCCCTATACTATCACCTTCTCAGCTCCTCCTTGCCCCATGAAGATTCTATCCATTTGGTTTCTTTACTGTTATTTCAAGAGTACAGCACAGAGATTAGGGAAAGCTCAGTTTAGTAGCTTTTTTTCCAAGAGCCAAACCATCCATATGTATAGACTTCTTAAACACTTCCTGATCCTGATCTTTTTAGAAAGGTAAGTACAGGGGCGCCTGGGTGTCTCAGTCAGTTATGCGTCTGACTTCGGCTCAGGTCATGATCTCATGGCTCGTGGGTTCCAGCCCATGTCAGGCTCTGTGCTGATGGCTCAGAGCCTGGAGCCTGCTTTGGATTCTGTGTCTCCCTCTCTCTCTGCCCCTCTCCCACTCATGCTTTGTCTGTGTCTCTCAAAAATAAATAAAAAACATTAAAAAACATATACGTACAAAGGTAAATACCTTTATATTACTAAACTTTTAATCTTTGAAAAACCAATTTCAAGGGACACTTTTACTAAAATAAAGATCCTACCTTCTTTAGATATTTCTGTGACATATTAGTTTTTGTATCCTGTACTTTTTACTACTTTTCACCAAGGGAAACATCTGACTCATCAACAGATTAGTTCTTTACTAAAAAGGAGATAGGGGAGCACTAGCAACTGAGAAGAAGTTTGCCATTCAAATATCTCAACATGAAATGGGCTTTAAAAGGAGTAAGAGAAAGGAGTTTCTGACTTTCAACAGCAACAAGAAATCCTGTCCTCTTTCGAAGCAAAAATTATTTAATGATCTTATGTTGCTGAATGATAAATGAAGTTACGTTAAAAATTTCTAGGGGCGCCTGGGTGGCTCAGTTGGTTAAGTGTTCGACTCTGGATTTCAGTTCAGGTTATGATCTCACAGTTCAGGAGTTCAAGCCCTGCACTGGGCTTTGTGCTGACAGCGTGGAACCTGCTTGGGATTCTCTCTCTCAAAATAAATAAACAAACAAACAAACAAACAAACACACACTAAAAAAAAAAAAGAAAAAGAAAAAGAAAATGAACAAGTTCTTGGGGCACCTGAGGGGCTCAGTCGGTTAAGTGACTAGTTCTTGATTTTGGCTCATGATCTCACAGTTTGTGAGATCGAGTCCCGTGTTGGGCTCCGCACTGACAGCAGGGAGCCTGCTTGGGATTCCCCCTCCCCCACTCACACTCATGCTCTCTCTCTCCTCTTTAAACATAAATAAACTTAGAAAGAATTACTAAGTCCTTGCTCAAGGTGAAGAAGTAAACTATTCGTAACCCAAATTATACCTTTTGAAGAAATTCCCTTATCTTGTCAATGTCTTTCCCTGCATAAATATGCCACAGAGCACCAGGTATTTCACTTGAGTCCTTCAATCGTTTTCTTAAAACATCATCCAAATCTTCTTCCTCCAATTTCTTGAGTACTCCTGAAACATAGGAAAATATTTTCAAATTAGTCACTAAAGAGCACCAGGGAGCCAAGTGTCCTAGAAGTGACCTACGAGAGCAGCACAGTGCCTGACTAGATAGGACTCTTAAGAGAGGAGGTACACACACAGTTATACTGTTAGAAAACAGAAAACACTGACCCTAAGGAGGGGGAGAGTAACAGTAACTTTCCCAGATCATTTGTTTTCTGACATTAAACTTCACTGTTCTATGAATTAAAAAAAAAGGAGGAGGGGGATTATTGGGGTAGAGAAAGCTTATCTTTTATAATAAAGGCCTCTAGGGGGAGACAACTATATGAAAGAATATGCCCAGGAGGAGATAGGAGGCAGGAGAGCCATTACAGGTGGAGGAAAAAGCGTATGCTTTCAGTAGGTCAGTATTTCTTGATGTGTTTTAAGCATTAACCCGAAACATTCCTTTTTAAAAAAACACTCCTTTTTTTTGGGATCATCTATAAACAGTGGCAAAAGCTTCAGATAAAGACAGCCAAAGGATTAAAATGGATGTTTTCTCAAAAGACCAAATACTATGCTACAAATGAGGGATTGAAGTTGTGCAAGAATAAAGATAAATAACAGTCTCAGCATTTAAGGACATGAAAGACTAGTTAAAGAGAAATGCAGGTATAACCTCTGTATTGGAAAATAAATGCTAGAGGGGTTGATTTGAATGAAGTACAATGAGGCACAAAAGAGTTAATTAACTACGTAGCATCAGAGGCTTTAAAAAGAACAGTAATCTGAACCATAAGTCACACATTTCTGTATTAGAGCTAAGACTATAACCCAAGTATGCCCAACTCAAATCCTGGAGAGGGGGGGGGGCTCGGGGGCAAAGAGTTTTTATCTATTATAATCAAGGGTCAATCTAAGAAGCTAAAAAAGAGTGTAAAAAGGATTTTCTAGTTTTGGGGGAATTTAGGTTGTGTTTTATGGAAGCTGTCAAATACACAGAAAAACAGAGTGAATACTACAAATGAACCCCCATGTTTTCAGCACCTAGTCACTAAGTTTAGATACATCCTTGGCTCCAGATATAGAACTGGTGAAGTATGTGGTAGGTGGGTAATGTGTAGAATTTCACATGAAGTAAATGCAAACTAGAAAAGATAAAAAATAAATAAATAAAATTCTCGGACCCTAGAAAAGCCTGTGATTCCATAAGGTGTTAAGAACTAGGGGACTAGTACTCTAGAAGCCAAAGGCAGCATTTGAAGAAGACGCAGTGACTAACAGTGCCATTTATTACAGAGGGTAAGTATTAAGACCAGAAAGAAACCACTAAAACCACTTAAACTGTGAATGTTGTGAGGGCCGCAGCAATAGTAATTTCAGCAGGGCAGCAGGTACAAGGCCAACCCGCACTGAGCTGAAATGTGAATGGCGGTTGACAGGGACAGCAAAGAATCTGTTATGAGGGCAGGAGTGATAGGATGGCAGTGAGGAAGACAAGATTTGACGGACGTTTCCTTTTGATAAAGAAGAAATAGTCTAGAGTGTACTCCTATTCCAAAGAAAATAAACCAGTCAGGAGGGAAAGTATAAAGAAGAGGACAGCAGGTGGAATGAGGTTTCAGAAAGAAATCCAGAGGATGGAACCTAAAACCTATACACTGGGTAGAGAGCTTATTTCTACTTAGGAGAAAAGATTCCTTCCCTGATAGTAGAGAGGAAAAAATGAAGAATGCTTGAGGCACAAACCACATCTTATTCATCTTCAGACACCCAGTGCCCAGTTTCTAATATCCAATAAATGTTTATAAGTGAGCCTAATGGTTTATTTTCACAAACAGAACATTTAAAGATAGCAAGGGTCAAATAATAATACTCATTTTTAAAACTAAAATTCCTATTATATCAAAAAAAGACAGGCAAATCAACCACTCTTAAAGTAATAAAGATCAGAATATCTCTCTATCTGCTGCAAATCTTTTTGCAATCTTTGCTGTTTACTGAGAGGCTGACATTCTGGACAATAAGTCCTAGTGTGTGTGGTTATTTAACTGTCATCCCAAAGACCACTATTCAAGTTTCTTTACCTGCTTTTGAAAGAATGCCATTTCCTTTGGCTATGCCAACATAGACTAGAATGTTTACAACATCAGAGACTTCAACATGGAGATTTGTTGTTCCTATGTCATGATCTTTAGCAGCAGCTACACCTGTGTATAAAAAAAAACTTTTACTTGACCGAACACATATCCTAAATATTCTCCCCAAAATCGGCTCTATGAGGAACATTTGTTAATTATAATTTGAGCTATACTCTCCTTGTTTCAAAACCTGCTTCCCAAAAGCCACAATGCAAGAAATTCCCATAAAAATCAATAGAAAATGTAAATATTTTGCAAGGAATCCATAAGTACTTAACTATATTGGCTATTAATTTCCAATATACTATTTGAGAGGAAAAAAAGATTTCAATGGATTACTAGAAAACAGATTTAGTAGTACCTAAAAATAATGACAATTATCTTTGGACAGAAGTTAAAATTTCATATAATTCCAAATTCATGGAAATGTAAATATATACCTACCATAGGCACTGCACAACCTGGGTCCTAGATCAGGGCGCACAAAAAATCCTGGCAAATGAGAGGCCAAGTTGAATTTTCCTTCTGGATTACAATATTCTGGCAATGGCAGGCTTTTTAAAAGATCTTCATATCTGAAGAATAATAACACTGACTTGAACACAGATTTACATTCTTTTCTTAAAATTTCTAATGTTTACATTTTTTGAGAGAGAGAGACAGAGTGCGAATAGGAGAGGGGCAGAGAGAGGGAGACACAGAATCTGAAGCAGGCTCCAGGCTCTGAGCTATCAGCACAGAGCACAATGCGGGGCTCAACGTGGGGCTCAACCTCACAAACCGTGAGATCATAACTTGAGCAAAGTTGACAAACTAACTGAGCAACCCAGGTGCCCCTACAGATTTACATTCTTCAGTGCTTTCATAATTTTCAAGTTGTTCAAAAGTTAATACAACCTTTCTCTAAGGACTTTGACAGGTAACACTTTCCTTGACCTCATTCAGTTAAAATTTTTTTTAAACATCTGAGAAAGAGGACACCCCTGACCTCATTCAGTTTAAATGAATGCGTAAGACAAGGGCAAGCAAGCATCAAACAGAAGTGACAATGACTAAAATTGCAGTTCTGCTTCTCTAGTCTTAGAAAATTAAAAGCATGAATGGGTGCCTGGGTGTCTCAATCAGTTAAGTGTCAGACTCTTGATTTCAGCTCAGGTCATGATCTTGTGGTTTGTGGGATCAGGCCCTGCATGGTGTTCTGCACTGACAGCATGAGCCTACCTGGGATTCTCTCTCTCCCTCTCTCTGTACCCCTCTCCCACTCTTGCTCGGTCTCTCAAAATAGACACGTAGATAGATAGATGGATAGGCAGACAGATAAATACGTACATAAAGCACCGACAGAATGGAGGTTCCAAAAAGAATTCCATGTCCTTTGACATTAGCATTCTTTTCTTTACTTCCTAACATAAAGACTTTATCCTGCTGAGGCTACAGAGATTGGGTTTTGCTTTTAATTGGCAAAGAAAATGCCTACAGGTCAAATATACAGTTCCTTATCCTACTTCTGGGGATAATCTCAGCTCAATTTCAAAAACCCAGGGGTTAAAAAAAACAAGTTTTAAAATCTATACCTTGCTGGCATCATAGTCTTGAAGTCTTCTCCTGAAGGGCAATCTTTCAATTTTAAAACAACTGTTTCTCCACTTTTCATTTTTTGCCGTTCTATAAAGAATGCAATTTATTACTAAAAGATAATCTCTGCCTTTTCATTGTTATTAATGTTTGGAGAGGAAGGAAGAGATGTAAAATGAATGATTCAATTGTACAGTAGGTATTTAATGAATGCTTGCTCATTGCCTTTAATTTCTTATGTACTTACATAGTTTTAGGAATTTTATTCCTTAAGTATATAGGTACTTATAATAGTGCAAAAATATTCTTTAAAAATTTTTACAATTGTTATTGAAATCAGTCTTACATTTTTACTTTTAATTTCTAAGTGTTTTACATACATAACTCTCAAAGGTTTATGGGGTTGCCAAAAATACTCGCCATATAAGGAAACATGGTATGAATAACTTATGTATGGTCAAAGGAAATTAGGGGTGGAGCCAGGAATAAGATTCAGTCTCTTGTTTCTAAGTATTTGTTTCTTTTTTTATTAGCCAAAGTAATATAGAAGTTTCAAAGATTAAAAATCTGTTAAGTCATATTTGTAATTTATCATTATTGGAGAAGTATGTTTCAGAAAACAGTAAAACAAACAAAAAAACAACATACTTGAAACTTCTTCAAAACCATCCCAGAACTCCTTAACATTGGCATTTGAAATAATGCTGTCTTTGCAGTTCAAGAGATCAGCTTGGTGGTCTCCAAAATCAAGACTAATTGACTCCGCCTTCCACAAGCTAATGTTCATTTTCTTATGCACACCAGAAACCACTGCAGGCTTATAAATAGATAGATCAATAAATAAGTTAAAAGGTATATAAGGACACTCAAAATTTGATTTTATATGCACATACAACAAATGGATAACAGCTTAAGTTTCAGGACTAATGACAAACTGTGAGAATAAAAGAGACTATTAAAAATAGTCCCTAACCTGGAAAGATGTTTACAATATACTGTCAAAGAGAAAAGATAACGGGAGAATGCCATATAAAGTACACTGCCATTTTTGAAAATTAAAATGTGTAGTAATTTTTAGGAAAGAAGTCAAAAAAGCTATACTAAAAATTTTTGTTCTGGGCAGTATAAATATGGATTTTTGGTTGCTTTATCTATAGACTAATTTTTGAAGATAGAACACAAGCTACTTACACATTTGTATGTATCTAACATACATAATAAGATTTTACAATAAAATACATACAGTCATTGAGATTAAAACATAATTTGTATCACTTAAAACACACAGGAGGTTCTTTACCTCCACAAGGATCATGATAAATAAAAACATTAAATAACCAGGCATAACATTAAATTTCAAGCTTAATGGCTGATTCCTTAAAAGTAAGTCTCTCCTTTGAAATCATATGAAATTTGAATTCCCTCAAGGCTATTTAATCCTAAAACTAACAACTGAAGATTTATAGCTTCTAAGACTCCAATGCTGATGTAAAAAACAAAACAAAAAACAAACACACAAAAAACAAAACAAAAACCTTTAAGATAGTCTGATGTACTGTTCTTAAGGTTTTTTTTTTTTTTTAATTCCTTTATTATAAAAGAAGCAAAAATCTGGGATATGGAGAACAAAGAAAGTTGTGATTTGAGAATCTCTTGTAAAATATAATATATAGTAAGTAATCTTAAACTTCATTAAGACAATTAAAATTTGGGGAACCATAGAGCATAATAACCTTTGGCTTGGGTTATCAGAAAAGGTATCTCAAAAGAAAAGAAAAACAACAAAAACCATCCTTGAGTCTAGTTAACTACTTGGGTGACTATTCCATTAAACCTCCTTTCAAGGGAGTAATGATGTACATCCAACATTTAAAAATAGGTTCAGTTAGGGGCGGCTAGATAGGTCAGTAGGTTGAATAACTGACTCTTGGTTTCGGCTCAGGTCATGATCTCACGGTTCATGAGATCGAGCCCCACACTGGGCTCCACACATTGACAGCATGGAGCCTGCTAGATATTCTCTCCCCCTCCCTCTGCCCCTCCTCTCCTCACACGTACGTGCACAAAACACTGTCTCTCTCAAATAAGTGAACTTAAAAAAAAAATCTTATCAGCTATTAGATAACTAACTATTATTGGCAATTTATGTATTAATTCCCAGCCCCTATTATGGCTATCCAGGAATACTCCTAACCAGCCCAATGCCACTCTTTCTAATGGTAACCATATTGTTAAAAAAAAAAAAAAAATGATAGAGGCAAAATAACTAGTGTATTAGAATCTTCTGAAGCAGATTCCTAGGGTACGTACCATCATCATCATCTTCCTGAAATAATGGAAACCTACCTAATTTGACTCCTTGTCTCTAGTCTTATTTTCCCCTAATTCAACTTTCAATCTGCTTTGCTGTCAGTTAATTTTAAAATGTCAATCTGATTACTTTGATTCCTCAAATAAAACCAACAGCTACAGAATAAAATTCAAACTCCTTAGTGTGATTAAGGCCCTTCATAATCATAACTCTAATTACCATTTCCTCACCATTATCCCACAGAACTCTTATCTGTGTTCCAGGCAAACAAAACTACTTAACAGTTTCCCAAGCACCTGATGCTTTTGATTATTTCCAGTATCTTGTTCACATCCAGAAAATTTTCACTTAACCCGAGACATCAATTCAGACTACCCCTTTTGAATTAGTACTCTAGCCTAATCATTCCCTCTTTTGGTTTTTTTAGAGTACCTTAAAATGGTCCTTAGCATATTTAATGTATTTATTAAAATATTTCCGTTGACTGTTCAAGCACACAGAAAATCAAAAGGTCTAAATTATGACCCACCAATGGCATCAGGGCTTCAAGGAGAGCCAACCAGAAAAAAAAGAAAAAAAAGAAAGAAAGGAGGGGGAACTAAATATTGTGTATGTGCAATGAATGGGTATGATTTTTTTCTGGGGAGAAAGGAAACAAGCTTTCTTCACAATGTGAAAAGGTTTAGTGACTTAAAAAGATTAAGAAACTTTGCACTAAAATAGTTTGCTCATGTACTTATTTTTATATAACTTACTCATTTTATATATCTTTAAAGGCCAGCAAAAAGACCAGGTTTTATTAGGTACTCAATAACTACCTGCTCAATGAAGAAAGTAAAATAAAATAGCAAAGAATGTTTTCCAGAAAGCAAGAAAAAACAACATGACAATAGTAAGTCATGCAAATTCTCAATTTTGTTCACAATTTTTGTTCACATTAATGTAATAAACTGCCATCTCACATGAGTGCCAAACATTCTATCAAAACTTTGGTCAAAGGGAAAATCATTTTTATTTGAACAGAATTAAATAATGGCATTTGTCATTCAAGATCTGATGAACTAACACACCAATAAATGCTCTACGGATAAACATTAAAGGCAAAAACATCTACACTTTTCATTAGTCCAAGGAAAGTGCTTCTAGTATTAACACTTTAATAATAGATACGTATCTGTTAACTGGATCAAAGTACAAATGTAAAAAAAGGCACTGCCAAATTTGGTAAATATATGGCTTTATTAAAAATCTGTTGACTGATAGCTAAAAAAATGAAACATCAAACAACCCGTGCTTCCCTGTTAATTCATATAAATCTGACCAAAGAATATAAATTCAGAACCAGTAATTCTGGTAACCTTTTTGTTTTCGAGATCTGACTTCCAAATCCAGTAAGTACTATCTTTCCCCTTTCTTCTTATCCAACCAGTTTGTTTCCCTAATCAGCATAAAATACTCACTTGTCCATGTTTCCAACACTCTCTGAAAAGCTTCCAATTATTAATATTTTTATAATCCTGAAGCCACAGAATATGCTTCTCGCAGATCCAAGAATGTGGCACGTCATTGTACAACATACTGTTTTCCTCCGTGGACGAATTTCTGCACTCTCTAGGCTCTTCTTTCAGCTCTGGTTTTACATTTATCTTAGAGGCTTTATTTGGTGGAATTTTGTTTTCAACAACTGAAGCAATTATGTCATCAAGAATGTTTGGCATAGTTCTTCCACTTTTACCACTCTATTAGGGGAAAAGTTGTATTTTGAGAGGAAACATATATACATTTTTAAACTTTCACTAACAACGAACATTAACATTTTATCTGCCTTCAAGAATATCTAACCATGTCAGCAAATAGGGATCTGTAGTCCCTACACTGTTCCTAACAGGTATGAACCAGAAGTCTGGTGGTCTTCCATGTGAGAATCTGCCAGGTCTGCAAAAACTGCAACTGTGGCCTTTTACATTATTTTAGGACTAGGGCAGACAAGACAGATAGGTGGAATTTCCCATATACTTTTAAAGATCACTAAAAATTTGTGCCTACCTATGCAATTACTGGTTTTTATTTTCTTCTGGTGCATAATTAAAACAAAAATGGATTACTAAATATTTTAAGTAAAAAACATTAACTTCCATGTGGTTTATTTCCCCTACTGGATAGATACATGGTTTTCAAATTCTGAAGGAGTTATCTTAGGGCTCTTCTGGCATGAAACGCCCCTCCCTCAACCTTTTTCACATGGGAAAAAACCTAAAATCTCCAACTTTTAAGCTACGAGATTTATAATGCAATTGGGAGTATGTCTGGTAATTGGTGTATTTTATTTCATTTGCATCTATTTGTTGTGTAATTCACAGCCAAATCCCCAAATCATCTAAATTTAAGGTCCATATGAAAACCAAAAATCTGGCATCTCACTCACTGGGGTTCCCATCGAATACACTGGGGCAAAGGCAATGCCAGCATCTGTAGAACCCACACGGAGCTTGCCAGCTGTTGTGGTCAGTAAATCTCGTAAGGTTGAGCCTTGTTCATTATTCTGGGACACAGGAGGTGATGTTCTGCTACTTGGAGAATCAGGATTGTCGTGTTCTCTCTCTTCTTTAATTTGATTTTCAAGGGCAAATTCTTTGTTTTCTGAAATACAACATTTACAAAATTCAAATAAAACTAATCATGCTGCTAAAGTACAGACAAAACTGGGACCCTACATTTGATAGTGAGAGATAAAAAGTGTAGCACTAGTGATTTATTCACCTGAACACACACCAGAGGATGGGTTAGATCCTTCAAAATGGAGTCAAACAGTTTGAATATGAAAAGGCCTTCCTCAATATCTTAGACATGTAGCTGAGTTTGCACCTGTCACAAATGAAAAATGCTATAGCTAAAACAGGGAGAAAGTATAGTTTAAGTTACAAATCTACTGCCCTGGTGGCTTTAATGATATGCTCATCCACAAATGATTCTAACTACTTTTGATACAATCACAGGGAGGTGAGTTCCTAACAATAGAAAACAAATGTTTTACTGTATCCAAGCCATACATAATGCAAGCAAAACACAAATGTAAACTGTTCTAAGTGAATATCATAATGTAGCATAGTACATTGTTGGTTATATTATACTCATCTATTATATACTTAGATAACTTCATTTACCTTTTTTTTCCTCTCTGGACTTTTGCTCTGCAAGATCTGCTAACCAGTGCAGTGGTGACTGGGATTCTGGAGGAGTTAACTTGCTGTCTGTGCTTACGTCACTCCCTGGGCTGCTGTTGCCATTACTCTCAGACTTCTGAGGGTTATTCTGCTGCTGAGACTCAGGCATGCACAGAGAAATTTTATTACTGTGATTAAGAACATTCTGTAAAACCTATAAGGGTAGAACAATTAAACTTTAAAAATACTACCTCTTCAATTATTCAGAGTTAAAAGTAGTAATATTTATACAGTAACATAAAAAACATAATTTACAAAACACAAGTCCTAAACTGATTTCAAATAGCAAAGATGATTAATTTAACTATGCATTTCATTTGAATAATTAGAAAGTTTTACTTACTTGAGATACACCATTGACTGCAGGAAAATTTCCAACCTGTATATTCTGTTTGTTAGTACAATGACAATGGGATTTAATACCATATTTTTCTCTAAGAGTGTGCATCGCATCTAGAAGATCTGTCAAAACTACAAAATATATAAGAGTCGTTAATAAAAAGATAGTTAAGACAATAAAATTTTTTCCAGTCTTTTCTTGTGCAGGTTTTCTTATGTCCTTTCACCTTGCTTCCCATTTTTTCCTTCAATTCTTCCATCTCTTTCAGGTTTGATTATTCAACCAAATTCATGTTCTCTATTCTTTTCTCTCACCTCTATTCTTGAAAACTCAGTATGCTCAAAAAAAAAAAGGAAAATAACCTTTCATCATAAATCTAGTAAGCTTTTCTGCCACACTCTAGTTTCCCCCTCTACAATGGTTCCTCTGACTTTCTTCATCACTGGGTCTGGGCTGGCCTCATTAGGTTTATTACACACCAGATTCTAAGAACTGAACAAAAACAATTCAAGATTAGAAAAACCTTACCTCTCCATTCTATTATATTTCTACACACTCCTAAATAATCTAGACCAAGAAAGAGCTGTTACACTACTAAGTAAATAATGTACATTTATACTTACCAGAACCGGGTATAATTTGAGTTGGCATTAAATGTTTGTGATCATGAGGCTGTCCCTTCACACACTTCATCCAAGCATACAGTTCTTTATCTGTATGATTATAACATACATACTTTTATATCCGTCATGGTTTTATAATTATAAAATTGATAACATATATAAAGAGCTTAACAATTATATAAAATACCAACAGCAGGTCTCAAATTGGTTTGGTTGTTTGTTGTTTTTTTTTTAATAATAATCATTTTAAAAAATTTTTTTTTAACGTTTTATTTATTTTTGAGACAGGGAGAGACAGAGCATGAACAGGGGAGGGTCAGAGAGAGGGAGACACAGAATCCGAAACAGGCTCCAGGCTCTGAGCGGTCAGCACAGAGCCCGACACGGGGCTCGAACTCACGGACTGCGAGATCATGACCTGAGCCGAAGTCGGCCGCTTAACCGACTGAGCCACCCAGGCGCCCCTGGTTTGGTTGGTTTTTAAAAGACTAAGTTCCACCATTCCGAGAATTTTATAAAAACAAGATACAAAACTGATATAATGTTATTTATCCTTTTCTGAAATTACCATTCTTTATTGTCATTAACGTATTAGTTACCTCTATCTTCCTTGTCTAAAATATAAGCTGTTAGAAAGCATTTACAAGTTATTGTGTAAGTTCTGGAGGGGAAAGTTGGAAAGTTTTTAAAGAAAACCAGTTTTAGACTGGATTTGAATTTTATTTAGTCTGAAACTTCATCAAACAATAGTTCTAGATTTTTTTATGCTGACTTTAATGAGCTTTATGATATATACTGAAGCTCACAGAGCCACATCATAAGTAACTGTGTATGTCATCAAATTTATAGAAAAAGATTTCCTTGAGATCAAGGCACTGAATATTATGCTAATTACTGTTATATAAAGCTATAACCTAGCCAATAGGAGTTTATCACAATATTTGACAGTGAAATAGAAATATATAGATAACAGAATATATAACTGAAGGCATAGAGGTTAAAAAAAAGATACAATGACTATACTTTTAAAATTAACAGCACTGTGAATATCAATAGCAATGCAACTACTAAGGTTTATTATACATACATACCCTATCTTATTCCAAAAATGATACATGCTCATATACATGCAAACAGTATAGAAAAATATGATAAATTAATTTCTTTACTTGGGCAGAGGGAAAATAAAAGTAATATGGAAACAAGAAAAAAGAATATAAAATGCATGTGATGAAGTTTTATAACAGTGGAGCTAATTTTTTAACTAAAAATATCCAAATATATTTGTATAGTTTTGAAGATAGGTAACTGCCCAGACTGCATTCCTTATTATAGCCTCACATTTTACTTATATTTATGTTTCTTTTGCATGTCACAGAAACACCCAGCTGTGATGTTTGGAAATGTGTCCCCACTCTAGGGGTCTTTTTGTTTATGTGCTGGGTGTCTAAGAAAAAGGCTCTAGTAATTTTATCAGTGGAAAAGATACTGATAGCTAAATCATGGTTTATCGAGTTAAGTATTCTGAAAGAGTTTGTTGGATATGAAAATGACATATATCATTTTTAGACATTAAACAGTTTTTTATCACTAAACATGACTTTACTTCTAATACTTCCACAATTCAAATCCTCTCATTTCATGAAGACTTTATCCCAAACAAATAACTAAAAGTTTCAGGTTACCAATATGAGGTAGCTACTTCTAAAACTGCCTTGGATAAGCTTTTTCTAAAAACACTTTTATCATGAGAAAACGTGAATTTAGTTACTTCTTTTTAAATTTTATATTATCTTTAACTGTATCAACAAGTAGAACACTGTTTTAGTGACATTTCATCTAAAATAATAGCTTCAAAGACTACTGTTAAATATAATAAAGACTTCTTCATTCTCTAAGAATTACGGGACAAATTGATACTAGTGGAAGCATATTCTTGAACATTTTGATCTGAACTTTATGGACCAATTACTCAGAAAAATCAGTTCACATGAGTTAAATATTCAATTGTGACTTATGTGCACGACTGTGTAATTAACAGGTCTTAGAATAGGCTTCAGGCTCCTACACACTGGAGTCTGAAGGGAGCAAAGCCTATCCTAAATTGGGCTACATTAAAAAACTACCTGCTGAAAGGAGTGGGTGGATCTACTAATCAGGATAAAAAGATGTAGACGCAGTTTTTATTCTAGGAAATCTGGACATTAATAAATTTACCAAACTTCTTTAATGTATTGGGGGGGGAACCTCACACACATATCATTTCCAGATGAATGATCCTAAAGAAAATGAACATTATAAAAATTTCAATTTACAGAAAGTTATAAACCAACCTCTAGAACTCTTCCTTTCCTTTGCCTTGTAGCAATCTAAGCAGACCACAAATCCACATTTCTGGCAGACCCAATGAATGTTAAACAATGTTGCTTCACATGCATCACACATTTCCCGGACTCCTCTCACTGCTCTTTTCCAGGCGATTTTGGCTGAAACACAGAGAAATAAAAATTTAAAGGCAAGTATGCTCCTTTCCACACAATTTTTGCTGAAATACACAAACACAAAAATTTTATGGCAAACCAAGAACTCTGAAGGATATAACTAAAGATCAACAGATTTCTTGAATCAGTAATTCTCTTCAGAAGACTTACATCTAATGGAGTTTCTCAACCTTAGCACTTTTAAGATTTTTGACTGAATAATTCTCTGTTATGAGGGACTATTCTGTGCAATGTAGGAAGTTCAGCAGCATCTATGACCTCCACACATTAGATGTTAGTACTCTACCATCCACTCCTGACCTTTCAGTCATGCAACCAAAAATGTCTCCAGTCATTACCAAACATCCCTTGGGGGACAAACCACTGATTTAGGAGAACGGAAGATTTAGCGTAACTCATATATTAGATGCTTTACATATGTAAATATAATTACTTTCTAAACAAAGCTATGAGGTAGTTACTCCCATCTTACAGTCATACAGTTAAAAGCAGGAAATGAAGTTGAGATTCAAATATAAATCTATCTGATTCTAAAACCTGTGATGAACCACAGCAGATTAAAAATAAATGGTATGGACTGTGTCTTATGCTGGCAAATGCTGAAATTTCCCCATTCCACATCTGAAGTATCCTTACCATGCTAACTTATGTCATAATGGCAGAAACAGCATAGTGCTATTGTGACTTCATGAATTGTTAATACATTCAGTTGGAAAAGATGTTGATTTAAGTACACATAGGTGCCTTTGTACATAAAAAAAGTGTTATCAAATTAAAATGTCAGTAACACTAGATAAAATAAGGGACTGTTCCTATTAAATATACGTCAAAGAGAAATTCTTAAAATCAAATTTGTACAGTTGTATATTCTAAGTATTTAACTTCCTTACCATCCTTTTTCACCCAGGACAAAGCTGTTTTTTCAGATGTTACTAACTGACAGAACTTATCACCTATTATATCCAAGATGTATTTTGAAGTTTCTACGTCTAGTTCATCATCTTCATAATTTTCATGTGTCCATAAGCTCATAGCTTCATCGTCATATTGGTCAGGAGAAGAGAAACCATCTATTCTAACCACTCCATTTTTACTAAATGACAATCTGAAATATTAAAACATAAAAGGATTAGACACCAGTCCAGTTTTTTTTTAATGTTTACTTATTTATTTTGAGAAAGAGAGTGCGAGTACAGGAGAGGCAGAGAGAGGATCCCAAGCAGGCTCTGAGCTGTCAGCACAGATTGAGTCACCCAGGCACCCCAAGACACCAGTCCAGTTTTATAAAGTTGTAAATTTATAATTAATTTACATTTTTTGTATTATAAACATGTAAATTACATTTGTTAAAAAAAAAAAAAACAAGAAAATAGGGTAGTCCTTCATATACACACACACTTTTCATTATTAATTAAATTTAACAAACTTAAATGACTCCCATAGTGTTACACAAATGGCAATGATAAGCAGCACCAATTTTAGGTTATTTCAAGAAATAGGATTTTTCCTATCAGTTATACTTAACTATTTATTTCAGTCAAATGAAAATTGTGTCTGAGTGTTCGATGAGGACAAGAGTTAAAATGTTGGCCAAATGTTGCCTAGAGCAATTCTTTCACTTTATACATAATCTAAATCAAGAACCTCTAATACTGAAAATGCCCTAAATCACCTTAAGACTTTCACTGGGAGGATTTAAAAAATACCAAGTATATACATAGTTTTCATTAATTAAAATGACACTTTATTTATTTATGATTTAGAGGAAAGGATGAAACTCTTAAAAGTTTATTAGGAACCCAACTAAGTATACTTAGTTCCTCTCAGCTTGCCATCCAATTTACTTAACTACTCAATTCAGAAAAGTTTAGGGTAAATGGAAAGCAAAATTGCCATTTTCTTCCGGGTTGGTAGTTATTCTTCAGTATCATAGTACTTATTCTATTTACTCTCAACTGGGGGATATCAGAAATTCATTACAACTCATTCTCTATTTTTCAAATGGACAACACCAACAACATTCCTTTTCCCAGGCCCTTTTCTCATTCTTTTATTACCTAAACCTTTTTTTTTTTTAAACCAAATTTTCCCTTCATTATAATCCATCATCCTTTTTTGAACCAGATTTCTCCCTTTGTTATAATCTATTATCTTATTTCAGCTTTGTGTTATTATCTCTACCTGAAAATTTCTTTCCTTCAAATCTACTTTCCTTCTGTTTTCTTTTTCTTTTTTACTGCAATTCCATGTGCCCTACTTTCTACAACTATTCTTTAAAGTTGTTGATCCTTTGGGGATTGTTGGCTGGAAAAACCATGAAGTAAAAGTAAGAAATAGAACTTGGTTCTGTTCCTAACAATACATGTTCTTGGGGTCTCCACTGGGCCACCAGCAGAGGTGTATTTGCCAGAGCAAAGTGTTTCTTAACTTCTTAGGAAGTTGATGATTAGGAAAATATTTGCAGCTTATATTCATACACATTCATATGTGCTTGGTACGACTAAGGACCTTTTGTACTTTATCTCATTTAATCATGAAATCTCTCTGAAGTAGGTACCACTATAATTAGCATTATGCATATGAGATAGGATGAGCTATATAATCCTACTACAGTTAATAAAGTCATATAGGAAGCAAGAGAAAGAGCTGAATCTCAGGAATGACTGATTCTACCTGTGAAAAGTGATATGGTAGTATGATATGGTACTGACAAACCCTTTTTCTAATTTTATAACTCATATTTTTATAGCTACATGTTTAACAAAACATGTGGGTAGTCCATGTAATGGAATGACTTTGGTTTGATACCTAGATTGTTTACCTAGATTTATAGACGATTTGTGATTGCTAACTAATATAAATGGTCAAAGTATATAACCATTTAAAAATTCCTTAAACCAAACAAATTGCTGCTTCCTATCATTTTCTAGAAAATACTATTTTCTCATTAAGGAAAAATAAAGATCTCAGAAGAGAAAGGCCATATGACCACAAGTAACAAGAGAATATGAATTTAGTCACATGGTTAGATATTATTAAATTTATCACAAAAAAGTTTAATACTCTCTTCTGATGTTTCAGAAACAAACTCAAAAGACTCACTCCCACCTCTAAAAGAGACCCTCAGAATGGCAGTATAATTTCCAATATCCTATAGACATATTTTCCCCAATTACATATTTCTACTCACCGTCTAAAGTAGTAAAATCTACAAAACACCGGGGAGTGGGTTGGTTCTTCTCCTTTTTTACTCCGAATAAGTCTACATTCTCGGCACTTTTGCAAATTAGGCCCTATCTCACAGCAGGAGTCATCCTGTAAAAAGGATTCCCCAGTTTGCTTCAGCTTCTTGACTTTACGCCAATCTTTTAATACCGAACGAGGGATGCCAGCTGTAAAACCAGTAGGAAATTATTAGCAAGATTACAACTTTTTAAAAAAGTACACTCCTTGAGATAAAGTTCAAGACAAGTATACAACTGTCACAACATATTAAGACTGTAAAAAAGAAGCAGACATTATACTTCTAGGTCCTCATTAATAACTAAAAGTCCACAGCAGCATTTCTATTTACTTACTATTCTATTAATCAAATGAATTCTTATGTCAGTATACTGGAAATGCAGAGCTGAGTAAATCTTCCAGCTGATTGAAATTTTTATGTATTAAATATTTATATTTGTACAATAGCAAACACAGGAATCATTCATTTCTATGTGAGTCTATAGCTAAAAATATAGCCCTTCTACACAGGGATTTGGTATATGTAGGAGAAAGTTATTTCAAGATCAAGATATTTCAGGAAGAATCTGAAGACCAAAAGTTAGTGCTTTCAGAAACTACAGACTAATTCCAACATACTTATATTGTTTTGAAATATTTAATATGATTCTCCAAGGTAAGTATGGTCCATTAAAGATAAGAGGTAATTTTATATAACCATTATTTGAGAGAAGAGGGGCTAATAAGCTGTCTCTTAGTATCTCTCCCTCATTATGATGTCTTCCATTTGATTCAATATACTGATGGAAGCAGTATCTTTTAGAAAATAAAAGGGATGAAGAAAATAAAGAAAAAAGCCAGTATTAACTTGATGGTCTTTTTTGATGGTAGAAAAGGCATCAGGGAAATCTAAAGAAAAAAAAAAAAAAAACCTCAAATGATTAACATTTGAAGAAATTATTTACTATGCTCTACATCACTGCACCATCATGTTTACTAACTTCAACTTAATTGTTGTAACACTGGCTCAAGTATCAAGTAGATAATCTGTCATCTACAGAGCAGAACTCAAAATATTATACATAAATTAAACTTTGCCTATTAAAAAATTTAAAGCATATTCTTTTTAAAACAACCTATGTTGGGACAAGCAAATATCAGACTCCTTTTTAAAAAAAAATTTTTTTTGAATGTTTATTTTTGAAGGAGAGAGAGAGAGAGACAGAGCGTGAGCTGGGGAAGAGCAGAGAAAGGGAGACACAGAATCCAAAGTGGGCTCCAGGCTCTGAGCTCTGAGCACAGAGCATGACACAGGGCTCGAACTCACAAACCGTGAGATCATGACCTGAACCGAAGTCGGACACTTAACTGAGCCACCCAGGTGCTCCCAAATATCAGACTCTTAAAAGTGTACTTACATCTGAATGTCAGGTATGAGATTTACATAGTTTGCTATTTCTGTCATGTTCAAAGATATTTCCTACCCTGTGCTTTCTAATCACTCTGATGTGTGGAAAAGAGGCAGTACAACTATTCTCCGGAGACGATCTAATTCTTGCAGAAATATGTAGCAGATCTCTGGCCTTGAGCTCCCACTATTACTTACCTGTTGACAGTGTGAGGAGTACAATGACAGCAAGATAGCACATCTTAACATAGGAAGTACAGAGTTTAAGCTTCGGGATGGCTCATTTAAAATCTGCTTCCAGTTATTAAGCACTTCTAGGATTGTTGCCTGGTTCTTTAAACTACCTGCTCTCCCCTCTTCTGTCTCTAACTTAGGACAAGCCATGTGGCTTAATCCACTAAGAAAGACATATTATATGCACACACCACTTATGGAATAAAAATGTTTCCATAAGGCTCGTATGAAGAGTTTGCTATCTCCTCCACTGCACATAAAGCAGATTTCCCCTATGGACAGTATAAAAAATTCAGAGCTTTTAGAAGTCAGAATGAACAAGAATGGTACACTGCTCATAGATTTTTACTTGGCACACGTGATTCCAATCATTTATTGACTTTTTTTTTTTCTGTTACACTTAGAATAAACTAAATTCAATGTATTTCTATTTTGACTAGAAAACAACTATTAACCAATATGCTTTTACATTACAGGTAATGGAACAGTTCAGAGAGTATGGATAACCATACCACTATGAACAATTTAAACAGTATTTATAGAACTGGACATTTCAAAGCAAATTTCAATTCTGTGACACAAAATAGACAATCTGAAGCTATTTTTAATTTAAATGAATGGATGAATTACAAAGACACAAAGTCCCAGGTCATAGAGACAGTTTGTGATATTGTGATTTTTGTTTCTAAACTAGGCGACACACAATGGTAGCGGACTCCTTTTATGAATTTTATTATAAAAGTATTCACATAATAAAATAACTTTATCTTTCAAATCTATACATCTAATTTATTGCCAATATCTAAAATCTAAACTTTGAGAATAACACATTTAAATCAACAAAAAATACCTAGTATTCTTTTATGCCATAAGAACATTTTCATCCTTAGTTCTCAATTTATTAGCAAATACTCAATCAGCTGCTCTAGCCAACAGAAAACTATGGAGGAAGAAAATAGGAAACAAATACATGCTAACCTTTAATCTTTGATAGTCCATCACTTAAAAAAATTTTTTTTTGAGATATAGCAATTAATTCTGATTATATAGTCTGGTTTTGTGTATCATAGGACTTTGGACATATTTAAATTTGATGGGTAATTTCAGTTCATAAAATTATATAAGAAATTAGTCACAGAAAAACAACCAACTTTTAATTAGCAGTATGGAAAGGCAGCAGATACAAAGACATTCCAAAGCAATAGATAAAATCTCTTGTACCTGGCTTTAGAAGGTACTAAGAAACACACTATTATAGGAGTTATGTGTATATAACTTACACATGTGTAACAGTGTATGTAATCACATTACACTCTCTAAGTACTGACTTAACTCACTCTTTTTGACTATGACTGATGACAACCCCAATAACCATTAGATAAAGGTCATATTTAATTCATGAGGCAGATGATCCACTCAAATATGGAAGTTAGATTTATGAACTCCCAATTTAGAGAACTTTTCTAGACAGCCAGAACAAAGGCAGAACAACTCTGCCCATAATTAACAGATGGCAATGAACAGTCAATATTATTTTGGACTTGACAATAGATGGGGCTTAGAATACCCTCTCTGAGGCTAAATGTTAGTTACTAAGGAGAAGAGATTTGACTAAGCAGCACAACTTGGAAGGGGGTGGGATGCTGATTCCAGTCTGTCATTGAACTCTTACTTGGGAACCTGTACATTCACTGTCAACATGAACTAGAATATGTACTTAAGAGTTAATTTTATAAACTTAACTTCACAAGAGTTTTCTAAGTGTTAAAAGTTGGAAGATTCGTATCTCTGTTTTCTGTAAATTTAACTCAAGTATCTATCTGTATACCCAACACCAAAGGAAATGTCACGTGAAACAGAAAAGAAACAATTATTGACCACACTATGCCTCCTTAAGAATTCACTGGGGAAGCAAAACACATGAGAAAAGAAAAGGCAACACAGTACACAATCCAATACTCAAATAAATGGCATGTATATTGTATCCTCCGATGTCAATCTCCCTCTCTTTCTTCTGACTATATTTGCATTTCAGTCTGTCAGCCTTTCTGTCTCTAGTAGAGCTTCGTTCTTTCACTTTCTGACTGTCCTTTTCTATGATTCCATCCTCCTGTTTTTCTGTCCTTCACTTTGCCTCTGGTTTCCACACAGGCATGTGAAAAAACCTCATTCAGTGAAAAGGCCCAAATACAAGCCTTCAAGCATCCAAAGTACTTCTTGAATGTCCACACTGTCAGATATTTCATATATTGTATGTGGATGAATACATGGATATAGTGAAACTATTAAGTGCTTTCTGCATTGTGCAACATACCTAAAAAGAAATAAGCAAACTGAGAAAAACTACTTCTAGAGTTAAAAACCTACAAAAACACTTTGGAGTGAACATTACACTTATTTTGCCTTGCTAAGGCCACAAATGGAATACAATCAGTTTTGAAACTTTTACTTACAGAAATTTTTCTTGAATGTAGAAATGAGCACACAAAACCAGAATCCCCTTTTATTTAACTTTTACCCAAAATAAAGAACTTTTTGAATGAGTGGCAATATTAGTTAAATAGAAGGTAATTTCAAAAAGCTTTCAATTTTGTTACCAGATGAGAGAAGGGATACAGGGCGTATCCACACTAATTGAAGTAGTATTCTTCTAAAAATGTGACTTAAAGGAAGTACATGTGACTAGGATTTTTTTCACAACCACATCATGTTAAAGGTAAATAGCTAATTTTAGGAATCCACTTGACAGTACTTAGAAATGGTCAAAATTCTGAGTAACTACTAAATCGGTTTTCGTCAGAGTGCTAGGTAGAACATATTTCTACAAGTCTTTTAAAAATGGAGAGATAGGTGTTCTCTCATTTTCTTTTATAGGGTACTTGGGAAATGCAGAAATGAGGTCTACGAGCACATACATTATGCTAGGGCAGACAAATAAAAGTCAAAAGATGCCCCTGTGCTCACTCATCTTGACAGAACCTACACCATTATTGCAAGAACATGCAGCCCATTTTGCCTGAGATAAAAAAGTAATTAACTTACCACTATTACTGTTGCTCTGCAATTTCAATTTACTTTTTTCTTTGGCACTCCTGCTGAGAACCCCATTGGGTTTTAAATCTTCTTCTATTTCACCTTTTCTCTTCTGCAAGTCATTTTGCTTCTTTTTGTAAGTTGGCTTAGGTTGCCTCTTAGTCCTTTGCTCTGACTTGCTTTCACTTTCATCTGAGTCTCCACTTTCAGAGCCAGATTCGTAAGTTCTTTTGGCTTTTCTCCTAGTGACTTTATCATCTTTTATGTATTTATCAACTATCATCTTACTATCTACACTATTTTGTATGTCATTGGATGTAGAGGCTATTAAATTGACAGAACATGGCTTGATAATTTCTGATACAGAATTCCCTGAATTTTCCATTTTATTAGTATTTTTATCTTCCTCTGAGTGTCTAGTAAGCCAGGCCTTTTTCAGTTTAGTATGGTAGTTAGGTTGACTTGTCTGGGATGCTTGCCCATTTCCTACAGAGTTTGCTTTGTTTATTGTACTACAGGCTACAGTGCTATCCGAGAGAAGGGAGGCTGAAGATGTCTGATTTTTCACAGCATTAGGCTCAGTCTCGCTGACATTACTACTTTTGTACTGAGCTGCAGCCAATGCTGCCTTGTGCTTTTTTAAATGGATAAAATCAGTTGTGCCTGAGAACCCAGAGCTGGGCTGAACAGCACTTCCTGTCTTACTACTGGCTGGTGTAACTGGAGCTGTGGTGCTGACCCTGCATTCTTGTATCTGAGCCACTGAATGACTGACACTTTTTGAAGAGGTACATTCTAAGGATTTAGAGGCCAAAATGGTATTCGATAAAGAGTAAATTATTTCTGAACCCCCCCAGCTGGAAACACTGGTGGTAGTGGCAGCAGATGTGAATACATCCGTTTTGGTATTACACACTGTATTTATGGCAGACATGACTGAACTGGGAACACTGCCCTGTGAGACAGCCTGGACATTTTTTTCAGATTTTATGTGAGCACTGTCTGAATTCACACTTGGCAGAATGATTCTTCCAGTCTCCCCAGCTTCTGCTGGTTTGAGACAATCTGTTTGATTTGCCCCAGTTGAAGATCTTTCACTAACTCGATCTTTGGAAGCTAACTGCATTGCTGGCACACTCTCAAGTTTTGTACTAGATGGTGGACGAACAATGACAGATGCCATAGCAGCCTGTGACTTTCCACTGCTTTTCTCCACATGCCATTCAGCTTTCTCTTTGCTGAGGTTATTATTAGATTTCCACATTTCTGACAAACTCTGTTCAGAAGAACTCTTAAAATTGGCCTGAGAGTCTTTCGGCTCTGGAATTAGAGTTGGAGGCTTTTGTGATTCTTGAACCTTCCCACCAGCATTTACAGGCATCACTGGGGTTAAAGTTGGAGGGGAAAGACTACTATAGTTGCTTTCCTTTCTTTCCAGGCTGTGATGGATTGGTGGGTGAAATACTGGTGCTCTATGTAAAGCAGGCATGCTCCGGAGTGCATTTGTAGAAGAGACTGTCAAATGGGTAGGACTCCTACAATCATTTCTGAAGGTTGTTACCGAGTGAGAAGCAATTTGATGGGGAAGATGTTCTGGTATCTTGCCTACTAAACCTTCACTTTCTGGTTGGTGTTTAATTAAGGGTGGAGGCTTTGAAAGAGATGATATAAATGAAGTCAGAGTTTGAGGATTAGCTGTTGCAGCAAGGGTATTACTCTGTTTTTCAGTGTAAATATGTGAAACCTCTTTGGATGGATAGGACCTTGGTGGTTCATTGACCACACTATTAGACAATGTAGTGAAATAGTTACTTTGGGGCAAACTCTGAGGCACTGAGTGCTTCATTTTATAAAGATCGGATACTGAACATTCTACATCCTTGTCTTGTTTGACAATGACATGGCTTTTAGGGCTAGAAGATGACAATGCTACTCTGGAATAACTATCTCTCTCACCCTCAAGCCCCTTGATTTTAGTTGTAAAGGGAGCAACATCAATACTTTCTTGAAGGATTCGACGGTGTTCCTCCTTATATTTGTGTAATCTCTCTCCAGTCTCCTGGGGTTGTCTCTGTAATTGATTCAATACAGGATCCACAAAATGTCTATGCAATAGACCATCTTTTCCAGTCTGTGACCTATTCAGATCTAGGTCATTTTTTGCTGATGTGGATGCAACAGAACGTAATGGTTCAATGAAAGCTTTCCTCTCCAGTTCTCTGTAAAGAAAATACACATAAAGGTTTCTGTAACAACTTTTTCTGGTATGATATGAAGATAGCTTCTGCATAATATTATGAAAGGAAAACATGACTTTGCATGTACTTTAATAATACAGAGTACATTAGAAAGTATATCAAAATGGAAACAATAGTACTTACTCAAAGCCTAGTTTTAAGATGTTTCTTAACTTAAAATTATCTGTTTAGAAATCAAATTAAGAAAAACTATGAAAGACGAGGTACTCGTAAGTTTTAAGCATTGGTGAACTTACTCTTTATGGTGATCTATTAAACTTTTTGTCAATGGTGGACTGGAATGTGCTGTAATTTTAAGAGACCGATGAGGCTCTGCACTGGAAGGTCTGACAGGAATGTGACTAAGTAATCCAACACCATCTGCTGAGGTCACAGGGGTGGGCTGATGTAACCAGGGACTGGGAGAATTCTATTTAAAAAAAAATATATACATATACATATATACATATACATATATACATATATATATATATATATATCAGACTTCAATTACTAGAAAAAGCTAAACACAGTTATCACAGCAGGACTTTAATGTATATTTATGAAGCATAAGTGACCTTTTCTAAATATATCTTACAAGAACTATTCAGACAAATAAATAACATAATTATATGGATTTTTCCATGTGATGTAGGAAAATCAATCAGTATCATCATAGTAATTTCCAAACATTTGTTATTTTTTTTATATTGAATGCAGATCTTGAAAGCATTGTCTTTTAACTTCTAAATGTACAGAACCTAGTTCATCAGATTTCCTAACATTCTAATACCATAAAAATATATACTGCTAATACAAAAAACAGAATTTGTTATTACTGAAGTACATGTCACCAGAAATAGAATATCAAGTTCATTTGCCAATTTCTGTTGTCAAAAATAACAAACTTTTTCAATGCATCAATTTACTTAGAACTGGCAGAATATTACATTTTGAAAGCCACTTGTACTTTGTTTCCACTACAAGCTATAAGCACTGTTGGACCATTAAACTTGGAAGCGTGGAAGTACAACAAAATTAATCTTTTATATATCAATATGCTGCCTTTCTCATACTGAATATTTGGTGATACTGATCTCTATGTTGATACTTAAAACTCTCTAATCACATGTGTAAGGATTCGTTCTATACTGACATTCATACACACATACACACTGACATTCTTCCAGAACATACTTTGTGGAGTTATACTTCACTGAGATATTGGGAAAATCCCCTTTGGTTTTAACAAAGAGAGTATATTTTACATCTCAAAGTGATAATGCAAAAGCAGTATGATATCATAACAAAAACATGCTGCTGTAAAATTATTTGGATTAAAAATATACATTATAAAGCATAAACCTCACATAACAGAAAAAATACATATATACACATTAGACACACATGCACATATGCATAAAGATCATGCAGATATGTTTAAAAGGCCTCAGTTTTACACTATCCAGAAATTTTAAGCTACAATCACTTATAGCAATGTTAAATTTTTGACTATAAAATACCAACAAAAATTATTTCCTAGTTGTTTCTTCACTGCTACTCACAATATTAGGATTAAGAGATCTTCATTTTTGTTCAAAATGTTACTTAAATTCACTGCTTTATAACTTTACATAACAAATGAAAATGTGATATGCTTGTTTTTAGTTTAACAAGTTTGTGACCAGTTAAGAAGACATTTTATGCCCTTAAATATATATACGGAGGCTAGATTGACACAACTGAGAGAAAAATACTACCCAAGCCACTTCTAACAGTTACTTAGACTGATTTTTCAGGGTTGGGAAATTATGGAAGACTCAAAATGATTTGCCAGCTCTCAGTTCCCATGTGTTCTAGTCTGTCTTTGTCCAGTATCAGCTGCATCTACATTAGTGACACATGAGAGTGAACGGTCAGAGTAAAATGTGGGTGCATTAGGCACTAGGGTCACCAGGCCTGCTTTCAATAACGGTAAAGAGGATACTGTAGTAATTAGTGACTCTTCATTGACTTCAACTACTTAATTTATACATTCCAGTAAGATTCTACCTGCCACAAGTTCAATAGCACCATCAAGAATGGAAATGGGAAGCTTATGGATCAGATCAACATAAGCAAAATTCTTCTAGAAATGAGATCCTGCCAACATCAAATGTGGGGATGTTGGTGCAGAATAAATTGTGGAGTTCACTAGTGACTTCATTAAAGAAGACCAAAACTCACACAGAAATGGAGTCCAAAGGAGTTGATTATTTATTATGGGATTAAACCACAAGAAATATCCTTTAAAACTGTCAGAACTCTTAACTGCTAGCTGATGTCCCTTTACCAACAAGGTAAACAATCACAACTTAGGAATCAAGGAAGGACTTACTACCATTATCTATGTCACCACTGCTACCCAGAATATAACAATTCCTCTGACAGACTTGGCATGAGGAACACCACCCTTGCATTTATTACCAAGGCTCTACATAAGCAGTATTATCCCTAAGTGAGAAGCTCACTAGCATTACCTTCCAAATCATCACCCCCTCTTGCCTAACTTGTGAAAGATGTCAAAAATACAGAAGTTCATTGCAGCACTATCCATTATAGTCAAGGGGTAGAAGTTACCCATAAGTCCACTGACAAATGCATAGAGAAAATGTGGAATATACATATAATGGAATATTACACAGCTTAAAAAAAAAGAAAATCATGTTACATGCTACAACATGGATGAACTTCAAAGATATGCTACATGAAAGAAGCCACAAGAGGACAAATACTGTATGACTGCATCAATTGGAGTATCTAAAGCAGTCAGAATCATAGAAACAAAGTAGAAAGGTGGTTGGCCAAAGAATAGGGGGAAGAGGAAAGGGAATTAGTGTTTAACGGGTATAAAGTTTCAGTTTTGCAAGATGAAAATGTTCTAGAGATCTGTTGCACAACAATGTGAATAAAGTTAACACTATTGAACTGTACGCTTAAAAATGATTAGGACGGTAAATTTAATGTTAATTGATTTTAATCAATCAATCCATCAATCAAGTTTTAGAAAAATTCTGGGGAGACAGTTGAAGAGCAACTTGAGCTGCACCAAGGACAAGGACTAAGTTGTCTGGTGGAGTTTAAGACACCCATTCTCATTCTTTTTGATACTGTGGATGGTAATGCCCTCAACAATCACTTCTTAGCGTGAAAATAAATGTGGCTAGAGAAACCACATTAGCCCATGAGGGAATAGGAGCTCTCTATACCACCACCTTCAGCAAAACTCCTCACATTTGATGTTGGCAGGACTTCAGTCCCAACTTTACTCCCAAATATCAGAAGTCTCCAACTTAGGCACCCTTCTGAGAATAAGAGCCTCAGAGAGTCACAGCCTGTAACATACCATCAATATTATATCTAGCTGGGAAACATAAAAATTTGTCTTGAGAATAATTTAAGATATATATCCAATTTATATATAATTTATATATATATATATATTTTACATATAACTTTACATAAATTTTAATCCACAAATTGTACTTGTAATTTAGCTGAGCATAATTATAGATATGTACCATAATAAGTTATCAAGACATTCATTCTTCATAATAGATATGTCAGAACCAATCTAAAAGTTTTACTTCTTTAAATTGGCTTTTAAAAGTATGTAGGCTTTTCTGAGATATCAGCTTCCATGGTTCCAAAGTTACTAAGTATCAAAAGTTTCACTATGACTGGAAAAATTAGTGCTTGAAAGATTCTAACATATTTTATACTAAGACAAAAAATTAATGGGATATTGGAAACGCACTTGTATACATGTTGATTAATACACATATAT
Source organism: Panthera pardus (assembly GCF_024362965.1). Lineage (NCBI taxonomy): Eukaryota > Metazoa > Chordata > Mammalia > Carnivora > Felidae > Panthera > Panthera pardus. The sequence goes on from NW_026526788.1 coordinate 24,397,468, forward strand.
TGATGTGTGCCAAACCACAATGTAACTTACCCTCCTTAAAGAAGATTCAGCATTAACTGCATTTTCTGGGTGAACCCACTTAGAAGAAGGTAGACCAAGTCCTGAGTATGCATGTGTTCCATTTGGATATTGCCAAATAATTGGATAAAGTCCAAGCTGATTATATGAAGCAGAAGGATGGGCTTGTCCAAGAAGATGAGGGGACTGATGCTGTAATAACTGTTGCTGTTGCTGGTGTGCTAATGCTAAGTGGCTCAAGCTGCTGGCGTGAGCAGTCTCTAGTCGTGGGTGGCCACCAAGTAAGGAGGCAGCAGGCACTCCAGGTAACACAGTAGGAAGTAAATGAGGGTGATGAACAGAATGGTGTGGACCACTAGTCAGAGGGTGAGTGTTAATGGTAGGTATTGGAGTTTGACTAGATGATCCCGCAAGTAAGTGAGGTGCAGGAGTTAAGGCAGGGTGATGGGTACCTGGATTTAAACAGGTTCTATGGGATGAAGAATGAAGAGGAAAGGGATGCTGGTTTAAGAAAGGTGAAATGTGATTAGTTCCTGTTTCTGACCCAACAAGTGCAGGATCTCTGTAAACTGTGAAATGCTCATTTTTATCAATGATAAGAGGGCTCTTTGTAGCTTCTAAGGTACTGCCTCGAGTAGGAACTGAATGAAAACTGCATCTTGATAACTCATGTTCTATCTTGTTTGCCAGTCTTCTCTCACCAGCAGCTTGGCTGTTCACATAATTGGCCTTAGACTTTACAGAATCAGGAGAATGGGTAATTTTAGGTTTAAGAACTTCAGGTGAGGGATTTGATTTTGTCTTGTGAATATCTACTGAAGTATTAAGTTTAGATTTTACTGTCTCTGGGGGTGGGCTTCGCTTATGCAGCTTATCTTCTGTGACAGAAACTGCACTCAGAGAAGACATATAAGAGACATACTGGTTTTTCTCTTTTTCCATATTCAGGTGATCATTTCCTGAGGAAGCACTCCTAACATTTGATTGGGTTAAATCTACTTTAACTACATCACTGACCCAGCTCTGGTCGGAATCTTGTTTTGCTGTTTCCAAGTATTTTGCATTTGCAATAGAATGTTTTGAATCACTAACATTAGGATCCATTTTCTGAAGTGTCTGAAGGCCAAAGGTACTGGAGGTTTCCTGAGCCACCTTTTCTGAATTAGTGTCATTCGTAATATCAATAACACATTTTGGTGTGGGTGGTCTGGACACAAATTTCTCCTTTGGTAATGATTCCACTGTATGTGTTTTTTCCATATTGCATTCTTGAAGAAGTAAATCGTTAGGATTATGATCAGAAAGTGTGGCCTGCTCTGATGAACGAATAATCATTTTGTCTTGAAGCTGAGTGTCAACAGACTTCTGCTTCTCTGCTTCTTCATGTTTTTTATCTTCCTGTATTTGATCCCAGGGAGGCTGGCTGTCTATTATTAGTGTCTCTTCTCCTACCTTCTCATCATTCTGGGATTTTCCTTCTTCTCCATTTACCTTTGAAGTGTTTTTATTTTTCAACTCATTCTCTGGCTTCTGCTCTGAGGAATTATTTATTATTCTCTTATTTGAATTTTCTGAGTCACTGCTCTCAGAAAAGTCTGAAACATTGTCGGTTCGTAGTCTTTTCATATTTAGTTTCTTTTCATCTTCCTCAGGTTTCCTTCTTTTATTCATCAACTGTTTGTTTTTCCCTTTAGCATTTTCTGTAAGATAAAAAAAAGGAACAGTTTTATTTTGCATAACTAAAATATTAAATAAGTACCTTTTAAGTGTATTTTTGTTTTATTTGTTCTCATTCCCTTAAAAAAATTGAGTCCTACCTCCTCGTGCTATATACTCATACTTTTCCTCCTTCATCTTCTCTTCATCTGGTATACTGCTATCTGAGCCCTTCCTCTTACTTGGACGAATATTTCTTTGTTGCTGTTGCTGGTGTGTATTCTGTTTTGGTACAGCAGCTTGGGAGTTCATTGCTGGTCTGGGACTATTTGCTTGGGCACGTGTATAATGACCCTAAAAATAACCGATTGAACAATGATTATTTATTACCTGATCCTAAGTAATCTAAGGAAAAATATGTATATAATAATACATCATTAACAACATACATACGTGAACAGCGTTGCTATTTTGACTGGCGCGAGACCTTCGCCGTGATGTGATGCCAATATTTTCACCTTTTAACAAAGAGTGAACAACATCATCTAGAAAGGTCATTTGAACCATAGAAGGATCGACATTCTGTGGTTCTAGTACCTAATCCACAACACAAAACAAGAACAAAAATTAAATCCAATCAGCTAGTCGATATAATATTAGGTATAACTACTGAGTAGAAAATGTTTAAAAATCAGTTTGGGATACTTAATTCATAAGATACTGTCAGACTTGCAATAAATCAGTTTTAGTCATCAAACATAATATTAGCTTGTTTAACATTCTGAAACCTACTGTTTCTTCTGCTAACCAAAAATTTAAAAGCAAATATATTTATTGCAAGTATATCTTAAAAAAAGCAAGGCTAAGAATCAATTAGGAGTATAATGCCAAGTCATAAAATGTATTTTAAAAATAGGAATTTCTAGGGGCGCCTGGATAGCTCAGTTGGTTGGGCATCTGCCTCTTGGTTTCATCTCAGGTCACCATCTCATGGTTTTATGGGTTCAAGCCCTGCACTGGGCTCTGTGCTGTCAGCACGGAGCCTGCTTAGAATTTCTCTGTCTCCCTCTTTCTCTACCCCTCCCCCACTCCCTCTGTTGCTCTCAAAATAAATAAATAAACTTTGAAAAAATTTAAAAGTTAAGGGGTACCTGAGTGGCTCAATTGGTTAAGCGTCTGACTTCAGCTCAGGTCATGATCTCAGTCTGAGTTTGAGCCTCACATTGGGCTCTGCGCTGACAGCTAGGAGCCTAGAGCCTGTTTCAGATTCTGTGTCTCCCCTTCTCTCTGCCCCTCCCCTGCTTGCGCGCTCTCTCTCTCAAAAATAAATAAACATTAAAATAAATATTTTAATGAAAAAAAAAAAAAAAGGAATTTCCAAAAAGCAGCTATAAAATAAAACTAGGAAAGTAGAACTTAAGAAGAAAATGACAAAAATTGTGTAAATGAATACAAATGGTAATAATTTTTTAAAAAGACATGTTAAACAAGTAACTATTTTAAAAACTAAAGGCAATTCTATGTTCCATTAAGAAATGAAAGTTTGCCACCATTTTAGGAAAAACAAATAAATACAATTAACCAATATAATTTATTCAGCAATTTGGCTAAAATTTTAAGCAAAGCATTTGAACTGTTTCTAAAGGGGTACTCAATTATTCAGAAACCCTCCACAATCCACTCAGGTAGCAAGGTGTAAATATTTTTTTTTTTTTTTAGCTACAGCTTTGAAAGATTTGAAATCAAGACTTTCAGACTGTTCTTTAAAACTTCATATGAGGGGTGCCTGGGTGGCTCAGTCGGTTAAGCGTCCGACTTTGGCTCAGGTCATGATCTCGCGGTCCGTGGGTTTGAGCCCCGCGTCAGGCTCCGTGCTGACAGCTCAGAGCCTGGAACCTGCTTCTGTTTCTATGTCTCCCTCTCTCTCTGCCCATCTCCCGCTCACACTGTCTCTCTCTCTCTTAAAAATAAATAAACATTAAAAAAATAGTAAGATAAAAAAATTTAAAAAACTTCATATGAAATTTATATCCTTAATACTTAAGGGAGCATACCAACTATGAAACTTGACTTGAAAAGAACTACAATGGTGTGCATTAGTTTTCATTAGTGAAAAGCAATCATTTGGGAAATACATTTATTACTGGAGATAGAAAAATAGATTTTAAGAAAGAAAATATTAGCTGATGAAAGGATTAAAAAAAAAGAATACTCAAAAGAGTTTGATGCTTCTATTTCAGAGACTTATTTGATCAGTGTTGAAATAAATTTGGTATTACTATCTCACTGTGACCTAAAGTGACCTCTAATAAACATCAGATACACTTAAACTTATTAGAAGTATATTACTACAGAAAAAACTTAAGAGATGAAAATTATTTACTGCAAACTTATTGAACCATTTTTTGGGAGGCATGGACTATCTGAATTGTAAGTATCTCTCTTCAAAAGTATTATTAGTTGGACTAGTTACCTGATCATTCATAACGATCATGGTGCGAGTGAAGAGATCATGATGAGTAATTATGCCAGTAAACCACTGGGTGGCAGAGTCTTGTCTATATACTCTCACTCTGTATCCATTTAAGGAATAAGGACCTTAAAAAAACACACACACACAAGAAATAGGGGTATCTTAAATGGAGACATTTTCATTGAAGAATACCTTTTAGGAGAAACAGGAGCTTTGTGATAGATGAGTAATATCATTTTCAAATATTGGTTTTTAAAAAATGTATTAGAAGTGACTACATATACCTTAGCGCCAGATCACTGTGAAGTTATCATTACACACACTCTACTACACATATATGTTCTAACTCAATGGAAATAAAATACTTTAAGTCAGAAAGACTATTTCTGGCATCATGAGTTAATAAAAGGTCAATATAAAATGTAAAGTTATAGTCATCTAGAAAGTCATAAGGCTACAAAGCTACTTAATAGGTGTGGGGTACAGGACTATGTGGCTGAAATGAAAAGGTAATTTGGGATTCCATTATCTTGAGTTTTCTAGTTGCCAAAACTCTACATAACAACTACAAATTTTAATTCTTCTGTTGACAGCTAGAAAAAGCTGCCAAAGTCTTGCAACATACAGAGATTATTAAGTGAATTATAAATATGGCACTAAAAGGCATTCTAAATAAAGAACTATGGTGTACTTTTAGATTAAACTCACTTTTTAAAGGGAAGGATTAAATAATAATAATATATATCTGCATATATTCACATTTACCTATTAAAACAAAAGTCAGTCCACAGAAGAGAATAATGGGAGATAAAAATTTCTTCAATTCAGGTACTAAAATGGTATCAAATATTTAAAAGTTTAACAAGAACTGTGAGGGATCGGATGGAAACTGATACACCTTGATGACAGCATTATACATGGACAATTTACAAACGCTTTCAAAATGTGTAAGTGCTTAACCTTCTTTAATTCTCATTATTTTGCCTCTTATAAAAATTAAGAATATGAAGTTGACAGGTCAAATAAAACATTTAGGTGAGAGATCTAGGAATGAATTGATTTTTAATTCCTGGGCACACAGTTATAAGCCATTTAACATACCAATTAATGGTTTAATATTTATTTGCCAGTTTCAAAACAAAACTATGCTAATGTTGGCCTGAAATATAAGTCAATTAACAAATGTATAGAAAATGTTCCACTTGACCTATAAATTAAATATATTCGGAGCCATGATAATCGATTATACAAACTCTAGTCTTTTCTAACTGTGGAAGAATAAGACTCTAAGAATGTAATATAGCAACAGCTTACAGAATAAGTATGATCAATTTTCAATTTCTATTAGCACAATTTTCAATTTTTAACTGTCTTATTCCTACCACAAAACACAATTTAGAGTCAGCCTCAAATAATTCTGCTTAGGTTGAACAGGGACTATACTGCCTCAATTTTTCACCTCTATAAATAGGGTAAGAAAACAAAAGTTGCTAAAATATATTAGCCTGGCATCTTCAATAAATTGCAAGGAAAAGAGGAAAAGAGATGGGACACATCAACCCATTAAATTGTGGACATTTTTTGGATCCCCTGATCTAAAATATATAAATAAATAAAATAATAAAAATCAATCAAACCTGTTAAAAGTCATTTGAGACATTTACAAAATAAGTGAAAATTTGAACTTGAGTATCCAGTATTTAATATTAAAGAACTATTAATTTTGGGGGGGGCATAATAATGGTATGCTGGCTTTGTTTAAAAAATTCGGCGATGACTGAATTTGATGGAAGGAAACAGGAGCGTGGATGGGGCAGGACCAACCAAGGTTTTATAGCTGTTAGGGCTGGAAGATAGGCACATGGAAGTTTGCTGAAATATACTATTTCTATGCATTTTTTCATATTCTCTATAGTAAGTTTTAAAGAATATTTAGCCTAAGAAGAATTTAATACATAGATGATCTGCTCTATAAGTACCCATACAAAGCAGAGTAGCCACACCTTAGAGATGATCTCTATTATAACTGAAGTTAAATGACATGGAAGTTGAGGGTTGAGATAAATATGGGTATTTAAAAACAAAATTCCTTTTTAAAACCATTCAACAAAATATCAATACTTCATGCCATACTGTCCTAGTTTCAATTCAATGTCACAAAAAGCTTATATGATTTTACAAATAGAAAAAGAAATCACTAAGAATTATAAAACCCCACTGGTTTGAAAGTCACATGTTATAGACAAATTTATAACTTACTAAAAAAAGAAACAAAACTAAAACTAGTATGATGGTCATTGCTGAGGAAGGTGAACTGAAATAGGCCACTTTTATCAGATACTAACAGCATTCTTCAAAGGAAATCATTTGTGGCTTTGGGCAATCCTTTACTCAAACAATGCTTCCTTCTCCAGGAAGGACACACCTAACTTTATTCTGTAATATGGAAATTTTCCTATCAACAAAACACCTGTGTGGTTATAATTTCATGCCAGTCATTTAACTCAGATGAGCTAGTAAGCTGGTGAAGTTATGAGCTTTCTACTGAAATTATGATTTTGCTATTTTCCCTCGACTGGACAGAACTCAAAATATTAAACTGGGTCTTCTATTTATATTGCATGTAATTGAACAACCAAAACCAAACATGAAAAACTGCCCAGTTCCAAAAAAATTTAATGCAGAACTTCAAAATAGTTACCTTGCATAAAAATCTCCTGAACCTTTTGTTCCTTTACCCAGACTTTCACTTCTTCCTGAAGTTGCGGGTTGTCCCTGAGAACTGGGTTTAGGCTGTCTATGTCGTCCTAGAATTACAGATTAAAAGAAAGGTCCATGTTACGCTGTCCTAACGTTAATATTATGAACTCTCCCTCCTATATTTTCTAAGGATTGAAGAAAATTCCTTCATCTAAATGTATGTAAAAACACAAATTCATAAGTTATAGTTCATTAGCAATTACATAACAGCAGAGCATAAGAAATTAACCTATGTAAGATTTGATCCTTGACAACAATCCTAGACAAAATTTGAAATTTACTAATGTGTTTTCTAACTTTAAGTGTGGCCTTAGATAAGTCACAATTTTAAGGGTTTCAGGATGAGAAGCAATATACAAACCAAATAGCATCAGGTCATCTAAGGCTGGTAGCAAAAGAATCGAGTTGAATATTTTAGTGACAATACATATATACATAGATGAATTACCCTCTTCCCATAATGCCTAAAATGTTTTAAACTACAAAAGTCATTATCCACTCTCTTGATTTAAATGCCATCAAATTCAGTTCTACTCAAACTCATCTGACCAGTAACTTCACTGCTAAAACCCAGTGTCAAAGCATCCAGGCAATTAAAATTACATTATTGATGGTATTATCCTCATAACAGGGTGGATCTAGACACAGAAACAACCGGTTCTCTCTCCTTGGAGATGTGAATCACACAGTCACATGGTTTCCCACAATCTGTTGGTCCCCCGCTGGACTCTTTGACATTCTGTTCTCTCTCTCTCAAAGCACCTCTGCTGCTCCTGCATTTGAGGTCAGCGGCAGGAGCCCTAGAGTAGAGCTGGGAAGAACAACAAAGCAGCACTGTCAATTGGCGGCCCTTATGAAAGTGGACTGGCAGATCATGGAAACCAGTGAACAGAAGGGAGCAGAGTGAAGGGAATTCTATCTGGTGAATAAAAATAATGTGGCAATTTGGAAAAGTCGAAAAGTAGCTGAAGAGTACAAAGAAGGACCCCTAATCAAGCAGGTCATACTTCAGTCTTCTAGTCTAAAGTTTATCTAAATAAAGCTTTTTCTTCTCATCTCATGATGACCTTAAGGGGCTATCATGTATGTATTTTTGCAATAATAGTGTGGCAAATACGCTGATATTTCATTTATACCTAGTGAATACCAACCAAGAGGAAGAAATACAGGCCTTCAAAGTTATCAACTATATTCCTTCGCAAATAAACTGAAATGCTACTTTACAGAAGGAAATACTAGAGTGGAAAAGTATCATACAAAATGTAGATAAAATCTGTCATTTTGGGGGAGGGGGTGGAATGTCCATGACAGGTCTTCTTTTTTGTAAAGAAACTTTCTAGCAATCCCTTTTTTCCACACCCCTTTAATAATACACTGCACACTTACTTACCCTCTTTATTTTAGGAACAGAAAATACCATGGAAAAGTTCAGACTCTAAACCTCTTGATGCACACCAGGTGACAGTCTATTCTATGACAACAAAACAAAGGAAACATTCTATCTCCCAAGGAAAACCATTACCATTTCCAGATAGCTCTGACAACTATCAAGTTCTTTCAAAGTCTTCCTTACTTTAGCTTCCACACACAGATCCAAGCTTAACTCTTCAAAGTCAACAAACAAGTCTAATCACTTCCCTACCTTATAGTTCTTCAAACATGTGCATTCTGGTTTTGTTTCCACAGCTATGAATCTTCTCTAAACACCTGTCTTTATTATAACCACTCTTCCCTTATTCTAGACATTTAATTGGAAAAAAGATGGGCACTTGTCTAGAAAAACACTACACAATCACCTGGGTGTCACTGCTGACTTCTTCTTTTTTAATTTTTAATGTTTATTTATTTTTGAGACAGAGCAAGAGACAGAGTGCAAGCAAGGGAGGTTCAGACAGAGGGAGACACAGAATCTGAAGCAGGCTCCAGGCTCTGAGCTGTCAGCTCAAGCCTGACGTGGGGCTTGAACTCATGAACCGTAAGATCTTGACCTGAGCCAAAGTCAGACGCGTAACCAACTGAGCCACTCAGATGCCCCACTGCTGACTTATTTTAAGTTTACTATGGTCTACTACTTCCAATCTTTCATACTGTGGGGTAGAAGGGGTATAAACTGCTGTTAAAGCAACACTGGCAATACTTCACAGACAGTCATGGGTATGGTCTAAAAAAACAGTTTCCTGTATTGAAACTTCACGGTTTTGGGCGCTGGGGTGGCTTAGTCAGTTAAGCATCTGACTTCAGCTTAGGTGATGATCTCACAGTTCATGAGTTTCAGCCCCGTGTTGGGCTCTGTGCTGACAGCTCAGAACCTGAAGACTGCTAAGGATTCTGTGTCTCCCTCTCTTTCTCTCTCTCAAAAATAAGTAAATAAACATTTAAAAAGAAAAGAGGGGTGCCTGGGTGGCTCAGTCGGTTGAGCATCTGACTTTGGCTCAGGTCATGATCTCGCAGTTTGTGAGTTCGAGCCCCCTCACCCCACCCAGTGAGGCTCTGTGCTGACAGCTCAGAGCCTCAAGCCTGCTTCCGATTCTGTGTCTCCCTCTCTCTCTGTCCTTCCTTCCCCTGCTCATGCTGTCTCTCTCTCTCTCTCTTTCAAAAATAAAGAAACATTTAAAAAAAAAAAAAAGAAAGAAACCCATGAAACTTCACAGTTTAAAACTACTAGGCGTAGGGGGGCCAGGCTGGCTCAGTCAGTACAGCATGTGACTCTTGATCTCGGGGTCACAAGTTCAAGCCCCACATTAGGTGTAGAGTTTACTTAAAAAAAAAAAAAAAAAAAAAAACACACCTACTGGGATATATAAATTGCTCAATATTTATTTATATTTTATTTAAAACATTAAGATAACAGGCTATATTTCCAGGATCATTAAACATACAAATATCTCCTCAACAATGACCCATTTCTAGTGAGAAAAACACCCCATTAAAAACTGACAACTTGAATCTATTTACTGAAATGACCTTATAGATCAAATTTCTATGGACCAATTTCCTCATCTATAAAGCAGTCACTAATATCTGCCTCTTTCCATCTTAATGAATGTGTTTTTACAATAAGATTTTTTAAAAAATAACTACAATTAGCTTTCTTAAGACATCTAATTCTTAATTATCTATGGTATTGGATGACATGTATTACTAAATTAGTTAAAATCCAAGAAAATTATCCCAACATACTGTCCAGTTATGACAGTCCTATTGTTGCCGGAGTACTCCTTTTTGAATTGTGCTAAGTTACAGGTATTTCTATTGTAGTCATCATTCCCATTTTAAAGGACAAAGGATCAAATCTTACAAGAGCCACTACCAGGTAGCCAAACAAGGTGTTTTTTTTTTTTTTTTTTCCATTTATTGACTTGAACAATTTTGTGAAAGTGCTAAAAATCAGATACAGTCTATAAGGCAAACTCGCAGAGAACTGAAACTAAGGATCTGTAATTAGTATTAATTATTAATATGATTATTCAGAATCTTTTGGAATACAACTGGTTAATAAAGAACTTCAGCTGTGCCCTGAGTTGGTATGAGATTTTAAAAAATTACACAGTACTTCACTTTTTAGTAATTAAGTTACCTATACACATAATTTTTATATTGACTAACTAAAATAATACGTATTCTTTAATTTCCCCAAAACAAATCACCCAGAGAGTGAAGCAACAGCACCCTCTGTGAATCTCCTCTCCTCCATAAATTCTATCCAATATATTATTCTATGAATTATAACCTCCAGCAAATGACTTAACCAGATCAACAAGATTTGTTTTAACTAGAAGCTTATATAGAAAACACAGGAAAGTTCTAAACAATGCCTTAAGTGATTAGGTTCTGGACCTTTACGGTTCATTTGTGTGCTGTTCCTCTGTTTGCAAAGAGAGCAGAAGCTTGCTCTAATTAAACATCAGTGGGGTACCTGACTATAAATAACAACAGCTAACATGATTGCATGTTTACCATGGCAGATACCATGCTACCATACTAGGTGCTTCCATACAAATCAACTTTTACAACACTTTTCTGAGGTCTAAATTATTATGCCCATTTACATGTTATATACCCAGAGAGGTCCATGGTGATATATAATCAGGATATGATGGAGAGATACAGCATTTTAATCTACTTCTGTAACTCTAGAGAGCTCAGGCTCTTTTCACCTACTCTTTCTCCCCTGAGTTAGTACAATGAAAAGGAATGAATAAGACTGTTTACTATAACTGCCTTTCAAAATTTGATATATTTCTTCACATTATATGTAAGAAGTAAAAGGCAACTTTATCTTATGAAGTCAGAATGGGTCAAGTGAAGAATTGAACAGAGTCAGGTGGAAGTTATCTTTCTGTAACCCCCCCTCACATTAGTTATGTGAAATTCATAGGTAGCAACAGTCTAACACTTATCTAAGAGGGGAGACTTTGGATGTTAAACTGATGCAGTTTTTTTTTTTAATTTTTTTTTAATGTTTATTTATTTTTGAGAGAGAGAGACAGAGTGAGAGGCGGAAGGGCAGAGAGAGAAGGAGTCACAGAATCCGAAGCAGGCTCCAGGCTCCGAGCTGTCAGCACAGAGCCTGATGCGGGGCGTGAACTCACGGAGTGTAAGATCATGACCTGAGCTGAAGTCGGACACTTAACCGACTGAGCCACCCAGGTGACCCAAACTGATGCAGTCTTACAATCAGAAAGCATAAAAGAGAATATTTTGGCAATATGACTTCATCATGACCTACAGACTCTGAAATGGTATATTTCTAGGTAAACACTGCCCTAAATTACTATCTGAGGTAATAAAAAAAAAAACACCAGATTTTTTTTCTTGTGTAGAGAAGAATATGATGGAATATTTTTTTTAAAAAAAGTATTCCTCAAAATATAAAAAATTTTAAAATCAGGTTAGAATCTGTACTTTGACATTAAGACTACTGTACTACCCTTATTTTTGAACCAATTCTCTACTTCATTCCAGTTCAAAGGAAAAAAATTATAATTTATATTTAATTTACATTGTTATAATTATAATAGCATAAAAAATAAGATCACAGGACTAAGATATTCAGATATGCCTGACTAGGTTTAAGAACAGGAATATTATGACAGTGTTCAAAATATATGTGAACAAATTTTCTAAGATAATAAGGAAATGATTTATCTTACCATAACACAGTGCTCCTTACTGATTCAACAAATATTTTCTTTATGTCACATACACTCTGGATGGAACTACTGACAGAACAGCCAACAGAGGCTTGAATCAGAGAATATACCAGCTGTTAGTTTCTATCTAGGTGACTGAGCGGATTGGCTTAATTATAACAGATTTGCTCTTAAGTCCTAACCGATGTCTAGAATAGCACTTTCATTTTAGAATACAATATCACAAAACTAAGTTTCTCTCCCTTTGGACAATTTCTGTTACAGAATGACCTAATACCTGCTTTCAAACTGATACTGATATGTGGCTTAGTAATGGAATGATTTTTTCCCCTACAATAAAATCCTTGACCTTTGTAGTAACCTCTTAAATCCCATATTACACACACTTCCCCATAAAAAAAAAATGACACTTGATTGTATTTTATCAGAGTTATTCATAAAAGCAACTACCTGTATGTTGAATGTCAGGTAAAGTAACTGAACATTCATTGCCATGCCATTTTCCCACAGTCATCATTTAAATTCATGCTTCAGCAAAACTACAAATAATTGCCGGTCCTTAGATCCCTGGGGTTGCTAGCCAACAGTTAAAAAACATGAATGTTAAGTCCACATAGGTCAATAGTGACATCCACTGCTATCACAACAATTCTTGTATAACTTATAAAAGAATCCACTTTGTTAGTAAGGATTTACTTGAACAGGAAATCTACTTAGTCTGAGAACTACTACAAAGATCTTAAAAAAGAAAAAGCAGAGTTGCCTAAACCATCTGCAGTTTAACTAAATCTATCAATGAAAGCCTCCACATATTTTCATGATTTAAACCAAGGGTTGGCAAACTTTTCCTAACTTGGCCAGAGAGTAAAAGTAGATTAGGCTTTGAGGGTCATACTATCTCCAATGCAAGGACTCCACTCTACTACTGTAGCACCACAAGCTGCCAAACAATACCATGAACAATACACAAATGAAAGAGTAAGGCTGTTTTCTAATACCTTTATTTACTGACATTCTGTGAAGCTTGAATGTCACAGAACATTCACGTGCCATGACATATTATTCTTCCTTTCACTCTTTTCCTGTTTAAAAATGTAAAAGACCTAAATATTTTACCAGCAAAAAAAGAAAAGAAAAGAAAAGAAAAGAAAAGAAAAGAAAAGAAAAGAAAAGAAAAGGCCTTATAGAAACAGGTGTCTGGATGGATTTGGCATGTGGTAGTAGTCTGCCTACCCAGGATTTAAAATAAGAATAAATTACTGGTACAAAGCAAGATTAGAAACTTCTAATCAAGGCAATGCAATTTGATGGTAAATTGACTGTAAACTCTATTTCCATAAATGGCTGCATTTTACACACACACACACACACACACACACACACACACACACACACACACACACACACGATAACAGGAAAATAACTCAGTGACCAAATCCTTCTCATTAATAATTAAAGAAAAAATATACTTAGGTAAGTCATTTTTTAAAGCTTTCACAAATAAATGAAGTTTCCCTGATATATTCCTGTGCCATGTTTAGTGTTCCAAATATAACAACATATCTGGTTTCAGAGTAGAAAAATCACCTACTTTGAAAGATAAAGTTTAATTCTCTTAGGACAATGGGAATTATACTCATTAAATACAAAGATTGGTACCATCCACATCTGTGGACTTCACAGGAGGGTAAAAACAGGTATGTGCACTGAAAAGAGAAAATTTTCCTAAAGATAGTGTTCCAACATTAATCCTATGCTTCACATGTCTGACTTGTTAAGAATACCAGAGATTTTAAAATTTCTGTACATATATGTTAAGACATACAGATTTAAAAGTTTTACATAATTAAAATCCATAGATAATTAAGTCCTGTGTATACATATTTTCATAATTCCTGGTTTATTTTGGTTAATTCAGAAGCCTAGAATCTAGACTATGATTTAAATCAAAAAAACATAATATCTATCTTTCAAAAACAAAATCATAGGGGCGCTTGGGTGGCTCAGTTGGTTGAGTGTCTGACTTTGGCTCAGGTCATGATCTCACAGTTCAGGGTTCAAGCCCCACATCAGGCTTCCAATTCTGTGTTTTCCCCTCTCTCTGCCCCTCCCCCGCTTGTGAGCTTGCACACTCTCTCTCAAAAATAAATAAACATTAAAAAAACTAAAATCATAAAGATTCAAATGACAGAGAGAATGGACTGTTTTCTATTATCCACACAATTCTTTCTTCACTCATATAATCAAGGAAATAATGTGATACGTTCATTCTAAATTATGTCCTGAAATCAAAAAATCTAATTTCTATTAATTTCTCAAAAAAATGAGGTAAATCGTCACTACAATTAACTTCTAGTTCCTTTTCTTTTTTAATTTAAAAATAAATGTTTGTTTATTTTTGAGAAAGAGAGAGATACAGAGCATGAGTGGGGGAAGGGCAGACAGAGAGGGAGACACAGAATCTTAAGCAGGCTCTAGGCTCTGAGTCAGACACAGGCCTCAAACCCACTGACTGGGAGATCATGACCTCAGCCAAAGTCTAATGCTTAACTGACTGAGCCACCCAAGCACCCCTAAATTCTATTTTCAATTAATAGCCACCAATGGGAAAACAGTTCTGGAAATGGGAGTAACGTTCAGAAAGTTTAAGTGACATTTAGGTGTATTTTTATTGGTTAAAAATGATTCTGTTGTACCAAGACAAACAGCAGTCCCCAACATTTCAATATTTGATAACTTTTAAATATGTTTTTTAAACAATATTCTCAGCATTAGTTTTATTTTTATTTAGAAACAAAAACAAAAAAAAAAAATGATGAACGGCTTTCACCCTACACTGATCCAAACAAAACAATTTCAGTCAACAACTTACAGAAAATTAGAAATATTTTGGTGTATTATGTTTCTTCTCAAAACTAACTTTTCTATAAGTATCTTCATCAGACATTGTGGCCTAAAGGTAAGTGATGCCTTCTAGTCATTTAAGACGATATCCAGCATGTCAATAGGAAGTCATTTTAAGTTTGTCCAGGCATAAAATGAAAACACCACTGTGGTTTCCCCCCACATTTTTCATGTTTTCAATTCCATCCATTTCACAGCATCATCACTTAATCACAAGAGAATAACAAATTATCTAATATCCAGAAGGTTCTACTAACTGCATAGGATCCTAGAGCTAAATGTTTCATCCTTTTCATAAAATAAGAAATGTAAACACAACTGGAGCTTTGAGTTGTAATCACAATGGTAGTTTACAGGACTATAAACACATGAGGTATAAATTTTTTAAATCTCTGGTTAGAAGTTAAGATTGAAAACTGAGATGTGCCTGGGTGGCTCAGTTGATTAAGCATCCAACTCAGGTCGTGATCTCACGGTTTGGGAGTTCAAACCCCACATCGGGCTCTGTGTTAGTAGCACACAGCCTGCTTCAGATCCTCTGTCTCCCTCTCTCTCTGCTTCTCCCTGCTTGTGTGCAGCACACATTCCCTGTTCTCTCTCTCTTTCAAAAATAAATATGCATTAAAAAAGAGAAAAGATTGGGGGCACTTTGGTGGCTCAGTTGGTTAAGCATCCAACTCTTGGTTTCAGCTCAGGTCATGATCTCACAATTTTTTGAGTTCAAGTCCCACGTCAGGCTCTGTGCTGACAGCACAGAGTGTGCTTGGGATTCTCTCTCCCTCCCTCTTTGTCCCTCCCCCACTCGTGCTGTCTGTCTCTCTCAAAATAAAGAAATAAATCTTTATTAAAAAAAAAAAAAAAAAGATTGAGGGTGCCTGGGCGGCTTAGTCAGTTAAGCAACTGACTTACCAAGGTCATGATCTTGTGGTTTGTGAGTTCAAGCCCTGCATCAGGCTTTGGGCTAACACCTCAGAACCTGGAGCCTGCTTTGGATTCTGTGTCTCCCGCTCTCTCTCTGCACTCCTCCCACCGCAACTGCGCTCTGTCTCTGTTTCTCAAAAATGAGGAAACGTTAAAAAAAAAAAAACATTGAAAACTGAGTGTTTTCTCAATGAGGAGGTAATATAACTGTTTCTGTATGGGGAGATTAACTTAATCTTATTTATAAGGAACATAGATACTCACTGAAAAACAAAACAAAACAAAACACAGAGGAGGGGAGGACCCAAAGAGGGATACATATATGGAGAAAAATTCTTTGTTTCTTTTATGTCCTCCAAGCACTAACTATAGGATACTCTGAAAAAGAAAACCATTAGGGCTGAAGAGGAAGAAAATGTTACTTCATCTTGCCACAAAATTGTCTCCATATACTTCTGAGAGAAATGATCAATTGCTTTCAAATAGTTTACCTGGTATTTTCTGAATAAAAATAATGCTGTTACTTCTAAAATGTTTCCAAAACATAAATGTGAATCAATTTTGGTGACTAAACTCTTTACAACACATTATATGATAAGACGTTGAGTCTTTGGGATTTATTATCATTACTAAAATTATAAGCTTTAGGCAGAAGTTTAAATTATAATAATTTAGTAGCTACTTGATTACCTGTATATAAATAAAACATCAATATTTTAAATATTTAGTTTTGAGAGTGAGTGCAAGTGGGGGAGGGGCAGAGAGAAGGGGACAGAGGATCTGAACTGTCTCTGTGCACTGACAGCAGTAAGCCTGATGTGGGGCTTGAACTCACAAACCAGGAGATCATGACCTGAGCTGAGTCGGATGTTCGGCCACCCAGGTGCCCTAAAATATCAATATTTTAGAGTCAAGAATGTTGGAGACATATATCAACACTAAAAAACCAAAAACAAACAAAAAACAAAAACAAAAAAACAGAAACACTATGCAAGACCACAATGTACATGAATCAGAAATAAGCTGGTACCTGAACCAGAAATATATAATTCACTGAGCCCTGATCCTTAATTTGTGTGATTTCTTTTTTGAGAAAACAGACTTCAATGAAAATTAAGCCTCACTTCTAAAAAAGCAAGCATTAGAAGCAATGACCTGTTGCAAATAGCTTGGGTGGCCTTAATAAATTCTTGCCAAACACAATCAAAGGCATTGACTTCTTGTAGAAATCAGTGAGCAAACCTGAGGTCAGCAATGAATCCGTAAGTGGGGCTTAGGTTATGATTACAAGCACATAAAACAAAAAATAGACTCTTTCTTCTACTCATCTTAAGGGCTTACGTTTATACTGTTTCTTTCTTCTAAAGTCTTTTTGCCATAGTCTTAACAATCTTGTCAATACATTATTATGAAAATAAACGTATCACCCTTCTAGAAAACCTCCTTTCTGACATTGTCCAGGTTAAAATAACCTACTAATCTTTCTAGATTGTTTTACATGCATGCCTCATTTTATTGTGCTTCAGGAATACTGCCTTTTTTTTTTTTTTTTTTTTTTTTTTTAAAGAAATTGAAGATCTGTGATAGCCCTGTCTTGACTAAGTCCACACTGGTGTAATTTTCCAACAGCATTTGCTCACCTCGTGTCTCTGCAAAACATTTTGGTAATTCTCAGAATATTTATTTTTCATTAATATTATATTTGTTATGGTGATCTGTGTTCAGTGATCTTTGATGTTACTATTGTAACTTTTATGGCACCATGAACCATGCCCATTTTGACAGCGAATGCAATTGATAAATGCGTGTGTTCTGACTGTTCCACCAACCAGCCACTCCCTTTTTCTTTCCTTTTCCTCTGGCCTCCATATTCCCTAAGACACAACAATACTGAAATCAGGCCAATTAATAACCCTACAATGGCCTCTAAGGTTCAAGTGAAAAGAGGTCACACATCTCTCACTTCAAATCAAAAGCCAGAAATGATTAAGCTTAGTGAGGAAGGCATGACGAAAACTGAGACAGGCTGAAAGGTAGCCTCTTATGCCAAACAATTAGCCAAGTTGTGAATGCAAAGGATAAATTCTGAAGGAAATTTAAAGTGCTACTCTAGGGGCGCCTCAGTGGCTCAGTCCATTAAGCGTCCAACTCTTGATTGCAGGTCAGGTCATGATCTCACAGTTCATGGAATTGAGCCCTGTGTCAGGCTCTGTGCTGATAGCACAGAGACTGCTTGGGATTCTCTCTCTGCCCCTCCCCTGCTCCCCCCCCTCCTCAAAATAAATAAACTTTAAAAAAAAAGTGCTACTCCAGCGAAAACACGAATGATTAAGACAGCAAAATAGTCTTATTGCTGATATGGGAAAAGTTTTAGTAGTTTTTTGGACAGAAGGTCAAACCAGCCACAACATTCTCTTCAACTAAAACCTAATCCAGGGTATGGTCCTAACTCTCTTCAATTCCCTGAAGGCTGAGAGAGGTGAGGAAGTTGCAGAAGAAAAGTTTAAAGCTAGCAGAGGATGGTTCATGAGCTTTAAGGGGAGAAACCCTCTCCATAACATAACCGTGCAAGGTGAAGCAACAAGTGCTGATGTAGAAGCTGCAGCAAGTTATCCAGAAGACTTTGTTAAAAGATAATGAATGAAGGTGCTACAATAAACAACAGATTTTCAATGTAGGTGAAACAGCCTTCTATTGGAGATCCCATCTAGAACTTTCATAGCTAGAGAGAAGTCAATGCCTGACTTCAAATGTTCCAAGAATGGGCTGACTCTTGTTAGGGGCTAATGCAGCTGGTGACTTTATGTATTTATTTTAAATATTTACTTATTCTTAGAGATAGAGATAGAGAGAGAGAGAGAGAGAGAGAGAGAGAGAGAGAGAGAACAGAGGAGGTACGGAGAGAGAGGGAGACAGAATCTGAAGCAGGCTCCAGGTTCCAAGCTGTCAGCACAGAGCCCGACACAGGGCTTGAACTCACAAACCTCAAGATCATGACCCGAGCTAAGTCAGACACTTAACCAACTGAGCCACCTAGGCGTCTTGTTGATGACTTTAAATTAAAGCCAATGCTCATTTACCATTCTGAAAATTCTAGGTCCTTAAGGATTACGTTAAATCTACCATGCTTATGTTCCATAAATGGAACAAAGCCTGGATGACAGCACATAGGTTTACACGGTCTACTGTTATTTTAGGTGCACTGTTGAAAACTATGGCTGAGAAAAAAGATTTCTTTCAAAATATTACTGCTCACTGATAATGCACCTGGCTACCCAAGAGATCTGATGGAGATGTACGTTAATGTTGTTTTCATGCTTGCGAATACAACGTCTATTCTGCAACACATAGATCAAGGAGTCATTTCAACTTTGAAATCTTATTCTTTGAGAAATAGATCTTGTAAGGCTATAGCTGCCATAGGTAGTGATTGCTTTGGTGAATCTAGACAAAGTAAATGGAAAACCTTCTGGAAAGCATTCACCTTTCTAGATGCCATGAAGAACATTCGTGATTTATGGCAAGAGGTCAAAATATCAACATCCACAGAAATTCAAAAGAAGCTGATTCTAATTCTCATGGATAAATTTGAGGGGTTCAAGACTTCGGTGACAGAAGTAACTACGGATGTGGCAGAAATACCAAGAAAACTAGAATTAGAAGTGAAACTTGAAGATGTGACTGAATTACTGTAATTTCATGATAAAACTTGAATGAATGAGGAGATTTCTTGAGAGGGATCTACTTTTGGTAAAGAAGCTCTGACGACTGTTGAAATGACAACAAAGGATTCAGAATATTATATAAACTTAATTGATAAAGCAGCTGCAGGGTTTGAGAGGACTGATTCCAATTTTAAAATAAGTTTTACTGTGGGTAAAATACTATCCAACAGCATTACATGCTACAGAGAAAATAGTGATAAAACACAGTCGGGTAAAATACTATCCAATAGCATTACATGCTACAGAGAAATTAGCGATAAAACACAGCCAATTAATATGGCAAAAGTCACTGTTGTCTTATTTAAAGAAATTGCCACAGCCACCCCAACCTTCAACAGCTACCACTGTGCTCAGTCAGCAGCCAACAAAACTGGGGCTAGACCTTCCACAAGCAAAAAGATTACAACCAGCTAAAAGTGAACATGATGGCTAGCAATTTTTAGCAAAATATTTTTTAATTAAGCTATGTATGTTGGCCTTTTTTAGACATAATGCTATTACACACTTTAAATAGATTACAGTATAGTGTAAACATAACTTTTATATGCACTGGGAAACCATAAAAATCACTTGACTTGCTTTATTGCAGTATTCAGTTTATTGCAGTGGTCTGGAACCGAACCTGCAATATCTCTGATGTGTGCCTGTATTCACCACATCTCGTGGCTCCTTGTTTCAGAAAAGCAATTTTATGAAGTGAATGAATGTTAAAAAAAAAAATACAACAACTATATTTGGCCTTCTGCAACAATAACATAATTTACCTTTATCTATAAAACCCGTATGGGGCACCTGGGTGGCTCAGTTGATTAAGCTTCCTACTCTTGATTTCAGCTCAGGTCATGATCTCAGGATTCGTGGGACTCAGCCTGCAGGGATCTGCACTGACAGCACCGAGCCTGCTTGGGATTCTCTCTTTCCCTCTCCCTCTGCTCCTCCCCCCATCACTCTCACTTTCTCTCTAAATAAATAAATAAATAAATAAATAAATAAATAAATAAACATTAAAACAACAACAACAACAAACTAATCCCTGGACACCTGGGTGGCTCAGTCAGTTAAGTGTCCAACTCTTGGTTTTGGTGGCTCAGGTCCTAATCTCAGATTGTGGAACTGGCAATCAGGTTGGGTTCCACATTCACAGCATGGAACCTGCTTGGGATATTCTCTCTTCCCCTCTCTCTCTTTACCCCTAACCCTCTACTGCTCTTACTCTCTCCCAAATTACACTTGGGGGAGAAAAAAAAAACAACCTTTATGTAGCTTGATCCTTGAGTTTTAACTGAGAGAGGGTAGGGGACAGGGGAGAGAAGAATCATCCTCAAAAATCTACCTTGAAGCTTTCTGCCACTGTAAGCAAAGAGTCATTACAGACCAATCCAAAAGTTTAGGAATCTCCCCTTGAAACTTTCACTTGGTACTATTTACCATTACTTAATTCATTAATAACTACAAAGGAAATGGTTAAAATTAATTTAAGAGAAGTATATATTGCCAGAAACTATAAAGCAGTGAAAACATTCTTAATCTTTAAAAAGTCTTAAGACATTTTAATTTCATGTATAGTTATAGTTCTATGATGTTTCTGTGGTCTTAATGACTTCCCAGTTTTGTACCAACTGAAATATGATAACGTGAAACAACATTCTAATATTATTTTCATTATATAGATCTTCATCACTGAATGAATTTCAAAGTTCATTTACTATTTACTTAAAAAATATCTCCTCTGTTCAAATATATGACAATCCATAATTCTGGGGAACTCAAATGTTACTATAAATATCATTTAAAGTGAGAAATGTTCTAACTACAGTGAATGTTCTAACTTCAGTGTTCCACTGAACATTTTAAATTATGCCCTTCATTAGCTAATTTTGACACATTCTGATTTGCAAAACTGACTTTGGTCTGAAGACTTTCACCAAAAATTATCAATACAAAAGAAAAAAAGTAAAACCTAAACTGAACACTTAACAGAATCCCAATTCAGAAAAGGTTGCCATAGTTTTGGTTAATTCTTTATAGTTAAAAATGTGTCCAATTAATCTGTATAAATAAAATATGCTGAACTGAGCATTACTGTTTCTCTTTCTTAAAAAATTTTTTTTATTTTACTTTTTTCTTTAGTAAACTCTATGCCCAACATGGGGTTCGAACTCACAACCCCAAAATCAAGAGTTCCATACCTTACTGACTGAGCCAGCCAGGCACCCTGAGCATTACTACTGTTTTCAAACTCTTCATGGCATAATGATAACTTATGTTATTTATCAAATATATTTCTCTGGGTAAAGAGTAAAATCATTTTCCCTGACAAAAACACTGCTTATAATATTAATACTGATAAAAACAGACTAAATAAAATAGAACCAAGCTTCAGACTTCATGTCTAACTAAAAGACACATCTCAAATCACAATAAACACACCAGGGAAACAAAATTCATGAAAATAAGTATTTTAATATAATTTTCTATCATTATTGGTTTGAATTTATAACTTGGAATTAAAATATTTCCCCAAAGAATACTCACTTAGGTAAATGGATACAGCTTTAAAAATACTGTATCTTGGATTAAAAGATTACAAATACAATCACAATAACATTCTTTTTTGTCACTACTTTTCCAACCAGAAAGGGAGTAATACAACATTTTCAAGAACCATTACTTTCCTAAATTATTCAAGATTAATTAATTGCAGAGGGGCACCTGCCAGGAGGCTCAGTCGGTTGAGCATGTGACTTCAGCTCAGGTCACGACCTCATGGTTCATGGGTTTGAGTCTCACATTGGGCTCTGTGCTGACAGCTCTGAGCCTGGAGCCTGCTTCAGATTCTGTGTCTCCCTCTCTCTGCCCCTCCCCTGCTTGCTCCTTCTCAAAAATAACATTAAAAAATTTGTTTAAAAATATATATATGAGAAAAACCCTGAAAAAAGTTCTATTTCACTATTATTCAGGAAACACAAAATTTAAATATATTCTAATATTTTGGTTGATCAGATTGTTAAAGTTAAAAAAATTTATGACACTGGGGTTAACAAAGCAAAATTAAGACATACATAAACACTAATCGTAAGAGAAAAAAAACCTGCCTTTTCTGAAAGGCAGTTTGATTACACATCCTATTCTGAAGCAATATTGTTTTCTATAACTCAAATAGGCTTGAAGGGACTTGGAAACATAGGTGAATGATGTTAGTATATAACATAGAAGTAATGCTGGTTCACATGTCCTTTTTTTTTTTTTTTTTTTGCACTACCCACTATGAAGTAGTTGAATGCTACGTACACGAATAAAGCTGAACATCGTACTAGATACAATACTCATCCATTTCACTTTCTTCTCTTAGTTTCTAATGTGACCACATGCTGACTTACAAGTTCATATTGATTAGACTGCCCCAATCTTCTTTTGCCTTGATTCCTTAATTCAGCAATCTCAATTCTTCCTTACACATTCTTATTTTTCAAGCAACTTTCCCCCTTTTCTTAAATGCAAAGTACTATATTTAACTAACTTTATTAGAAATAAACTGTTACAAGAGTGCTGGATAGCTCAGTCAGGTAAGTGTCCAACTCTGATTTCAGCTCAGGTCATGATCTCATGGTTTGTGAGGTCAAGCCCCCTGTCAGGCTCTGTGCTGACAGTGAGGAGCCTGCTTGGGATTCTCTCTCTCTGCCCCTTCCCTGCTGGCGCTCACACACTCTTTCTCTCTCAAAATAAATAAATAAACATTTAAAAAGAAAGAAATAAAATGTTATAAGATTATTACTTAGGTTTGTCCTCATCAAAAATTTGCATAAGGTTTAAACAACCTATTCTGTGAACACCATTTCCCCCCAATCCTTGTCATTATAGTTTGAGATTTTGTAAAACATGAGATCATTCGTACATAGTCTTCCACACAATTAACTTTAGAGGAATCTAAGAAAATAAATGAACAAATAACAATAACACATGGACAAGAAGAGTCTATGTTTTAAAATAAATATAAATATAATATATATTATAAAATATATAATATATATAATATAATATAAAATAAATATAAAAATAAAATATTACAGAATTACTGTCATGTTTCATTACTATCAAAATCTATTATAAGACTCTTTTATTAATTTATTTTGAGAGAGAGATAAAGAGCAAGTGAGGAGGGGCAGACAGAGAGGGAGTCAGAATTCCAAGCAGGCCTTGTTCAGTAAGTGCAGACCCTGATGTGGGGCTTGAACCCACAAACTGAGAGATTATGACCTGAGCCAAAATCAAGAGTCAGATTGCTTAACTGACTGAGTGACCCAGGTGCCCCTATTATAAGACTCTTGATTTCATGGTTGTGAGTTCGAGCCCCACACTGGGTATAGAGAGTGCTTAAAAATAAATTTAAAAAAAATATATGTATGTATAGTAAAAAGACAATTAATTTATTATATTGTTTATTAAAAATAAAATTAATTTTAAAATGCAAAAGAATGTCAACAACTTGCTCATATTAATAACTCCCTTTGTTATACATTAAAGTTGCAACTGAAGAAACTTTGAGTAACAAATATAATACCTAGGAATAAACCTATCCAAAGATGTAAAAGATCTGTATGCTGAAAACTACAGAAAGCTTATGAAGGAAACTGAAGAAGATACAAAGAAATGGAAAGCATTCCGTGCTCATGGATTGGAAGAATAAGTACTGTTAAAAATGTCAATACTACCCAAAGTAATTTACACATTCAATGCAATCCCAATCAAAATTGCACCAGCTTTCTTCTCCAAGCTAGAACAAGCAATCCTAAAATTTGTTTTTAATTTTTAAAGTTTATTCATTTTTGACAGAGAGAGAGACAGACAGACAGACAGACAGAATCCGAAGCAGGCTCCAGGCTCTAAGCTGTCAGCACAGAGCCCGATGAGGGGCTCAAACTCATGGACACCGAGATCATGACCTGAGCCAAAGTCGGACGCTCAACCGACTGAGCCATCCAGGTGCCCCAGCAATCCTAAAATTTGTATGGAACCACAAAAGACCCCGAATAGCCAAAGTAATTTTGAAGAAGAAGACCAAAGCAGGAGGCATCACAACCCCAGACTTTAGCCTCTACTACCAAGCTGTAATCATCACGACAGCATGTACTGGCACAAAAACAGACACATAGACCAATGGAATAGAATAGAGACTCCAGAACTGGGCCCACAAACGTATGGCCAACTAATTTTTGACAAAGCAGGAAAGAGTATCCAAAGGAAAAAAGACAGTCTCTTTAACAAATGGTGCTGGGAGAACTGGACAGCAACATGCAGAAGAATGAAATTAGACCACTTCTTACACCATACACAAAAATAAACTCAAAATGGATGAAAGACCTAAATGTGAGACAGGAAACCATCAAAACCCTAGAGGAGAAAACAGGAAAAAACCTCTCTGACCTCAGCCGAAGCAATTTCTTACTTGACACATCTCCAAAGGCAAGGGAATTAAAAGCAAAAATGAACTATTTGGACTTCATCAAGATAAAAAGCTGCACTGCAAAGGAAACAATCAACAAAACTAAAAGGCAACCAATGGAATGGGAAAAGATATTTGCAAATGACATATCGGACAAAGGGCTAGTATCCAAAATCTATGAAGAACTCAACAAACTCCACACCCGAAAAACAAATAACTCAGTGAAGAAATGGGCAGAAGACATGATTAGACACTTTTCTAAAGAAGACAAGCAGATGGCCAACAGGCACGAGAAAAGATGTTCAACGTCGCTCCTTATCAGGGAAATACAAATCAAAACTGCACTCAGATACCACCTCACACCAGTCATAGTGGCTAAAATGAACAAATCAGACTATAGATGCTGGAGAGGATGTGGAGAAACAGGAACCTTCTTGCACTGTTCGTGGGAATGCAAACTGGTGCAGCCATTCTGGAAAACAGTGTGGAGGTTCCTCAAAAAATTAAAAATAGACCTACCCTATGACCCAGCAATAGCACTGCTAGGAATTTACCCAAGGGATACAGGAGTGCTGATGCATAGGGGCACTTGTACCCCAATGTTTATAGCAGCACTTTCAACAACAGCCAAATGATGGAAAGAGCCTAAATGTCCATCAACTGACAAATGAATAAAGAAAATGTAGTTTATATACACAAAGGAATACTACTTGGCAATGAGAAAGAATGAAATCTGGCCATTTGTAGCAACGTGGATGGAACTGGAGAGTGTTACGCTAAGTGAAATAAGTCAGGCAGAGAAAGACAGATACCATATATTTTCACTCATATGTGGATCCTGAGAAACTCAACAGAAGACCAAGGGGGAGGAGAAGGAGGAAAAAAAAAAAGTTACAGAGGGGGAAGGAGGCAAACCATAAGAGACTCTTAAACACTGAGAATAAACTGAGGGTTGATGGGGGGGTGGGGAGGAGGGGAAAGTGGGTGATGGGCATTGAGGAGGACACCTGTTGGGATGAGTACTGGGTGTTATATGGAAACCAATTGACAAATTTCATATAAAAAATAAAATAAAATAAATAGATCTGTGTCGTGATAAAAGAAATTAATTTTAAAATGCAAAAGAATGTCAACAATTTGTTCATATTAATAATTTCCTTTGTTATACATTAAGGTTCCAACTGAAGAAACTTAGTTTCAATAACAAATACAATAAAATCTGATAGTTAAGGACAATGAGTACATTCCATAGAAACTTAGCTAGCTCAGACATTTTGTTGATATTGATATACTTGAAAATACTCTTTGCATTCTCTTAATCTCCCAATTAAGATAAAACTCCTTAGATAATTTTTTTAAATTACTAAAATCAGAAACTTAAAAACACTGCTATTTGAAATCTGTTACTGGGGCACCTGTGTGGCTCAGCTGATAGAGCATCTGACTTCAGCTCAGGTCATGATCTCATGGCTTGTGGGTTCAAGCCCCATGTGCGGCTCTGCATTGTCAGTGTGGAGCCTGCTTGGGATTCTCTCTCTCCCTCTCTCTCTGCCCCTCCCCTGCTTGTACTGCCTTTCAAAATAAATAAATAAATTTTAAAATAAAATAAAACATAATTTGTTTCTAAAAATAGTTAAAGGCCTACAAAAAGAATGGGTTATTTTAAATGCAATTCTATTAACAAGTCACTGATTATACCAAAGAGGTTCAACTGAATGTCTTACAAAAGATATTTATAAAAATAAAAATCTTTAATTTTATAATACATTTTTGATAAATATTAAGTCATAAAATTTAAATTTCACTGAGCTAGAGGAAATACTTTTTTTCCCTCAATAATTGAGAGGCTGTGGTACAAAAAGAAACACTTTACAATGCATTTGGTGAGTGTTCAGGGGGAAAAAACAAGAACACGTGCAAATAAACGACTTTTTAAATAAGGTAATTTAGACAGTACCCATGTAAAATAAAATATTTTATATGCATCGTAAAAAATTGGATGTGGCATTTCAGATCCTGTGCCAGAGAATTAAATGCCTATTTTAAGTATTTAGACAACATATCAATTTAAGAAAACCCATATAATGAAGAAAAAACTAAATTTCTTCAGTTCTCAATTATTCATAGAAAAATTACTTATTTTATGTACCCTGGGCCATACAAAGTTTATCTCTATATGGCCACTCCTGAAAAAAAGCACCTCCAATGATAGGTTTTGCAACTTAACTCAAATTTAAGCAAAATGAAGATAGTATGACACTCACAACTGTTACCTGTCAAAACATTACAAAATCAAAATTTAAAGACTCTGTGGACTGTTGGCATTACCAGTCTTCAATCATCCTAGCTGAGTAGCATCCTTAGGTTCAATATAACTTAACTATATGCAAATTAACTGTGTATGATTTATGGGGCAAATCTATTTTCAACCTTTAAAAAATATCTATTTAAGTGTAAATTATTTATACTCATCAGTAAAATCAACAAAAACATTTTGTAACTGACAGAACTGATAGAAATGTTAATTTCAGGGGCACCTGGGTGGCTCAGTCGGTTGAGCGTCCGACTTCGGCTCAGGTCACGATCTTGCGGTCCGTGAGTTAGAGCCCTGCGTCAGGCTCTGGGCTGATGGCCCAGAGCCTGGAGCCTGCTTCTGATTCTGTGTCTCCCTCTCTCTCTGCCCCTCCCCCGTTCATGCTCTGTCTCTCTCTGTCTCAAAAATAAATAAATGGTAAAAAAATAAATAAATAAAAAAAAAAAAATAAATAAATAAAATGTTAATTTCATTTAAATGTAACAAACCCTTTGCTAGTTCGACATGCTCTCCATTTTACAGATGAGGAAACATACTCAAAGACTAGATAATTTGCCCTTAATCACATGGCTGAAGGCAAATTCTGCAAGGGTCTGACTAATGTCAAAGCTCCTCCCGCTCAAACTTTTCCTAAACCATCTACTTGTAGAATCAAAATTTTGAATGCTCTCTGCTGGGTTTCCAGTAACTTTATTAGTAATATACTCACAAAAAGTGAAAGAAACCCCAACAAACCAAATTATTTATTTTAAATACAGATCAGTTCAGGGGTGCCTGGGTGGCTTAGTTGGTTAAGAGTATAACTTCGGCTCAGGTCATGACATCATGGTTTGTGGGTTTGAACACCACACTGGGCTCTGTACTGACAGCTCAGAGTCTGGAGCCTGCTTCATGTTTTATTTCTCCCTCTCTCCACCCCTCCCTCACTCACACTGTCTGTCTGTCTCTCAAAAATAAATAAACATTAAAAAAAAAATAGGGACGCCTGGGTGGCTCAGTCAGGTAAGCGTCTGACTTCAGCTCAGGTCATGATCTCGCAGTCTGTGAGTTCGAGCCCCGCGTCTGTGCTGACTGCTCAGAGCCTGGAGCCTGTTTCAGATTCTGTGTCTCCCTCTCTCTCTCTGCCCCTCCCCTGCTCACGCTCTGTCTCTCTCTGTCTCGAAAATAAATATTAAATATTTATTATTAAATATTTATAAAAATAAATATTAAAAAAATTTTTTAAAAAAAGGATCAGTTCACAGGAATATGGTATTGTAAGATTTGGAATGGATATCATAAACAGCAAAATATAGAATATGATTTATCAGATATAATTAATTTATTAAACCATCAAAAAGGATTTTAGAATGGGACATACTATATTAACATACATGTCCTATTACATCAAATCATAAGAAAATGACTACTTATCTTGCCTCATTTTGTTCAATTATATCAATGTTAAATAAAAAGCTAACTAAATTATTTTTATTATATTAATTAAAGGGTGTGCCTGGCTGGCTCAGTTGGTGGAGCATGTGACGTTAGATCTCAGGGTTATGGTCTCAAGCCCCACATTAGGTGTGGATTACTTAAACCTAAAATCTAAAAAAATAAACACCATTTGGGTTTCTCTGCTAATCTCCCAGCTGAAATCAAGCTTTCAAAGAAATATTCTCTTGCTTAAATTTTATGCAGACCTGCAATACTTCTGCATTTTTAACTACAAGTTGCTAAGTGTCACTGGTGTAAAGTCTGCTCAGAATTACTACAGAGCAAAAATCAGAACAATTAAACTTTTAAAACCACTTGAAGGGAAAGGTGTTTCCTTCTAAAGCCACATGTTAATATTCTTTGTGATACCTTTAATAATAGTTTTGAACTTTTTATGGCAGTTCAAAAGTTTGGAAGGTGATTTTTCTTTCAAGCTATTTATCAGCATGGTTTTAACACAGTTGAGTCATCATGAGTTCAACCTACTGAGTCACCTGCTTACAGCATCTGCCAACCACAATTTACTAACTGCAGCTTCCTCAAACTTACAACTGAACAAACTCAAGAAGGCCTAGGAACTGTTTAATGTTTTCCAAAGCAGCAACTGAAAATGCTCGTTCAGAACAGCCCCTGTTTAAAAAAAAAAAATGAGACCAAAAAACCACCAACTTCCTTGCTCTGAATGAGTACTCCCCTATGGCAGTCTCACTCTACCTTGTATTCCCCCTTCCTGGTAGGAGAGGGAGTTCAACCTAAGGAGGACATAAAATTATATGCTGGCTTAGTATTTTTAAATAAGTAGTATTCTACTAAAAATAATTCCTAGGTACCAACTAATACTGAGCTGGAGTATATATACAATTGTGCCAATAACTATCCTGATTGTACATGGTGAACATTAACTTTAATAAAATATTTAAAAAGTATAAAATGAAAGTATAATTTCAAAATTAGTATCACACCGCGTACTACTTGGGGCTGACTTTCACTATTTCCAATTTCCACCATTTCCAGCTACGGAGATGATAAAAGTATGAACTTGGAGAACTAGTGTACTATACTTCTCTTCTCAGAAATCCAGTGCAAACTGGTAACATCAACAAATCTTATACCTTAACAGACTTAGATCTGCCAAGTGACTTATCTTTTATCATATGACCCCTATTTAAATCTATCTGTTCTCTTCATTAGGATCTGGTAGAGTAAATGCAAATATATGAGAAATGTGTTAAGTTATTCAGAAAAAAAGAAGGAGTTAAAACTACAACTCTTAGGGATCATACACAGAACATCTTAATTACCTAGTACTGCTAAGGAAGACAGTATGGCACCATGTACTTCACAATGATTAGCAATCATTGTTTTGCTATTCCTAAAAGGAGAAGTTTAGCTCATCTAAAAATCTAATCAGAAAAGGCAAGGGGGGCACTTGGGTGACTCAGTCGGTTGAGCATCTGACTGCGGTTCAGGTCATGATCTCAGTTTGTGAGTTCGAGCCCCACATCAGGCTCTGTGCTGACAGCTCAGAGCCTGGAGCCTGCTTCAGACTCTGCCCCTCCCCCCGCTCTCTGTGTCTCTTTCTTTCAAAAATAAACAAAAACATTAAAAAAAAAGAAAAAAGGGATGAGAACATAACAAAGTGTGTTAAACAATATGGTTTGTCTACAAAAAGGGAAGTTTTAAAAGGTAACTGAGAGAAATAAGAAAATTTATCAAAAATACTAATTCTGAAAGTATTTCTATAGTTCCTTCACTAAATAGCATACTAAATACAATTTAAGCTTGTCATCAGTATTCATGGTTATCACCATCATTGATTATTCTGACTGACTCACTCATAATTCTTAATTGATGTAAAGTGTTGTTCCCTCTCTATCAAAGCATTCCAAAAAGACAAAATTTGAGTTGTAACTATTTTTTAGTTTCTTTTGTACCCTCGTGTGCTCTCAGGTTCCCAATCTACTACCATCATCCCACGTTAAAAATCCTCCTTTTGGATTCTCCTGTTCTGTGGTAGAGGAAATAAGATTAGACAGCTTGTTGGAATTATGGTGGGACTAAGAGGCTCCCTATGAGCAAAATTTTTAGGAATAGATTTCATTCGATAAGATTTTGAACACCAGGTGTCTATTAATTACTATGTGAAGAAACTGGCAACACATATGAGTTTAGGCCCTTGATGATCTTAACAAGTCTGTAGGAACAGGGACTAACACAATTCACTGCAATACAGATTAAACAGAATTTTACATATGCTACAGAGGAGAGACAAAGATAGTGGGGAAGAATCTAGCTAGGTGTATTGGGAAAGGTATCACAGAAGAGGAGATATTTGAGTTGGGACTTGAGAAAAGCATGGACACCTAGAACTTTGGAACTTTAAAAATTCAAGGACACCTGCCAGGCTCTGGGAGATCAGGAAAGGACTTTCAAAAAGAAGGAAATGTAGGTGCAGGCACATACAGATGACACAGTATGGCCTATGTGGAGACGTGTAAGTACACTGGTATGAACCGAGTGAGGACAGGGGATTAGGTGAGTAGGAAGACTAAGGATTAGGTGAGTAGGAGAGCTCTGTAGTAGACCAGCAAGATGAGAATGAAAGCCTTACAATTAAGATGAGGATAGCATGGACACAGTGATGCTACAGCAGAATCAAAAATATTTGAAGGCCAATAAATAAGGGCAAATGCAGAACATAAAAATTCCCAGGTGTCTTTTTGAGTGACAAAACAGGGTCGATATGTCATGCCATTTAGCCAGGATACAGAAGGACTGGGAAGAATGACAAGGTCTGAGTGCTGAAACTTAGCACAGCAGAGAGTAGAATATATGGGTTTTACCTGCTCAGTGACATCTACTGAGACGACAATTTATTTGTTTATAAATAAGTCTTATTTATAAATAATTATTTTAATATTAACATTAAATATAATTGATTTAATAAAAATTATTTTATATATATGCATCATGATAGTCTATCATTCCTGATGTTGTTGAGAACTTGTAACAATTTAGAATGTCAACTGTGAATTAGAATCAACTATATATATAAAACTTTCTTGTTTATATATGTATACGCATTTAGGGATGAAAATATGATATATGGAATTTGCTTTAAAATAATACATAAGAAAAAAATAACAAATAAAATAATACATGAGGAGGTGCCTGGCTTGCTCGGTCAATACAGCATGACTCTTGATCTCAGGGTTGTTAAGTTTGAGCCCCATGTTGATGTAAAGATTACTTAAAAAAATAAAATCTTATTTATTTATTTGTTTGTTTGTTTGTTGATTTAATGACTGCGTGAGTGAGAGAGGGAGGGAGGAAAGAGAGAATCTTAAGCAGGCTCCATACTCAGCACAGAGCCAAATGTGGGCTGGATCCCATGAGCCTGGCTGGGATCATGACCTGAGCCGAAATCAAGAGTCAGACACTTAACAGACTGAGGCACCCAGGCATGCCCCAAAATAAAATCTTAAAAAAAAAAAAATGTATGAGGAACAGTAAGAGGAAACAATTTTGGCCATTTATTGGTAATTGTTAAAAGTGGATGACAGGTACATGGGAATTCATTTTACTCTTCTATGTCTGTATGTTTTAAATTATCTGAGAAAAAAGTTTTATCGTATCACACTTCTGCTAAATACCCTCCAAAAGCTTCCACTTCAGTTTTAATAAGAACAAAAACCAAAGTATAATAGCCTAAAAAACCCTACTTAATCTATCTTTCTTATTTCATTTCCTATTCATCTCTATATAGTTGTCTTCTTGTTATTCTATGAATGCTTTCATTTTAGAATCTATTATTTTTCTGTTCCAGCTAATACTTCCTATCAGGTTTTATTTTCCTCTATAGCACTTACAGTCTCCTAATACACTAAAATACTTACTTTGCCTGCTATTTCTTCTCACTACAAGGTAAGCTATATGAAAGCAGGAAAATTTTTTTGTTTTGCTCATGGTTGTACTTTAACTATCAGAAATAGTGCCTGGGACATAGCAGGTGCCCAATAAATATTTGTAAAACTGCATCAGTTATAGAAAAGGGGAACACATTTCTGATAGGAGAAAAACGGAGGTAAGGCAAGGTGCAAAAACAGGTTTGAGGGCAGGAAGTTAAGGGGGTTCCTGCTTGTAACCTACATTTCCACTGTGCTGCAGGAGAAAGGTCTTCTATTAAGAGAAAAGGAGGAAGCTAAGTAGAACAGTGATAATTTAAAATAACTACTTTAGGAAATGCAAACTCAAGGAACATAGAAAAGGATGCCAACTGGTACCAAAGGATCAGCTGAGATCAGACACAATACAATGACACCAAAATACATGGGGGTATTTTTCTCCTGCTTAAGTCTTAAAGCTTTTAAGCATTTGGGGCAAGGCTTTCCAACAGAATTTTCTGTAATAATGGAAATGTTATATATTTGTATTGTCCCACATATGGCTATTTGAGTACTTGAAAAGTGGCTGGTCTAACAGACAAAATTTTAAGTTTACTTTTACTTAATTTAAATTCAAATAGTCACATGTGACTAGTGGCTATCAATAATGGGTAGTGCATTTTTAGGGTGTAAAAATGAAGAAAATAAATGGTAGAGGACTATTCTAGGATCAGAAATTAAAAGGCAGATGTGGCAGAAAGACAAAGGCATAAGGGAGTTAAAGTGTTGGTAAGAATGGCTAAAATAATATACCACAGAAGTATCTTGGCTGAAAAAAATGAAAAGAAAACTCGAAGGGGCGCCTGGGTGACTTAGTTAAGCGTTGGACTCTTGATTTCGGTTCAGGTCATGGTATCCCAAAGTCATGGGATCGAGTCATGTGTTGGAGCCTACCTGGGATTCTCTTTCTCCCTCTCTTTCTGCCCCTTCCCTGCTCGTGCTCTCTCTCTCAAAATAAATTAGATATTAAAAAAGAAAAGAAAAGAAAGTAAAACTGGGAAAATACAGGAAATTCTCCAAATATACGACCCACTGGTAAAGTTGTAAAGTCTGTGAATGAGATTTATTTTGTCTGCTTAGGGTTTTAAGAAGTTGCTACTTCTTCCCCCCCAATTTTTTTAATGTTTATTTATTTGTCAGAGAGGGAGAAAGAGTGCGAGCAGGGGAAAGGGCAGAGAGAGAGGGAGACAGAATCTGAAGCAGGCTCCAGGTTCTGAGCTGTCAGCACAGAGCCCAACGCGGGACTTGAACTCACAAACCACGAGATCATGACCTGAGCCAAAGTAGGCACTTATCCAACTCCGCCACAGAGGTGCCCCAAAAAGTTACTTCTTCTAATGAGTCTCTTGAAAGTACACATATCATGAACTGAGATTTACCCAACCAGACATATTTATTTTTGAACTTCTAGCATATTTATTCTCTTTATCCCCAATTCTATAGGGCATAATGTACTTCCATATACACTATCTCATAGACAATGGCAACACTATCATGAGGCAGGTATTACATATCTAATTTCATATATGAAAAATAAATTCTTAAGTGGCTACATGCTTTGCCCAACATTTCATAATTAGAAGCAGAGTTGGGATCTGAGTCCAAATTCGCCTGTTGTTCTACTACCAAATTCTGATACTTTAATAGATGTAAATGTTTTCTTCCACACCAAAGGGCCAAAATTCCCTAATAAGATACATTTTAGATATGTGTATATATGCAAACGACTACATTGTAATCTTAAAAACAAAATTTCAAAACTTTGGCAGCTTATTAATTGATGTATGCTGATTTTCCCTCTTTATTTTTAAATTTGATTCACTGTAAACTATTACTGGCACTAGGGGTGCCTGGGTGGCTCAGTCAGTTAAGCCTCTGACTTCAGCTCAGGGCATGATCTAACAGTTCATGAGTTCAAGTCCTGCATTGGGCTCTCAGCTATCAGCACAGAGCCCACTTGGAATCTTGTGTCCCTCTCCTTCTGCTCTTCTGTCTCTGTCTCTGTCTCTGTCTCTCTCTCAACAAATATATATATTGGCACTAAATCAGATACAGTAATGTCCATGGAGTTTAGGGGCAAAAGGCAGAGTTACCCAAGTTGTACCATGATCGACATCGAATTCATAAAAAATTTTGGTACAAATATGTATACTTATGCCTATGTGTAGAATAAGACAGAATGGGAAAGAGGAAGTGATCAAGACCAATAAAAACAAACCAGTAGTTCTGTCTGCTCCTTTACAGCACTGGTAGTGAGCATCATTAATTAACTACACCCTTGGCCAGAGCAGAGTCTCATAATCCTTCATAACACAAACAACATGCTATTTAGATGATACCAACTAATGCCAAGTTTGCTCGACTGACATAATGTGTATGCAATAAACATTAAGAAAAATTCTCAACAATGAACTTTGTTAAGTATTGGAAGGAATCATTAACATGTGATAGAACTTAATTCCTTGAAAACAGAAGTGGATGTGGGAGAAACAAGATTAAAAAACTATCCTTCCCAGGTGCTCTAGGTATTGTGTTTTTAAAGTCTACATACTGGATAATGCCTTAAAGACCTATAAGTTTGAGGTCTATTACATACATGAGGAGGCTTTACCTATTCAGATTTTTTATTCACCCCTGTTATACAGAATTTTTCTATTTCCAGACATGGCTATTCCATGAATGGCAGTGGGGAGAGGAGTTATTAATTGGTAATAATATCATGTTATTCCCTTATAGGGTACCTGACACACAGGCAAAGAACATCTAGGAAAACATTGGATTTTTAAGATCTGTCACTATAGGTATCCCTATTTAAGTGCAAATCTGATGGAAAAACAGGACCCATTTATGATTAATAACCTCTATCAAATGACTAGGTATAAAGATCACAAGAGAATGTGAGTGATACAAGAATTTGATCTAGAATGAAACTGGGTTGGTAGGGGAACCACTGATAGCCATGAGAAAACATCACACTCTTGAGACTCAAGAAGCAGAACTATGGTAACATTCAGAAAGGAATGACAGAGGGTGCCTGGGTGGCTCAGTTGGTTAAGCGTCCGACTTCAGCTCAGGTCATGATCTCACGGCTCGTGAGTTTAGCCCCGCGTCGGGCTCTGTGCTGACAGCTCAGAGCCCAGGGCCCGCTTCAGATTGTTTCCTTCTCTCTACCCCGCCCCTGCTCATGCTCTTTCAAAAATAAATAAACATTAAAAAAAAATGGATACTTTAAAAAAAAAAAAAGGACTGACAGATACTTTCTTCTCACATTTTAGGGTGTTGGCAGTGGCTGGTCGGCCACTGTCTGCAGACCACTTCTAAGCTGATTTGACAAGACTGTTTTGAAGGTTTCTAACCTTTCCAGTTTTCTTAATCTACACCCTAATAGTTTGAAATAAAGAGGAAAGGATGTGTGAGGAAGTTTTTCTTCTATTAGCATAACAGAGATGCTAAAGACACTTAACTGTACCAA
Organism: Panthera pardus; assembly: GCF_024362965.1. Classification (NCBI taxonomy): domain Eukaryota; kingdom Metazoa; phylum Chordata; class Mammalia; order Carnivora; family Felidae; genus Panthera; species Panthera pardus. The sequence goes on from NW_026526788.1 coordinate 24,433,727, forward strand.
AGCCAAAGATGCCTACCATCCTACAATTCATTACAAAGCAAAGAATCAAGTATCAGCAATACCTGTGACAGTTAATATTGTGTGTTACTTTGGCTAGGCTATGATGCCACAGTCTACATGTTGCTGTGAAGGTATTTTTCAAATGTGATCAACGTTTCAATCGGTAGAATTTGAGTTAAGCATATTACCCTCCATAATATGTGTCGACCCAATCCAATCAGTTGAAAGCCTTATAAGAAAGCAAGAAGGAGGTTTTTTAAAGAGGAAAGAATTCTGCCTCCATACTGCCTTTAGATTCAAAATCAATCTTGCCAGAATTTCCAGACTGCTGGCCTGCCCTGTGGATTTCAGACTTGCCAGCCCCCACAATTACATGAATCAATTCCTTAGAACTCCTCCCTCTACTTCCTTTCTCTCTACACATGTTTGGGGTGTGTGCACGTACGTACACACACACACACACACACACTCTATTGGTTTTGTTTTGCTAGAGAATCCTAATACAGTACTCTATTGAGAAATAATACTATTAGCTTTACATATCTTTTTCCCATCTTCTAAACCCTTGCCTTCTGAAAAAAATAAATAAAATAAAAGCAAGAAAAAGAAACAGGCAAAACTCTGGTATTACTGCATCAGTTGATTCCACAGCACAGACGCTATGAATGTGCCTCAATTTTAGAACCTTCAGCATGTAGCTATAATTATGTCTCTCCCCCGACTTGAAAGAGAACAAAGTATTTTATCTGTCTTAAATTCCTAGTACTAGCCAAGTGACTGGCAAACAGCAATAAATGAATGACTATATCTTAAGACTGATTAGGTGTGTCAGAAAATTTCACCAGTTCAGCAGAATAAAATACTTTAATTATAATTTATCTTTAGGGTTAAACAATCACTTGGACAAATTAAGTAGTTGTAGAAAAGTGAAAAAAAGTGGTACCTCAAGTAATCAACAGTGTGTACCTCAAGTTATCAACAGTGTAAGGACAGACATATAGACTAAGGAAATAGAACAGAGAGCCCAGAAATAAAATTTTAGAATCAATGGTCAACTGGTTTTCAACAAGGGTGCGAAGACCGTCCAACGGGAAAAAGACCATTCTTTTCAGTAAATGGTTCTGGGAAACTTAGATATCCACATGCAAAAGAACTAAGTTGGACCTTTACCTTATGTCCTATAAAAAAATTAATTAAGAAGGAGTCAAAGACCTAAATGTAACAACTAAAACCTCAAAATTCTTAGGAGAAATTTGTTACGATGTTGGAGTTGGTAAACATTTCTTGTATAGAATAGTAAAAGTACAGGCAACAGGAAAAAAATAGGCAAGTTGGGCTTCATCAAAATTAAAAACTTTGTACATCAAAAAACACTTTTGAGAGAGAAAAGACAACACAAGAATGGGAGAAAATGTATGCAAACAATCCATATCTGATAAGGGACTGATAAAACTCCTGGCCTCAACAACAAACCAACAACTCAATTCAAAAAACAGGCAAAGAACTTCATACCCACAAGGATAGCTATTAAGAGGGCCACCTGGGTGGTTCAGTCTTTAAGCATCTGACTCCAGCTGAGGTCATGACCTCCCAGTTCAGGAGTTCGAGTCCCACATCAGGGTACTGTTAGTGCAGCGCCTGCTTGGGATTCTCTGTTTCCATCTCTCTCTCAAAATAAATAAATATACTTTAAAAAATTAAAAAAATAAAAAGTAATCTCTACACCAAAGACGGGGCTCGAAATCACAACCCCAAGATCAAGAGTCACATGCTGTAATCACTGAGCCAGGCAGGTGCCCCAAGGACTCCATTACTTTCCAATTTTAATCTTGAGTAAATCTAGGACTTCAGGACACCTGTACGCACAAGAGAGAAAACTGAGCAGCTGAGAAAATAGGGAGAGTGCAAAATATCTTGAATAGCTGTTTGGGTTCTCTATCTATGGAAGGAGTGAATCTGAAAATGATGCACAGATCTGGAGTACAGCTAGACGCCAGTGTTTGAAAAGTCTAGGGAAATTGTGCACACAATAAAATTAAGAAAAAATTTAATCTTATTATTTAGGAAGGATGTCAACTCTAAGAAAAATAACAAAGTGACAAACAATGATGCTAGCTACTGTGTGAACCGCGATGCCAAGTCACAACTTCCTTAAACCTCACTTTCTTTGCCTATAAAAATTGCTATCATATATTCTCTCCCTTCCTCATAATCCTTCCACCTTCCCCTTTCGGACTTTCATTCTCCTACACTCTATCTCTACTTTTACAAAGAAACACAAATATTAGTTCTAAAAGGTCTTGGGGGTGGGGGGCAGGTGGGCAAATTGACAATGACACACACAAGTCACATGGAAACTACTATTATGAGAAGCAAAACCTATGAGTAAGCAGAAGAAACCTGTCTGCAGAAAGGACACTGAGGAAGAGGGGAAGAAGGAATATGTGACTTGAGTTCCTGACTTTCTAGTTCCTAATTCCATTCCAAATAAGGTTCAGCTGTACTTTCCTGCTACAGATATCCATGACACTGCCTGTTGTATCTTTTTAACACCCCCACCCCCTTTTTATTTAAGCTAGTTTAAGTGGGATTCTACTTTGCCACCTATGCATTTGTAAGTTAGGCTTCTCATAGACTTGTTACGAATTAAATAAATTAATATATATACCCTGAAAACATTACACACAATTAAGATAATACAATGTTTTCCTCATAAAGATAACATAAGGACTTACAAAAATAATGCACATGGAAACATTTTGCAAATTTTTGAACTTTACAAATGTAAAATATTAACACACTAAAATAAAATTTTGAGATTTTAAAATAATATGGCTATGCCTTAGTAAGAATTTGCAACTGGGTAAAAGGAATAAATAATATCAACCTATTTTGACTGGCAGAAAGAAACTAGAAAATCTTTCTCAATGGTAACTAGTGACGGCTTAGGATCCTTTGAATCTGGTGTCTAGAAGCATAATTTTACATACTTTAAATTCATAACAGCAGTCACAAAAAAATTACAAAGAGACTGGCAGATTTTTCAGCATATGATCATAGCAGATTTGGGACCAAGAGAGAACTATTGCAGACTGTGACTTATAAATGTTTTTAATCTGAATATTGCAGAACAGCTCATACTTGCGCCAAATTTCAGTCAAAATAACATGTTCCTGGACTCCATGGATACATTTTCAACACACCAAGTTTTGCAACCAATTTTCACAAATGAAGAACTCCCTTTTTAATGGCAGCAGAAATGCATTTAGATAAATCAACATACCTGATTTGTGGGACTTTAAGAAGCATATTTTATAATTACTTTTGAAATTATGGTGATATAAAAATCAGGTAGGTGGGACATAAAAGTACTTTTAAACAGAATGTAGTGAAAAACTACTGAATATTAAAACATTATGTACCAACTTTAAATTTTAAAAAAGCCTACTTAAATGAGGAAGTTCAGTGGACTGTTTTAGCTACTGGTTCCCCTTTTCTTGTAGTCCATCCTACTTTCTAGGCTTCAGCTTGGCTCCACTATTGCAAGCTGTCACTTTTGCCTAGAAATGGAATAAAGCCAAGTACTACACAATAGCAGCTTCCTGCTTTGGCCTGTCTTCTAGACCACCCCCAGGCCAATGCCTGCCCACAGATGCTGATCCTACCACGCCAAAAATCCACCAACAGTCAGTTCACAGCTAGGGCTATGATCCTGTATTTTTTTTTTTTTTTTTTTTTTTACACTCTTGGCAGAATATATATTCCACAATCTCACAGTTCTCGTTTTCACTGACTTTATGGCAACAAAGCACCTCTAAATTTCAATCAAATGTTAATATGAATGCAAAGGGAGTGAAAAGGGAGATGCATAAAAAAACTCAGGGACTAATTGAGAATGTGCTCAACTTCTTTCTGTCAAAATATAAATCAGAAACAGATATAGAAAAATATAGGCTAAAGGTTCTCTCAATAAGTACCATTAATACACACAATTCTGTTATTCTAATCCTGTATAATTTTGATTTGCATCTGGCACTGTCTGACTCATTAGTTTTCTCTTTTGAGATAAACCTGGAGTTAAGTCGAATGTCTCCTACCCCTGAAACTAAAATAATTAGTCAGCGATAAACTTGTTTAGGTTAATGTTGGTCAGAAATGGTTGTTTTTTTCACCTTGAGCAAGTTCACAGAACTGTTAGTGTTGAGAAGGAACTTCAAAGGTCATATAGTCTAACAACTTATTCAATGCTTAGAGGGCTTCCAAAACATAGTACTGTGTCCACATGGCTTCTCACCAGAGCCAAATAAAGAAAAACAATTCTGTAACTTCCTGAATAACACTTATGCTTTTTGAGATAAAAATAACTATCAGCAGCAAATGGAGCTTAAGACTTTCCCTGTGGGAAAAAAAAAAAAGGTAAGAGAGTTTTTTGGAGGGGTAGTATCACACAAGGGTTCTGTATCTTTTCTAAAACCATTTTCTTAAAATAATACTTTTAAGTCACCATAGAATCTTATCTAAATGGTGTGGGGGGGCATAGAGAAGAAACACTACTACAAAGATATGTTGTTACAAGCTGACCATGGCTTGTACAGACAGCTAACAAGTTTATCTACAATCAGATGTAGAAAGAAACGGTAAGAGATCCAGAGACAACAAATAAGACAGATTGTTAAAAGAGGTGCAGATGGTGGAAGACAAATATCCAATGGTTATGTATCATAAGAGAAAGGAGTTTCAAATATCTAGATACCATCTATAAAGAGAAATAAAGAACATGTCTAAATAGGTACCTTCTCCTGAGCAATTTGTATGTAGTAATAACTCCTAAATATGTCATTTCATTTAATCTAACAACTCTGAGGTAGAGAACAGCTTTATCTTATACATGAAGAAACCATTTATTTAGAATGCTTTAGACTTTCCCAATGTCACATAGCTAGCAAATGGCGAAGCTAGGATTTGAAACCATGTCTGCATGAACTGACTTCAAAACTCTTTCTTAACCATTATGCTATACTGACTGTCTAGGACAAAAGACTCTAAATGAAGACCCAATCAATTAGCTGCTTCTGATGTGTATAATAACCAGATGCCACTGTTAATGTAGAAAATTTTGTTACTCTCTTGCTTCAAAGCTTCCAATGATTCATTTGGCCTACAAGATAAAATTCACTAATAACTGTACTTAACAACCCTTTTCCTCTTTTATCTGACCCCACAATACTTATTAATGTAGTGTGAGGTCTACTATTCAAAGTCAAATGCTCTTCTCCAGCTGGGCTGATCCTCTACTGTCTTCTGCATCTACCTCCTTTCCTTACTGATGGATCATGCTATCCATCCTGCCAAATGTCTGGCCTTACTGTTCTTATTTTTCACTTCCATCTCCCTTCAAATGAATCCCACTCAAATTCTACTTCCTTCATGAGACTTTAACTATTTCAAGCTCTACTGATTTCTCTTTTCTTCGTTTTCCTAGTCTTTACTATGTATTTTTGGCTCCTTAAATCGAGTCTATTTTTAATATAAGTTCTTGCTGTGAATTATAAACACCTTGAAAAAAAGTACTAGGACTTAGTATATCAATTTTTTAAACCATTAAGCACCTAGCAGGATGCTGTGCACAGGGAAACCACAGAATTTAAATAACTGTTAAATGAATGAAGTCAGCTGGGATGTTTCCAAGATCAGACATCAAAAAATTTTAAGGGTAAGTCAAAGGGAAGTAGAGTCTAAGCATAAAATTTCCATTTAAAGACTCCTTTCTGGGGAAGTATCAAGTGAGTCAATAGTCAGTGGAACACAAAGAGTTTTAGCCTCTCTCTCTGCTCTGGGCTGGTTTCTCCCTCTCTCAACTACACTGTAGATGCTCTCATTCTTGGGGGCTGGGTGCGTATGTGTGTGTTCCACTCCCATATTCTAAAAGGCATGCTTTCCAGTGTTTCTTATAAATTTCTATAAAACATATCTCTTAATAGAAAGTTCAGTTATCATGAAAAAACCTAATTTCTTTCTTTAAAACAGTAACAACGACAACAACAGTTTGTTGGGCAGTATCTGGAAGTCCATTTATTTTTTTTCTTTTAGTTCATTAGATTAATGGGAAGCAGTAATTTGATACCAGGAAGAGAACAAATCAGAGAGGAATTCTGGGAAAGAAACATTTATATAACTATACTAATAAATCCTGTACCCGGCAAAAATACCATTTCCTCTATAGGGATGTTAGTCTTAAAATGATAGACCTACACTATAAATTGAAGTGAGGGTAAAGAAAAGTTTAAAAAATATTTTTTTTCTCTACCCACCAAAGTAATACTAACATGAAGTTCTGTTTACTTCCTTCTGTAAACTATCAGTACCACCACAGTACCCTGGGGAATAAATCTGTTCATGAAATGAATTACTACCAACAAGATTTTCAAAATTTTGTCAGTAGCTCATTTATGTCAAGTGTTTAATTCAACAAAATATAACATCTGGCTAGTAACAACTAAACCAGCAGTTATTGTTCACCTTAGCTGACTGAGGACTAAATTTTACCTCACTAATATTATCTCATCTTGGTTGTAAAGCAGTTCCAAAGTCCACAGGACAATAACAAAAGTTTATAAGGAAAAAATACAGGTCTCTGCTACATTCCACTCCCAAACTACTGGTAATTTATCCTAGGCAATCATTTGAGCTATTTTTAGTAAACCAGATGTGTTGGGCAACAGCTACCTTAGGGATATTCTGAAACCAGAGCCAATAAATTTGTATCGTCAATGATGTAAAACTTATGGGTCAAAATGGACTCAAACAGGGATAACAACCTTTTCACTGAGCAATACAGAAATGACAGATACACAGATGTGACACAGTCCAGACACATTCATTAACTAAATATTTTAAGACTCTTCTCTGTTCAAGTCTTTAAGCAATTTTTAGCCCAGGTACTAAGAAAATACTGAGGTTTGCTCCACCTGTTCCCTTTTTCTTCAACCAGCAATTCACAGCACAGTAGTACTATATCTAATATTTAGTAAAGCAATTCAATGTGTACATTCTATGATGACAGAAACTGCAGCATTAATAGTCCTATCCCTAAACTTTTATCACTTTATTATGACCCAGAATTTCAAAAAGGATCTTTCCTTCAGGTCTGTGATGAATCTACCTTATAGTAGGAAAAATACCTCATTACTACAATGAATTTTAATACACAAGAAGACAAACATAGGGTATAAAGTTGAACAAGCACATTCTGCTTCAAATCTCTAATGGTTTTAAAGCAGTGCCCTTGGTATTATCCCTTTATTACATTTAAAAACAAAGAGAATCGTGATCCCTAGAAAATACTGGACTAACAAGCCAGACCAACCCAGATTTGTTGAGATGAGTCATGTACAATTTTCAGGTAAGAAATAATCTCTTCTATATCCTCTATGAAGCAACCAACCTGAAAACTGCAGGTGTGTGCATGGCCAGAAGCCAAAATTCTGAACAAGATGATTTCAAAATCATGCTAAGAGTTCAATGTTCATATTTCATTATCAAACTTTTTTACATGAACTTGATAAAAAACTTCAAATTTTAATGTTTTTTAAAATTTTCTGTAATCACCCTCCAAAGAAAAGCAACCATACCACACAAAAATAATAGCAATTAACAAAACAAAAACAAAACCCCAAACTATGAAAGGCATCTTTCAGAATCAATAATTTGATTTTTTCCTCCTTCTTCCCAGCCAGTTGAAAGACAGAGTAGAATGTGCAGAGTTCCCTCCTACTTCCTCTCTTTTCCCTTCCCCCTCTACTTCAAAGAAAGTTAACTGCAGCCAGGCATGATCAGGAAATCTGAAAGGAGGAAGCAGAAACTCATTTGTGTGCATAAGGAAGGAAAAAAAACAGAATTAACAATACCATGCTGCTACAGTGACCTAATTAATATGCATAGATTATATTATTTAGAAGATATTGGTTTGGTTTTTCTCCTCATTCAAGTTTCTTTCCAAAAGAGTGAAAACTACGATTGTACCCCAATTCCCCAACTACATGCCACCTAAAAAAGTGACCAGATCAACTTTAATACGTGGCATGTGATACTCAATGCACTGAAATCAGAGGTTAAGTGTAGGATTCAAACCAGTGACCTAAAAGTGAAATGATCTATATTCATCTTGGTTTCCTAACCACTACCTTAAACAATGTTACTTTCCTGATATATCAAAAAATAGGGCTGTACAACTATATGAAGGAAATTAAAGGGAGCATACTACTACAGAATAAAATGCTGAGAATGCAAGGAGAAAGATGGTAGGTGGGAATTCCCACTATAAAAACATTTGTGAGAATTTTTAGAACAAAAGTTATGTGTACTCATCACTCCATACACAAAGGCCATTTCTAAGGAAGGTTTTCCTCCATCACACTTAAGAAGTCTATAAAGGGTAATTAACATCTAGATTCAGAAGAAATTGCCTCATGCAATTTAAAGAAATGAGAAAAAAATAAGGAGAACATTTAAAAAATGTGTTCAATTTTCCCCCAAACTCCCTTTGACTTATATAAGGTTACCCTAAAGTTAAGATATGTCAAGACACTATTTACAAAATCTATGCCAGTAACAGCTGCCATGTTTAAGATGCCAAGGAATTTAATGTACTGTTTGGACAAGTGGTTAGAGAAAAGCATTCTGGGATAAAGCCACTCTAATTACATGAACTCTAAAATTGTTTCCTTTATTGTGAATGTAGCTAGCTATATTTCACAAACTCATCTAAATAAATAAATTTGAAAAACTAGACTGAGCCATCTTAGGTATGTGGAGTACATTTTCATTCAAAATGTTACAATAGGTGTCTCATTTACATATTAGAGAAAATATCCTTACATTTTTTTTAACCAGATTAATAAGACACTAAATCTATTAAAATACACATAAAATAGCTCTATTATAGATCAGCTATTACTTTTAAAACTCCTAAGAAATTCTAAAATTAAGGTATGCTGGATCCCTGAATCAAGTGCTGTTAGTATAATTCCTTCTGATTTTTTAAAACTGAGAACTCAGATTTGTGAAAGACAAATGGTTAAAAAGGTCAAGAGAAATCACTTCACCTTTAGAAGACACAGTATTCTTCTAGGTTAGAGATCAACTGGCTTATACTAGCAGAGCAATACAAACAGCTTACTAACAAAGACAATCATACAGTTCACCAAATTAAATAAGACTTTAGCTCTTGTGGTTTGTTTTTTAAATAAAATTATGTAATTAATCAGAATCTAAAAGCTTAACATGTAAAAAACAAAAAGTCACCCCAAAACCCCTATAAAATGTTAGCACATTCTTTCAATGATTATAATTTTAATAAACATGTTGTGGAGTTTTAGGCCACCTGGCAAAAGAGTTTATTTTTAAAAGTAATTTCTACATAATGATTTCACTTCTCTAAATCAAATCCAAGCTGAAACTTCCAAAGTGCTGCTAATCAGCAACCACAAAATTAAAACATTAAGGGCTGGGAGGTTCCTTTGATTTTACTAGACTCATCCAGTCTAATTCCCACTAAAAGACTGTTAGAAATGAAATTATAATAAGGCCTAGAGTTAAGCTAAATGGCATTCACAATTATAAACAAAACAAAATAAAACCCAAGGGAAAAGCTCAACACCTCCAATATTATACCGGAACTTGCTATGAATTTTTAGCTATAAATACTGTAAACAAAGAACAAAAAAGCTAACAGTACAAAAACTAGGTCATTTAATGAAATAAGAAAAATAATGTGAAAGGACAAATATCTTTGTAGACTTCAAAATAACATTTAACTCAGGAACTATCATCCCATTCTGGTAGATCTAACAGAAGATGCACATAACTACTCTAATTCCCTAAGTATTATAACTCCACACACAACAAATCACTGCTCATTAATTCAGCTCTTGTTCTTTCCATGGAAACGATGCCTCTATATTTTATTTTCGGAAAACAGTAACTATTCTGAAATGAAATAGGAGTACTGACTTTCAGCTCCATTAAAAAAAAAAAAAAAACGTCAAGCTAGTTCACTCATCCTTTCTTTCAATGCAATTATATTATTTTAATCACTTAAGTAAAAAATGCATGAAAGAGATTTAATTCAATCTGAAATCCAAATATATAAAGAAAACAAACTGCTGTTCATTTTTACTTATACCTTAAGAAACTAACCGACAACTTCACTAGAAATTTTAAAACTCACTTAGTCTATTTTTGATAGGAGTTTCTTCACATGATTTCTATCTTAAGGTCTACTAGAAAATATTTTTCCAATTAAATGTATTTGTATTCAGACTGTAACTGGGAACTAAAATTTAGAAAATGAACAATTCAATTAATGACAGTCTAATGGAAACTTCTCAGTTAAAAAGAAAAAGAACTACTATTACTATATGCATAAACATTAATCTCATTTAATTACATTAATTGACCCAATTCTTAACCTTTAGAGCTTGGAGAAAAGGTAATTTATACTAATATCTAACCAGTTATTTTCTAACAATGAACATTATTTATAATGGTAGGGACTTAATTTTGCTCACTTGTGTATTCCCAGTGACAGAATGCTGCCTGGCTCATAGTTAAGTTCTCGGTATATAAATCTGTTGACTGGATAAATTAACCATTTATCCTATAATTAAAATTTATTGAAAGCACTGGGTTTCTTGCACACTACATGTTAGTTCAAACTGACTATTTAAAAGAATATCTACATTACCAGTGAAGTTTAAAGATTAGCTAACTTTTAAAAGCAACCTAAAATTTCTTACCTGGTAGGGTTGAAAGGCACTATCTTCAGTTAAAAAATCCAGTTGTTTATCTACAAGGAATTCTACCGCAGTGATTGAACTGGGTATACTTTTTTCAACCAGGGGTTTGAAAGTCTGGTAAAAGAAAAAAAATTTATAATGGTTATTTTCTGGGTTTTATATTCAAATACGAAGGGTATATATGAATACAACGTATAAATGTCATTATTACAATGGTTTTAGGATACCAATTAACATTAGTTCTTATATTATAATCTAAATGCTTTTATCCATACAATATTTTGTATTTGAAAGGAATGAAGTAGATGTAGAGGTTGTTTATTTTAAAAATCAAATATACGTGGTGTATAAAAATTTCTAAGATAAAAAAAGAAATTGCTTCTCAAATAATAAACTTGGTAGAAGAGCATTCTACTCCAACTCTCTTTTTAAAAAGTATTAAGTATTAATCTTTATAAAAACAGAGCAGGTACAGTTTATAGTTATTTTTTTCCTAGCTCATTCACATCAAGGATTTTAAATGATCAGGATGCATCTGGTCTTTTAACTCCACCCCGTGTACTACCCACCCCCGCCCCTGCCCCTGCCCCAAGCACAAATAAAAATCCAGCTGCTTCAGTGAGAGCAGCGTGGGGGAAGGGAAGCAGGAAAAGAGGGAGGTAAGAAGTATTACACAAAATCCACCTCTCAGTCCAGACTCTAGTACTTTAAAAATCAAACGAAGGCACAAACAAACCAAAAATAGAGGATCCATGGTGATTTGATTATTTTAAAGAACACTGGCTCATCTTTTACATAAAGGAGTTTTTAACCTATATCTTGGGGTAGGGTGGGAGTGAGGGAGGCGGAAGAGGAAGGAAGGAAACAAACGCACTATGTATGCATTTTTTTAATTACTGTCACACTTTCGAAGCAGAAGCAGCTTGAATAAAAACCCAAGTGTCATATCCTCGGTACTTTTGTAAAAACTTAACATATAATGGCTTTACTATTATAAAAGAATCAAAGTTTGGAAAATGGAATTAACCAACTTAGTTTATAAATTACCTATGGAACATGGAGAAATCTTTCTTGTTAGAAGCCAACTTTGGTTTGGATGCAAACCAAAGCTTTTGGCCACAGACAGTAAAAATGCCCAGGAGATTCAAAGCCATTGTGTTTCCCCTTCTCTTATTAGGTCTTAAAGAAATCTAACATCCTGCTAATCACAACTAATATGCACTCTGGGGAAAAAGTTTTCAAGATCTTTAGTTCAGAGTGGCTCTTAAGGAGTTAATTTCTGTATTTAAGAAATTCCTTTTAAAGCTTTCGATTTGATTCATTGAGGAGTCTGTAACTGTTAAACACATGGGGGAAAAATAAGCGTTTTAAAGAAAACTTAATTTCTACACGATACCATGAACTTAGAAATAATATCTTCCTTCCAAAATTAAAATAACATGAAAAAAATCCTCTTACATTCCCACTTATTTTCAGTATTTATAATTAGAAAATCGAACCACAGTAATAAGTTCTTTCCTCCCCAGTCAGTCCTAAGGCTAACCTTTTAAGTACTACATATGTATCAGGAGTATTCTTATCTGGGTGAGAAATTACATTTCAAAACAGACATTCTCCCATTATTTAGCTATCTCCTGCTACTGTGGCCATCTAGCAAGTTTCCATTTACCAAGACTAAATTCCTAAGATTATTTCATAAAATCCTATTATTTTACCTAACAAGTGACTGAAGTTTTGTAAGCAATTCAAGAGCATTTATCTTATTTAGACTTTAAAATGCCTACCACTATGTGATTGACATGAAATACGTAATATTTTTCATATTATATCTCGGTTTAGTTTTTAGTAAACTAGAAAACACTGGCACCTTTTCAAGACTTGATTTAATCCTTGAACTTTATTCAAATGCTCTATTTCTTTTCAAACAGTACCATGTCAGGTCAACTCGGGAAGGTTAACAAAAAGGTCCACAAAAGCTATTATCTAAGTGGCTAAAGGTACAATTCAATTAAGTAGGATTTGAAAAAGAAGTAAACTCCTGTCTGAGTGCCTCTTTCTTACGCAAATAATACAGGTGGTTTGCATTTCCTATGAGACCTAGTCATTTTATAATATGAAAAACATTCTTGTGAAGAAAATCTCTCAGAACTCAGCTATTTAAGGTAGGTCAGAGTGCTAAGGGTAAATTTTAACAGGCCAACTAATCATGATTTAAATTACTAAGTTTAGTTTCTAGGCTAAAATAAAAAAAATTCTCTTAAGGTAACTAATTGAAAGCCATTGGGAGAATTTAGCTACCAGAAATGTTAAAAAAATTAGTTTATAAAGGTCTATTTTGATAATACTCATGTACAAATGGAGGTCAAGTGTATACATGCTTCTTAAAATAGTATTAAATAGGGCCACAACTTGCAAATTTTAAAATGTACTAATTATATTTAAGCTACAAATATGTTCCAAGCAAGTGCTGATAAACACTTTTACAGTACTTTGAAAGAAATGTTCCAATATGTATTAAATAAACAACCCTGAAAATGTGTGATTTTTACTACTTTATGGAAAAATTAAAGACAAACGACATATGTAATTAAGTAGTTAAAAAACACTGATTTTTTTTGAAGTGGAAATCAACGATGTAACCATTATTAGTATTTGTATCCAAGTCAAACACATTTCAAAGACCTATTAGTTTAAAAAATAAAAAAATATTTAAATAAAGTGAATGGATCCTACAGCTTTTAAGATGATTCTGTAGTAAATATTTCATGGGTCTAGGTGTACTGGAATGTAAAGAAACTAGAACTCATACATAACTAATTCAAGACTCTAAAGATATATCATTCTATGAGGAACTTCCACAGCCCAAGGGGAAGCAATGAGCTACCATCTGATGAAAGTCACAGAATATGGCCCTAATCACAAAAAGACTATTATTCGAATGCTGAAAAAAGCCTTTGAAAATTTAAATAAAAATTACTAATTTAAAATTGAATAATCATAATTGGAAAAAAAACTTTTGTAATTTTATTAATGGATTAAGAGTTCCTTTAAGGTCTCTTTGTCTGTGTTAACGATACTTTAAAAATAGTCTAAAGCTAAAATAAATACTTAGTTGAGAGCCTGCATTTCTAGTAGGGCCTACACCACGCTATAGGAAGAATGCTTAGAACAACTGTATCCTGTTTGGGGCTCCATGCTGCACCACATTCCATTCACATGAGGAAGAGGAGAACAGATGAGCCCTCCTCAAAAAAACATTTTTAAAATAAATCAGCTACAGCTCTCAAACATAACTCAGCTGCTCAAACAAACCACGTTAAAGCTCACATTTAACGTTTAACTAGAAATTCATGGAGTTTATGTCTGCAGTCTGAGTTTCTAACAATCTCCAGTTAACATTTAACAATTCCTTTTCCAAGTTAAAAAAAAATCATGCTCATTAACTACAAAAATCTGATATAAGCTTTACTAAGGGAAAATAAGGAAGCAGAAAACTAACCAACATTTTAGAAGTCAAGGTTTAGTCTATACACACACACACACACACACACACACACACACACAAAGACTGGAGTGACTTGAAAGAACAAAGTCCAAATTCCCACCCAAGCAGGTCTATTGAAAAACACGATACTGTTAGAAAACAAGTTGGGGGTGGGGACTGGAATACACCACACAAAAAACCCTCACAAAACAAACACCCTCACTTCCCTTAAAACACTATATTCTAAAAATGCTAATCTGAAACATTTCTGCTCTAATACTTTAAACAAACTCTAGTTTTTAATCTTTTTACAGTGTTATGAAATTACTACACACACAATTCCTTCTAAACAAACGAGATAGTTAAAATTTCTTAAAACTAAGAACACTAAGGCTCGATCAATAAAAGGCAGTGACCTTAATTCCTAAGGCTGAGAAGTAAAACCAAATGTAAATTAAGACAAAAGAAAAAAGGAAGCAGAAAAATACAAACCGTACTTTGTTCTTTAAAATTTTTAAGTATCTTTAAATCTCAGAAATCCACGACACCGCTCTAAAGGTCAAGAAGTAGCTGACATTTCCATTTCACTCTTGAGCAGGATTTTTTATCTAGCCTAAATACTTCTTTAGTCTTCAAAAATCACAGGCAAATGGCTCTCAAACCAAGCATTTCTGAGCTCACTTGCAGCGTCGTCATTGTATAGGAAGAAAAGCCAAGACCACAGAACGAAGCAGAGCTGTAACCTAACAAGTCTCCGACGAGCAAATGACGATTTTCTGTCTGCTCTGGCTCAGCCCTGGCAGCGATGAGGATTACAACTCGCTCTTTGTCATCAGCACTGTGGTGTTAACGACTAAGAAATCCTGCAGCTGAAGCACTACTGCATCCTCCGATCTGGGTCAGGATAATTTCTCCCGAGGTCGCTTACATAACCAGTGAGATACTCCAAATAGAGAGAACAGCCATCCATCAGCTAGAGAAAGCCTTTCCCACTGTACTCTGTCTGCGTGGAAACACACTGCAGTAGCTTCCAACAGTGCAGACACCCAAATGAGAAAGACTACTTGGCTTAGGGCACACTGAGAGAAGGGAAGGGGCGGTGCTCTGTAAACTGTAACTAATCCCCCGTCACAGGTGCTGATGGAGTCACTTCCAGCACGAGTCACATTACTGGTGATTACTCATTTGGCTGCGGCCATAGAGACTGGCTCATAATTTTAACAACAGACAAAGACAGACTAGTGGTGAGACGGAGACCTCAAGTTTACTGTCTCTTTCAGTAAAGCAAATGCAAATACAAAGTTTTTGCTTTCCAGATTTACCAAGGTGAGAAAGTGCAGAAAACAAATAATATGTAAACATCTCTCAAGTTGGCAAAAATGAAGCATAACATTAAACCACTGAAAATACTTTGTTTTAGAGTACCTATTTTTAGTTTAATCATTTGTCCTTAAATATATAGTGCCATAAAAAATTCTCAGGAAAAAGAGTTATAAACATTTTTGGATTAACAGTCTAAATGAAATCAAATGACAACAACACTTGAAAGGAAAACTGGTAATATTTATTTTAGCAGATTTAAAAAGATACTCCTGTAACATTTTTTTTCTTTAGGAAAACAATTAATCTAGACAATTCACAGTTATAAAAATCTGTAAGTTGAAAGCATAAAATATATTTTTCTGATGTGTTACGTAACATATGCTCTTAACTTCTTTCTAATCTCGAATTATATTGTCCAATATGGTGGCCAGTAGATACACATGGCTACTCAGCACCAGAAATGAGGTAAGCCTAGATTCAGAAGTGTGCTGTAGGTATAATATACACACTGAATTTGAAAAAAGAATGTTAAATATCTGTGAGTATAAGAAAACACTTATTTTTAAATGACATGAATGTTCTTTTATTATAAATTTGATATCTTGTAGATATCAAACACAGATATCTCCCAATTTTATTTAAAGATTTTATTTTGGGGGCATCTGTATGGCTCAGTCGGTTAAGCATCCAACTTCGGTTTAGGTCAGGATCTCAGTGAGTTTAAACCCTGCATAGGGCTCTCTGCTATCAGCACAGAGCCTGCTTCTGAACCTCTGTCCCCACTGCCCCCCTGCCTCTCTGCCCCTCCCCTACTCTCTCTCTCTCTCTCCTCTCTCTCAAAAATAAACATTTAAAAAAGAAGTTAAAAAAATTTTATTTTTAAGTAATCTTCACACTCAACATGGGGCTTGAACTTAACAACCAAGAGCCACATGCTACACTGAGTGAATCAGCCAGGCACCCTCAATTTTAATAAACCTAAAAATTGACATTTTTTTTCATACAGCATATCCAACCAGTTCATCAAATCATATTAAGAGAAAAACTTCCCAGGGCGCCTAGGTGGCTCAGTCAGTTGGATTGAGCATCCACCTCTTGATCTGGGCTCAGGTCCTGGGTTCGATCCTCAAGTCAGGCTCTATGCTGACAGTGCAAAACCTACTTGGAATTCTCTGAGAGAGAGAGAGAGAGAGAAAAAGAAAGAAAGAAAGAAAAAAACTTCCCACCACCAGCCAATGCCCTGACTCTCTACACCTATTCCAGATGTACCAGTTTCATTTCACAGAAAACATCAGGTTCACTACTGAAAAGATATTTTCAATTTAGTATATGGTATATGACTGACTGTACCTACAAAACTCTCAACCTTTTTTTGTTGTTTTAAGGATAAAAGAGATGGATAATGATTATTCTAAAAATATTAGTAAGATACAACTTTAAAAGACTAATAGTACTAAAATACAACTTTAGAACAAAGTTTTGTTTTGTTTTGTTTTTTACATTTATTTATTTTTAAGAGACAGAGTGCAAGTTGGGGAGGGGCAGAGAGAATGAGACACAGAATCCAAAGCAGGCTCCAGGCTCTGAGCTGTCAGCACAGAGCCCAATGCAGGGCTCAAACAGTGAGATCATGACCTGAGCTGAAGTCAGACGCTTAACCTACTGAGCCATGCAGGTGCCCCTAGAACAGTTTTTTTTTTTAATAAATCAACTGCATATTACCTCATACACACCATTCCAATAATTCATTCATAATCACTTCACACATGAATATAAAACATACATGAAAAGAATTCACAATGTCATTTACAAAAAAGCCCACAACAACTGGATAAATATGACAGTTTTATTCTGACCCTCCAATAACACAAGAAACATCAAATGTTTAATTCAGGCTATTATATTATAAAACATCACATTTTAAATACATTTCACACTACATTTCTACAATTTCTTGTTCATTAGAGAATGAGTTTAATACTTCATAGGATTCATCTTACAAGCTCACGTAAATTCAGGTTTGACTGTATATAACGTATACTTAGAAACAGCTGTCTTTTCTCCTCAAGTACTATCCGTCCCCCTACAGAATCAAACAGCACATAGAACTACAGTTAGCTAACAATCCACCTGCCACGATATTTATATACTCCTAGTGACATAAAATGCAATATTTTTTTACATGTTTATTTATTTTTGAGAGACAGAGAGAGTGTGTCAGAGTGCAAGCAAGGGATGGACAGAGAGAGAGAGGGAGACACAGAATGCAAAGCAAGCTCCAGGCTCTGAGCTGTCAGCCCAGAGCCCGACGTGGGACTTGAACTCACAAGCACTGAGATCCACGACCTGAGCTGAAGTCGTAAGCTTAATCAACTGAGCCACCCTGGTGCCCCAAATGCAATAATTTTTTAAAAATAAAAATAAGTAACATTAGTAAAGAAAAACCATTCATTTTTATTTCATACTATATCATGGCTGAATTAAATACTTCTCCATTAGGATAAAGAAATACTATAAGTCAACTTTCAATGCAAATGAGCGGGGCACAAAGATGCAACTAGTTGAAAGCCATAAATATCTTTTTAATATCTATTTAATAAATTGGGCTTGACATACAGTTTAAAAAATGTTTTTAAATATTTTTAAAAACATTATCAATGTGAGTTTGGTCTGGTACTCTGGTAACAGAGTATTAGTATTTCTAACACAAATAAAAACAGTGAAATAACAATATAGAGAACATACTTGGTAGCAAGCATATAATAAATTGCTCAGCTTTTACATCAAATCTCCTTAATTTTTCTCTTGTTCTTAGAACTCCTTAGGGATGGTAGATGCCACCTTTCAGACAGCAAAAAGCACCATTTTGAGGAGAGCAGCATTTTGGGCCTTTAGATTGGTTGTTCTTATGGGTTATATCTTAATGGATTAAGGTAGTAAGCTGAACAGTTATTGCTAATTTTTCTTTTCTTTCATTTCTCCCCCTCCCCACCTGCCTTTTTTTTTTTTTTTTGGTTGGGTGAAGATGGGGGGCAAAAAGTTTTCTCTGGCAGCTAAACCAGGCTAGAGGAAGAGGAAACTACTCCAGTTACTGCCCAGAAATACACATGTCTGACTTCCTTCCTTTTTAGCTGGTTTCTAGGTTACAAGCTGAATAAATCAACAGAGGTGAGAAAGTAAACAGAAGCTAAAAGGAAAGCAACATGGTATGGCTAGCTAAAGAAAATCTGTTCTTTCCAATAATGTAAGAACCTTAATTACATGTGTAATTAAGAGTTAAAATAAATGAGCATTTTGGTTCCATTTATCTTGGGTCATGAAAGAAATAAATCCCTCATCTTTATAGATGTAGAAGTCTAAGGAAACAAGTGGATTTCTCTAAGTATAGATTTTCAAAAAAACCAAGAGCCTCTAAGTTCAATAGCCTAGCATTGTAAATATTTTAGTAGACATAAAGGTAAGAAAGATGAATAATAGTAGTTCAGAGAATTTCAACATGATATGGCCTTACATGAAGGCTGACTAGATTCAGGAAAATATCTTTCAATATGCCCTATTGTCCTGTAATATATGAAAATATATAATCAAACACATAACTACTGCATTGTGGTAATGTTCAAAGGATTAACTTCTTTACAAAAATGAATCCATGCAGAACTTCCTGGGACTGCAAAGATTATGTAGCACTGTTTCCTCCTTTCAACAGACTGTGAGTTCTACAACGATTTCCAGATGATACTGGCCTACTCTTGCTGATTTTTTAAACTCTTTTCTCTCCTTCAATCATGCAGCGCAGTCATTCAACCAACAGGTATGGGGTATCTTTTGCTTGCCAAGCACTATGCTTGACCCCAAGGAAACAATGGTGAGGAAAAGACAAACAAATTCTACCCTAGCGCACATTTCACACTTTTTCAAAAAAAATTTTTTAATGTTTATTTATTTTTGAGAGAGAGAGAGAAAGAGAGAAAGAGAGACAGACAGACACCAAGCACGTGCAGGGGAGGGGCAGAGAGACAGAATCTGAGGCAGGCTCCAGGCTCCAAGCTGGTCAGCACAGAGCCTGGCGCAGGGCTCAAACCCAGGAACTGTGAGATCATGACATGAGCTTAAGTCCAATGCTTAACCAACTGAGGCACCCAGACGCCCCATATTCCACACTTCTGGTAGGAAACAGATAATTATCATAGAAATAAAAAATTACAGCCTTGTTAAGAACTTAATTAATAATTGGAGAATTAGTGCTCCTTTCCCTCCTTTCTTCAGTATATCTTTCATAATGGACCCAGTCATGAGAGGAGGGGAGTGCAACAAAATGTGTCTATTCTTGGGCACCTAGGTGGCTCAGTGGGTTGAGCGCCCGACTTCGGCTCAGATCATGATCTCATAGTTCGGGAGTTCGAGCCCCGCGTCGGACTCTGTGCTGACAGCTCAGAGCCTGGAGCCTGCTTCAAATTCTATGTCTCCCTCTCTCTCTGCTCTTCCCCCACTCAGGCTCTCTCTCTCCTTCAAAAATAAATAAAAACATTTAAAAAAAATATTTTTTAAATGTGTCCATTCTTTAAACCTTGGTAAATTTTAATCACATATAGTTGAACAAAGAAAACTCACTGTTGAGGATACTAAAACATAAAAAGTCTACACAAATAGTCTGTATATTTTTCAATATGCATATGGCTGAATTCAGTTTCCTTTGTTTTGTTTTTATCCTTCTAAGCTTTCTGAATAAGCCATCCACTCTACAGTAGTTTTGAGTTTGTCATTTCTAGGTTTTCTCTTTCAGAATCTCCCTGATTAGACAGACTTCTTTCCTCCCAGTATTATGAGGTTCCATTTCCTCTTCTGTCTCTGTAACTTTGCAGGTATGTGCCATTAAGATAATCAATTTTTCGTTCTACAAATAAGTGAGTAATTCCAGACTGTATTTTTAGACTTGTATTTCATACTGTTGTTAGGACACTGTCATACTTATATCCTGTCACCACATAAAGCCAAATATGAGTAGAACTAAATGCTTAACCATTCCTAAGTTATTCATACTTCTTTCCAAACCAGTGTAAGTACTAGCACTACTTAATTGAGATGTCGATACCTCAAAATTAATTAATAAAATGATCCTGATTGATAATTTAGTTTGTTTCCTTTGCTCATATACTATTCTGTATACCTGATATTTTCCTTTAAAACTCTGTCTGTAACGAAAATGTAATTTTTCTATACATTCTTCTATAACTTTAATATGAACTCAATAAAAGTGCCAATAAGATTTGGAACTAAAAAATCAATTTTCTGGAAAAGTAAATATAATCAGAAAAGTTGTAAAAAGAGAGAAAGAAGAGAAAAAAAATCAATGACAGGGAACTATCCCTAATAACATACCATATTTGAATGCTCTAATTAATACAACAGTGTGAAACTGGAGCATGAATAAACAGTATCAGTGGATAGTTTAGAAAATCCCTAAATAACATCAGTGAAGTAGGAGAATTTTGTGTAAGATAAAGATGGATTTTCATGTCATAGGCGGAGAAAAAGTGAATTAGAAAACTGAATAATTGGGGGGGGGGGCTTTTAAAAAGGGAAATGGAACTTGAGAGAATAACAGTCTAATTTTTGAAAGTTTAATTTGAGAGAGAGAGGGAGTGAGCATGTGCACGTGATAGGGGGAGGGGCAGAGAGGAGAAAGAGAATTCCAAGCAGGCTCTCTGCTACCAGTGCAGAGCCTGACATGGGGCTTAAACCCAAAAACTGTAAGATCATGACCTGAGCCGAAATCAAGAGTTGGATGCTTAACCAACTGAGCCACCCAGGTGCCCTGAGAGTAATAATCTAATTTTTACAGATGAAGAAATGGACATTCAAGTGTCTGGAGTACCTGGGTGGCTCAGTCAGTTAAGTGTTGTACTCTGGTTTTGGCTCAGGTCATGACCTCATGGCTCCTAACATCAAGCCCTGCATCAGGCTCTGGGCTTTGCACTGACAGCATGGAGCCTGCTTGGGATTCTCTTTCATCTCTCTCTCTCTCTGCCCCTCTCCCCCACTTGCATGCACATACACATGCACTCTTTCTCTCACAAAAAGATAACCAACCTTGTTTATAGAAGCCCTGGGACTAGAACGTGGATTTCCTAATTCATAGCTGAATGATTTTTACTTTCTAAGATGGTGTAAAAACTGTACTGTTTTCATGCTTGTTGGCATGAAGCGGCACAGAGGAAGGTGTTTTGCTATCTGCTGAATAAAACTTTAAACTTTGAACATAAAATGGAGGAAAATGAAACCAGTCTATAACAAACTACAAAATCATATACCACCCAAGGAAAAAAGGGTAGACATTAAGAATTTACATATTTCTAATATGCCTTAATAACACATATGCCACCTTTCAGAAAGGAGAAATAAGCAGGATTAAGAAAAAAAAGCAACTCAACATGAAGAGGTTTTTAAAGCTGTGTTCATAAAAAGAACACTTGGGAAGATCATAAACCCTAATGGTTAAAAATAAAAGGAAAGTTTAATTTAATTCCTATTTTGTTACTCTACTTTCTGTCGAGAAAATGATTTTCAATATGGCAAGTATAAACTGGAGACTAAAAATAAACTAAGCCATAAAGGATAGTAGAGGATTCTTTTTAAGAAACTGAATTAGTGGGGCACCTGGGTGGCTCAGTCGGTTGAGTGTCCGACTTCGGCTCAGGTCATGATCTCACAGTCTGTGAGTTCAAGCCCCGCATCGGGCTCTGTGCTGATGGCTCAAAGCCTGGAGCCTGCTTCCGATTCTGTGTCTCCCTCTCTCTCTGCCCCTTCCCTGCTCATGCTCTGTCTCTCTCTGTCTCAAAAATAAAAAAAATTAAAAAAAAAAAAATTAAAAAAAAAAACAAACTAAATTAGTAAATCACATAATTACATTAGAGATAATTTGGAAAACAAAATAAATGCGTAAAAAGGATCCCCTGGTTTTAACAATTTTTCTCAGCCAGTTCAAAAGTAATTGCACTTTCAGCCCTTTTTTCACAAGTATATTTGTTACCAAGTTTTAAGATATAATTAAAAACTTTTTTATATTTATTTTTGAGACAGAGAGAGAGGGCAAGGGAGGGAGGGGCAGAGAGAGAGGGAGACACAGAATCCAAAGCAGGCTCCAGGCTCTGAGCTGTCAGCACAGCCTGACATGGGGCTTGAACCCATGACCTGTGAGATCATGAACTGAGCCAAAGTCGGATGCTGAACAGACTGAGCCACCCAGGCACCACCAAGATACAATTTAAAAGGAGCAGCTTATAAATGGTATCTTGAAACTCTTTTCATTTTACTACATTGACATTATTTTAAATAGCTACCTAATAAAAACGTAATCAAGTAAATGAACATTTAATTTTATTATGCATTTTCTTAGTGTTGGATATTAAGTCCTTTTTTTCACTCTTCTATTATTACAAAGAACAGAAACATCATCGTGCTTTCATTAACTAACGATCCAAGTTTAGATGGGTTCAAATAAATTACATGTTAGCATACTGACTTGTTGGATATAAACTCAGAGCTGTTTCTGGTAGTCTCTGAAAATAAATCAAGGCATTATCAAGATAGTATGGACATAGGCATCTACTGATATTTATAAAAGAGGGGGCAATTCAGGAACAAACTACATGCTAGCAACTCCAGCAAAACTCCAAGATGGAAAATTAGAATCATGAAAAAAACTAATACACAGTGATTACTAAGAGCCAAATATACTCACTGAGAATAATTTGTCTTCTAATAAAAACAAAGGCTACTTTCATCAAGGTAAAGTCAATGAAATATGGGCTGGATGACAGTTTTTGATGCATTTGAAACTGATTAAAGAAATACTAAATAATAGTACTGTTTCTAACCTGAATGTTTAACCTGTACCTGTACTCTGTCTAACCTTCATCTTTTGTCTTGCACACTATCACATGCTGACTATCTTTATTAGCAAATTAACAAATGACAGAATGATTCAAAAAGAGACACAATAATCCCTTAGATCTTACATTGGTCATACTATCTCTGAATATCTTGTTCAGTTTGGGCATCACTATATAAGAGAAAAAATTACAAACTAAGATGTGTCAAAGACATTTAAAAATCATGGATTATTAGGGGGTGCCTGGGTGGGTCAGTCGTAACGGTTAAGTGTCTTAGTTCAGCTTAGGTCATGATCTTGCGGTCCATGAGTTCGAGCCCCAAGTCGGGCTGTGTGCTGACAGGTCAGAGCCTGGAGCCTGCTTTGGATTCTGTGTGTGTCTCTCTCTCTCTGCCCCTCCCCTGCTCACACTCTGTCCCTGCCTCTCTCTCAAAAATAAACAAATCTTAAAAAAAATTTTTTTAAATAAATAAAAAAAATCATGGATTATTAGGATCATTGAAAGGAATGGAGAATGTCTTGCTTGGAGAAAAGGAGAAGGACAAATAATAATTATTTACAATTACTTAAAGGGCTAGGAGCACCTGGGTGGCTCAGTCGGTTAAGTGTCTGACTCTTGGTTTCAGCTCAGGTTATGATCTCATGGTTTCATGGGTTTGAGCCCCAAGTCTAGCTTTCCACCAGCAGCTCAGAGCCTGCTTGGGATTCTCTCTCTCCCTCTCTCTTCCCCCTCCCCCACTTGCATTGTCTGTCTCTCTGTAAATAAATAAATAAACTGAAAAATTTAAAATTAAAATTAAAATTAAAATTAAAATTAAAATAAAATAAAATAAAGGGCTAGGCAATCTGGAAAGGAAGGACCTTATAACTAAAATTTTGAAAGACAATGCTAGCTCAGCACAAAGAATAAACAAATTTCCAATAATTAAATATTACCATACCAAAACAGACTTACTTACGAAGTAGTAAGCTTCTAAAAACTAGAAGCAGTTAAGAAAAATCTGGGACAAACACTTGACAAGTCTATCACTGAAGGATCCACTTTATGGCTTTGGCAAGGAGTGATTTATAAAACACTAAAGATTCTCTCCAATTCTAAAATTCTAATACTATGTTATTTAAGCCACTTCATGTTTATGAGCAAAGTGAAGATAAGATTAAGTCAAACTTTTCATAAACACTGCTACTTTTGCATATATAAAAGCATAAAACAAATACTGCTGAATGTTCATGTATTTAGAAAAAGTGGCAGAATTAAAAGTAAATAGTAACTTCTGCTATTTCAGAATAAATTAATAACCAAGGTTTGTACCTCTGGGCAGATATAAAACTCCATGGGAGACTTCTGTGACATGGAATTTCTGTAATCCACAGACCCTTTATCTCTTATGATAAAAAAGCAAATGTAATTTTGTGGGAATTAAAATATTACAAAATTAATTCAACCCAACCATTAATGCAAAGTATGTGTTAAAATGGTTAATCACAAAATCACAGAAGAAATTAAAAGTTAAATTAAAATATGACTTATAGTCTTCAGTCCCGTCATACATACCATCTTCAGAAAGTAGTACATATGCACTTATGTTTGCATATGTCTGATTACCTGGCCATTTTTTGTTCAAAAACGAATTTAAAATGTATTTTCCGATTTTTCTTAATCATTTCACTGTTTGTACTCTTGGAAACTTGAATAGAATATCTATTTCTTTACTAGTTTTGTTCATTTCCATCTGGCAAACATCTGTTTCTTGTGCAGCACAAGTCAACAAGGCTCTACAATTATTTCCCCATTACCTCCTTGTTTGTCAAAAACATCATCTGATGATGTCAGCAACAATCTGGAAGCTGGATTTTTCAACTAATAAGGGGGATTCACAATTTCCATTAAGTATGATATTGTAATTATTTTACTTATTTAAAAAATTAATGCGTTTTAGGAGGCACCTGGGTGGCTCAGTAGGTTAAGTGTCAGACTTCGCCTCAGGTCATGATCTTGCCATTGATGAGTTCAAGCCCCATGTTGGGCTCTGTGCTGACAGTTCAGAACGTGGAGCCTCCTTCAGATTCTGTGTCTCCTTTTCTCTGTGTCCCTCCCCTGCTCCCGCTGTCTCTCAAACATTAATTAACATTAAAAAAAAATTTTTTTAAAGTAATGCATTTTAGGTGGTGATGATCATGTATACGAAGTACCATTTAGATTCAAAATATGGTTAATACAAAAATTACCAAAATTTCAATCATGTTTCTTTAACTATTGATAACTTATGCCAACATTTAGACAGTCATAATATATCAAAATACTGCTATGTAAAGTTGAAAAACTAGTGGCACCTGGGTGGCTCAGTTGGTTGAGTGTCCGACTTCGGCTCAGGTCATGATCTCGCGGTCCGTGAGTTCAAGCCCCACGCTGAGCTCTGTGCTGACAGCTCAAAGCCTGGAGCCTGCTTTGGATTCTGTATGCCCCCCTCGCTCTGCCCTTCTCCCACTCGTGCTGTGTCTCACTCTGTCTCTCAAAAATAAATAAATGTTAAAAAACTTTAAAAAAATACTATTAAAAAAAATTTTAAAAACTAAAATGGAAGAGAAAAGTTGACATAAAGACTTTTGTACTGAAGTGGTTTCTTTCAATTACCAACAAATTAATGATTCATTTAAAATGAACTTTTCTTGGGGCGCCTGGGTGGCTCAGTTGGTTGGGCTTCTGACTTTGTCTCAGGTCATGATGTCATAGTTGGTGGGTTGGAGCCCCGCATCGGGCTCTGTGCAGACAGCTCAGAGCCTGGAGCTTGCTTCAGATTCTGTGTCTCCCTCTCTTTCTTCCCCTCCCCCACTTGTGCTCTGCCTCCCTTTCCAAAATAAATAAACATTAAAAAAATAAAAATAGGGGCGCCTGGGTGGCTCAGTCGGTTGAGCGTCCGACTTCAGCTCAGGTCATGATCTCATGGTCCGTGAGTTCGACCCCATGTTGAGTTCTGTGCTGACAGCTCAAAGCCTGGAGCCTGCTTCGGATTCTGTGTCTCCCTCTCTCTCTGACCCTCCCCCATTCATGCTCTGTCTCTCTCTGTCTCAAAAATAAATAAACATTTAAAAAAAATAAAAATAAAAATAAAAATAAATAAGACAAAATGAACTTTTCCTCTGGGGTGCATTGGTGGCTCAGTTGGTTAAGTGTCCGACTCTTGGGCTCAGGTCATGATCTCACAGTTCATGTGTTTGAGCCCCACATCAGGCTCTGGGCCGACAGCACAGAGCCTGCTTGGGATTCTGTCTCCCTCTCTCTCTGCCCCTCCCTGGCTTGCTTTCTGTCTCTCTTTCAAAATAAATAAAAATAAACTTTAAAATGAACTTTTCTTCTTTTATGTTGTGTTATAGTACAATTTAAAGTTATATTGCACGCTCATTTTAACAGCACATATACTAAAACTGGAATGAAAGTTATATTGCAAATGAATACAAAGAAAATGAAAACCCATAATGTAATATCAGGTCAATTTCTAATGTAATTTCAGGTCAATTACTAATGTAATTTCTATACACTTCCTTTAAACAAAGACCCTCCCCTCTAAAGCTCTAAGTTTTCTTAATTCAGGTCAGTTCCTGTTTCACTAAGGACTTTCCTTCCCTCTAAAGGATGAGGCAACAAAAATCCCAAGAAAAACTGGGAAATGAAAAAGTTGAGACTCATTAATGATGCCCAGAAGCCTGGCTTAAGTTTATCTCTGTAGAGAGAGGAAAGTTTCAAAATTAGGTTCTTCATGGATAATAAAGATTCCTTCCAGGGCCTTAGTTTTCTTCAAAGTTTCAGATAGCCTGGAAGCAGTCTACTCAAATAAACTTCTTTTGGACTCCTGTGGATTTAGTAGTGCTTTATAGCTTTTCAAACAGTTGCTTTTTCCTTGGGGATTTGAAAGCTTCCCTGCATTGACAACTTGGACCACCTGCTACAGGAGATTTTTAAAATAGAACAAGTTTTCCTACTTTCAGGAATCCTTAGGGTTATATTTCCTGCTTCCTATCACAGGTCAATTTATATTTTAATGCTTTAACTTTGAGTTCTATTCTACTTGGCCTTGGAGAACATAAGCATACTTTAAAAGCTACATTACTTAGTTAAAGGAAAAAAAATATTTTAAGTGATCATGGAACTATGCAGTTTTCTACTCTCGTAGAAAAAATGCCACACAGAAAAGCAATTGTTGGGGTGCCTGGGTGGCTCAGTTGGTTAAGCATCCAACTTGGGTCAGGTCCGTACCTGAGGGTTCCTGAGTTGGAATCCTGCATCTGGCTCTCTGCTGTCAGCAGCTTCAGACCTTAGGTCTTCCTCTCTCTGCTCCTCCCCCACTTTCTCTCACACACACACACACACACACACACACACACACACACTCTCTCTCTCTCTCTCTCTCTCTCTCTCTCTCTCAAAAATAAACATTAAAAAATGAAAAATAAAAAAAGAAAAGCAATTGTTTATGAAACCAGTTTATCAATTAATAGGTCAACTAAAAATGCCTGTGTACTTTCCACTGCTGCTTCCTTTGCCAGGAAGGAGTTTTCTTTACTATTCTCTTATGGTGGTGAACTGGATTGAGCTTTGTTATGCTTCATTATGTTTGTTACTATTTTAATTGGTGAGAAATTCTGAAAGGTACACTTTCCTCCCAGAGCTTGATGTTGAAGGCACGGAGTGGTGTCAACCAAGTTCTAGGATAGAGGTTCTCAATGGGTAGCTCCCTGTCCAACAGCATCAGCAATAACAATTAGCTAAAAATGCACATTATCAGGCTCCATCCCACACTACTTGAACCAGAAATTCTAGGGGTGGGGCCTAGCAATCTGTGTTGTGACAAGTCTTTGAGTAATTCTGAAGCACTGTGTAATTTGAGAACCAGTGACTTAAAGCATGTGTCCTTAACCTTTTTGGAGTTGAGGAACTCTTAAGAGTCTCAAGAAAGCTATAGTTTACCCAGAAACATGAAAATACCTAATTTTGCATCACAATTTCAGGGGTTTCCAAGATCATCTGGAACCTAAGAATATATACTCCTAAGTTTTAACCCTGATGACCTACTGAATCAAAAACTCTGAAAATGGGGGTACTATACTTTTAAAATACTTTAAAAAATATTTTTCAAATCTTTCCCCTGCTGCCTCAACATTCCCACAAACAAGCTCTAAGTACCCTGCCCAGGTGACCAGGTGCCCCTGGCCCACAAGATCCCCTTGTTGCCCTTGCCTCTGACCTAGTAAGAACATTCAAATATACCAATAAAATACCCTTGCTCTTTTTTGTTTATTCCATGCAGACCACCAACAAAGGTACTAACCCACAGATCTTTGTACTCCCTCTTGGCTCCACACCTACTTGGTTGAACCTACTCCCTTCTGGCATGCAGTGACTTTGTTTCTCTATGACCTATAAGTGTAATAAACTTTGTTTCCCTGTGCCTCTCTTGTGTCTTCTCTTGTGGCTGCACCTGACTGAACATCACAAAGAACACAGAACAGGCCCAGGAATCCTTAGTTTTAAAATGCTATCTGAGGTTCAGTCAGCTTTGGGAGGCCATGAATCTTGGTTGAAAACACCTGGCCTACTGTGACTATATCTCAGGACAGAATGCCCCAGTCAGGTCTTAGACATTCTCTTGACAGATCAGTCTCCTTGTCACTTTGCTAACTTAACCTCCTACCTTCTCAGGAAGCACAGGATCTTTAAATAGCTTACATTGGAAAGCTGTTCATTCTCAATGTGGGGATATTTGAGCCACGGAGAGATCAATTTCACTCATCAGGTTTTCAAAATCAAATAACCTAGGGCTAGCAGAGGCTAAGCTCATTCCTATTATGCAGAGAGATAACTATTTAAAGATGTCTTCGCTTCCTAAAAATATCAAGCAGTTAAAGCAGCAGGCTTAGAAAGTGGCACTGCTGCTTCCCTAGATTACACAGAAAGAGCACTGTCCAAATAGTAAACAATATAACCACAAAGGTAGTTTCCTCTTGATGCTTAAAAAAGATGAGGTTTCCAATCATTGTTCCCTACTTTCTACTCATAGTAGGAGGAACAAAGAGGAAGTTCCTCCAGAGAAGATATGAAGAGCCAGAAGTGTGGTTAATCATTCAACAAAAGATTTCAAAGCTGATTAAAACCGCCTGTGAAGCAGCAAAAAAAATTTCCCAGGTCACATGAACTATGAACTCAGAATGAGTTGGCTCAAGACTGTGGCCCAAGGAGTTGAAGGACCAAAATTGAACCATAAACTTTTCTATCACATATAATTGATTGTAGCTATTTTAGGGGATGGAGTAAGGGTGGAAACTAAGGTTAAGTGTCCTACCCTGACATCTAGAAAGTATACATGAAGTTATAATTAAGATGCTCATCTGTGAAAAAATACATTCAAAATGTTCATTTTGACATATAAAAGCATAAAACATTTACTACTAGTGAATCAAGCTCTCAAAGTACAAGCTTTGATAACTATAAGTTCATGGCCATTCATTATTCATTTAGTTAGCAAATGTCTGTGAAGCACCTATAATGTGCTACCTATACCAAAGAGCATGGTATTATACACAGGAAAGTAAAATTATCAATATTTTATTTTCCCTGGCATCTATCTAGATAACAAAGGAACTGCTCTTACACAATGATATTTAACAAAAGTAAATGTTAAATCTCCAGGTTTAGGTTCCAAAAAGCTACTACTTAAGTATGGTGCAACATATACTCCCACCCCATCCCTCACAAGCACACATTAGTATAATATGTGGTAAAACTTGCTTGGCAGCTTTTGATGCAAAAAAGGATTAGGAAGTTTTATTCATTCAACAAATATTCAGGGGAACATCTACAATGTGTTAAGCACTGTCCCACAGGTTTTGGATGATGCAAAGATGAGGCTAAACAGAAACTCATTATGAGGCAAGAATGTACTGCGGTGTGAATGCTAAAAATGCTGTTATAGAGTGTTCCAAATATGTTAAGTAACAGTCCCAGTATATTGAGATCACTTCACATGAAAATGAAAAGCATCCCATTCAGAAAAACATTGACATTAGAATATAAACAAAAGCAGGAAATCTGCAAAGTGAAGCTCTGTCTATAATCAAGTCATACTAATACTGGTTAAAGGAACTGAGAATGTTTAACCTGAGGTATTTACTATACTTTAATATATAGGAAAAACTTAACATATCTTGTTCTTTTTTTAAAAAAAACTTTTTTTTAATGTTTATTTTTGAGAGAGAGAGAGAGATAGCGCAAGTTTGGGGAGGGATGGACAGAGAGGGGGACAGAGGATCCAAAGCAGCCTCTGTGTTCACAGCAGAGAGTCCAATGTGGGGCTCAAACTCACGAACCATGAGGTAATGATCTGAGGCAAAGTAGGACGCTTAATTGACCAAGCCACCCAGGCACCCCAAGATTTTTTTTAAGTAGGCTCCACACCCAATGCAGGGTTTGAACTCACGACCCTGAGATCAAGAGTCGCATGCTCTACTGACTGAGTCAGCCCTATAACATAACTTGTTCTAGAGTAGAGGATCTTAACCTGGGTTTAGAACATAGGAACATAGAAAAGAAAGAAAGAAAGAAAGAAAGAAAGAAAGAAAGAAAGAAAGAAAGAAAGAAAGAAAGAAAGAAAGAAAAGAAAAGAAAGAAAAGAAAGACAAGTAAAGACCTTCAAGGAGTCCAGAAAATCCTTGAAATTATTTATAAAAATTTATGCATATAAGCATTTTCTTCCTAGAAAAAAGGGTTAATTGATAGTTTCTGTAAGGTTTTCAAATGAGCCTCTGATCCAACAGATCTAAAAAATGGTGCCTATAGGATAAATGAGGTCCACTAATGGAGGCAACATTAACTAGATATAACATATGTAAATATAACATATAACCAGATTTTGGTTCAATGTTAGAAAAAGCTGGGGTGTCTGGGTGGCTCAGTCAGTTGGGCGTCCAACTCTGGCTCAGGTCATGATCTCACAGTTCATGAGTTCAAGCCCCATGTCAGGCTCTGTGCTGACAGCTTGGAGCCTGGAGCCTGCTTCAGATCCTGTCTCCCTCTCTCTCTGCCCCTCCCATGCTCACACTCTGTCTCTCTTCTTTCTCTCAAAAAAACGAAACAAAACAAAACAAAGAAAAAGAAAAAACAAAAGAAAAAAGAAAAAAAAAGTTAGAAAAAGCTTTATAACAATTTTAGGTGCCCAGTAATAGAATGAGCTACTTTATAACAGCCGTAGTATCTCAAAAAGAAAGCACTTATGCAGAAGGTGTTTGTTTATATAGGACACCATGGTATAAAAAATTGCAGACATACTTCAAGAAAATAAGAGTTTTCAACATTTATCAAAAGAATTTTAGAGGCTAAAATCATTATTATGTAAAAATTTTATTTATGGGTAGGAGGTATATGATATAATAAATGGCTGTAAAAATATGTTGTGTTTTTGGGATAAGATCCAATTCTGATCTAGCTAACAACAATAAAAATGGGAAGGATGAAACTCATAAGATGTGCTTGGTATAGACAGCAAGCACCCTGTGTAGCACAGTAGACACAGAAAGAGAACAGACAGAAAGAGAATACACAGAAACAGCAAGTAATTCTAATCATTAAACTCAGATGTCACCTATATAATGATAGCTATGTCACCCCTAAATGCTCATTCATTGGTAATCCTCATTATGGCCTTACATGTCTTCTGCCAAATATGTAAAAGATTTAAGGAATGGCTGCTCAGCAAGGCTTTGGTGAGTAATACTTGCGGCCAGGCTTACTTACTCCTGCAAAAATAAGCATGTATTGATTCCAGGCCCCTTCCCTTGGCTGAGTTCCAGGCTCATATGTAACTCTGATCTTTAGTTATGTTATCAGCTGGGAAGGCTGTGTGGCATATACATTCTGAGTCTTGGTTAAGACTCAGAATTATGATCCTTTCATCTCATCTGCACCCTATTCTCAATGTGTTCCTCAACCTCGTATCTTTCTCCTTCTTTCTTTTCAAAATTTTATACATATGTATACATATTTTAAGTAAACTCTATACCCAACATGGGGGCCTGAACTCATGACCCCAAGGTCAAGAGTGGCATGCTCTACCAACTGAGCCAGCCAGGTGCCCCTGTTTTCAAAAATTTTAATAGATTTTATTTATAGGAGCAGTTTTAGGTTCATAGCAAAACTGAGCAGAAAACTAGAGAGTTCCCACATAGCCCCTACTGCTGCACATGTACAAATTTCGCCATTATCAATATCCTGAAACAGAGTGAATTTATTATTACAACTGGTGAACCCTATATTGACACATCATTATCACCCAAAGTCCACGGCTTATATTAGGGCTCACTCTTGGTGTGGTATATTCTAAAAATGTATGGGTTTTGACAAATGTATGATTCATAATCATATTAGAGTATCACAGAATAGTTTTACTGCCCTAAAAATTGTTTGTGCTCTGCCTATTCATCTCTCCCTCCCTCCCCCCAATCTTTTTACTGTCTCCATACTTTTGCTGATGCCAGAAAGTTACATAGCTAGAATCATATAGTATATAGCCTTTTCAGATTGGCTTCTTTCATTTAGTAACATGCATTTAAGGTTCCTCTATGTCTTTTCATGGCTTCATAGTTCATCTGTTACTAGTGCTCAATAATATTCCATCATCTGGATGTATCCCAGTTTATTTATACATTCACCTAACTGAAGGACATCTTGAATGCTTCCAAGTTTTGGTAACTGTAAATAAAACTGCTGTAAACTTCTCACGCAGGTTTTTGTATGAATGTAAGTTTTTAGCTCATGTGAGTAAATACCAAGGAGCACAACTGCTGCATTAAATGGTTAAGAGTATGTTCAAATTTTGTACGAAACTGCCACACTGTCTCTCAAAGTGTCTATACCCACCGTACATTCCCACCAGCAATGCATCAGAGTTTCTTTTGCTCCATATCCTTGTCAGCATTTGGTGGTGTTAGTAGTTTCAGTGTTTCCCATTCTAGGAGGTGTGTAGTGGTATTTCCTTATTTAAATTTGCAATTCTCCAGTGAATCTGATGTTGAACATCTTTTCACGTGCATGTTTGCCATTTATAAATCTTCTTTGGAGAAAGGTTCTGTTCAGGCCAATTTTTTGATCAACTGTTTGTTTTCTTATTGTTGAGTTTTAAGAGCACTTTGTAGGGGTGCCTGGATGGCTTAAGTCTGTTAAGTTTCCGACTTCGGCTCAGGTCATGATCTCACGGCTCGTGAATTTGAGCCCTGTGTCAGGCTCTGTGCTGACAACTCACAGCCTGGATCCAGCTTCGGATTCTGTGTCTCCTCTCCTCTCTCTCTGTCCTTCCTCCCCCCCCCCCCCCCCCCCCGCTCCTGTGATCACCCCAGAGCGCGCTTTCTCTCTCCCCCCAAAATAAATAAACATTAAAAAAAAGAATTCTTTGTATATTTTTGATGATAGTCTTTAATGACTTTGATAGACTTTGATGATAGTCTTTAATCAGACATGTACTTCTGAAAATACTTTCTTCCAGTCTGTGGCCTGTCTTCTCATTCTATTAGTCCCCTTACTTGTTGCTATATATTTTAAAACTAATTTAACAGTTCTGTAATTCCAGTATTTTAATATGATCTGTGGATCTTTTTGTTGCAGAGCTTCTTAGAGACTTTGCCAGTTAGTGTGCATAAAAAGTACATTATATCAGGGTAATTTCTTATACAACACTAGTAAACTTCAGCTCACCTATCAAAAACTTCACAATTACTTATGTTTAAATTACTGTACTTCTTCTCAGTTCATTTTTTTGATAGTCATGTCAAAAGGCTTTCATTTGGTTTATTCATGGAAGAATGTCATAAGAGAAAACTAAAAATTTTTTCTCCTGGAGAACAATTTACTTTCTAATATCCATTTTGTAGGCACATGATAAAAATTATTTATGACTTGAAGAGACAAAACCCACGGATGTAGATTCATGGCTAGAAATGTTAATTAAAACAGAAAAAACAACTGATAGATAGTAACAACTTTTAGAAATAAGTATTTCTTTTCTCTTGTAGCAATAGCAGGAGTGCTCTGGCTTATAAATTAAGACAATGAGCAGTGACCTGCTTTTCATGACTAAAGCTACTTGATGGATGGTATTTGCATATTTATTTATAGCTTAAATTTATGTATTTATAAATTAAATCTTGTCATAATAAAACTCCAAGAAAGAGACTGTACAAATTCCTTAATTCTAAAGTAAATATTATTGCAGCTGATATTAAAGTTCGTAGGCTACTGGCTGAATCTTTTAGAAACAAAATTTTTAGGGGGTGCCTGGCCCATTCTGTTGGAAGAGTATGAAATCTTGATCTGAGGATTGTTGAGTTCGAGCCCTATGTTGGGTGTAGAAGATTACTTAAAAATAAAATCTTAGGGCGCCTGGGTGGCTCAGTCAGTTAAGCGTCTGACTTTGGCTCGGGTCATGATCTTACAGTTCATGAGTTCGAGCCCCACAACAGGCTCTGTGCTGACAGCTCAGAGCCTGGAGGCTGCTTCAGATTCTGTGTCTCCCTCTCTCTGCCCCTCCCCACCCACACTCTGTCTCTCAAAAACAAATAAATGTGCATCCTTTCTTAATAAAAACCCTCAAGAAAGTCGGGATAGAAGGAACATACTTAAACATCATAAAAGCCATTTATTAAAAGCCCACAGCTAATATCATCCTCAATGGGGAAAAACTGAGAGCTTTCCCTCTGAGATCAGGAACACAACTGGGATGTCCACTCTCACCACTGTTGTTTAACATAGTGTTGGAAGTGCGAGAATCAGCAATCAGACAACAAAAGGAAATCAAAGGCATCAAAATTGGCAAAGATGAAGTCAAGCTTTCACTTTTTGCAGATGACATGATACTATACTTGGAAAATCCGACAGACTCCACCAAAAGTCTGCTAGGACTGATACATGAATTCAGCAAAGTTGCAGGATACAAAATCAATGTACAGAAATCAGTTGCATTCTTATACACTAACAATGAAGCAACAGAAAGACAAATAAAGAAACTGATCCCATTCACAATTGCACCAAGAAGCATAAAATACCTAGGAATAAATCTAACCAAAGATGTAAAAGATCTGTATGCTGAAAACTATGGAAAGCTTATGAAGGCAATTGAAGAAGATATAAAGAAATGGAAAGACATTCCCTGCTCATGGATTGGAAGAATAAATATTGTCAAAATGTCAATACTACCCAAAGCTATCTACTACACATTCAAGGCAATCCCAATCAAAATTGCACCAGCATTCTTCTTGAAGCTAGAACAAGCAATACTAAAATTCATATGGAACCACAAAAGACCCCGAATAGCCAATGTAATTTTGAAAAGGAAGACCAAAGCGGGAGGCATCACAACCCCAGACTTTAGCCTCTACTACCAAGCTGTAATCATCAAGACAGCATAGTATTGGCATAAAAACAGACACATACACCAATGGAATAGAATAGACTCCAGAATTGGGCCCACATGGACAACTAATCTTTGACAAAGCAGGAAAGAATATCCAATGGAAAAAAGACAGTCTCTTTAACAAATGGTGCTGGGAGAACTGGACAGCAACATGCAGAAGGATGAAACTAGACCACTTTCTTACACCATTCACAAAGATAAACTCAAAATGGATAAAGGACCTGAATATGAGACAGGAAACCGTCAAAGCCCTAGAGGAGAAAGCAGGAAAAAACCTCTCTGACCTCAGCCGCACCAATTTCTTATTTGACATATCCCCAAAGGCAAGGTAATTAAAAGCAAAAATGAACTATTGGGACCTCATGAAGATAAAAAGCTTCTGTACTGCAAAGGAAACAATCAACAAAACTAAAAGGCAACCAACAGAATGGGAAAGGATATTTGCAAATGACATATCAGACAAAGGGCTAGTATCCAAAATCTATAAAGAACTCACCAAACTCTACACCCGAAAAACAAATAATCCAGTGAAGAAATGGGCAGAAAACACGAATAGACACTTCTCTAAAGAAGACATCCAGATGGCCAAAAGGCACATAAAAAGATGCTCAACATAGCTCCTCATCAGGGAAATACAAATCAAAACCACACTGAGATATCACTTCATGCCAGTCAGAGTGGCTAAAATGAACAAATCAGGAGACTATAGATGCTGGAGAGGATGTGGAGAAACGGGAACCCTCTTGCACTGTTGGTGGGAATGCAAACTGGTGTAGCTGCTCTGGAAAACAGTGTGGAGGTTCCTCAAAAAATTAAAAATAGATCTACCTTATGACCCAGCAATAGCACTGCTAGGAATCTACCCAAGGGATACAGGAGTGCTGATGCATAGGGGCACTTGTACCCCAATGTTTATGGCAGCAGCACTTTCAACAATAGCCAAATTATGGAAAGAGCCTAAATATCCACCAACTGATGAGTGGATAAAGAAACTGTGGTTTACATACACAATGGAATACTACTTGGCAATGAGAAAGAATGAAATCTGGCCTTTCGTAGCGATGTGGGTGGAGCTGGAGAGTGTTATGCTAAGTGAAATAAGTCATACAGAGAAAGACAGATACCATACGTTTTCACTTTTATGTGGATCCTGAGAAACTTAACAGAAGACCATGGGGGAAGGGAAGGAAAAAAAAAGGTTAGAGAGGGAGGGAGGCAAAACATAAGAGACTCTTAAAAAAACTGAGAACTGAGGGTTGATGGGGGGTGGGGGGGGGAGGGTGGGGGGTAGAAGGGAGGGGAGGGTGGGTGGTGGGTATTGAGGAGGGCACCTGTTGGGATGAGCACTGGGTGTTGCATGGAAACCAATCTGACAATAAATTTCATATTAAATAAAAATTAAAAAATGAAATAAAATCTTAAAAAAAATTTAACATAGCTTTCAATATAGCAATACTTACTATAATATTACCTAAATATAAAATCAGATGTCACATATATTTTAAAATTATGGCATTCTCAAAATGTCATTTATTATTCAAAAACCTGATTACAGAGCATTCTTTTTTTCTTTAACATTTTTTTTACATTACAGAGAGCACAAGTGAGGCAGAGGGGCAGAGAGAGAGAAAGAGAGAGAATCCTGAGTGGGCTCCATGCACAGCAAAGAACCCAATGCAGAATTTGATCCCATGACCCTGGGATCTGAGCCAAAACCAAGAGTTAGCTGCTCAGCCAACTGAGCCACCCAGGTGCCCCCAGAGCAAAATTCTAAGATGACTGTCTCTGTTACTTATAACATTTTTTATTTTATTTTATTATTTTATTTTAGAGGGAGAGACAGTGTGAACAAGTAGGGGAGAAGAGCAGAGGTGGGGGGAGAGAGAGAATCTTAGCTCAATGCTCTTCACAGAGCCTGACACTGGGCTCAATCCCGTGACCCTGGGATCATGACCTGAGCCCAAATCAAGAGTCGGATGCTCAAGTGAGTGAGCCACCCACATGCCCTTGTTACTTACAAAATTTTAAAAAATTATAAAAAACATGAGTATAAAAATCACAGAAAAATACCTAGAAGGAAGATTAACAGTAGATGCACAAAATCAAACATATATAATATAGCCTTTTTCAAACAAAGAGATGACAAACAGGATAATACTCTAAAATTACATAAATTATATAAATGTTCTAGGAAGCAATACAAGCATGTTTAGGCCAACAATGACAAAATATCCTTAAAGGAAGGAATACAGGTATGAATTAGAATGTTAGGGGAACTCTGAAAATTTATGAAATTTAAGAAAACACTTAAAACTGAACAAAAGCTCCTGAGGTTATACTACCGGGAAATACTGTATCCTACTGGCAAGACACAAACAAAATGACAATACATCTCTAATGTGCATGATTTCCCTGATACTTATTTATGAAAACGATTAACATATACACTATTACAAAATTCTTGCGACTTTGATGTTAATATAAAACAGGGTTGGAATTGATTTTACAACAAAAAGACAAAAATGAAAAATGAGGAATGCCTGTAGAAATATATGTGATGAACTCATGAAAAGAATATTAACAAGGTGAAGAATCAGTATAACGTGTGCTTTTTTTGGAGGCAGTGTTGAGAAGAGTATTAAATATATCAGTTATATATCTGTAGGATCTTTTCCAAATACTCGTAGCTATTTATTAAGAAAAACCAAATCAGAATTACAACTTTTGCATTACCTATGTTACTCTTTTCTTAGAATAAAGCCTACTTTTAAAGACTAATCTTTTTTTTTTAAGCTTTTTTTTTTTTTTTTTTTAAACATTTATTCATTTTTGAAAGGCAGAGAGAGACAGAGAGCGAACGGGGGAAGAGGCAGAGAGAGAGGGAGACACAGAATCTGAAGCAGGCTCCAGGCTCTGAGCTGTTAGCCCAGAGCCTGACACGGGGCTCGAACTCACGGACCACGAGATCACGACCTGAGCTGAAGTTGGATGCTTAACCGACTGAGCCACCCAGGCGCCCCTAAAGACTAATCTTTTAACTTAACATTTCTTTTCTTTCTTTTTTTGTGGGAAAGGGGAAAAGATGAAATCGAAGGGAAAATATGTAGAGACATAAAATATTTACATTTCCATTCTATATTTTAATTGCACTCCTACTAACTTGTTTTATTTTTTAAGTTTATTTAAGTAATCTCTACACACATTGTGGGGCTTGAACTCACAACCCCTAGATTAAGAGTCGCATGTTCTTCCAATTTAGCCAGCCAGGTGCCCCAGGACTCCTACAAACTTGTTTTAAGAAACTGTTTAAAAGTCATCTTACTGGTCATTCCCACAGACTGAATGACCCTAGGATCTATTTAAGTCTGTGGGAGTAATTAAGACAGGACAAACATCATCATGTCATACTAATATCCTACATTCTAATGTCAAATCCACTTTATAGTCCCTCATTATTAACATGATAATATAAGATCAGCCACCATTCTTACTCTCTTCTGCAGAGTCATACCGCCAACCTAGTCAAATTGTCTTATTTTATTAAAAAAATTTTTTTTAATTTATTTATTTTGAGAGAGAGAGAGAGAGAGAGAGAGAGAGAGAGAGAGAGAGAGGCAGCACAAGTGGGGGAGGAACCGCAAGAGGGGGAAAGAGAGAATCCCAAGCAGGTCCTGCACTGTCAGTGCAGAGTCTGATGCAGGGCTCAAACTCACAAACCGTAAGATCATGACCTGATGCCTAACCCACTGAGCCACCCAGGTGCCCCTTAGCCAAGTTCTCTTTTCCAGCAGGATCATGTATTCTAACCCCCAACCATAATCATTTCCACTATTGTTACTTAAAAATTTTTTTTTAATCTTTCATTTTTTTTAATCTTTTGACCACAAATATCTAGGGGATAAGCACTGTGTAGAACCAAACTAACATCTCCAGCTCTCACAGAGCTTTCATTCCAAGTGGGGGTGAATATACAACAATCACTACTTTCCTAGCCATATTCCAATGTGAAGACCTCTGCTGTTTCTTTCGGGTCTTTTTTTTTTATGGTTACTGCTACCACTCTCACAGGGCTACAACATAGCTGGCAATATGTAACATTTACTTGTCATCCTTTATGGA
Source organism: Panthera pardus (assembly GCF_024362965.1). Taxonomy (NCBI): domain Eukaryota; kingdom Metazoa; phylum Chordata; class Mammalia; order Carnivora; family Felidae; genus Panthera; species Panthera pardus. The sequence continues at coordinate 24,473,792 of NW_026526788.1, forward strand.
AAACACTTTACATAACACACTCCTTGACATTAAAATAGGACTTCAAAATAAAATCTTCAAGTTATGCTAGTTTGATAAACCAATATAATCTACCTTTCTATTTCTGCATTCTCTTCAAACTGCTCTCAAAGTAATGTCCCATTTATTGCCAAATCCCTGTCTCTTTTCAGTACTCAATTCTACTTAACTCATAAGCATTTCACATTAATGTTCTTAGAAACTTACTCTTTCCTTGACTCTGAAGCCTGCTTGGGATTCTCTCTCTCCCTCTCTCTGCCCATCCCTGACTGCACACACACTCTATCTCTCAAAATAAATAAACTTAAAATAAAAAAAGAAAGAAAAGAAAATGTAGATCTAAACTGTTATAGCCAGCATGTTGTTTTATTATATGAGCCTACTATGTAAAGTAGTGTCACAAGCATCTTGAGACCACTAAATTAAAAAGGGGAAATAGCAGTTAAGGAATTCTCCCACAAACAGTAAAAAAAAAATCTTATGAAGTTAGTACACTAGTTAGTATTTAGTTGGTTAGCATTTAGAAGAATTCTGAGGGTACCTATAAGTATTATAAAATAAAAACTTGTTTATTTTTTTAAGTTTACTTACTTATTTTGAGAAAAAGAGAAAGAGAATATGAGTGGGGGAGAGGCAGAGAGACAAAGAGAGGGAGAGAGAGAATCCCAAGCAGGATCCGCACTGTCATCACAGAGCCTGATGTGGGGCTTGATCTTAAGAACCATGGGACCATGACCTGAGCCAAAATCAAGAGATGGATGCTTAACCGACTGAGCCACTGAGGGGCCCCTATAAAATGAAAACTTGAATAAGAAATTAAGTATTTCAGGGCGCCTGGGTAACTCAGTCAGTTAAGCATCTGACTTTGGCTCAGGTCATGATCTCTCAGTTCATGAGTTCCAGCCCTGCACTGGACTCTGTATTGGTGGTATAGAGCCTGCTTAGGATTCTGTCTCTCTCTCTCTCTCTCTCTCTCTCTCTCTCTCTCTCCCCCTTCCCCCACTTGAGCGCATCCTCTCTTTCTCAAAATAAATAAACTTAAAAAAAAAAAGAAATTAAGTGTTGCCTGGGTGGCTTAGTCAGTTAAGGGCAACTTCCACTCAGGTCATGATTTTGTGGTTAGTGAGTTTGAGCCTCACTTTGGGCTCTGTGCTGACATCTCAGAACCTGGAGCCTGCTTTGGATTCTCTGTCTCCCTCTCTCTCTGCCCATCCCCTGTTCACACTCTGTCTCTGTCTCTCTTTCTCAAAAATAAACATTAAAAAAAAATAAAAAATAAAAAAAGAAATCAACCGTTTCAAGCTCATGAGTTGTCTTTTCATAGCTTCTTTTCTTGCTCTGAATGCATACAGGCTCACTAGTTAGCCTGTTGATCAAGAAAAAATGAGCTTTAGGGTTGCCCTGGTGGTTCAGTCGGTTAAGTAGCTGACTTTGGCTCAGGTCATGATCTTGTAGTTTGTGGGTTCGAGCCCCACTCTGCTGTCAGAGCAGAACCAGCTTCAGATCCTCTGTCCCCCTCCCCCATTTGAGCATGCACTCTCTGTCTCAAAAATAAATAAACATTTATTTAAAAATTTTTTTAATGTTTATTTTTGAGGCAGAGAGAAACAGAGCATAAGCAGAGGAGGGGCAGAGAGAGAGAGGGAGACACTGAATCTGAAACAAGCTCTAGGGTCCAAGCTGTCAGCACAGAGCCCAAGGTGGGGCTTGAAGTCATGAACCATGAGATCATGACCTGAGCCTAAGTTGGATGCTTAACTGACTGAGCCACACAGGCACTCCAAAATAAATAAACATTAAAAAAATCAGCTGTAAGAAAACAGGAACTTAATTTTGAGTTAACTTTTATGACCAAGGTTCCTTACATGCAAAAATTTACAATTTAGCTCCAAGTGTCAGAGGACAAATTTTGTAATATTTTAGTCAATAAGTACAATTGATAAGTATAGTTGCAGTAGTTATGTTCTATAAAGTTACCATAAACACTGAATTACCAAATATTGAGCCACACAGCTCCTAATGAAGAAGTATGAGTAGCTTCCTGCAAGTTGCTGAGTCACATCTGTATCAACCTATCAATACACAGCCTTCTTTTATGTGTTTTTCTGCTTCAAGACACCTTAAGAAATCACTAATATTGAAATCAAGGCCAACAGCACTACAACTCACGTCTAAATGAAGCTTATTTAATTTTCTCACCTATGAAATAATATGCTTCTGGTATAAAAATTCAACTATTACTGGGTTTAAGTCATTCCTGGGTTTAGTGGGGGAAAAAAAGTTTGGTTGGTTAGAGCTAGTATTTCAGCTATAAATAGAGCACAAAGTTATCCTCACAGAAACGTTAAAGCCAGATTAGTAATTTTGAACAAATTGTGTATACTATGTACAAAGTACACTTTTACACACAACAAATAATGTTAACTTTTAAATGCATCAACTTCACAGACACCTGTCTCTTCATTAACATTTTGATTTTCAAAAGCCCAGAAGAAAAATTATATTAACACCAAGAACTTATTTAGCCAGGCCATTTTAGAAAATGACAGCACAATTGGGGCGTTTGGGTGTCTGACTTCGGCTCAGGTCATGATCTCACAGGTCGTGGGTTCGAGCCCCGCGTCGGGTTCTGTGCTCAGAGCCTGGAGCCTGCTTCAGATTCTGTGTCGCCCTTTCTCTCTGCCCCTCCCCTGCTCACACCCTGTGCCCCTCTCTCTCTCAAAAATAAACATTAAAAAAAAAAAGAAAATGAGAGCACAATAAAGAAAGAAATGAGACAGTTAAAATTTTCTATTCACAAAATGAAAAAGTTGGACAAGATGACTTTTGAAAGTCCATTATACTGCTCTACAACTACATAGTCTAAGGTTCTCACTAAGACCATTAGGGACCAGACCATAAAGGCACACTCTGCAATATCTTTGGTGACTGATTCAGGGTTTCATCAAGCCCAGGTATTACAGACTTCAGTGTCTGAAGAAAAAAAAGGTTCAGTTTATAGCCCTGATAGATAAGCTTGGATAAAAGGACTTCAATTACAACCTCAGCTAGAGAAGAGAATGAGATTATACCTGACCCTTGAACAACATGGGTTTGAACTGCGTGAGTCCACTTATACATGGATTTTTTTTCAATAAATACAGTACAGTATTATAAATGTACTTTCTCGTCCTTCTAAATTTTTAAATAGTATTTTCTATAGCCTACTTTATCATAAAAATACAGTTTATATCATATAACATAGAAAATATGTATTAATCAACTGTTTATGTTATTAAGGCTTCTGGTCAACAGTCAGCTATTAGAAGTCAGGTTCTGGGGGAATCCAAGGTTACATGCAGATTTTTGACTGTGTGCACGGGAAGGTGTCAGTGCCCCAACTCTCAAACTGTTCAAGGGTCAACTGTATATGACCAAAAAAGGCAAAGGAAATAAGGAAATATGAAAAGGTGAGAAAACAAGAAACAAGGAAAGGTTAAAAATGAGACATTAGAATATATGATATAAAGTATAAAAACAAAATTATTTTAAACTTGTGTTTTATCGTTTCTTAGGACTGCTGCAATCAAGTACTGTGGGTGGCTTAAAACAACAGAACTTTACTGGCTCATAGTTCTAGAAGTAAGAAGTCAGAAGTAAGAAGTGTCTGACTTTTCGGCTCAGGTCATGATCTCATGGTTTATGAGCTCGAGCCCCCGCATCAGTCTCTGCTGTCAGCACAGAGCCTGCTTCGTATCCTCTGTCTCCTCTCTCTGCTCCTCCCCTGCTTGTACTCGCTCACTCTCTCTCAAAAATAAAAACATTAAAAAAGAAAGAAAGAAAAGAAAAGAAAGAAAAGAAAGAAAAGAAGAAAGAAAGAAAGAAAGAAAGAAAGAAAGAAAGAAAGAAAGAGAAAGAAAGAAAGAAAGAAAGAAAGAAAGAAAGAAAGAAAGAAAGAAAGAAAGAAAGAGAAAGAAAGAAAGAAGACATCTGAAAGCAAGGTGTCTGCAGGGTTACTGCTCCCTTTGAAACCTGTAAGGGAGTTTCTTCCTTGTCTCTCTCTGTGTAGGTGGTTTGCTGGCAATTTTGTGTTGTTTGCCATACAGCTGCATCACTCCAATCTCTGTCTATCTGCCTCCCTTTCTCCCTTAAAGGAACGCTAGCTGTAGAGGATTTAGGCCCACCCTAATAACCTCCCCTTAACTTGACTACATCTGCAAAGACTCAATTTTCAACTAGGGCACATTTGTAAGTACCAGGGGTTAGGGCTTCAAAATACCTTTTGGTGAATACATTTTAACCTCAAACATATTATTTCCAAATATTTACATATTTGAAGTGTTCTTTCCACACATTATAACAAAAAAAGACAGAATGCTGTATTTGTTATAATCTTTCAAAATCATAAATCAATGATTTACAGATTAAATAAACATTACAGACAGCCTATAATGTCAAGAACCATTCTAGAAAATGTGCAATTTGGAAAAAGTTTAGAACTTAAGATATTTCAATTATTGTACCTTAAACACAAAAACTGGATTTTGTATTACAGTATATTGGTAAGTCCGCTTTAAAATAAATAACTCACCTGTTTTAAATACCCTATAAATACATACCTACTCTGTTACTGCTGCCCATAATTTTTAAATAAAATATTAATTTACAATCTTTAGAAAAATATAAAAATAAAATGATTTGCAGATAACAAGGTCAATTCCTATGAATTCCAAGAGGCTCTGCATGAATGCCCTTATCTTTGTGGTCAAACTTCAAGACCATCCCAAAAGTCATCTCCCTAAGAAACACAGAGAAAGCCTCTCAAAGAACCCAGTCTTCTTGAATTTTCAGTTTTCTGTGGATGATTAAGCCTCTGAATTATGTCACTTACAGTAACAATGATGATCCTTTATTTCTAACAAATACATGTAGACTGTACAATAAATTCCTAGAAGTGGAATGTCTGAATTAATGGGTATGTATTATTAGAACTGCTGATAAACTGCATTGTCTAAAGAAACAGAGAAGTATACATTAAACAAATATATTTCTTAAATGTCTACTCTACTAGGCCTTATCACACTTCAGTGACTATAACATCCAATCAAATATCTAAGGTAATATGCTAATTCAATATAGTTGGAAAGCTATGGTAATTATATTACTAATGAGGCCAAGGTTAGGGACTCTATCTCAAATAGATGTTTGGTTTCAGAGCCACAAACTACCTCCTAAAATAATAGGTCAGCACTGTGATTAAAAGCACAACAAAATTACTGATGAAATATTTGTGCCACAGGGAATGGGAGGCTATCCTTCTTTGTCTAGACATAAAACAACTTTGTACATCTTTCAAATTTACTACTTTAGGAAATGATAATAGTTTGGAGAATTTGAAAAGAGGAAAATGTTTCATCACAGGAAGGGAATTTTACAGAACCATCCCTCTTACATGCACAAAACCTTTGGTCAACTAGTTTTCTTTTCTAAATGTTAAAGGTAGATCATTTAAACAGCACAGCACTGCTTTCAGGGTGAAAACTGAGACCTAAGGAAAAAAAAAACATTAAGAAAGTACCATCTACAAGGGCTGCATATTCAATTTAAAGACCTCAGCAAATTTCCTTAATAGCCACTAAAGCATAAATTTATAGGAAGAGCAATAAAGGAAAATGCTTGAGAATCACTATCTCTCAGAAACACACAGGGTACACAATATTAAAATATATTCAGGGAAACACCAGTTACCCTTTCAGTCCAGGTAAGCACATCCAATTTCTTTAGCTCAGATGCAACAAGTTTTATCACAAATTCTTTCATAGATACTGTATGTATATTCAGGCATGCTTACACGTATACACAATATAGAGACCATATATAAAACAAATGGTTTAAAAAACTGTATATACCTTGTACTGCATTTTTTAAAAAGCTACTCTCAGTACACTTATGATGAGCACTAGTAATATACAGAATAGTTGAATCACTATATTGTATACCTGAAACCAATATAACACTGTATGTTAACTATACTGGAATTCGAATAAAAAACAATAAAAAATGAAATAAAACTAAGAAGTTCCAGAAGTCATCCTGTTCCCTATCGGTATATACCGAGCCACTTCATTCTTTTTAATGGCTGGCTGCATTCCATTCCTCTAGATGGATGGATCATAATTTTTTTTAAGTTTATTTATTTATTTTTTGAACGAGAGAGAGAAAGAGAGAGAGAGAGAGAGAGAGAGAGAGAGAGAGAGAGTGAGTGCCAGAGAGGGAAGGGCAGAGAGAGAGGGAAAATCTCAAGCAGGCTGTGCACTGTCAGCAAAGAGCCTGACATGGGGCTCAAACTCATGAACCATGAGATCATGACCTGAGCCAAAGTCAAGAGCCAACTGATTAACCAGGCACTCCTCATAATTTATTTAATAGATATTTAGGCTGCTCCCAATCTCTTGCTATTATAAACACAGGAAGAAACCCCCACATAAGTCATTTCCTACAAACCCATGTACGCTGTAGAACAAATTCCTAGGGAAAAAAAATGAGTTGAGTATATAACTAGAACTGTTCTCCATAAAAGCTGTTATCTCTATATCTTATTCCATCAATGAATGAGTGGCCGTTTCCCACACCTTTTTCAAAAAGATGCTATCAAGAGGTGCCTGGGTGGCTCAGTCAGTTAAGCATCTGACTCTTGATTTCAGCTCAGGTCATGATCTCAAGGTTTGTGAATTTGAGCCCTACATTGGGCTCTGTGCTGAAAGTATGCAGCCTGTTGTAGATTCTGTCTCTCCCCCACTCGCTTGTGTGCCCACACATGTTCTCTTTCTGTCAAAAATAAATAAACGTTAAAAAAAATTTACACAGAAAGCTAAGCCACAGTTAGGACTCAAACATGGTAAGAAATCTATTCAAATTCTCAAATAATAGCTTTTCTTATACTCCAATTAACAATTAACCTTAGCAGCTCAGCATACCTAACTAAAGATAAAGACTGGGGGCAGGGGGGCGCCACTTAGTCAGTGGAGCATAGAACTCTTGATCTCGGGGTTGTGGGTTTGAGCCTCACACTGGGTATAGAGATTACTTGAAAATAAAATCTTAAAACAAGAAAGATTTCAGTATCCTATAAAGAAAGGTATCTAGGTAAAGATAAGTGCAAAATATCATCTATTTAAGCATTTGTAAAGTGTTTAGTATTGGGACTATTATTGAGTGAATCTAGTACTTGGCTTGAGTTCCTGTAACAAAAAAGTGATTATCAAGCTGCCTCTAAGAGGATCTATCTAACGGGGAGTTGGCTCTTCCCAGAACTGGTGCTGAGATTTCATTGCTGCTTCCCTTTCAAAACCATGCTTGTAGGGGCTTCTGCGTGGCTTAGTTGGTAGAGCGCCTGACTCTTGATTTTGGCTCAGGTCGTGGTTTCATGGTTGTTCACTTCAGTTCTTGAGTTGGGAGCCCTGCATCTGGCTCCATGCTGTCAGCCTGCTTGGGATTCTCTCATTCAAAATAAATGAATAGATTTTATTAAAAAAAAAAAAAAACAAAAAACAGGTTTCTGATAATAGGCAAACTAAGCTCTCATTGATTATAATAATATCCAAGCACATTTTAATAAATTATTTCACTTCTCAAGATATATCCTCTATTTTGAAGAGACATTTTTATAATAGCATGTGTTATGGACTGAATTGTATCCCCTCTAAAAAATTCATATGTTTAGGGGTGCCTGGGTGGTTTAGCCAGTTAAGCATCCGACTTTGGCTCAGGCCATGATTTCATGGTTTGTGAGTTTGAGCCCTATATTGGGCTCTGTGCTGACAGTTTGGAGCCTAGAGCCTGCTTTGGATTCTGTCTCCCTCTCTCCCTGCCCTCCCCTGCTTGTGTTCCGACTCTCTCTCAAAAATAAATAAACATTTGGGGCAGCTGGGTGGCTCAGTCGGGTAAGCATCCGACTTCAGCTCAGGTCATGATCTCACAGCTTGTGAGTTCAATCCCCGCGTCAGGCTCTGTGCTGACAGCTGGGAGCCTGGAGCCTGTTTCGAATTCTGTGTCTCCCTCTCTCTCTGCCCCTGCCCTGCTCACACTCTGTCTCTGTCTCTTAAAAAGTGAATAAACATTAAAAAATATTTAATAAATAAACAAATAAATAAACAAACAAACATTAAAAAACATTTTTTAAATTCCTATGTTTAAAGTCTTCATTTCCAGTGCCTCCAAATATGACATTTCGAAGACAGGGTTTTTTTTTTTTTTTTTTTTTTTACAGAGGTAATTAAGTTAAAAATGAGATCATCAGGGTGGGAGATAGTCCAGTGAGGCTAGCGTCCTCATAAGAGGAGGAAATTTGGGCACAGGTCCAGAGGGCAGATGATGTGAAGACACAGGAAGAAGATAGTCACTTATAAGTCAAAGAGAGATGCCTGGCACAGATCCTTTCCTCACAGCCCTCAGAAGGAACCAACTCTGCTGACACACTGATCCTGGACTTCTAGTCACAAGAACTGTTGAGAATATAGATTTCCGTTGTTTAAGCCACTCAGTCTCTGGTATTATGTTATGGAAGCCCTGCCAAACTAATATAGCAGGTGTTTTATCACTTAACATACTTCACAAAATAAAGTTCTAGTGAAACTACAGGGAACTCAGGAAAAAAAGTGAGCAATGTATATGCTATCACCACAGAGTTCTTTCTTCTGAGCAAAATCTCACAATGAGTCACTATATCCTGAGTAAAACTCACACTAAACAATTCTAGCCTCCACTGAAACAGGGCTTTTGGGTAGGATGTTTTATGGCAGAAAGAAAAAAAAAAAAAAAGGACTTGGTCACACAACAATTTGCTCCTTCTTCCCTTTTATTCTTCAAGAAGACTGAGACTATCTTAGTCAAGCTCTGATATGCAGAGCAACATGTTTTTAAGTAATGGATACTGTATAAGTTCTAAGTTTAATTCAACAGAACAACATGAATATAGTGGTACATAAAAACTGTTAAGTGTCTCTTCACAGTAAATGGTAAAATAAATAATTTTAAAAGTACACATGATGCACTAATGACTAAGTTCTGCCTTGACTTTGACATAATTTTTTGGATCTTTTTCTATGATTTAGATCCCCAAACTTCATAGGGACTAGTTAGTTGTATGTGACATAAGACTACTCTTTGAAAAACTATGTAACTTGACTTACCTACTCCATGTTTTTTTTTTAATCTTAAAGACATCCAAAATACTTTGAAAATATATATTCAAGTACAATGACCTTTTTTTTAAGATTTAACTTACAAAAAAAAATTTTTTTTAACGTTTATTTATTTGAGAGAGAGACAGAGCATGAGCAGGGGAGGGGCAGAGAGAGAGGGAGACACAGAATCCGAAGCAGGCTCCAGGCTCTGAGCTGTCAGCACAGAGCCCAGTGCAGGGCTTGAACCCACAAACTGAGAGACTGTGATCTGAGCCGAAGTCAGACACTCAACCAACTGAGCCACCTAGGTGCCGCTTAAGATTTTAAGTAATCTCTACCCAACATAGGGCTCAAACTCACAACCTCGAGATTAATAGTCGCATGGTCTACCAACTGAGCCAGCCAGACACCCCTCATGAGCAATGACTTTTAAGTGTCCCCATCATTAAGCCTATAGAGGAAGTATAAGAATTTTAAATATCAATAACCTATTAATAACACCAGATGCATTGCTAAGCTAACAGAAAGACATTTTTCTGTTTTCCAAATTTTCAAGTAAGCACCACAATAAGATAAATTTTGTGGGTAGTTTTACTACCATGTAAAACAAGAGTACTTTCCAATACATATGTAAAGATCATTATTCAGTGTGGTCAATCATTTGCTCTTCATTTTTCATGGCTTATGTATCCCTGAATTAACTGAATTTAATTTACTAGAGGGTCTTTCTCAAAGGCATACTGCTATGCTTGTAATCAAAGTTTACAGCACCATAAGTAATTTAATTAAAATACATTTTTCTGACATTACCTCTTAGTAGCTGCATCTGAAAAGAAAGTATAAAATACGTAATTTTTATTTCAATATTTTATAGTGGTTGGCATTCACATTGAATAATTTGACAGATTCATTTGACTTTTCCTAGTATGTCCTTTCTTTTTATCTAGTTCCTATTCCAAAAGGGAAGTAGGAATGTTGACAGTCACAAAAAGAATTAATATCTTAATGTTTTATTATTTTTTTTAATATATGGAACACCTAGATATTATCCTTTACAGGATATTTCAATGCTTCAACATAAATACTGTACATACTAAAAATAAGTAGGACAATTAAAAAGTAGGTTTAGGTTTCCGGGTTAAGATGGAGAATGATATACATGAATTTAATTTCAGTCCCTCCTGAAATTCCACTAAAAACTACATCAGGGAACTCCCTTAGAAGGAAATATACTTTAGAAGGATAGGAGAAAAAGGGTAGGTAAGAGGTAGAAAAATCAATGACATTTTGAAAGTTAGAACGGAAATGGACCAATGGTAAATGACTAGAGAAAGCTAAGTTCCAGGCTGAGATAGAAAGAAGGTGAAAACCAATCTATTTCACACCATAGAATTTTCAAAAATGGGCAGTATCAGGTAACAATGGAACTAAGGGTAAAGGGAGTACAGGGCTAATAAAGCAAGAAGCATGTCAGTGAGAGCCATTTAAGAAGAAAATAAAATCAGATCCCTCAATCCCCTCCATGCCTAGGGAGATATGCTGTCTTGAAAGGTTTTTTCTCTAAAAAGTTTAAAACAGAGGGTCTCTGGATAAAGAACACAAACTCAGTTCAGGGTTTCATCATCTTGTCCAAACCAAAACAGGAAAATTAAGTGACTATACATATTAATATCTAAAGTCAGAGAATCCAGCCTTCTTCTCCAATTGGAACCCAGAATCCTTACACTCAGATCCTTACCATGCATGCAGAACAGTGACTCTTCCCTGGGGAAAGTAACCAATCTGAGAAATGATAACTCAAAATCCTACCACACGAATTTGGCCCATAAACAGTCTTCCCAGATCACCATCCAATAAATCCTAAAACAGACAAACCCTATCCATGCACTTGAAACTTCCAATCAGCATTTTGGTTTCCTTCTCAATCACGAGCAGCCAGTCAGTGATATTTGGTTATCTTTGGAAAGCCTCTAAAAGACAGAGTCTATAAATAAATAGACAGATGAAAGGGAAAGCATAACATGTAAGAAATAGAAGCTAGGAACAGAGACTAAAACATGAACAAAACCAAAATTTATATTCTCAGAATAAGATATCTCGTCCACGAAACAAAAACAAGATGCTGTAAAAGAAAATCAGTTGGAATCTTAAAAGGAAAGTTGAGGAGCACCTAGGTGGCTCAGTCAGTTAAGTGTCTGACTCATGATTTCAGCTAGGGTCACGATCTGAGTCATGAGATCAAGTGCCAAGTTGGGCTCCACACTGAGCATGGCGCCTGCTTGGGATTCTCTTTCTCCCTTTCTTTCTCTCTCTCTCTCTGTGCCCCTCCCCCACTCATGGGTTCTCTCTTTCAAAATAAAGAAACAACAACATAATGAAAGGAAAGTTGAGGAAATTTACTTCTTAGGAAATTAGAAATTGAAAGTAGAATAAAAACAGAGAAATGAAAAACAGGAGAGAAAATTAGAGAACCAGAAGAAAAATGAAGGGCCAATGTCCATTTTAGGCGGGAACAAAAACAAAGAAGGGAAAGCTATAATCAAAGGGGGTAGAACAAAACAAACCAAAAACAATCTCCCAGATTTGAGAAAGTAAACTACCAGATTAAAAGGGCCTAAACACAATGGATGAAAATAAACAGATAAAAAGAAACCTCGCAGTAGAACTTCAGAAACTTTGGGGAGAAGACAAAATTCTACGAGCTTCCCGAAAGAAAAAAAAAGGTGACTCCTGGGTGGCTCAGTCTGTTAAGCGTCCATCTTAAGCTCCGGTCATGATTTCACAGTTCATGAGTTCGAGCCCTGCTTCAGGCTCTGTGCTGAGGGCTCAGCCTCTCTGCCCCTCCCCAACTCATGGTCTGTCCCCCTCTCTCTCAAAATAAATAAATATTAAAAGTTTTTAAGAAAAAAAAAAGGGGCATAGTCTCAACAGCTGGCATGGAAGCTTTTAAATAAAATGGTGTATCTTCAAAATAGTGAAAAAAACTTATTTTGAAGCTAGAATTAAATACCTAGACAAACTATTATCAAGAAAGACCAGGGGGGTCTGGCTGGCTCAATCAGTAGAGCATGCAACTGGATCTTGGGGACATGAGTTCAGGCCCCATGCTGGGTGTAGATTACTTAAAAACAAAATCTTAAAAAACAAATAGCAACAACAACAATAAAAAACAGAAAGAAGAAAAAAGAAAAAGACCAAAAAATATCTCTCTCAAGCATCCAAACTCAAAAAGCTATTCAGGATGTATGTCCACCAAAATGACAAAATAAATGAAGAAAAAGAAAGACAGGAATAAAGAAAACAAGTGAGCCAGCACACAAAGGAGAATAAGGCAACCTTTATGAGCAAAGGTAGCAAGAATCTAGGGGATACCTGGCTGGCTCAGTAGGTAGAGAGTGCGACACTTAATCTCGGGGTTGTAAATTCGAACCCCATGTTGGGTATAGAGATTAAAAATAAAATATTTACTTAAATTTTTTTTTTTAATATTTACTTGTTTTTGAGAGAGAGAGAGAGAGAGAGAGAGAGAGTGAGGAGGGAGGGGCAGAGAGAGAGGGAGACACAGGATCTGAAGCAGGCTCCAGGCTCCAAGCTATCAGCACAGAGCCTGATGCAGTGCTCAAACCCAGAAACTGCGAGATCATGACCTGAGCTGAAGTTGAAGGCTCAACTGACTGAGTCACCCAGGCACCCTCCCCTCAAAAAAAAAAAAAAATCTTTAACAACAACAACAAAAAAAACAACAACACAGAAAGCAATCCTCACTCGCATACTGTGACTTCAGTCAGTTAAGTGTCTGACTTCAGCTCAGGTCATGATCTCATGGTTTGGGAGTTTGAGCTCCGCATTGAGCTCTCTGCTGTCAGTACAGAGCCCATTCCGGTCCCTCCGTCCACCTCTATCTCTGCCCCTTCCTCACTTGTGTGCAGGTATGCATATGGGCACTCTTTCTCTCAAAAATAAACATTAAAAGAAAAAGAAATAGATTGTTGAGATCTATTATCAATGAGATCCTCTCTGCCTAAATAACTTTCTGTAGTCTGAGGATAGAATTCCTGGTTTTAAGTCTAATATATACTTGACATGTCTAGATTATGTGGTAATGAAGCTCATGCTCTCTCCTCCGTGTTGTGCTGGATATATTATCAATGGAAAACATGCATTTCATGCTAAAACCTCTTCTGCTTTGACTTACTCCTCTGAACTTGGGGTAAACCATAGTGAGTTTAGAATTATGAGGCAGATAGTAGCCCATTCCCTCTGATTTCACTCTATATAGTATCTGTATTAGTAAGGGCCCACCAGATGCCTCAATGGTGGTAAAGAGGACTCACCACTCAACACTATTCACTTTATGAGTGAGTCATTACGATCTCCCCCAAAAGAGACTGTGAAGACACACAATGACCTAGAAACTGTTCTGCTTATATCTGCTTCTGAAAGCCTTTAGCCAATGGTAGCAATAATATGCTCTATACAGAGTTAAATCTGTGTTCTTACTCAACTTTTGAAAACTAAATAATAACTGTTTATAGATACATATTTGGGTTCTAAAGCTATAAATAAAAGCAAAGGAATGGTAACACAGAAGTCATGATACTAGTTACCCCCTTTGAGGTGAGGAAGGAGGAAGAAATGCAACTGAGGTGCACTGGTAATGCTCTACTTTTTAACCTCGGTGGCAATTAAAGAGTTGGTCATTCAATTACATAAATTTATGTAAATAAAATATTACATAAAAATGTTTATACATGTTTTTATTTTTATAGTGCATTTCACAATTAAAAAAATAATGTTTATTTTCCTGAGCTAGCAACAAGATGAGTCACATAAATAAAAACTTTTCTGTTAAATTGATCTAGAAATGCTCAAGGCAGACTTCTCCTAAGAATGCAGGCTATTCTATAAATGTAATTCACCATATTAAGATATTAACATTCTCTCTCTCCTTCCTCTGCCCCTCTCCTGATGGTATGCACAAGTGTGCACACTTGCACACTCTCTCAAAAAATATATATTAAAAGAGAAAACTATATAACTATCTCATTAGATTAAAAAAAAAGCATTTGATGAAGCTTAATAATCATTTATGAACAACAAACAACAACTTTTAAGCAATAAAAGAAACAAGGAGTTTTACACTAATAAATGAATCAAATAAATCTATGTAAAATCTAGGGCTAACAGCACTTTAGTGGTACAAGATTAGAGGACAGATTTCCAACTGCAATGCCTGCAATACCTATCAGGGTAGAAGCGCTGATTTTGCTCTATTTAGCCTTTGAGGCAGGTGGATGAGGCCTAAGGCAATGCGAACCCCAATTACAAGAAGCTGCCTTAGCTTATTTTAATGTGTTATATACAGATGTGACATTTTCTATGTATGCCATGACATGAACAAGGTTGAGAAATCAATGCTGACACAGTATATTTTAATTTATTAAAAAAAATTTTTTAATGTTTAATTTTGAGAAAGAAAGAGAAAGAGAGAGAGCATTGGTAGGGAGGGGCAGAGAGAGAGAGGGAGACACAGAATCCGAAGCAGGATCCAGGCTCTGACCTGTCTGCACAGCTCAGCCCGACGCGAAGCTCAAACTCGTGAATGTTGAGATCATGACCTGAGCCGAAGTTGGAGGCTTAACCGACTGAGCCACCCCAGGTGCCCAGCCTATATTTTAATTTTAAAAGCTACTGCAAACCTTTTCATCATAGAAGTTAGTATTCCATTTTACCATCAAGAATGATATAATGATGGGGAAGCCTGGGTGGCTTAGTCAGTTAAACACCTGACTCTTGGTTTTCGCTCAGGTCATGATCATGTAGTTCATGGGTTCGAGCCCCACATGTGGCTCTTTGCTGTCAGTGCAGCGAAGGGATTCTCTCTTTCCCTTTCTCTGTCCCTCCCTCACTCACACATGCTCTCTTTTTCTCAAAATAAATAAATAAACATTAAAAAAAAAAGGAATGATATCATAATGCCTACTACAAATGGCACAAAGATGCCTGCGATGACTGTTTGTATCCAACACTGACCTGTAGGTTTTAGTGAACATAGCAGACAAGAAAAATAAGTTTTGAAAAAAGTATAATCCTTGGAGAAGAAGAGTAAAATGATCAGTAGGCAAAAAATCCAACATAATTTATAGTCAAACCATTGTAACACTTGAAAGAGTTCAGGAAGTCTCCTGGTTACACAAAATTTAATCATATTTCTGGGGCGCGTGGGTGGCTCAGTCATTTAAGCATATGACTCTTGATTTTCGCTCAGGTTACAATCTTGCAGGTTGTGAGCTCAGGCCCTGCATCAAGCTCTGCACTGACAGCACAGAACCTGCCTGGGATTCTCTCTTTCCCCCCACTTCCTCTCTGCCCCTCCCCCATGTTCTCTCTCTCTCTCTCTCTCTCAAAATAAATTTTAAAAACTTAAAAAAAATCATATTTCTATATATTAGCATCTATTATAAAGTACAGCATAAAAAGATTTTACTTGCAATAGCAGTAACTACTAGAAGAGTACAGGAATTAGTTATCAAAAGATTATCAAGACTTTTGTGAAAAAAAACTATAAACTCTATCTAAAAGCATAAGACAAGATCCTAGATAAATAGACATATACACCATTCATGGAGGAAATGATTCAATATGGTAAAACAAACACTCCCCTCAATTAATATACACATTTAATATGATTCCAATAAAAAATGTCAAAGGAATTCTTTTTTCTACATATCAAGCTAAACGTGCAAACTGCCAAGGATAGCCATGATAGAACTTAAAGACAACCAAATATGAGCACATGCTTTATCAGGTAACAAGACTTATAATAAAATTACAATATTGAAGACAGGGTTCTATAAGTCCAAGAAATACAATTGGCACAGATTAGAGAAATCAGAAAGAGACTTATTCATTAAGAAAACTTGGTATTTAAAAGAGACTGCACTGAATATCTGTAGAAAGGGATGACTTAATAAACATTGTTTTGAAAAAAAAAATGTTGCTTAGAAAATTAATATACTACATGGAAAAATTTTGATCCTTGCCTCATAAAATACACAAAATTTACTACTCTAAAATCTGAAGCTTTTATTCACTAAACCTTATAATCACATATTAAAAAATGAGCTACTGGGAGATGACATATGTAGTGTAGAATCAATAAAGGATTAGTATCTAGAATATATAAAGAAATCCTACAAATCAATCTTTTAAAAGCAACATCCTCCTACTGAACAATGGACAAAAAATACTGGACAAGTTACTGCAAAAAGAAGAAGCCTACAGGGTCAACAAATGTATGAAAAGATATTAAGCTTTCTTAGTTATCAAAGAAGCACAAATGCAAACATTAAGATGGTATTTTATGACATCAGCAATTACAAAGACTGACATTAAATGTTAAAAAGATGTGAAAAAAATAGGAACTCTCAATAAGAGCTGATGGGAAAATATATGGAGAGCACTTTGCCTCTGGAGAGCCATTTGGCAATGTCTAATGAGGTAAGTATGCCCTAAACTCAACAATTACACTTCCAGAAATATACCCTCAAAAAGGTCTTACTGTACGTCATGGAGATAAGCACAAAAACGTGCACTACAACATTATTTCTTACAGAGAAGTAAGAAACAACCTAAATGTTATTTCTCAGGGTATGGATAAATAAATTTGAAGAATCATATAACTGAATACTATATGTAAGTTAAACAAAGTTAAATGAAAAAAGCAAATTACAAAATGACATATAGTATGTCAAGTTTATTTATTTATTTAAAAAAATTTTTTTTAACATTTATTTATTTTTGAGACAGAGAGAGACAGAGCATGAATGGGGGAGGGTCAGAGAGAGTGAGACACAGAATCTGAAACAGGCTCCAGGCTCTGAGCAGTCAGCACAGAGCCTGATGTGGGGCTCGAACCCACAAACCTTGAGATCATGACCTGAGCCGAAGTCGGCCGCTTAACCGACTGAGCCACCCAGGTACCCCTAGTATGTCAAGTTTAAAATATGCAAAAATAATACCACATATTATTATGAATATCTATGTATGTAGTCACAGGATATAAGCACATACAATAAGAAACAACAAATTTGGATAGTGATTACCTGCAGAGAAAGAGGAGAAATAAATTAAGAAGTATCTGAGGAACACTTTTATTTCAGTCAAAAAATCTAGAGCAGACGTGGCAAACCATTAAGATGACGCAGCTGCCCTGTATGAACACAGTGGCATATTACATTATTCTTATTTGCTGCAGGCTTTTTTTAATCCACCTCATTTTTCCTTCAATTTGAAAAAAATCTGAATTAAACCATATATCTATTAAAAACCAAGTTAAGTTCAATTCTTTAACAAAATAAAAAGCAAACAAAATTGCTCATAATAAGGACTATTTCCAATCTCTCACTAATTTACTCCAGAAAATCTAAACATTAAGCCTATCCTGTGCACCCTGTAATGTCAAACCCCTGAAACAATGTGAACAGAAATAAAAGACATATAAAATCTGATTTTGAGGTCCAGAAGAGAATACATACTTCAACCCATAAAGATCATAAAATAATCACTAGAAGTTCAAGTTAAGTAGATTAAAAATCTTACTGATTACACATCAAGATTCGTATCTAATTGTCAGCACAGAAGAAAACACAAATATAGGCATGTATAAATGCAGCATTAAAAGAAAAAAATGATTCAACAATTATTGAATATCTACTATGTCCTATAAACTAGAAATTAACATACAAATATTCATTTCATCTATAGCTTCTAAAAAGCATTGTTAAAAAAAAGTTACCCTATGTGGTCATCCATTATCATTCCCAACTTTGTGCTGAATAATATCATGAGGATTATTTTTATAAAGGTACTATATATGCTTGAAATGAATATATACTCTGCAATCCTTGGGTGTAATGCTCTCTCAACATATATCCAGTACTTTAGAGCTGTCACTTGTGTTGTTTATATTGTTTTTATTTTACTGCTTTATCTTTTGTCACTCAAAGAATTGTTGTGGATTCTTCTATTTCTCCTTGTAGTTTTCTCAGTATTTGCTTTAAATATAATCTAATCTTATCAGGATATTTCTTTCTTTCTCATGAACTGAATGTTGTAATTTTGTAGTATATATCACTCTAATAATGCTTTCTGCCTTAAGATCTAACATATCCTAGATTTTTTTTATTACTTTTTGACTTATTTTTCCATTCTTTTACTTTCACTTATATTTTTTCCTTAGCTATTTTAGATGTGTGTCTTGTACAAACATGTTTTACTACTTAATAAAGAGTAAGAAGCTTGGTTCTAACTGATGAATTTAGTACAGTTACATTTAATGGAATTACTACTATATTATATTTACATCTCCCTATAATTTTCCTTTGAATTTTCCATTTGTCCCATTTGTTCTATGTTTATTTTTCTTTATTTTCTTTTTGATGAACTTAGAACTTTTAAAAGTTTTACTGAATTAATATATACATACAGAGAACTTCACACATAATAATTGTAGAGCTTGATGAATTAACACAAAACAAATCTAGGTAATAAAAATCTCAGTCAAAAATAGAGAACTACTAGCAGCTTAAAGAACCCAGTAGTGTCTCTTTATCTTTTCTTACCTCTCTTTCCTCTTTCTGCAAAGATAAGCACTATACTGACTTTCGAGACTTTTATAAATTAAATTTGCCTGTGTTTGAATCATGGAGCAGGTACTTTTTTTGTCTGACGACTTTTGTTAAATATTGTTTTTACAACTTATTTGTATACTTGTGTATAATTGTAATTAGCTTAGTGTCAGTGTTTTATGGAATCTAGTTATAATGTACTAAAATTTTTAACCCTAAAAAAAAAAAAGAAAGAAAGAAAGAATTAACCTAATCGGAGCTAAAACATTTTTTTAACTCTATAAAGAAATCTAAATAAAAATATCTTCTTAAAAGAACTGAACTGAATATACTCAAAGTACAAGCTTTTAAAAAGAAAAACCTGTGTTATATGAGATATATATTTTAAAAGTTGTAAGAAGTCGGGGCACTCAGGTGGCTCAGTTGGTTAAGCATCTGACTCTTGATCCCAGCTCAGGGCTTGATCTCAGGGTCATGAGTTCTAGCTTCATGTTGGGCTCCAAGCATGGAGCCTATGGGAAAAAAAAAAAAAGTTTGTAAGAAGTGAAATGTGAAGTAAATGATTTTGCAGGAAGACTTTTCTAAATGCCTTATACAGTATCTAGCAATACTGTTAATTCCTGAGTTTTCTCTTTTCTCATTCTTATACTTACTTCTCCTGCTAATTAATCACTTACTTAAAATCTGAGACAATAATTTATTTTTCTTCACACCAACTTTTCTATCTTGCAGCATTTCAGAATAGCTTACAAGATTGGAAACCTAGAAACTCAAATTGCAGAAAAGAAAAGTCAAGAATATTTTCTCCTCAAATGAGTATAATAAAAATGATGACTGCTTTCTAAGTGCTTTTCTTACTAGCATAAGCATTCTCTTAACAACAGTTTGGTTGGCCACAAGGAGTACAAATAAACTTCTGGTGCTAAACTGACAAGGTATTTGAATAGTAGTTTTGCCACTTACTGAGTATATGATAAAGAGAAAAGCTATGTCCTGCATTTAAAAAAGAAACCTAAGAATGTTATAGAAATGAAAGAAAAAAAGACTACAAAATTCTTTTAGGGATGGAGTGAAGAGCGGGGCGGGGGGGGGATTAGATTTTAGGAAATGTGCTCTTCTGACAATATAAAAATACAAAAATCAAATTTATGATAATGTGCTTTATCCCTGGCTCTTAGTCTTATTATTTTATTTTTAATATAACAACCATTCACAAAACAAAAGCTATGTGAATAGTCAATTTTAGAAGATAATACCAAACTATTTTAGCAAATTATTCCATCATTTTACACTCCCACCAGGAAAGTAAAAGAGATCCCAAGGATTTACATTCTCCCAAACACTTGGTATTGTCATTTTAAAATCTGTGTCAAAAATGTTTCTGTGAAATAGTTATCACTTAATGTGCATTTTCCTGATCAATAATGATGCTGAATACCTCTTAATGTGATTATTAGCCATGCAGTATTTTTGTGAAATGTCTAGTCATTTATTCTCCCTCTTGTTTCTTACCCCATTTTTCTGTCTGTATGTTACTTAATTTGTAGAAATTAAAGGCACATTAAGATAAAGAAAAATTAACCATGAAAAAGTCAGCTTTATCAACCTTTACTGAACATTGCAGAAATCAAAATTCCACAACACGCCCTATTTTGTTTTGGAGAAATCTAGTCTACTGCACTGGTCAATCTGTCTATTCCTGTGACAAAAGCCACACAGTTTTAATAACTCAAGCTTCACAGCAGTCCTGATACTTGGTAGGAAAAATGACCGTCCACATCTGGATATTCCTCCAAAAAGTATCTTGATTATTCTTAGTCTTCATTTTTCCAAATAAAACCTAAAGTCTCTTTATCAACTGTCAAGAAAAATTCTACTAGGTTTTTTAATCAGAATTGCATTATATCTCTAAACGAATTTGGTGAAGAACTGATATCACATTAAAAGTTCTTGTAAATATACTATGAAATAGTTTCTGTTGTTACATTAAGGTCATTGATCTTTTCTTTTGCTATGTTTAATATGCTGTAAAGCCCATCCAAAGAATTTTTTTTTTAATTTTTTTTTTAACGTTTATTTATTTTTGAGACAGAGAGAGACAGAGCATGAACGGGGGAGGGTCAGAGAGAGGGAGACACAGAATCTGAAACAGGCTCCAGGCTCTGAGCTGTCAGCACAGAGCCCGACGCGGGGCTTGAACTCACGGACCGCAAGATCATGACCTGAGCTGAAGTCGGCCGCTCAACCGACTGAGCCACCCAGGCGCCCCTCAAAGAATTTTTTTAATTACTGTATTTTTTATCTATAAATGTTTACCTGGTTCTTTTTTATATATCTTAGATTTCTTCTATATTCATGTTTTCCTTTATCCTTGTAAATATTGAGTAAATTTATAATAGTGTTTTACTGTCTTGGTTTGCCACTTACTTCATTTCTGCCATTAGTTGCATCTGTTTCTGCTGACAGTTTGCCTGTTCGAATAGCCTGTTACTCGTCCATAAACTACAGGAACTAAGAATATACATCTAAAAATTTTTACACCACTTTGATATTGTTGGGACATCAACACATAATTTTTTATAATATATAAAAGTTAGGTATGAAACTGAAATAAATTTTTAAATATTCCTTCAACGTAGTTTAAAAAGAACTAACTAGGGACGCCTGGGTGGCTCAGTCGGTTAAGCGTCCAGCTTCGGCTCAGGTCATGATCTCGCGGTCCATGAGTTCGAGCCCCACGTCGGGCTCTGTGCTGACTGCTCAGAGCTGGAGCCTGTTTCAGATTCTGTGTCTCCCTCTCTCTCTGCCTCTCCCCCTGTTCATCCTCTGTCTCTCTCTGTCTTAAAAATAAACGTTAAAAAAATAAAAATAAAAAGAACTAACTAGGCTTTTATTTTAGGATTAGTATGAACATATCTCTATTCTTTGGTATTAGCTACTTTTTTTTTTTTTAAGGAAGAAAACAAAACTTTACCAACGTGTTTTATTACCTTTACTTCATCTATCTTTTTCAGCATCTGTCTTTATATCTGAATGACAGTTTGGATGTATAAAAAAATTCCAAGCTCTTTCCTTCAAATTTTTAAAAATACCAAACTCTATCCCCTTTATTCCTTCACGTATTTTCTGATCACTTTTTTCTCCCTCCTCAGATTCCTATCATCTGGATGTTAATACTTTTGCTCTTCAAAGGATTTATTCTGTTATTTATCCTATTGTTTGTATTCATGTCAGCTATTATGTTTCTTATATTGAATAACTTTTCCTCTCTTATATTTTCTTATTTTATATTATTAATCTTTCTTCCCCAATTTTTTTAGCATAAGTATTAGGATAATTTTATATTCTCAATCTATTTTTGTATTTCTACTATGAATTGAATCTGTAACTGAGTACACTATTTTTTTCTTTGAAATATCTTATTATTTTGGCCTGTGTGCTCATTTTCTTCTAAGAAAACTCACTCAAACAATGCATATGGGACAATGCCAGACCACTTGTCAGCCCCAGTGAGCTCAGGATGTTGAAGTGGCAAACACCTAAAGTAAAGAGTTTTAGGCAGCAGAAAACTACAGTTAATCTCTCTTCTTTTTTTCAAAAAACAATTCCTTGCGGGTCACCTGGCTGGCTTGGTCTGCAGAGCATGTGACTCTTTTTTTTTTTTTTTTTAATGTTTATTTATTTTTGAGAGAGAGAGAGACAGAGTGTGAGTGGGGGAGGAGCAGAAAGAGACAGGGAGACACAGAATCCGAAACAGGCTCCAGGCTCCAAGCTGTCAGCACAGAGCCCACAGTGGGGCCAGAACTCCAACGAGATCATGACCTAAGCTGAAGTTGGACGCCCAACCAACTGAGCCACCCAGGTGCCCCATGCATGTGACTCTTGATTCTGGCTTTGTAAGTTCAAGTTACGTTGAACACTGGATATAGAGACTACTTAAAAAATAAAATCTAAAGAAAACAAAAAACAAAAACCAATTCCTTAGGAAGGGAGCTTCACTCTGTTCACAGGAAAAAATGTCATGCAAGGGAGATTCTCTTCAGACTATAATTTATCAGTACTAGGAATGTGGTGGGCATGAGGTAGGGAAGCAACAGTCCATTTCTCTCTCTCATCCCCTAAGAGGCAAAGAACACCATCCTGATTTCATTTCCTGAGGATACCAGGACAAGGGTTCTGAGACACTGCAGATATGGAATGATTAGGCAATTTGGGTTTAATGGGGAGAAGCAAGAGCAGAACTCCAATAGTTCATTTCCAATTTTTCTTCACAAAGCCAAAGTAAGTTGCTTCTAGCCCTCAAACAAAACTCCCAGCCCATACACCCATTCAAAACTCTTCCACCATCTTAGAAGTTTTTTGCTATATGTTCTAAACCTTTAGTTTTCTTTATAAGACTACTGAAGCTGATCTTGGGTAAGGGAGCCAACAGTCACACAACTTGAACATCTTTGTAAGAATGTGAACATTCTTTTTAATGATAAAATATTTTCTCATCTCTTGAGTATATTAGATTTTTTCCCCTTAAGTTTTCATAACTATTCCTTGCAATTTCTTGGGTATCATTTTTTCCCCCTGTGTTTGTATGCCCTCATGTTGGGAAGCTCTTTTCAAGTATTGAGCACTCTTCACTATTAATTTATATTAAAAAGAAATGAAAACTCTGGCTGGAAAATGAGTGGGTGTCCGCCTCACTAAAAATGACTAGGTAAATGCTGACTGTTGTAGTGAAGGGTTCCTAAGGGTCAGAGTATTTCTTCTCTGAAAAACTGTAATTTCTGTAAGAAGAAACCTCCCTCCAATCTCTTACTTAGGAGGTATATGCCAAAGTCAACAGTATTCCGGGAAGAAGCCATAGAAAATAGCATAGGGGAAGGAACTCCCACTACTTAGTATGAAGATTTTAAAGTTGCTAGATTCTCAGGGCACCTGGGTGGCTCAGTCAGTTAAGCGTCTGACTTCAGGTCATGATCTCAGGGCTTGTGACTTCAAGGCCTGCATTGGGCTCTGTGCTGACAGCTTACAGCCTGCAGCCTGCTTCAGATTCTGTTTCCCTCTCTCTCTGCCCCTCTCCCACTCATGCTGGGTCTCTGTCTCACAAAAATGAATAAACGTTTAAAAAAAATTTTTAAGTTGCTAGATTCTAAACTACAAATTACAAGAACCTAAAGTCAGGATACTTTAGTTTTTTGTGATTTTTCTTTCCTTTTCTTTTTTTTTTTTTTTTTTTTTTACTTTAGGTGTTTCCTCACCTTTACATTTATTGAAACAGTTAAAAATTTCTATATTTGTTACAGCACAGTTCAGAACAGAATATATGATGTGTTTCCATACCCAGTCAAAAAAAATGGTATGAGATTCCTAATGGAGAAAAGGGTTTTGAAAAATATATTTTATATATGTGAAAATTTAATGGATATGAAAATTAGATAATACTGATGGAAGAACAGGACAGAAATGGCTACTTGGGTAAGACCTAAGTAGGGTTGTGATGAGAGTAAAAAGAAAGGATAATCAGAAAATTGTACTCCTACTCATGAAGGACAGGTGTCAGAGCCAAACACGGGGAAGCATGCTGGCCACACAAACTAAGCCTAGAGATTGCACTTGTGTGTCCTGAAGCACAAGTTGGAAAAAAATATTATTCACTCATAAAACAGAAATCACACTGAGTATAAAAAGGTTAGGAACAAAAAAAAAAATAAAAATAACCTCTCGTATATCTTGGCATACTTAGATGTTATATAAAATGAGATAATAGATAGACTTTTTCCTTTTTGAAAATTTTTATAAACAATAATATAAATTAATCAAAAGTAATGAATAAATGCTTTTATCATCTAGACAATAACGTCTGCATTTTATTAAGCTTACTACATAAGATGAACCATGTTATACATATTCAATTTTCAAATAAACTATTTTGTATGTCCTCAAGTAACACCATCTAGTATATTCATTTAAAAAGATTTTTAAAATATTTTTAATTTATTTTTGAGGGGTGGGGGATGAGGTGGGGTAGAGAGAAGCTAAGGCAGGCTCTGTGATGTTAGCGCAGAGCCTGACATGGGACTCGAACTCACAAACCACAAGAACATGACCTAAGCCAAAATCAAGGGGTGAGTAGGGGAGGAAATGAGAGAGAGGAAGACACTGAATCTGAGGCAGGCTTCAGGCTCTGAGCTGTCAGCACAAAGCCCGATGCAGGGCTTGAACTCATGAACTGTGAGATCATGACCTGAGCCAAAGTCAGTCTTCTGTTCATTTTTAATTGGATTCTTTGTTTTCTGTTGAGATTTTTAAGTTCTTTATTATTTTGGATACTAAGCCTTTATTGGCTATGTCATTGGCAAATACCTTCTCCCATTCTGTAGGTTGCTTTTTAGTTTTACTGATTGTTTCCTTCACTGTGCAGAATTTTTTTATTTTGATGTAGTCCCAATAGTTTATTTTTACTTTTGTTTCCCTTCCTCAGGAGACATATCTAGAAAAAAGTTGCTAGGGTCAATGCCAAAGAAGTTTTCCTATATTCTCTTCTAGGATTTCTATGGTTTCATGTCTCACATTTAGTAGGTCTTTTTTTTTAATTTTTTTATTTTTATTATTATTTTTTTTAAGTAATCTCTACACACAATGTGGGATTCAAACCCTGAGATCAAGAGTCACATGCTCTTCCAACTAGGCCAGCCAGACACCCCTCACATTTAGGTGTTTATTCCACTTTTTCAAGTGTTTATGTTATTGGGGGGGGGGGTGGGAAGGGAGGGAGACGGTGCACACACATGCGTGGGGGAGAGGCAGTGAGAGAGGGGGGATAGAGGATCCAAAGTGGGCTCTGTGCAGAGAGCAGACAGTCCCATGAGGGGCTTGAACCCACTCACAAACCATGAGATCATGACCTGAGCTGAACTCAGATGCTTAACCAACTAAGCCACCCAGGCACCTCTAATCCATTTTGGATTTACTGTTGCATGTGGTATAAGAAGATAGTCCAGTTTTCCCAGCACCATATGTTGAAAAGGTTGTCTTTTTTTCCATCAGATATTCTTTCCTGCTTTATCGAGGATTAACTGACCATATAATTATGGGTTTATTTCTCAGTTTTCTATTCTGTTCTATGGGTCTATTTTTGTGTCAGGATCATACTGTTTTTATTACTATAGCTTTGCAATGTAACCTGAAGTCCAGAATTGTGATGCCTCTAGCTTTGCTTTGCTTTTTCAAGATTGCTTTTGCTATTTGGGATCTTCTGTGGTTCTGTACAAATTTTAGGGTTGCAAACCAAACACTTATTTTTACCATGTAACACCAGCTGGCTATCTACCTGAGCCTTCATAGGTCTTTACCCCAGCAAACTGAACAAAATGCACAGATAATTCTCAGTGTTACAAACTCAAATGTGTTCTTATAAGCACACTGAGACTACCTAGGGACAGACATTAATTAAGCTTGTTAACAGTTACATATAAAACAATGTAAATTTATTATTTAAAAATGATTAACATTAGCTCTCAGTTACTATGGAATACATGGATAAGCAATAGTATGATCTCTTCCTTAGAAAAGTTACTTAAGAGGGGTGCCTGAATGGCTCACTTGGTTAAGTATCTGACTCTTGATTTCAGCTCAGGTCATGATCTCACTGTTATGAGATCCAGCCCTGAGTCAGGCTCATTGGGCTCCAATCTGAGCATGGAGCCTGCTTGGGATTTTCTCTCTCAAAATAAATAAACATTAAAAAAAGAAAAGCCTAGGGTGTTTGGGTGGCTTAGTCAGTTAAGTGATGGATCATGGCTCAGATCATTATCTTATGCCTTGTGAAATTAAGCCCTGATTCTCCCTTCCTCTCTCATTATCTCTCTCAAAGTAAAATAAATAAACATAAAAAAAAAAAAAAGAAAAGCTACTTAAGAAAGCAAATTACAATAAAAATTTTTTACTTGATAAACATGAATGATGTAAAATAGGGGGATAATCAGCCACAACAGTAACATAGGATATCATTTACGGCAGACAGTACTTGGATGGGCAATGTCAACTTTGGCTCTTTGTATTTCCCCTGTCTGATTCTATTATAACCTAAGCTGAACAGTTTTTTCTCTTCCAATCTCTAAATAGGAGCAAGTACAACTCATTAGATAACATATCTACTTAGTAAATTCTGATTTCATTTTAGGCCTATCTCCTAAATCCCTAGAGTATTTTTTTGACAGTTCATTTACATAACAAATAAGTTAATTTACATAAAATATTTTGCTGATTCCAGAGACCGTTAAGTATAATCCTTGTTAGGATGAATTATATTAGTTTACATCTCAGAGAACTATCATATTTCCAAGTTTTTAGAGCCATATATTACAGCTGTCCCCATCACTTCAGTATGTATTCGATGTAGATTAACACACTGTAAGTGTGCTCATCCCACGTAGCTTGTACATGTTAACTGCTAAGTTAGTTACACTATAGCTATTTACTGAATTACAAAAAATTATTTTCAATAATAACAGCAATATATAAGAAGGCAAAGATGTATTATACATTCTGGTGCAACTAAAGCAACATTATTTCGTACAGTGAATGATCATATGAGAGAACAACGGGTAACACGAATGAATGACAACTAAGAAAAGAAGTCTGTAATTGACAGAGAAGGCACTAGGTAGAAATCTGAAGGTTTCAAAGAAGTGTAACAACCCATTGAAAGTTCTGTTTAAAGAGAATTAAACACTGGGGTGCCTGGATGGCTCAGTCAGTTAAGCGTCCAACTTCAGCTCAGGTCACGATCTCATAGTTCGTGAGTTTGAGCCCTTGCATTGGGCTCTGTGCTGACAGCCCAGAGCCTGGAGCCCACTTTGGATTCTATGTCTCCCTCTCTGCCCCTACTCCCCTCACACTCCCTCTCTTTCTCTCTCTCTCTCTCTCTCTTTCAAAAATAAAGGTTAAAAAAAATTAGAAAAAAAAACCTAAACACAACAGCAATTGATTAGTTAGGAATCACTGTACTAACTTATGTAGTGATTCCTTAAAAGAACCAGGGAGCATCCAACCTGAAAAAGGACAAACTTTATAAGAATACAGTAATATCTAGAGCGAAGACACATGTCTACAAAAAGATGCTTCATCTTCATGCCACTACCATGTTTCATGAATTTACATAAGCCTATACAACTACAGTTTCATCAACTGTAACCTAATTTGTAAAAGGGTGGAACAAATGGAAAGCTACTTCATTGCCAGAAGACAGACAGATAGGGGCGCCTGGGTGGCGCAGTCGGTTAAGCGTCCGACTTCAGCCAGGTCACGATCTCACGGTCCGTGAGTTCGAGCCCCGCGTCGGGCTCTGGGCTGATGGCTCAGAGCCTGGAGCCTGTTTCCGATTCTGTGTCTCCCTCTCTCTCTGCCCCTCCCCCGTTCATGCTCTGTCTCTCTCTGTCCCAAAAATAAATAAAAAACGTTGAAAAAAAAAAAAAAAAAAAGAAGACAGACAGATATAAATAAATATATAAATATGTCTACATGTATGTGTGTATATATTTTTCCCCCAGGTACCTAAAGTCTTTTAGTACCTTACAAGAATAAATTTTGGGCTAGCTATATATTCTAAGAAGCTCACACACACACACACACACACACACACACACACACACACACAGCTCAAAAAGCTTACAAAAGGTAAATGATTTGGTCTTAATCACAAAATTAAGGAAAGATCCACTAGAGATTCCAGGTTTCCGATTTTTATTTTGCTGTCCATGATCTTTAAACCAAGTTGTTGTTTTTTTTTTAAAGCATTCTGAAATTTTTAAGAAAGTAATGAAAATGCTGAGATATCTAGGCAAACACCAATAAACAAACAGATTTGAGGGGCTTAAGGAAAAAGTACTCTGATAGCTTTTGCTTTTGTGTATATTCAAAAATTTTCATAATAAAAAATAAAATGAAATACTTATAGGAAAAGAAAAGTTTCTGCTCCAAATTTATTACAAATACCTATATGGACATTTTCATAAATGACTTAATATTATATTTGTGGAAAGGTATAACATTAAGAGTTGGCTTTATTTCTATATTTTTATTGGTAAAGACTTAATGTCATGGCTGTTTCATATTAGATATAATTTTTTCTTTACAAAATTGAAAGTCAACACACACATATATACAAAAGTACATAAATATAGGAATAATTTTCACCTAAAACTAAATGTTTTCCCTTCTAAACTGTGTATCTCCTGAGGGCATAGATGCATACTTTTGCATTTTTCTATTCCAAATACATAACATGTGCTTACCATGAAACACAATCTAATAAATGGCTAAACAATAGAATCATATCAAAATGTTTAATCCAGTTTTGATAGATTTTAACTTGCTAAAAAGAGGTTGTTTTAATTTAATTAATTTGAGGCACTGATTTTGGTTACATTTAAGAAATCTAAACAGACAATATGTAGAAACACATATTTTAATTACATTTCACAAGGTTTAGGAACCTTAGCATTTACCATCTATACAGAAACTGATAAACTACTGACCTTAAAAGGTAGGACAAATTTTTTTGAAATAATGATTCGCATTACACAGTTTTTAAAGCTAAAACACAGTATCTGTACTCCCTTTCCTGCATATGTGAAAGGCAAAATACTGCTATTAGAAATTTCTCCTAAGGACAAATCTCAATGAATAAAAATGCTACTACCATCCGCCCTGCAAAAATTTCCCACTTAGTTGTATCACCAGACAATTAGGAGGCAGAAACTTAAGAGTATTAAGAATACAATTACCCTGCTCTAAAAATGAGGAAATGTTTCTTGACAATCTTTTCATTTGAGCACTCACAATTTTGTCTCAGAGTTTTTCAATTCTTGCAAATGAAGTATAAAGGTCACTTCACCTTGATGTCTTTTCTCAGTTGAATTTTAGATATTTAAGTACAACTTTTTTCAGCAAAATTGATTTATAAAGATAGACAAAATTTTCTAAAGTCAAATACCAAAATGAACTCACAAAGCCATTCCTCAAGACAACTAAAAAAATGTGTTAAGGGGCGCCTGGGTGGCTCAGTCGATTAAGCAGCCACCTTCAGCTCCAGTCAGAGTCTCACAGCTTGTGAGTTTGAGCTCCACATCCGGCCTTACGCTGACAGCTCAGAATCTGGAGCCTGCTTCAGATTCTGTGTCTCCCTCTCTCTCTCTGCCCCTCCCCCACTTGCACGCTGTCTCTCTCTCAAAAATAAATAAATTTTTAAAAAAATTTCTTTTAATTAAAAAATGTATGAAAATGAGAGCCTATTTTGTAACTGATAAAAAGCAAAGGAAGGAACTTCAGTGATTCACAGCACCCTTAAAAAGCCTTCACAGACAATACTGATATAAAAGTATAGCCACAGAATACATTAGATGCTGACCCAATAAAAGGTAATAAATATATTCCATTACTGTTAAACATATACCACTTTTTCAGTACCATTAAATTTGATTTATTGGCATCAAAAGTTTTAATAAAGGAGAAATGAAACATGGTCTTTGCTATTCCTTCTGAATATAAATTTGTGTTCAAACAAGTTTTTTTTTTTTTAAAAAAAGACAGACTTTCCTCTTTTTAGAATAAGGAAAAAAATTTAACTTAGCTTTCACCACTTTAATGAATTAAATTGTATCAATTTTATATTTCCTGCATAAAAATAGTAATTAACACAGGTTACTATAACCTATAATTATATATGCTAAGCATACAATCCAGGATCTTTTTTTAAAACTGTGGTTTCTTTTGTTTTCAAGTCTTGTTCCCTAGGCTAAGGAGTTCTAGTCCTTCACAAAAAGAACTGACCCAGAAAAATGGAGACACTACCTCACAGAGGATAAGGTCAGTACAGCAGTCTGAGAAAGTGCCTCTAATGTTGCTATCAGAGACTGCTGTTCTAGGTAGCTTCAACCTTGAAAATAAAATTTATAAGACAACCAACTGGATACTTATCCAAAAATGATGATTATCTAGTTGTGAGAACAATGAAATACAAGAAAGGCCTTTACAGTACTGTATAAAACCAAATATTCTACTTAATATTCAGTTAAAAGGACACTTAATTCTAAATACAATTCCTCTTGAAACCTGGCATTTTGATCGTGACATGCAATTTGAACCATTATAATTGTTTGGAAAAATAATGGATAGAAATATCTAAACCATGTTAACGTCTTTAGTAAGCATATAAGAGTAGAATCAAATCTAGGCATCTGGGTTTACGTAACTATGTACTTACCAAGTTTACAAGTTACGACTATATAATGCCTTTCAACTTGATTTTCTTTAAAGATTTCTTTCTTTCTTTCTTTCTTTCTTTCTTTCTTTCTTTCTTTCTTTCTTTCTTTCTTTCAAGAGAGAAGGCACAAGTGAGTGAAGGGCAGAGAGAGAGAGACAAGGAGGGAGAGAGAGAGGTGGGGTTCATGCAAATGGGGCTCAAGCTCACTCAATGCAGGACTCAAACTCACGACCATGAGATCATGACCTGAGTCGAACTCAAATGCTTAACTGACTGAGCCCCCCAGGCTCCCCTCAACTTCATTTGTAAGATCAGGTAAGATATTATGGTATTGCACATATGCTTCTAAATTTGAAAAAAAAATTTTTTTTTTTTTTTCTTGAGAGAGAGAGAGCATAAGGCAAGAAGGTACAGAGAGAGACAGGCAAAGAGAGAATCCCAAGCAGGGTCCATGCTGTCAGTGCAGAGCCCGATGTGGGGCTTGAACTCACCAACCCTGAGATCATGACTTGAGCAGAAACCAAGAGTCAGGTGCTTAACCGACTGAGCTATCCAGGAACCCTGCCTCTAAAATTTTTTAACCTCAGTAATGTTTACTTTGCTTATATTTTAAACCTCATCTAGAACTGAAAAGTTCTGAATCACTGCTCTTCCCAGTAAAGAAACATGGAGGAAAAAACAACTGTATGTGTTGCTGGGGGGAAGGAAGTAGAAGGCATGTATGTGAGGAAGAAATCTGAAAGAATCTTATTCCTAGAGCTACTTCCTGCGATATTTAATAAAATCTAGGGCACAAAAAAAAAAAAAAAAAAAAAAGGAAAAGAATGAAAAATTCAATTTGAGTCATAATGGTTAGAATACAAAGGACAAATACCATAAAAGTTCTCAGCACAATGTGTTTTAATGTGATCATCAAGATGTTACCATGATTCCTTGGTTTTACACAAATCCTGTTAGGAGGCCTTGAGAATTCACACAAGAAGAGCCCCACAACAGAAGAATGCTAAGAGGACCTTAGAAAAACTAATTCCTAATTAGTGACCACTGCATTAGATCCTAACCCCTTAGTTTTCATATCCTTCTGAGATGCTTTGTAAAGTCGTAGAAAATCCACTATCTTTTTTTGTTTGTTTGTTTGTTTGTTTTAGTAAGTTCTACAGCCAGCGTGGGGTTGTGAATTCACAACCTGAAATCAAGAGTCACATGCTCTACCTATTAAGCCAGTCAGGTGCCCCCACCTTCTTTCTTATAGTATTCCCCTTACAGTGGCAAAGCTGTTCCCTGGGCCATCCTTTATTCAAGTGTCTTTCCTGCTTTGCTTCATTCATTTAGCTACAGGAGGAACAGAAAGCAGATGAGCCAGAGGCATCTGCCCTGTTTTCCTAGACATAAAGTATACTTAGTGACATTCTGCAGGTTTTATTACTAAGTAAGGAAATACTTCCCATTTAAAAAGTATTTGATAATCTAAAAAACAAATCTACACATTCATTATTTTACTTAATCATAACAACTTCCAATGAAACTGGTACAAACTGATAGAGTTTAAAAGATATATAAACTCATAAGGTTTATAAAGTACATGTAATCTTACAACTAACCCAAGTGTTCTTTCTATCCAGGCAAAAATTCAAAACCAAAAGAAATGAACAGTGCCAGGAA
Source organism: Panthera pardus (assembly GCF_024362965.1). Classification (NCBI taxonomy): domain Eukaryota; kingdom Metazoa; phylum Chordata; class Mammalia; order Carnivora; family Felidae; genus Panthera; species Panthera pardus. The sequence continues at coordinate 24,506,524 of NW_026526788.1, forward strand.
GGGGCAAAGAGATAGAAGGAGGGAGGGGGGAAGGGAGGGGAGGGGGAGGGAGGGAGGGGAAGGGGAGAGGCAGAGGGAGAGGCAGAGGCAGAGGGAGAGGGGGAGGGGGAGGGGAGGGGGAGGGGGAGGGAGAATCCCAAGCAGGCTCCACATTGGCAGCATAGATCCCAATGCAGGGCTCAGACTCACAAACTCTGAGATCGTGACCTGAGCCAAAATGAAGAGTCACAATGGAGCCACCCACACGCCCCCAGAAATACTATTTCTAAAAAGCTTATTTGGAGCTCTTTAAAACAGATATAAATATGATTGGGAGTTTAGAGTTTTTCTTTTTTGTTTTTTAATTTTTTTTTTTTAACGTTTATTTATTTTTGAGACAGAGAGAGACAGAGCAAGAACAGGGGAGGGGCAGAGAGAGAGGGAGACACAGAATCTGAAACGGGCTCCAGGCTCTGAGCTGTCAGCACAGAGCCCAACGCGGGGCTCGAATTCACGGATCGTGAGATCATGACCTGAGCCAAAGTCGGACACTTAACCAACTGAGCCACCCAGGCGCCCCTAGAGTTTTTCTAAAGGTTATTCAGATACAATTTAAGTATCTATTGCCAAGATAGACCCAGATGTAATGGCATAATTTTAGAGATGCTTAAGAGTTGACTACATATGCTACATGAACTCCATAAACTTAAAAAATTTGAAGAAATAATCTTTTGATGTTTTAGCTTTTTATTAAGCTAAATTCTCTATCTTTTATAGTGGGACCAGTTATATTTTCACATAATTAAGACATGAGAATGGGCAAATGTTATTTCCTTCATCCCAGTGGAGTCTCCTTGCTTATAGGAAAAAAAAATTAAGAACAAAAAAACTAGTTTATACTTTCAGTAACATTCTCTTTGAACAGATACATAACTCACTTTGATAACTGCTTAACAGATCTAGACAGCCCCACAGGAAGAGGACAGCAATGAACATACCAAAGGAAAGGTATGTAAAAAATGGGACAAAGTAAAATGGGACAATCACTGAAACATAATACACTCAATATCTGCATTCTTTGAATGTCTAGCTTATGAAACTCTTATTTTGGGAGAAACCCCTACCTTTTCAGGCAGTCTCTCACCTATAGTAACTGGAAAATGCCAATACATTTCCAGACTCCTTAGCAACTAAGTCTATCGTTCAGACAAATCTGCCCCAGAATTTGAATCGAAAGCCTGTAGGAAGAAGCAAAGGACAAGTAAAGTCAATGCTGGCAAGGGTACTGGAAGTAAAAGTATCTTTTTTTGTTGTTTTGTTTATTTTGAGAGAGAGAGAGAGAGAGAAAGAGAGAGAGAAAGAGAGAGAGAGAGAGAGAGAGAGAGAGAGAGAGAGAGAGAGAGAAAGCCAGAGCAGGGGAGGGGCAGAAAGAGAGGTAGACACAGAATCCAAGCTGTCAGAACAGAGCCCAACACGGGCTCGAACTCACGAGCTGTGAGATCATGACCTGGGCCGAAGTTGGGTGCTCAACTGACTGAGCCACCCAGGTATCCCAAGAAGTAGGAGTATCTTCATCTGCTTTCCAGAGGCAGTAATGTTCCAACATCAGAATAGTGATGATGTAATTTATTGTCCAAACTGGGACATTTCTGAGACTGAAATGAACCATCAATTATTACCAAGAAAAACCAAGATGTATGGCTATATAAGCATTAATGGTATTGCTATAGTGCCTCTGTCCAGCACAGAACCACTTTTCTGATCTGATTTCCTGTCTATATTGGTTCCTGCACAGTCTGCAAGCATGGTCTCAGATCTTGCTGGGAACCTGTGTTCCAAAGTTCTTTACCGAAGTCCTTTTTCTGCTTAAAATTGTCTTAGTTGGTTTCACTATTTTAACAAAGAACTGGTAAGAAGATCTACAGTGAACAGGTGACTATTTAGTATAATGGGGAGAATTAACTTTGGATGCCTTAAAGTTCCACTTGCTATTTAAAACCACTAAAGTAAGTATATTATAAAATTTATCTACCATATTTCTAGTTCCCTCTTATTTCAAGGAGATGAACTACATTCTCTACTATATTTTTCTACTTTAGCAAAGGAAGATACCATTGTCTCAATTTACAAGACAATGTAAAAAATACAAGATATAAAGGTTAAATGGAAAGATTTGTCTTTTCTGCAACTAGATGGAATGAAGGGAAAGGGCAGCTAATTAGTACTTATCCTCTGCTACCTCCCTGGTGCTTCTATTCTTAACTCCTTCCTCTTGGAAGTTGGGCCAAGAGTCCTACAGTATGCTTTAAAGCCTGTCTGAACAGTACACCAAGCACAGTGGTGCTGTGGACTCCTCTGTGACTCATTTTTACAGCTCTCCCTCAGGCTCTTTATATTCAAAGTATCATCACTTCTGCTATCCGGGTTTATTTTGAGGGGTAGAGGGAGGGTAGCCTCTCTGCCTCCTGGAGACACCTTGGTGGAAACTCACTTCAGCCTCTAATAAAAAAAAAAACAACTCCAAAAAAGAAAAACAGAAAGAAAAAGTCATATAAACCTAGAATGCGTATGTCCTAATTTGTGCAGAAGCTTTAACAGTTCTTAAAATTAATAAGCAAGAGAAACTAGTAAGAGAACCAGCCACCCTAATGTTCCTGAAAGAAAGGTGCCTTTGGCCATATTTAACTAATGTGACTTTGGCACCCTCTCTGTCTCTTCTAAAATCCCTAAGAATAATTACCTTACACATATGATATTACCTTACCTATGATAATTACCTTACACCTATGATAACTTTCTCATATGAGAAAAATCATAATGCAGAGGAGTACAGAGGAAATACAATAGCAGGATAGTTTCTTCATCTGTCTAAAGAGGCAGTTGAACTTAAACTTCTTCTGGTTCTTTTTAACACAAATACTGTACGGCTCTACATTTAATCATTTCATACTAAAGTAAATTTTATAATTTAAAAACGCTTGTAATCTTTGTTTTTGTTTTAATTTTTTTAATGTTTATTTTTGAGAGAGAGAGAGAGAGAGAGAGAGAGCGAGCGTGGGCATGAGCAGGGGAGGGGAGAGAGAAGAAAATAGGCCCCAGGCTCTGAGCTGACAGCACAGAGCCCGATGCGGGGCTTGAACTCACAAGCCATGAGTGACCATGGATTTTTATCTATATCCTTTTAAGTTTTTAAGTCTCTGTATTAGCGAATTTGAAGCTAATCTTAATGAAAGCATATAGATTTAGAATTCTTATATCTTCTTATTGAATTGAGCATTTTAACATTGTAATGTTTCTCTAAATCTCTAGTAATAATTCTTACTTTGAGTATTTGTAGAATAGTTCTATAATTATATCAACTTTTAATGATGCCTTTGAACAGTTTACCTTTTTCCACTGTATTATTTTCAATCTCTTTTATATTTTAAGTATAGCTCTAATAAACAGCACAGAGTTGGGTTTTGTTTTTTATTTTGTCTGCCTATCATTGGATTTTAACTGAACTGCTTAATCCATTTCAATGTAATACAATGACTAGTATAAATGGGTGAAGGTCTACCATCTGATTATTTGTTACCTATTTGTCCCATCTGCTCTGTTTACTTCTTTTTTAATGTTTATTTATTTTTGAGAGAGAGAGAGAGAGAGAAAGAGAGCGAGCAAGCAATGCAAAGGCAGAGAGAGCATTAAGACAGAGGATCTAAAGGGGGCTCTGGGCTGACAGTAGAGAACCCAATGTGGGGCTCAAACTCATGAGACAGGAGATCATGACCTGAGCAGAAGTTGGACACTCAACCAACTCAGCCACCCATGCGCCCCTCAGTTTACCTGTTTTTAAATGCATTTTCGATTAAACAGATGTTTTATTGTTCCATTTTTTTTCCTATTTTACTTCCTATTTTATTCACTTTTAAGTTATACAATTTTAGTAAGTATTTTAGTGTTTACCTTAATAGATTGAAAAAAATTCCTGAATTATTTTTACCTACCATAATTAGCAGTTTAATAATTTTAAAAATAATGCAACTTATAGCAGTTTAATCCCATTAACCTTCCTTGTCACTCACTGTGCTATTATTGTCATATGTTTTACTTTTATGATTTAAACTCTATAGATCACAGTAAATAGTTTCTTAAAGGCAATACTTTAAAATTTACCTACATTTTATATTTGTATTTACCTCAATTTTGTATTTTATAAAATATCTTTATATTTATCTATAACTCCTCTGACACTCTTCATTCCTTCCTGCACTTACATGCCTTTATCTGGAATGATTTTCCTTCAGCCTGAATGCTGAAAGGGCTTTACAGTTAAGTTCTACCATGCTTTCAAGAAACTTAATTCCAATCCTTAAAACATCTTCCAGAATAAAAGGGGAGAGTATTTCTCAGCTCATCTTTTGAGTCTTGCATAACCTTCAGACAAAAAGCAAGCCAACAACATATATAAGAGAAAAATTACCGGCCAATCTCAGGACTACAGATGCAAAAATTCCTGAAAAAAGTTAATGGCAATCTAAGGCCAACAATATGAAAAAAGATCATTCATTAAAACTGATTTGGGTTAACCCAAGAAATCTAGGGGTAGTACTCTTAGAAAATGTTATAAATGTCACTCAATATAGTACAATAGTGAGACATGCACCACGGCTTCAACAGCAACAGTGGGTCTCATGGTCTGGGCATTGTCAGGCCCTCTTCCAAGGGACTGTAGGCATATGCCAGTCCTTGCTCTACCATAATAATGAAAAACCATGATTAAAAATCGCCAATATGTTGGAGGAGATGAAACAGGACTCTGTGAGGTATGTTCCTGAGACACTGAAGAAATATGATATAGAAAAGGGCATTGTGGCCCATATTAAGAAATATGGCTCGGGGCGCCTGGGTGGCGCAGTCGGTTAAGCGTCCGACTTCAGCCAGGTCACGATCTCACGGTCCGTGAGTTCGAGCCCCGCATCAGGCTCTGAGCCCCGCGTCAGGCGCTGGGCTGATGGCTCGGAGCCTGGAGCCTGTTTCCGATTCTGTGTCTCCCTCTCTCTCTCTGCCCCTCCCCCGTTCATGCTCTGTCTCTCTCTGTCCCAAAAATAAATAAAAAACGTTGGAAAAAAAAAAAAAAAAAAAAAAAGAAATATGGCTATTAAGAAATAGTGTAATAAGAATTCAACCCCACCTGGCACTACATTGTTGGGAGGAACTTTGGTAGTTACCTCACCCATGAAACCCAATACTTCATCTACTTCTATCAAGGCCAAATAGTCTTTCTTAAAACTGGTTAAAAGTATAGACTATTCTAGGGGCACCTGAGTGGCTCAGTTGGTTAAGCGTCCAACTTCGGCTCAGGTCATGATCTCATGGTTCGTGAGTTCGAGCCCCGCGTCGGGCTCTGGGCTGACAGCTCAGAGCCTGGAGGCTGTTTCAGATTCTGTGTCTCCCTCTGTCTGCCCCTCCGCTGCTTGCTCTGTCTCTGGCATTGTCTCAAAAATAAATAAACATTAAAAAAAAATTAAAACAAAAAAGCATAGACTATTCTAGACCCAGTGATCCATCCAAAAACAAGGACCACAGCCTAAACTCCCAACACCAGTTCCTGAAATCTTCAACCTTGATTAAAGGAACACTTCAATCTTTGAAACTGTGTTGTTTTGTACAGGGCATTCTCTGTACTAATTTGTTGTAGCTATTAAAATATTAGCAAAATATCTTGTATTTATTTTCCATTCCATTCATCTCTGCCCTATGTTTTTTCTTCTAAAAATAAATTCCTTTCAAAAAATTAATAAATTTGTTGGAGGAAAACAGTATTACATATAATTTTTTTTAATACATGGAAAAATACAGTCAACAGATGCAGTATTCCATACAACTCAGCACATACTCATGATAAAAAGAATCAGGCAAAATGAAAAGAGAATTTCCTTAACTTGATAAAGAACATCTACAGCAAAGACCAACTTTAATGATGATAAAGAAGCCCACAATCACATCTATTCAATATAAAATGGTAGTCCAAAATTATTGAAAGAAAAAAGAGAGAAAGAAATATTAAAAACACAAGAGACTAAAAAAGAAATACTGTCATTATTTGCAGATGGATATATCCTCCATGTTGAAAGTTAAGAAAATTTTGTCAGGTTGTTAGATACAGAAGTAAAAATTTAATTTCATTTAATTAATTGCATCTATTAGAAAGTAAAAGTTTTTTTTTTAAATAAATGTTTATTCATTTTTGAGAGAGAGAACATGAACAGGGGAGAGGCAGAGAGAGAGGGGTACAGAGGATCCAAAGCCGGCTCTGCACTGACAAGTCCAATGCAGGGCTTAAACTCACAAACCACAAGGTCATGACCTGAGGTGAAGTCGGATGCTCAACTGATTGAGCCACCCAGGAGCCCCAAGGTTTTTTTTTTTTTTTTTTTTAATCCCAGTATAAACATACAGTGTTATACTAGTTTCTGGTGTACAATACAGAAATTCAATAATTCTATACATTACTCAGTGATCAGGGTAAGTGTGCTCTTAATCCCATTCATTTAGTTCACCCATCCCACCACCTGACTCCCCTCTGGTAACCATGCATTTGTTCACTATAGTTAAGAGTTTGTCTCTTGGTTTCTCTTTTTCCTTTGTTTCTTTTGTTTCTTAAATTCCACACATGAGTGAAATCATGTGGAATGTGTCTTTCTCTGACTGGTTTATTTTGATTAGCATTATACACTCTAAATCCATCCATATTGTTGCAAATGGCAAGATTTCATTCTTTTTGTGGTTGAACAATATTCCATTGTATACATATATCACTTCTTTATCCATTCATCCATCAGTGCAACTTGGGCTGCTTCCCTGATTTGGCTACTGTAAAAAAATGCTGCAGTAAACACAAGAGTGTGTATACTTTTTCCAATTTATCTTTTTTGTTTTCTTTGGGTAAATACTCAGTAGTGTTATTACTGAATCATACGGTAATTCTATTTTTACTTTTTTAAGGACCTCCATACTGTCTTACACAGTGGCTATACCAGTTTGCATTCCCAACAGGGCAAGAGGGTTCCTTTTTCTCCACATCATAACCAACACTTGTTTATTGTGTTTTTGATTTTAGCCATTCTTACCAGTGTGAAGTGATATCTCATGGTTGTTTCGATTTGCATTTCCCTGATGATGAGTGATGCTGAGCATCTTTTCATGTGTCTATTGGCCATCTGGATGTCTCCTTTGGAGAAATCTCTGTTTACGTCTTCTCCCCATTTTTTAATTGGATTATATGGTTTTGGGTGTTGAGTTGTATAAATTTCTTACATATTTTGGATATTAACCCTTTATAAATGTCATTTGCAAATATCTTCCATTTTTTAGTTTTGCTAGTTGTATCATTTGCTGTGCAGAAGTTTTTTTAATTGGATGTAGTCCCAATAATATGTTTTTGCTTTTGTTTCTCTTGCTTCAGGTGACACGTCTAGAAAAATGTTGTTATGGCCAGTGTCAGAGACATTACTGTGTTCTAGATTTTTATGGTTTCTGGTCTCATATTTAGGTCCTTAATGCATTTGGAATTTATTTTTGTGTATGGTGTGAGAAAGTGGTCAAGTTTCATTCTTTTGCATGCAGCTCTCCAGTTTTTCCAATACCATTTGTTGAAGAGACTTTTTCCCACTGCATATTCTTGCGTACTTTGTTAAGGGTTAATTGACCACGTGATAAGTGTGGGTTTATTTCTGGGCTTCCTATTTCTGTCCCATTGATTGCTATGTCTATTTCTGTACCAGTACCATACTCTTTTGATGAATACAGATCTGTAATTAAAATGTGAAGTTCAGTGTTGCCTGGGTGGCTCAGTCAGTTAAGCATCTGACTTTGGCTGAAGTCATGATCTCACAGTTCATGGGGCTGAACCTCGTGTCAGGCTCTGTGCTGGCAGTGCAGAGCCTGCTTGAGATCCTCTCTCTTTCCCACTCTGCCCCTCCCTAACTTGTGCTTTCTCTCTGTGAAGTTTTGAATTGTGATACCTCCAGTTTTGTTTTTCTTTTTCAAGACTGCTTTGGCTATTCAGGGTCTTTTGTGGTTCCATAAAAAGTTTAGGGTAGTTTTTTCTAGTTCTGTGAAAAATGCTATTGGTATACTGATAGGGATTACATTAAATCTATAGATTGTTTTAGATAGTATGGACATTTTAACAATATTTTTTCTTTCAACTCATGAGCATAAGGAATGTCTTTCCATCTGTGTGGACTTCAATTTCTTTCTTTAGTTTATTCATTTATTTTGAGGTGGGGGAAGAGACAGAGAGAGAGAGAGAGAGAGAGCAAGAGCACGAGCAGTGGAGGGGCAGAGAGACAGGGAAAGAGAAGATCCAAAGTAGGCTCTGGGCTGACAGCAGAGAGCCCAATGAGGGACTCGAACTCACAAACCATTAGATCATGATCTGAGCTGAAGTCAGATGCTTAACCAACTGAGCCCCTTCAGACATCCCGGTCTTCAATTTCTTTTATCAGTGTTGTATGGTTTTCAGAGTACAGGTCTCTCACCTCCTTGTTAAGTTTATTCCTAGACATTTTATTATTTTTAGTGCAACTATAAATGGGACTGTTGCTTAATTTCTCTTTTTGCCCTCTCCTTAGTAGTGTATAGACATGCAATGCATTTCTGTACATTGATTTTGTACCCTGAGACCTTACTGAATTCACTGTTCAGTTCTAGCAGTTTTTCGGTGAAGTCTTTAGGGTTTCCTATGTATATTATCATATCATCTGCAAATAGTTGAAAGTTTGACTTATTCCTTACCAATATGGAAGGTATTCCTTGTCTGGTTGCTGTAGCCAGGACTTCCAGTAACATGTTGAATAAAACTGGTCAGAGTAGACATCTGTGTCTTGTTCCTGACCTTAGGGGAAAAGCTCAGTCTTTTGCCATTGAATATGAACTTAGCTGTGGGTATTTCATATATGGCTTTTATCATGTTGAGGTATGTTCCCTCTAAACCTACTTTGTTGAGGGTTTTTTATCATGAGTAGATATTGTACTCTGTCAAATGCTTTTACTGCATCTATTGAAATGATCATATGGTTTTTATCCTTTCTCTTGGTGATGTGCTGTATCATGTTGATTGATTTGCAAATAATGAACCATCCTTGCATCAGGAATAAATCCCACTTAATCAGAGTGAATGATTTTTTTTAAATGTATTATTGGATTCAGTTTGCTAACGTTTTGTTGAGGATTTTTGCATCTCTGTTCGTTCATGAGAGTTACTGGCCTGTAGTTCTCTTTTTTTGTAGTTTTGGTATCCAGGGTAATGCTGGCTTTGCACAGTAAGTTTGGAAGCTTTCCTTCCTCTTCTAGTTTTTGGAATCATTTTTAAAGTAAAACTTTTTAAAGAAGCATTATTAAAATATCTAGAAATCATCAATATAAAAAGCTTCTGCACAGCAAAGGAAACAATCAACCAAACTAAAAGGCAGCCTACGGAATGGCAGAAGATATATAAATGTCAATGACATATCTGATAAAGGGTTAGTATCTGAAATCTACAAAGGACTTATCAAACTCAACAACCCCCTTCCCAAAAAAACCAAATAACCCAGTTGAAAAATGGGCAGAAGACATGAATAGACACTTTTTCAAGGAAGACATCCAGATGGCTAACAGACTCATGAAAAGATGCTCAACATCACTCATCATCAGAGAAATACAAATCAAAACCATGATGAGATACCACTTCACACCTATCAGAACAGCTAAAATTAACAACACAAGAAACAACAGGTGTTGGCGAGGATGTGGAGGAAGGGGAAACCCTCTTGCACTTTTGGTGGGAATGCCAACTGGTATAGCTACTTTGGAGAACAGTATGGAAATTCCTCAAAAAACTAAAAATAGAACTGCCCTACAATCCAGCAACTACACTATTAGCTATTTACCCAGAGGATACAAAAATACAGATTTGAAGGGGTTCATGCACCTCAATGTTTATAGCATTTTCAACAATAGACAAACTATGGAAAGAACCCAAATATCCATCGACAAATGAATAAGGAAGATGTAGTATACACATACAATGGAATATTACTCAACCATCAAAAAGAATGAAATCTTGCCATTTGCAATGACGTGGATGGAACTAGAAGGTATGATGCTAAGCAAGATAAGTCAAACAGAGAAAGACAAATACCATATGATTTTACTCATATGTGGAGTTTAAGAAACAAATAAGATGATCATATGGGAAGTGGGGGGTGGGAGGGGAGAAAGGGAAACAAACCACAAGACACACGTACCACAGAGAGTGAGCTGTGGTTAAGGAGGTGGGCGGGGGATAGGTTAGATAGGTGATGGGTATTAAGGAGGGCACTTGTGATGAGCACTAGGTGCTTCAATTCAAAATGGGCTTTAATCCCTGTAAGGCCTAGTTTATTCAAGTATACTTTTAGGGCTATCTTCCCTAAATAGGGGTGATTTTCGCTAACCAGGGGACATTTGGCAATATATGGAGATACTTTTGATTGTCACAGTGGGTCCTGGCATCTATTGAGTCTACAGGCCAGCGATGCTTCCAAACATCCTTCAGTTCACAGGACAGTTCCTGACAACAAAGAATTACCTGGTTCAAACTGTCAACAGTAGTAAAACTGAGAAACCCTGATGTAGAGTACAGCTCCTTGAGGTTTTAGCATAAAACCAGAGAGGTTTGTTTAGCAAACAGCTCTGTCCTTAGAGGTCCTGAACTCCAACTTTTGTCTCCCTAGTCCAGTAAGTATGTCAAAACAACTGCTTAGCTTCTCAACCTCTCAGTGGCCTTTTCTGGAATCTGTACACCATCAGGGGGAAAGAAGGTCTCAAATGTCCTTCTCAGTGGACTGGTTTTCTTTTCACCCCAGGGCTTTGGCTCTGTAATTCTTCACAGCCTTGGAGACTGTGGTATCTTATAAGATAAGCTCTTTATTTTTATTTTGATTCATCTTTTACAGTTGTTTTCAATAGTAGAGTTGATTCAAAATACCTTCCCTACTTGACAAGATTCTAAATGTATATGTGAGAACAAAAGGACAAGAAGCAGCACAATATTTTGTCCCACCAGATACCAAGTCATGTGATAAAGCCATAGTAACAAAACAGTATGAGAAAAAAAGACACAAAAGAAAGGAAAAAAATTTAAAATAAAACCAAAAACCTTCAAAGAACTAAAATAAATAAATAAATAAATAAATAAACTTCCAAAAAAAAAAAAATCCCCAAACCCCAAGCAAAACCACAGTAATGAAGTTTGTATGATATAAGAATAGTAATATGGGGGACTAACAGAGGAAAAAAAGAAAAAGCCTCCAAATAAAGCCAAACATATATGGATACAAATGACAAAAGCAGGCATCAAGATTGACAGGAAAAGAATGGACTCCATCTTGCTGAGACAAGTGATTAACCAAAATGAAATTTTAGTAGTACCTAACAGCAGATGCAATCACTTCCATAACAATGAATACAAGTGTACATCAGTAAAAAGCAAAACAAACAAAGAAAACCCATACAATGCAATGGCAAAAGATATGGACATTTTACTGAAGATGATACATTAAGATGGCAAATAAGCACATTAAAAGATGTTCGACATCATTAGCCATTAGAGAAATACAAACTAAAACACAGTGAGATACTTCATACACACCAGAATGGCTAATATAAAAGTACACTGATGACTTCAAATACTGGCAAGGATGAAAAAAACTAAATCACTCATACATTACTGATAATAAAAAATGGTATAGCCACTCGGGGTAAGAATATGGTAATTTCTTACAAAACTAAACATATGCTTGCCATATGACTCCCAACTGCATTCTCAGGCACTGATCCCCCCAAAAAGATAACTTATATTAACACAAAAATCTGTACGTGAATGTTCACAGCAGCTTTATTCCTAAGAGTAAATAACCAGACACCATCCAAATGTCCTTCAACAGATGAATGATTAAATAAACTGGGTACATCTATGCCATGGGAATATTACTCAACAACAAATTGGAACAAATTATTGAGGCCCACAACTGTAATGAAACTTAAGGGAATTATGCTGAGTGAAAAGGCATTCTCAAAAAGATACAGTATCACTCCATTTATACAATAATCTTAAAAGACAAAATTATAATAATGGAAAAAAGAGGGGCGCCTGGATGGCTCAGTCAGTTAAGCGTCCGACTTCAGGTCATGATTTCACTGTTTGTGAGTTCAAGCCCCACACCAGGCTCTGTGCTAACAGCTCAGGGCCTGAAGCCTACTTTGGATCCTGTGTCTCCCTCTCTCTTTGCCCCTCCCATGCTCATGCTCTGTCTCTCTCTCTCTCTCAAAAATAAACATTAAAAAAAAAAATAAAATAAAAAAAGATGGAAAATAGATTAGTGTTGTCCAGGGGTTGGGGAGAAGGGTCATCATGGCTATAAAAGCATGAACGTGGGACCCTTGCAATGGTACTTCCCTGAATCTTGACTGTGGCGGTAGTCGTAGGAATCTACACAAGTGATGAAATTGCATACAACACTAACACACACACACACACACACACACACACACATGAAATTTGAAAAAGTTGGCAACTGTATCAATGTCAATTTGCTGACTGTGATATTATACTACAACAGCTGTACAACATGCTACTACTGGAGAAACTATATTCGCACTGATAAACATTATACTTCATAAGGTACAGAATTGGTCCTGGAGTGTTATTTTTAAAAATATATTTTTTAGTAATTTTTTTAATGTTTATTTATTTGTTTTGAGAGAGAGAGCGTGCACACATGCATCAGTGGGGAGGGGCAGAGAGGGGAGAGAGAGATTCCCAAGCAGACTCTGTGCTGTCAGTGCAGAGCCTGAGGAGATTATGACCTGAGCCGAAATCAAGAGTCAGAGGCTTAACTGACTAAGCCACCCAGGCACCCCAGAGTGTTATTGTTTTTAAAGTAAACATAAACTATTTTTAACTCTCAATTATGTAGAACATAGGTAATATGGGGGAAAAAAGACCACAAAACAAAAATGAGGTGAGTAAAATAACAACATAAAAAGGAGATATGGTATGCCAGGATAAGATTACTGAGTAGTACAGAATTCATACTATTGTCTTCAAATCAAGACATTATTTTTTAAAAACATTTATTGAGTTTGAGAGAGAGAGAGAGAGAGAGAGAGAAGAGAGCATGTGCGAATGAGGAAGGAGCAGAGAGAGAGGGAGAATCCCAAGCAGACTCCACACAATTCAGCACAGAGCCTGGTACAGAGCTCAATCTAACCAACCATGAGATCATGATCTGAGCTGAAACCAAGAGTCGGACACTTAACCGACTAAGCCACCCAGCTGCTCCAAGACATTTATTGTTAATGGAACAGAATTGAGAATCCAAATATAGAGCAAGTCATATGTATCAACTGATTTTCAATAAATATTCCAAAGAAATTCAATAGAAAAATGATAGGTCTTTTCAATAAATGGTACTGGAGCAACTAGACATTCATATGCCAAGAACAGAAAAATGTCTACCCTTCTCTTGTACCATACACAAAATTAGGGGCACCTAGTTGGCTCGGTTAGTAGAGTGAGTGACTCTTGCTCTCAGGGTTGTGAGTTTGAGCCCCATGCTGAGTGTTGAGATTACTTAAAAACAAAATCTCTGAAAAAATAAATTAGACTTCATCTAACATAAAACATCTGCTCTCTGCAAGAAATTAAGAAAATGAAAAGGATATAATTAAAAAAATCAAAATAGACATAGAATACTAACAGGTCTTTTCAAACTCAGTTAAGACAACTCAACAACAAAAATATGCAAAATCAGTAATTCAAAACTGTCAAGTCATGAAAAACGAGGTAAGGCTAAGTGTCCGTTTGTTTATTAGGCTGCTATAACAAAAATACTGTACTCTTGGGGCGCCTGGGTGGCGCAGTCGGTTAAGCGTCCGACTTCAGCCAGGTCACAATCTCGCGGTCCGTGAGTTCGAGCCCCGCGTCAGGCTCTGGGCTGATGGCTCGGAGCCTGGAGCCTGTTTCCGATTCTGTGTCTCCCTCTCTCTCTGCCCCTCCCCCGTTCATGCTCTGTCTCTCTGTCCCAAAAATAAATAAAAAAAAAAAAAAAAAAAAAAAAAACGTTGAAAAAAAATACTGTACTCTTGGTAAGCTTTAAAGCAACAGAAATAAACCCATGCATATATGGGCCAATTAATTTATGACAAAAGAGCTAAAAATATACAACAAGGAAAGGACAGTCTCTGCAGTAAATGGTGTGGGAAAATTGGTCACATGCTAAAGAATGAAACTGGACCATGCCTTTCTACCATACACAAAATAACTCAAAATGGATCAAAAACTTGAATGTAAGACCTGAAACCATAACTTCTAACATAGGCAAAAATCTCCTTGACACAGATCTTGGAGATGATTTTTTGAGTGTGGTATCAAAAGCAAAAGCAACAAAAGCAAAAATAAACAAGTGGTACTATATAAAACTAAAAAGCTTCTGGGGGCGCCTGGGTGGCTCAGTTGGTTAAGCATCTGACTCTTGGTTTTGGCTCAGGTCATGGTCTCATGGTTTCATGGGTTTGAGCCCCACGTCAGGCTCTGAGCTGGCAGTGCAGAACTTGTTTGGCATCCTCTCTCTCTCCCTTCTCTCTCTGCTCCTCCCCCACTCATGCTGTCTCTGTCTCTCTCAAAAATAAATAAATAAACCTAAAAAAAAATGTAAAAAGCTTCTGTTCAGCAAAAAACAACCATTACCAAAATGAAAAGACAACATACTATGTGGGAGAAAATATCTGCAAATCATATATCTGATATGGGGCTAATATCCAAAATATATTAAAAACCCATACAATTCAATAGGAAAACACCAAAACAAAACAAAAAACTCCCAATCAAGATCAGAACAGACATTTTTCTAAAGGAGACAAACAGATGGCCAACAAGTACATAAAAAGATGCCCTACATCATTAACAGGGAAGCACAAACCAAAACCACAGTGAGATATTACCTCATGCCTATGAGAATGTTATTATCAAAAAGACTAGAAATAACAAGCGTTGGTGAGGATGTGAAGAAAAAGCATGAATTGTATACTATTTGTGGGGATGTAAATTTCTGTAGCCACTACGAAAAGCAGTATGGAGGTTCCTCAAAACATTAAAAATAGAACTACCATATGATCCAGCAATGTGACTTTTGGGTTATTTTTCTGAAGAAAAATACTAGCTTGAGAAGATATATGTAACCCTTGTTCACGGCAGCATTATTTACAACAGCTAAGATACAGAAAAAACCTGTGTCCACTGATGGATGAATAAAGAAACTGTAGTGTATATACGTGTGTATACACAAACACACACAATGGAATATTATTTGGCCATAAAGAATAAAATCCTGCCATTTGCAACAACTTGGACAGATCTCAAGGTCATTATGGCAAGTGACGTAAGAAAAAAGACGAATTTTGTATATTCTCTTATATGGAATCTAAAAAAAATCCAACAAGACCACATACACAATGAAAAGATTGGTGAATGACAGATGTAGGAGTGAAGGGTGGGAAAAATGGGTGAACTGTTTTTGGTTTTCCTTTTAGTTTAAATAAACTGATAAATTGGGGTGCCTGGGTGGCTTGGTTGGTCAGGCGACTAACTTCAGTTCAGGTCATGATCTCATGGTTTGTCAGTTTAAGCCCCGCGTCGGGCTCTGTGCTGACAGCTCAGAGCCTGGAGCCTGTTTCAGATTCCATGTCTCCCTCTCTCTCTGCCCCTCCCCTGCTAGTTCATTCTCTCTCTCTTTCTCTCTCTTTCTCTCTCTTTCTCTCTCTCTCTCTCTCTCTCTCTCTCTCTCTCAAAAATAAATAAACGTTAAAGAAATTTTTTTAAATAAATAAATAAATTGATAAATAAGTCACAGAAATTTATTTCTCACTCCTCAGGAGGCTGAAGAGTCCAAGATCAAGATGTGGACAGATTCAGTGTGTGAAGGCCTACTCCTGTTCAAAGATGGTGCCTTTTTACTATGTCCTCATGTGGTGAAGGGGGAAGGGAGGTTCTCAGGGCTGTTTTTATAAGAGCATTAACCCCAGTCAATAGGATGGAGGCTAACCTAAAACCTAATTACCTCTGAAAGGCTCCACCTCCTACCATCACTCTAGAGGTCAGGATTTCAAAATATGAATCTTGGGGGATACACACATTTAGTCCATAACTCTGAAAAAAACTGTCAAAAAACACAGGAGACTGGGGAAACTTGACAACTAAATGCAATGCAGTATCCTGGCCTAAAACACAGATAGGACATCAATGTAAAAACTGGTGAAATCTAAACAAAGTCAAGTTAGCAATAAGGTATCAATGTCATCTTTGTTATTTTAATGTTTATTCATTTTTTAGAGACAGAGCACAAGCAGGGGTGGTGTGGAGAGAGAGGGGCACACAGTATCCGAAGCAGGCTCCAGGCTCTGGGCTGTCAGCACAGAGCCCCACGCGGGGCTCTAATTCACAAACCATGAGAGATCATGACCTGAGCTGAAGTCGCATGCTAAACCGAATGAGCCACCCAGGAGCCCCTCAAAGTCATTTCTTAATTTTGACAAACATATCATGGTATTGTCAGATGTTAACAATGAGGGAAATTGAGTGAGGGGTATAAGGTAAAATTATTTTTCCTGGGGTGCCTGGATGGTTCAGTGGGTTAAGCATTCACATTTCAGCTCAGGTCATAATCTCATGGCTTGGCTTCTGAGTTCAGACCCCACGTTGGGTTCTGTGCTGACAGTTCAGAGCCTGAAGCCTGCTTCAGATTCTGTGTCTCCCCCTCTCTCTCTTCCCTCACCCGCTCACATACTCTGTCTCTCAATAAATAAATAAATAAATAAATAAATAAATATTTAAAAATTTTTAATAAAATAAAAAATAAGAACATTATTTTTCCTAACTTACAACTTCTCTACCACTTTAAATTACTAAAATATAAAAAGTTTATTTCAAAAATAACAAAGTGGAGCACCTGGGTAGCTCAGTTGGTTAAGGGTGTGACTTTAGCTCAGCTTATGATCTCACTGTTTCTGAGTTCAGGCCCCAAGTGGGGCTCCATGCTGACAGCTCAGAGCCTGGAGCCTGCTTTGGGATTCTGTCTCCCTCTCTATCTTGACCCTCCTCTGCTCGCACTCTGTGTCTCTCTCTCCCTCTCTCTCTCAAAACTAAATAAACATTAAAAAAAAAAAAAAGCATAGATTTAATCAGATATTTTACAAAAAAAGATACATGAAAAATAAACAAACATATAAAATGCTCATCATCAACTACAGTTTGGCAGTTTGTCAACTTGTTACAAAGTTAAATATGCATTCATACAACCCAGCAATTCTACTCCTAGGTATCTATCCAAAGAAATGAAAATACATCCATGCACAGACTTGTACTGGAATGTTTACAGCAACTTTATTTGTAACAACCAAAAACGCACACAACCCAAATGTCCATTATTTGGTGAATGGATAAACAATCTGTGTTGCATCCATACATTGGAATACTTCTAGCAATATAAAGGAATTGCTTACATATACATAAATATTATATTTTTATATGTATGTGTGTGTGTGTGTGTGTGTGTGTGTAAAGCTCAAAAGCTAAATGGAAGAAGCCAAACGCAAAAGGTTTTATATATGTATATGTAAATTTTAGAAAACACAAAACAAAAAGGACAGAAATCATATCAGTGCTTGCTATGATCTGGGTGTCTGATAAGTTGACTGATAACAAGTGTCATGAGGGGAACTTTTTGGGGTGATGAAAACATTTTATGCGAAAACTTATCCAATTACACAATTAAATGGAGTGAATTTTACTTAATGTGATTTATGCATCTGTAAGAATAAAAATAAAGGACACATTTTGAATGTCAAAACAAACAACAAAAAGGTATTTACTGAATACCCACCAAATGCCAACCATTGTGGGATAGGCTCATAAGATAAAATAAAGATGATGTTATTTGCAAAGAATGATGAAATTGGGCGAGGGGAGCTAAAGCGTAACTATTCTCTGGCGTCTAACCTCTACACCTTCCTAACAGTTCTCATCTACTTCTCAGTCTTTCCTTGTACCTACATAAAAGATAGTTAAGATTTTAAGTGAAACAGACAGAATGAATACAGTGAAAATGAAGAGAATATGTGAAAATAAGGGGTTAGAAGAGAACTTGGAGGATCTGGGATTAGTTTGGTACTATTTTCAAAAGATAAGAGTTTAACAAAACAGTGCCTAGGTACAGAAAGCAAATCTGCAAGTTAAATAGGTAGGGTTTTGTTTCAGAAAAAAGTCAACCAGGTGTATCACATGTAATCTAATTATGATATTTTCCTAAGAGGCTATAGAAAAAATAAAAGTAAAAATAATTTCCATATCCTGAAACAACTGCAATAAGACAGAGGTGCCAAGAGTGCCATTAGGGTACCTGACCTGACCTGACCTAACCTAACCTTGACAGGAGATAGCTCTGATCGGAGTCCTGAAGAATTCAACCATTCCATAAATCATTCAGTTCTCTCTTGATCTTTTGAACTCAAAAGACTGTAATTCTTCACTTCCATTTTGAGGTACTGTGAACTTTTTCCTTATTTGATTCAGATGTTTTAAGAACTAGTTTGTTTCTTCTGGCCAGTCACTTGAAGAATGGGAATGAGTTTGTGTAGTATATATAACACAAAGTATTTTTGATTACAAACAACAAAAAAGAAGCTTGAGAACAAAAAGCAGAATTGTAAGGTTTCACAGGTATCTCAGAAACCAAAAAGCAAATTTGGGTATCACAAGGCTATACCGAAACCTAGAAAGTTGTTAAAAATTAAAACCATTCTCTTGATCTTTCTCAATGATGCTTCCCTTTATACATCTGAGGCTTTATTCTATCTCTAGAGACAAACTAAAACTTAAGAACTTTTGTATCTGTACCTATTCAAAGAGGGTCACTCGTTCCAGCTTTACCTGTTATTGGGTTTAGTACTATATAGAGTAGGTATTCATCCTTGAAACAATCATGAAGTATGGAAAAAGAATAATGAAGGATTCTGCAGTTCCCAAGTAAGCCACTGGGGTTCTCCAAAGGGAAAGTGGAAAGAAGCAGTTCTCAGAGAAAGTGTGTCACCTTCAGCAAGGAGGATAATTTTTAGCATAGTTACAAAATAACTATGCTAAAATATTTGGCATTATGGTGGCTAGGATATATTTTATAGGCAGATTATGAAATGTTATTACTGTTTTTACATATTAAATATGTTAAATTTTATGAAGGTAAAAAATTACTTTTTTTGGTTTGTATTAAATGTAATACACTGAATAGCTCAAGGAACACAGAATTTTTGGGGTGCCTGGGTGGCTCAGTCAGTTAAGCATCTGACTTCGGCTCAGGTCATGATCTCGTGGCTCGGGAGTTCAAGCCCCACATCAGGCTCTGTGCGGACAGCTCAGAGCCTGGAGCCTGCTTTGGATTCTGTGTCTCCCTCTCCCTCTCTCTCTGCCCCTCCCCCACTCACACTCTGTCTCTGTCTCTCTCTTTCCCTCTCTCAACAAAAACAAAAACAAAACTTAAAAAAACAA
The DNA here is from genome assembly GCF_024362965.1 of Panthera pardus. Lineage (NCBI taxonomy): Eukaryota > Metazoa > Chordata > Mammalia > Carnivora > Felidae > Panthera > Panthera pardus. The sequence goes on from NW_026526788.1 coordinate 24,526,112, forward strand.
ACAAGGAACACAGTATTTTCTGATCTCCCTAGACACTTTCCTACCGCCTTAAATTTAAGGTCACTACCATGTCTAAAATCAATCCATTTTTGTTCTGGCCTAATAATTAACCTAGAACAACAATAGTATGATGCAGCAATACAACTGTCTAGTGTTAACTGGATCTTATGAAAACCTGCTGTAATTGTGTTTTCCTAAATAAAAAGAAAAGACTGAAAGAGTCAGATTTGGCAATAAAATTAAAGACACCGAGACTTTAAATCTGTACTGGATATCCCTCAAAGATCCATTTGGCTTATCTATATTTGAATTGAACTGAGTCAATACACACTTAAGTCTGCAAAGTTTCTGTTAACTTAATTCCACATCAAAGTGTCTTAATATGGTCTAGTCCTATAAAGAAAAGTTTGCCAACCTCTGTTCTAATATATATTTGGCGAAGCAGGCCAATTACACTAAAACAAGTACAGATATTTTAGGAAATTTCATACTGCAAGCAACTATATACCAGCTTTATCCTTGTATTTTTCTCTAAACCCTTTCTCATTCTTAGGCAAAGGATTAAAAAAAATATGAGTGATCAGAAAATAGAATCCCAACTAAACTTATTAGGAAATAAGACTTGCAGGGTGGCTCAACCGGTTAAGCATCCAACTCTTGGTTTCAGCTTAGGTCATGATCTCACAGTTTGTGGGATTGAGCCTCGCATTGGGTTCTGTGCTGACAGCATGGAGCCTGCGTGGGATTCTCTCTCTCTCCCTCTACCTCTGTTCCATGTATGTTCTCTCTCTCAAAAAAAACCACAAAAACAAAAACAAAACAAACAACAACAAAAAAAAACACTTGCAGTTTGATGTAATCCCAGTAATTTATTTTTGCTTTTGTTTCCCTTGCCTGAGGGGAACTATCCAAAAAAAAATGTTACTACGGCCAATGTCAAAGAGATTACTACCTATGTTTCCTTTCAGGAGTTTTATGGCTTAAGGTCTTACATTTAGCTCTTTAATACATTGAGTTTATTTTTGTGTATGATGTAAGAAAGTGGTCCAGTTTCATCCTTTTCATGTAGCTGCCAAGTTTTCCCAACACCATTTATTGATGAGACTTATCCTCTGTCCATTGTATATTCTTGTCTCTTTTGTCATAGATTAATTGACCATATGAACATGGTAATGTAAACTGGTGCAGCCACCAACGAAAAGAGGATGCAGGTTCCTCAAAAAATTAAAAACAGAAATACTATACAATCCATTAATTCCACTGCTGGATATTTCGACCACCTCAAAAAAAAAAAAAAAAAAGCGCACTAAAAAAAAAAAAAAAGATATATGCATCCCTATGTCTTACAGCATTACTTACAACAGCCAAGATTTGAAAATTACCTAAGTGACCACTGATATAAGAATGGATGAAGAAAACGTGGTATACACACACACGCACGCGCGCACGCGCACAGGAATATTATTCGGCCATAAAAAAAAAAAAAAAACCTTGCCAATCTTGACAACATGGATGGACCTAGAGGATCTTATGCTAGGTGAAATAAGTCATAAAGACAACTACCATATTATTTCACTCATATGTGGAATCTAAAAAACAAAACAAACAAAAACAGAAAGAGACTCATAAATACAGAGAACAAATGGGTGGTTGCCAGAGGAGAAGCGGGTGGGGTAATGGACAAAATAGGTGAGGGGGATTAAGAAGTACAAACTTCTAGTTATAAAATACTAAGTCATGGGGATGAAAAGTACACATAGGGAATATAGTCAATAAAAATTGTAATGTAACTTTATGGTAACAGAAGGTAACTACACTTACTGTGGTAAGCATTACATAACGTGAAAAATTGTTGGATCACTAGGCTGCGTACCTGAAACTCATAACATTGTATGTCAACTATAGGTCAATAAAAAAGTAATGAAAGTAAATTAAAAATTAAAAGAAATAAAACTTGCATATACATAGGATGAGAAGATAATAGAAGAATTAAGAAATAACATTCCAGGCTGATTTAATGACTGGAGTTGAAGCAGGAAAAAAAGAGTATATATTTACAAATTACAAATTTTAACTTAATATATGGGCTAATGATGTACCGCTGAGTTTGGCTGGTGATTTCACTAGTTTTTCTACTGTCATTAATAGAGCATAAACATACATACATAATATATTAAGCATAAGTATTTTATCAATATGTATAGTTTTTATCTCTGCCGTACTTCGATCAGTATCTCAATTCTCTCTCTCTCGAATGGAAAATCTAAAACTATAAAATATTTAAAGGAAAACAAAGGAAGAAAACTTCATGACACGAGTTAAGCACAGTTCTTAGATATGATACCAAATTTCTGATCAATTAAAAACAAAAATCTGGTAAACTGGACTTCACAAAAATTAAAACCTGTTGCTGCAAACCAGGAGAAAATATTTGTAAGTCACATATCTGAAAAGGGACTTATATCCAAAGGTTTTAAAAGAAAACAACTCTCTCAACTCTCAAAATATTTTAAAGTTTATTTATATTTGAAAGAGAGCACAAGTGGGGGAGGAGTAGAGAGAGACAGAGGAAGACCCAGAATTCGGAGCAGGCTCCTAGTTGCTAGCGCAGAGCCCAACGTGGGGCTTGAACCCACAAACCATGAAATCATGACCTGAGCTGAAACTGGACGCTCAACTGACTGAGTCACCCATGTGCCCCCCCCAAATAAATTTTTTTTAATGGGCAAATGATTTGAACAGAGACTTCTCCAAAGAAAATAGACAGTACATAAGCCAATTAATAGAGCTCAACACCCATTATTACTATAAGGTAAAAACAAATTAAACCACAATGATAGACCACTGTACACTGGACAGGATTTCTAAAATCACCAAAACCCAACTCTGACAATACGTAGTGAAGAAAAAAGCAACTGGAACTCTCAAACACTTCGCGTAGGAATTCAACATAGAACAACTGCTCTGGACAAGAGTTTGGCAGTTATTTATGAAATTAAACATCATCTTACCCTATGACCCAGCAATCTTCTTCTTAGGTATTTGCCCAAGTGATATAAAAATTTTCGGGTCGCCTGGGTGACTCAGTCGGTTAAGTGTCCGACTTCAGCTCAGGTCATGATCTCGCGGTTTGTGAGTTCGAGCCCTGCGTCGGGCTCTGTGCTGACAGCTCGGAGCCTGGAGCCTGCTTCTGATTCTGTGTCTCCCTCTCTCTCTGCCCCTCCCCTGTTCACGCTCTGTCTCTCAATAATAAATAAATGTTAAAAAAAAGTTTTTTTAATTTACATTCATACAAAAATGTGTGTATGAATGTCTTCAGGAGCATTATTTACAATTCCCCCAAATAAGAAACAACCAAAGTTATCAATGGGTGAATGCATAAACTATGATACACCTATATAACGGAATATTCCTTAATAAAAGCAACAAACTACTAACATGAAATAGTACGAATGAATATCAAAAGTATGATGCTAAATGAAAGAAGCCAGCCTGAAAGAATTACATATTATACGATTACATTTATATATTACATGATGTTCTGAAAAAAAGCAAAAACTATAAATGAAGAACAGTTCAGTGGTTGCCAGAGGTCAAGAATAGGAAAAAAGGAGCAGTGCAAGGAAATTTTGAGAGTGAGGAAACCATTCTATATACTTATTGTGGTGTTGTTTACAGGTGTCTGTAAATTTGCCAAAATTCACAAACTATACGTGAAAAAAATAAATTTTATTGTATATAAGCCTTTTAATAATCCAACAATTTTTTCAGAAATTGTACTCAAGTACTTATAAAAGTGAAGCTATTTACTTTTACATAAAGGAGGGGGGGAAGTACATACAGATTAAAAGAAAATGTATCCAATTCTTTAATAGTTATTTTCTGCAAAATATTAAAGATAACTTACTTTACTCCTTACAACTTGCTTTGTCTTTCAAAAGTCCTAGAATGGATATTACTTTAAAATCAGGAATTATATGCCATTTTTAAAAAGTGGGATTGTAGGGGCATGTGGGTGGCTCGGTCAGTTAAGCAACTGACTCTTAATTTCACCTTAGGTCATGATCTCATCCTTTGTGAGATGGAGTCCTGTATTGGACTGACAGGGGAGTCTGCTTGGGATTCTCTCTCTCTCTCTCTCTCTCTCTCTCTCTCTGTCCTTCCCTTGCTCACACACATGCTCTCTTTCAAAAATAAACTTAAAAAAAAAAAGTGGGATTATATACCACTTATAAAATTTCTTTGAGTAGCTGAAAAACAACTAAAATCAAACCATGGAAGAGGAAAAATAAAAAAGAAATCAAATGAAGAGGAGGCATTAAAGCCTGTGATAAACAACAGTCTATTTGTATTTCCTTCTACTTTGCTATTTTTAATTACCTTAGAGTATCACTCAGTGTCACAGTATATTATCCCTTCTACTTCACATCATAATTTAACTCAATTAAGATGCAATTTAAAAAACTAATTTAAAATTCATCTGCTACTGAGAACTTTAGTTTTGGTGAAAAGAGGTATGTCCAAAAATTTCAGGATTTAGGTGTTTCTTCATGAGAGGACGCACCAACTATATTATCATGCCAATAGTAAAGCTGGCTCCTGCGGGTGACATTTTCAATCAACTTTTACAATTCCACAATATAGAAATAAAAGGAACAAGTGAAAATTACATTTTTATACAAGTGTGTAACTTCTCTTTTTATGCCATCTCTGATTTAACTGTTTTTTTTCATATATGAACATTCAATCATATACAAAGGAAGTAAGTTTTCTAATTGCAGCTAAGGAAAGGCACAGAGGTCAGCAAGTAGCTTGAAAAAGATTTTTAGGGGCACTTGGGTGGCTCAGTCAGTTAAGCTCCGACTTCAGCTCAGGTCACGCTCTCACGCCTTGTAAGTTTGAGCCTCGAGTCAGGATTTATGCTGACAGGTCAGAGCCTGGAGCCTGCTTCAGATTCTGACTCCCTATGTCTCTGCCCCTCCTCCGCTCACACTGTCTCTCTCTCTCCTTCAAAAATAAATATTAAAAAGCTTTTTTAAAAAAAAGGTTTTTAATAGACTATACTTTCAAATAGTTCTCAAAATACTTAAAACAATATACAGAGAATATTCCATTCCTTTTCCCCCTTTTCCTGTATCTATTTCTATTCCCCAAATATCCCCATTTGAAATACACACACAAAGGTAACCAGGATTATTGGTTTCTTTCGCCTCCTTGTCAAGTTCCTTGATGTGTAAATAAATAAATACAAGCATGTGTATTGACTTTTCTCACCTGTGTTACCATTTTTTTGCAAAAAAAAAAAAAAAAAGCAGAAAACCATATGGAGAACTCCACATCTTTTCTTACTAATATGAGATAGCATTGTTATATTCAATTGTTAATATCTTTTAAGTACTAAGAATAAAAACAAAATGTGAAATATAAGGCTCAATAAAAGTCCTACAATGAAATGTAATATGTAATACACTTACAAATTTAGGTTTCAAGGCCATCAGGAGTGCTGAGGTGAAACATTAAGAAAATGTTAATGATTTCTACAACTGTAAATGAGAAGCAAGACTCATTGGGAGTTAGCTGAGGTTGCTTCCCTATCGCCAGTATAACATTAACCTTAGTGAGATCCCAAAATGCCTCTTTAAAGTATGGCAACTTCAAAGCTTAACCTGCCTATACTTAATATATAAATGATAGTTACTAAATTTGTATCAGGTACTTCCAAATTTTTCAGCACAGCAGCTATTTAGGTAGAGTGGCTAAAAACATACAACTGAACAGAGAAAACACATTTCATAAATAGATAATACCATATCACAACTTTTACTTCCTCATGGCACAAAGTAGCAAAACAAAGAACCAGCAACATTAAAACCCAGAAACACGTGGCACCTGAGTGGCTCAGTCAAGCGTCCAGCTCTGGATTTCGGCTCAGGTCATGATCTCATGGTTTGTGACTTTGAGCAGGGCATCTGGCTCTGTGCTGACAGTGTGGAGCCTGCATGGGATTCCCTCTTTGCCCCTATCCTGTTTGCTCTCTCTTTGAAAATAAATAAATAAAAACTGAAAAAAGAAATTAAAAAAAAAGATTTTCTCTCTCTTTACCTCTCTCCTGCTCGCTCTCTCTCAAAATAAGTAAGTAAACATCTAAAAATAAATAAATAATGAAAAAAATAATAAAATCTAAAATAAAAACCCCAGAAACTGTGCCATGGGATTTTTCTTCTGCTTTTAAATTCAGTCAAGGGACAGAAACAAAAAACTTTCTATTGTTTGAGCTATAATGAAGCCTGGATTCATGTCACCTTCAACTTTGTCTTCTTGTAAAAATAATTTCAATAGGCAAATTCTATCTGTTAATTTGAGCCCAAGGCATTTATCCTGAAATCAGTATAATAAAAACAAATATTTAAAGTTTTATCAAATACAAAATTAAGATCTAAAACTTACTAAGTATTACCTATTTTTCAAGCATGGAAATGCAAACACTGCTTACTAATGATAACAAAGTTAAGAAAACCTCCAAGTATCATTAAGGTACCAAAGTCTCGGCATTTGACCAAGAGACATATCCTACATAGGTACCATTGAGTCATCCATAAGAATTTGAGTCATCTCCACAGATCATGAAAGTATGGAGATGTACAAACTTTGTGGACTAAGACTGACCCAGAGCTTAAAATATGATTAACAAGAAGCTTTATGTAATCAATAGGTGTTATACATTTCTAGGATGTTTTCTAGGTGTTATTCATTTACTAGGATGATTTCTAGGATGGGTCAGGATAGTCTAGGTTTTAATCTTAGGTCTGCCACTCAAAAACTGCAAATACATAAACAAATTGCTTACATCATAAACTTCAGTTACCTCACGTGCAAAATGTACATGAAAAGGACGTTGTAAAGATTCACTCAGATGATACAAAGGTGATTTTGCTCTGGTATGGAGCAAAAAGTTATCAATAATGTATTTGTGTTGTCATATACTACATGTTAATGATATTCAAGATACTGTGCTCTAATACTTGGGTAAAGTATTAATACTTGCTCTCTCACTCAACATAAATAAATAAACTTAAAAAGTACATGGTTTTAAGAACCCTTAACATTTTGTCCCCCAAAAATACAAAACATGGCTTATAACTAACAAGGGAAGCACTTATTACTTCTATATCATAAATATCTTACAATGTCAATAAAAATTTCCACCAAAAAAATCATGCAAAAAGAATGATTTTTATTCATTATATATCTGAAAAGATTTCTCCATTTGTTTCAATGAAATTTCACAAATGAATACTTAATCTTTTCTGTAATAAGTGCTTATGTTTCTTTTCCATATGTTTTAAAATCTTATTATCTAACCTGATGCACTAACTTGAAAATTATTCCACCATTTTACTTATGATTAACAAATAAAAAAAAACAAAAATAAAACCCCAAATCTACCAACAATTGTTTCAGAACTTTTTATTTTACAAAGTCAAGTAAGTTTTGCATAGTAATAGCACCAACATATGCCATGAATTTATTGAAGGGTTCTATATAAGAAACTGCTTTTAAAACTCACAAACAGGGGCACCTGGGTGGCTCAGTCAGTTAAGCGTCCAACTTCAGCCGAGGTCATGATCTCATGGTTCGTGGGTTCCAGTCCTGCATCAGGCTCTGTGCTGATGATAGCTCAGAGCCAGGACCCTGCTTTGGATTCTGTGTCTCCTTCTCTATCTGCCCCTCCCCTGCTCACACTCTCTCTCTCCCTCTCCCTCAAAAATAAACATTAAAAAAATTAAATAAAATTTACAATTATAATCTACATGTGAATAATTCATAGATTAAATCAGGACAACACTAATTTGGGGTCTGCAATTCGTAGGAAATACTAATTTCACTTCTAATTTCACTAATTTCACTATATATACGTATATATATATACACATACACACACACACACACACACACACACACACAGATGCTTTACCCTAAGAGCATCTGCTGAATGGAGGCAAACTTGAGATTTTGGGAAAAGAGTAACAACACTTGAATGCCACAGTCAGCTCAAAGCAAGAAGGCTAACAAGAGACTCGCCCCTCAGAAACCTGGAACCATAAAGGGCTAACTAAGCATACCTTGAGATAAGAATAGACTCACTCCATTCTTTTCACTTTCTTGGGTCTGCAAAGAAAGGTAGGTTGGCAGTAAGCAAATGTAGTTTAGAAAAAATTCTTTGTAAGTTGTAACTACAAACTAGCTCTCATATGGATTCATTCACATCACCTTAATGATACAAAAAAACCTTCAAGCTTTAAATGTAAAGAGATCTAAGGCTATCATGATGGTGCCAGCCTAAATATATGTCAGCCTCTCCTCTCTGGAGAAAGCTACCTTCATTCTACGCCTCAAAACATCCTCACACAACTCCCCCAACCATCTCAGTCTGGAAAAGGAGGGAGTGGTGTAAAGAATAAAAAGGTAACTGAAAACAAGAAAATAAGGTAACATTACTGAGAACCAGCAGAGACAAAAAGGAAAAAATTCAGACATGATAATTAATAGACACAAGTTAATACAGAATAATCATGAGTACTGTATGTTTAAACAAATGAAAGACAAGTTTAGAAATATGTGTAGAAAACAGATTTTTTTTTAAAAAAGGCAAGCAGAATTGGAAAAGAACCAGATAAAACTTCTAAATATAAAAAAGCCAGATTTATTGAAAGATTCTGAAAACACAATGGATGGATAAAGGCTTATTAAATATAGGGGTTCTGGGAGTCTCAGTCAGTTGAGCACCCAACTTCAGCTCCGGTCATATCTCACAGTTCGTGGTTCGAGCCCAGCATCAGGCTCTGTGCTGACCTTTGCTCAGAGCCTGGAGCCTGGTTCAGATTCTGTGTCTCGTTCTCTCTCTGCCCCTCCCCCGCTCACGCTTTGTCTCACTCTGTTTCTCAAAAATAAATAAATGAAAAAAAAATGAAAAAAAAGAGCTTATTAAATACCACTGAAAAGAATAAGTAGACTAGAAGTCAGATCAGAGGAAATGCAATACTGAGAAACATCAACAAACTGTGAAAAAAGATTATAGATAGGGAAAGTGTGATGAAGTCTACATTAAGTCTAATTCAGAATTCCACTAATTGAGGAGAGAATTTACAATTCTGATAGTAAACAAATATGACCCTGTCTTCACTGGATATAGATTCCAGTAAGAAAGGGTGACATTCACCAAATAGTCACATAAAATATATAAAATTATACTGTGAAAAATCAAATTAGGAAAATTTACTAAGTACTTTACTCAGTTTATTTATTTTTTTTTGCCCCTTGCAGTACTTTCCTCAATTTAAACCCTGGGTTTAGAGAGCCCTTCCATGAAGACATGAAGTAATATTTAAGGTACGAATTGAGTTAAGTAGTAAAAGTGTTCTAAGCATAGACAACAGTATATGCAAAGGCATGAGGCAGGAGAAAATATGCTATTTTCCTAGAACCTGAAATTATAGGGATGATCAATGAAGAACAAATGGGGCAAGGGGTAGGGGTACCTGGGTAGTTCATAAAGCTAGAAGAGCAAGATCATATAAAATCTTATAAATGGGGAAATTTGATCTTTTTCCTAATAAGATTAATGAGAAAATGCTAAAGTAATTTAAGCAAAGGAGGTGAAAAATTAGATTCTCACTTGGAAAATATTCATAATAATTGTCTTTTGGGAACCAAATAACTTTGGGAATTATTGCTAAATCTATTACCTCATTAACATTTTATAGTAATCAGGAACTTAACTATAAACATAAATATAATATAAAGTATAATATAATCAGTTGTACAACCACAACTGCAACAAATGGCTTAAAGATTAAAGACTTCCCTCATGTCACTGAGAGATGGGAGAAAGGTGATCAACAGATTTTCATTTTCTTTTATGCCAGTGAAATTTTAACTTTTTAATTTCCTTGCTTTGAAACTGTTTTTCATTGTTTTGACATCTTTTCTCCATTTAACTTTAAAATTTTTAATTTTATTATTTACTGTGCTTAACTAGCTGGATCTTTCTTATTAATCATTTCTTTATTTCAACCATTTTTTAAATTTTTATGTATTTTTAGATCTCTAAATTTAATTGTATTTTATTACAATTGAGCATGTTTAACACTGACTTTTACATAAACTTGTATATGTCACTTTTCCTCTAGCTTTTTATTTGAAGTTTATTTATTTATTTCTGAGAGGGAGAGACAGAGAGAGCACATACACACATGGGGGATGGACAAAGAGAGACGGAGACAGAGAATACCAGGCAGGCTCCACACTGTTAGCAAGTAGCCTGGTGTGGGGTTCAAACTTATGAACTATGAGATCATGACCTGAGCCAAAGTTGGTCATTTCACTGACTAAGCCAGCCAGGTGCCCCTCATTTTCCATCCAGTTTTAAAAACAACCACTATTTTAGTTATCTTTTACATTTATTTCTTTTTCAGAGTATTTTCTATTTGAATTTTTAGTTTATTCTATCATTTTTATCACTTCCTATATCTTTTAGCTGTTTGTATTTATCAATAATCTTTATTTTTTAAAGCTTAATCTACTTTAATGAAAAGTAAATGCCTTTCAATACTTTGTCGAGGGTGCAGATCTTATTTAAAAAACAAATTAAAAAAAGCAAGAGTTTCTTTGATTTTTCTCACGTATTGTCATCCAGTTGATCTACTTACTTTTTCCTTTTATTTTGAAATAATCATAGATTCACAGGAAAATGCAAAAAAGGAAACAAGTACATAGTTACCTAGTTTTCCCTAACAGATGCATTAGTATAGCTATGGGACAATGTCAAAACCAGGAAATTGATAGTGGTACAAACTACAAATCCCATTTCACCAGTTTTACATGCACTCATAGCCGTGTGTATATGTGTGTGCACATGTGCACACAATCTATTCGACTGTATCCTTAGTGTATATTCATGTAACCACCACCACAACCATGATGTGGAATGTGTTCCATTGCCATAAGAATCCCTATTGCCCTCATACCTTTTACTAAAACCTTGAAATGAAGCTTAAACTGATTTACATAAGAAAGTGTATAGAGCTACTCCGCAAAAAGAAAGATTCCTGCACTTTGTGGAAAAGATAAAAAAGATCAAAGGTGTAAGAAAAGGCAAAAAAGATTTTTCGAGGAACAGCTGTGTGAGAGTAGCTCTTGGTTGGAGACAAAGATATGCAAAGACCTGGTAGTTTTGTCCCACATTCTGTCCTATCTTCTCCAGTAACTTCTTTAAAAAAGATAGTATATGCTCATATTTAAATAATGATATGGGTACCACATTAAGAGGCAAGCAGACCCAGCTTTATTTGGACCACACGATGATGAAGTTTCAAGACTAGCTCATTTAAAGCCCAATAAAACCATAATTTAGCAGAAATAGGCTACATGCATCACTATTTTCTAAAATAAAACTCATCTGGTACTCCAAAATTACTCATATGTTCTTTAAATACACTATATTTAAATGAGGACTCCTTGCACTTCAATAAGAAAAAAAAACCTAAGCTTAAAAACCATTTATCTCACATTTAAAATTATAATAGTATCAGATTTACACAATCTATATTATAGTGCATAGCAGTGCTATATCATAACAAAAGGGTTGCAGAAGATTTTATCCAAACCCACACATACCACCACTACATACATATTCCTTACCACTACACTTCACAGATTACAAAACAGAAGACAACATTTGTCTGCAAACACGACATATGTCAGAATACCAGAGATTTACTGGCTTTACTCACTAAAAAGTGGGAGACAGAACCATTTCCAATGATAAAAATATTCCCAAATCTGTAATTATTTCTTCACCAGAAAAGGTGAGCACTTCCTTTTTCACTCTGAAAGTGAATTACTTTGATATGTTTTACCTCTAAACCTTCCCTGAAGAACAGAAAAAACCTTGCTAATAATTACATTCCTAGAAATCTGTAGTTGAGCCCAAGATTAGCACAATCATCTTTGAATTTACCCAGTTTAGAAGATATTACAATGGTTTGACAGGTTCTTTCATGGTTCACACATCTACTTCAACTTAAGATATTCAAAATCACATTTAATTCATAAAGTAGTACATGAATAATAAGTTTTCTATTTAGTTTTAAAAGATTTTTTGAAAAAATTTACATGTTTACCAAAAAAAGAAGAAGAAAAGTGGGGTAGGAAAATCTAAAAGAACACGTAACAACTGGTTAACGGCAGATATCTATGAGAAATACATAGATGAGAATAAGAGAAAATTATCACTTTTAACCTTATGTAACTCACAATTATTTAAACTTTCCAGGGGCGCCTGGGTGACTTAGTTGGTTAAGTGTCCAACTCTTGGTTTCAGCTCAGGTCACGATCTCACAGTTCGTGCGTTTGAGCCCTGTGTCAGGCTCTGTGCTGACAGTGCTGAACCTGCTTGGGATTCTCTCTCCCTTCCCCCACTTTCTAATACATAGTTGCTTCTGTCCTCAGTAAGTTACATAACTACATGTCTCAGTTTACTCATCTGCAAAACAAGGATAATAAAAGTATCTACCTCAAATAAAAGATACAAAACACTGAAAAAAATGCCTGGAAATTAAGACTTCAAAAATTGAATAATGTTATATTATTGGTACTAGTATATGTAATGAAATAATAAAAACTTAATATAAATAATGTTTTCAGAAGGTAAATATAAATACTTCAAAACAGTAACAGAAGAGATGTTTACCTATCTATTTTCAGGTAAGATTTATGCCCAGTTGTGGGGCTCGAACTCATAACCCCAAGATCAAGAATTGCATGCTCCACCGACCGAGCCAACCAGGTGACCCAATCTGTATTTAATTTTCATAGAACTTTTCACAAGCGCAGTTAAATAACCGTGTCCAAATCAAGGATCACAGTACTCACATAATTCTTATTTAGCACACAGTAAATGGCAAAGAATATGTAATGAATGAAATTATCATGCAACACATATATGATGTTACTGCATTTTAAGTTATTTGTAACCATTTATAAATTAAAATTAAAAGCTAAATTTTTTTTTTTTTTTTCAAATTAGAACAAATGGTAGACATGACAACTACATAACTACATTTCTAGACAGGAAGAAAATGGAATCAACACTCTCCCATCTTTATTTTACATGGCTAGCTGCTTTTGGCTGCTTCAAATTATAATAGCAACAAAATGAAAATTCATAGCAAGTATAACAAGTATAACAAAAAAGATTAACAGATATAAGAAATAATTAATAGATATAAGAATTGGAAAGGTCAAATAATCAAGTAAATGATTCCAAAATAATTTCAGTGTATAGATATTTTTCACAAATTATATCCTGAGAGGAATAATTCACTGTGGCTTAAGAAAATGGCAAGAACAAAAAGCCCTACCACATCATGAATACCCTTACTGAGAAAAATTACCATTCTGAAAAATAAATTCTAGTTAACTGCAACTAACTGCCATTTTAGGTTTAAACAATAAAATGTGACAACAATCTAAAACACAAAGGGGCGCCTGGGTGGCTCAACTGGTTAAGCATCTGACTCTCGATCTCAGCTCAGGTCATGATCTCAGTTTGTCAGTTTAAGCCCCACATCTGGCGCTGCGTGAGGGTGTAGATCTTGCTTGGGATTCTTTGTCTCCCTCTCTCTCTGCCCTCCCCCCTCAAAGTAAATAAATAAACATTAAAAACAATTAAAAATAAATAAAACACAGAAAAAAATGTAAGACAGATCATGGATTAGGGTTAGAAAAGGAGGAAAAAAGCAAAAAGAAAAAAACTGTGCAAATTCAGTAATATGTAACTTCCCCTCAATTTAAGTCTCCATAAAAATAAGATTTTAAAATGGAAAAAATCCACATCTGTATAAAAAAAATCATTTCTTTTAAATACTTTTAAATTGCTTTTGATGATTTTAAATGTTAAACTGTTTCAAACATTAACAGTAGCTACTGCCTTAAAATTATAATTATTTTTTGTTTCTTTTTATGTAACCTTTCTGATTTTAATATTAAATGAGTTTTTTAAATGTCTTAAGAAAGAAACATTATTACTTGGTACTTGTATACCTAGAACTTGGCATACTGAAGTTAGGAAAAACAAATTAACAGATAAAAGAAGAAATGCCTCTGGGGTTTGATATATAATTGCTTTGCTGGCTCCTTCCTAATTTCATTTATGGCATGTCTTATATTTATGACTCAGTAAACATATCCTGCTCCTCAATTTGATCCCACTCAACAAACATGGAAAGCAAAATCCAAATTGTGGATTAGAAAAAACTTAGATCTGGGGTGACTGGGTGGCTCAGTTGGTTAAGCGTCTGACTCTTGGTTTCAGCTCTGGTCCTGATCTCAAAGTTTCAGGAGTTCGAGCCCTTGCATCGGGCTTTGCGCTGGCAGCAAGGAGCTTGCTTCGGATTTTCTCTGTCTCCCTCGCTCTCTGCTCCTCCCCCACTCACTCTGTCTCTCTCTCAAAATAAATAAACTTAAAAAAAATTTTAGGTCTGTCAAAGGTACTCAATTCTGGAAAAAAATTTAAGGATACTTGGAATACTAGAGTTCACTTCTTTTTTCATGTGATTTTAGAAATACTGATATATTAACATTACTAGTTTGAAAGAACATGTTTAACATTTAAAACAAGAAAACCTTTCAATTCATAACCACACTAAAGTATCATTCATTCATTCATTCATTCATTCATTGTTACTCAATAACAGTATCAGGTCCTGTGCCTGTACTGAATACATTTAAGTGCATAATTGTTGCCCGCATTCAGGCAAAAAGTTAACTATAAATCTCATTAGGTTAATATCTATTATTTATATACTATTTTAAAACTATGATGTGAGCCTCGGTCAAGGTGAGCCTTGACTATCCATTTAAGCATGAGGCACTAAAAACGTACGGAAAAGGCTTTGTGAGTGACCTTGGGTTAGTGAGAATCACTGCAGGTTTGCTGCAATTTTAGTGGGATTTCTGGTGTGTCTCACCATAGACTGAATGGGTGGAAATATGACCATTCTGTTGGAGGATCCTTAATAGTATTTGTCGCTTTTTTTCTCTGGGGACCTTCACTTTCCCTAAGAAGTCAATCCTCTATTCATTTCCCTAGGGGCTAACAATGTTCAAAATGCAGAATGTAGGAAAAGGGGCTGAAGGAAAAGATGCACCACTTAGTAAAAGGATTTTAATGTAGTCCTCTCGTGTCACACCAGAAATACTGATGCAAATGTCCTTGAAGCCAAAACCTCTAGTGCTCAGATTCTTGATAATGTACCCTCCCACCCCCATTTCCCATACAGTGAGAAGGGTTGGCTGCCTGGATGGGAGTGTGGGGAAGGTCCTGAGAGAGGCTACTTCTGTTCTTACCACCTTTCAATTAATCCCTCCATTTTCAGCCCCACCCATTACTTCTACTGTGCAAAGCATATGGTGCTCCAATTTTTGAAACTTTCTGTGATCTGATAGCATTCTCTGCTGACATTTATGTTTCAGTTCTCCTGAATCTTGCTAAGTGGGTCACTGCTTCTCATCCACTGTATATTCTAAAACGTTATTAATACCTTGTTACTGTCGTCTCCTGTTCTCTTTGTCCTCTCCTATTTTTTGTTGTTATTTTGGTGAAATTTTGGAGGAATGAAGATAAACATATATTCCACCAGGTACATTTATCCAAGTCTCACTTAGATTTTTTAAACAAAGGGATAAATGACAAAGTCCTAGTCTCTTTCCCATCACTTCACTCTCTTGCTATAATAATCTATCTAAAATACAAAAGTGACTGTTTAACCTACACGTTGTGATTCGGTGACTGTACATTCTGTACACCAGGAAACGTCCAAAATCTTCATTGTAACGCAAGACCATTTATGATCTAGTCTCTGCTTGTTCTTCTTTACTTCATCTTCTGCCATTCCATCACAATCTATGTTCCAGATTGGCATAAATCCCTGGAATTTTTCAATCAGGAACTGTTTCCCCATAAAACGGCTTCTACCCTTTTCTAGTCAGAAAATAATCAATTCAGCATATAAAGTCACATCAAGGATCACTCTCCTCTGTGTAGCTTTTCCTTAGCTCCCTTGCCAAGCTAGAGAGCTTTCCCACTTCTCCCATTTTCTTATAAACTTTGATTGTATCACTGATTGGTTCATTTTATACCTATGTCTGTCTCTCTCCTTACTCTCTGGACTTCCTGACCAAAGTTTTCTTTCAGGTTAGTCTTGGTTATATCTGCAAAACTTTAAATTACGTGATCAGAAATAAAGTACAATGAGTATTAGGTCATTTTCTTTCTGAGAGTTTTCCCAAAATTAGCCTATTTTTTGAAAAATATAAATGCTCTTCCCATGATTTTCCTCAGTAAGATTCAATAATTAGCAGGATGTATGTTCTACTGCACACACAAAAAAAGCACTATCTTGGAGATAGGAGTTTGGGGTTCCATTTCCATTGTGCTAGTTAAATTGAAAATAAATGTAAACAAATCAACTAACATAATTACTCTAACACCCCCCCCCCACTTTTTTTTCTTGCTGGGAAATAGAGGACATTAAACTGACTAATGATAACACCATAACAAGAGACTTTTATAAAGTGTTTTACATATGATATATGCTTGTATGGTAAAGAATTAACCTGATCCAAAGAGGAGTCTGGCCTCTACCCTGGGCTACTGGGAGGGGACCTCTATGCATCTGGAATGTCTTGCTTAATAGGCATGTCTATCTGTCTAGAGGCTTTGGCCACTGGACAGTCTAACAATCTGATACGTGATGGGAGCTCTGGGATACACGGTATCAGCTGTGACCTCCAGAGAAGTGATAACTAAAGGTATAAGACTGACCCGGGAGGGGCTGAAGACTAAAGGTCAGTCATGTGGACAGTATGTGATCAAGCCCCAATAAAAACAATGAACACAAAAGGCTTGATTTGAGCCTTCCTGGTTGGCATTATTCTGCATGGTGCCACACACTGTGGCTAAAAAAAGGGAATACTGTCGATGACTCAATAGGAGATGAACCCGGAGCTTTATGTTTGAACTCCTACTGGACTTTGTACCCTAGGACTCTTCTCTTGACAGATTTAAATTTGTATTCCTTGTCTGTAACAAACTGTGGGTGTGAGCATAGCAATTTTCAGTCAGCTCTGTGAGTTTTTCTAGCAAATTATCAAACCTGAAGGTAGTTTTGGGAAACCCTTGAACTTGCAATGGTGTCAGAAGTGAGGGCAGTCTTGTGGAGGTGGTTTTCTCAAATTGTACAGATTGCTAAATTCACTGCAGTTGGTATCAGCAAGACAGATGCTAACCTGCTGAACTGTGTGGTTTGGGAAGAAAAAGAATGAGAAGGTAGGAAATGACAAACCTTTTATTTCTGGGTGGCCACAGGGCCAATCCATGGTATGAAACTACAACTCTACTGTGATCAGTTACCAGAGGTGAAATTTACCAACGGAATTTAGAGATGGTGGATCTAACTCCTAAGGAGTTAGCTCATTAGATACATTTAAAAAAATGCAAAATTTTAAAAATGAGCTAACTATACAATCTCTTAATTATTGCTATATTTAATAGCTAAAGAGAAAGTAAGGGAGAGTGTTGGGGAAGATCCTGATGCTGAGCCAAGCCTGGGTTTTGGCCAGATCCAGCTATAACCACTAGCCACAGATCCATTTCTGCAGAGAAAAGTTATGCTGAAATAACAGATAATAAAGATTTGTAGGAGAACAGGGAAAGAGAAGAGTCAAGAGACTCATCCTGGCTGAGTGAAAATCTTTAAATCATTTTAAAGAAATGAGATGACTGAAGCAGACACTGAGGACTGTCAAAACAAAGATCTTATTGCAGCACTCTCAGAGTTTAGGAGAGGAGGCCCTGATAGTCTCCCCAACATTAACAAGAGCTAAACAGATCTGCTTTATTCACTCTAAGTTTGGAAAAATCTTAAAAACCAGAAAGGGGGAAGATGACTATACGAAACTTAACTTCAAATTTCCTGAGCTGATGTTTCTACAATCTAATCAAGATTAGAGATAAGAATGCCTGAGACCCCTGGCTAAGCCCCAGCTGGGATCCAAAGATCAGAGGCACATTAGGTAAGTAAAATAAGACCAAAAAAAGATGATTCTGGGACTCCTTGCTATGGGAGCCCCAAGCACTAAGTATATAAATCTAATGGAGGCTACAGGTAGATTAAGGGGATACAGAAATATAAAGGTTGATAGGATTAAGGTAAAAGTTTAGATGAAAACTGGAGTGTCTGAACAGACTTTACGTAAAGTGGTTGCATCTCCTTTACCTGAAAGTATTACAAAAATTATTTATTATGTCTGGGGAAGGTTTCTCCTACTTAGTACTATAAAACAGATGGCATATAAAGCCATTTTAAGGGCAGTTGGCTAAGTGTGAACCAAAGAGAATGCTCTAAACCACACAAGTTAATTTCAAACAGTATAGAAAAGTTAGACAAATTCTTTGTACAATAGCTCTGTGAACAGGACTCTTAAGTGCCAGTATCATTTGGCTCTTATTTTTCAGGCTACATCAATTATAAAGGATACCATTTGGAATAGAATCTCTGGGTACTGGTCCTATTGGGCTACTGGATTATGTGGTATACAATGTCTGACAAACTGACCACAAAATAACTTGATTAAATGCTAAAGAAGTTCCCTGTTTATAACAGAGAAAACATAGCAGTGGTATATCCAACATGCTACAGTATACTATGCACAAACCCATATCGTTTTTGTCGGTGGAAAGCTATTACACGGAATACAAAAAATAAAAAACAAACAAACAAACAAACAACAATGGGTTTCTCATGAGATTAAAGCAATAAGCATCACATGGTGGGTCTGAAACCCCCTGGGAAACACCTCCATCCTGAGACAAGGAAGAAAGAAGGCCTATGGGAGGCTTCATGGCACACTCTAATTTACATCTAGGTGTGATTACCACTCATCTAATCCTAGTATGGGGGACTCAACATTTTAGAGTAAAAAACTCCATTAGAGTTTAGAGTTTAGAGTAACTACTCCATTGGTAATGAAATGCATGGTAAATTAAACAACACAGGCACACAAAACAGAAAAGGACTTTAGAAGGTATTGCTACTGATCTAGGCATTGTAGGACAAGATGAATTTGCTTTTAATGAGGAGTGGCACTCAGAAGATAAAGACCTACTAACTAGAATAAGCAGATTAGAAGGAGTTCTCTTCTAAGACGAAAGCAAGGGAGGAGAATCAGTCTATGAAGATAATGCGGTTGTAGTGAAATGGTTCAGGCAGACTCAGCAAATAAGGCTAGGAATGAACATTGGGAAAGAACTGTGTACTCTGACCTAAAAGGGCCCCTGGACTGATTTAATATAGATGCGGGCTAAAGTAGCCATGGGACAATGGCCCTCCATCTTAGCTGCTAAGGCTCAAGGGGCACACCTAAGAGGATCTTATGGACCTCCAAACCTATGGAAGTTCTTCTGGGGTACTTGTAATATACATAAATGTACTATGACTGCCCTTGCCCCCATGAAACGACCAAAATAAGGCATACCCTTCGGTATAACCTAACAGGGGCAGGAATTATTCTGAACACTACTTGAATCCTCCCCGTATGAGAGAGGTGGGCCCTACTATATACAACACACAGTCAAAACCAGTCTTAGTACAAGCTTGTGAACTGAGACAGAGTGAACTGGCTTTGTTCCAATCTGACTTGGGACCCAGAAATAATGGAATAAGGGCCAACTGTAACTAAGACAATGGTATATGGGCAAGAGTCAATTTTGTTGAGGAGACAAATTTCTCTGCAATTTATTCTGTAATGAAACTGAAAATCATTCTCTAATGAAACTAAAAATAATACTGATGATAATCATATGTATCAGGAGATTGAGTAAAAGCCTTCTCGGGATACAATGCTGATAGAAAAAGAATGGCCTGAGGAAAAACTACATCTAGCTGGCCATCAGCTAATTTCTATGCTAAATAAGTTTATCAAGTTATAAATTTATCGTAAGTTACAAACAGCAGTAAATCACAGAAGTAAATGGGTAAGTTAGTACAAGAATATGAAAATGTATGAAATGGCTTTATAAGTCAGATCAACTATTTATTTATATCTATCCCTACTCCACACTAGCTCCTCCAAATGTTGAGCATATTCATAATGTTGCTAGTGCTATGACCATCACATAAATGCTATTTATAAGTATATTTATAAGTATAGATATCCAGACAAATATGATTGTTTTGCTGTAAGAGAGCACAGGCCAAAGACTAGCCTGTACGGTGAAGAAGCATCCCTTCCCAAAGAGAGATCTGGCCTAGATGTCAGCTACTGAGAGGTGATCTCTAGCCACCTGGAATGTCCTGCTTGGTAAGAGTCTTGGTTTGCCTACTAAACAGTCTAACAATGTGATTTCTGATAGGCCCTTTGGGCATTTCAGTATCATCAGCTCCAACTTCCAGAGGAAGTTGTAACTATAGGTATCAATCCGATGTCCAGGAAAAAATAGAGACTAAAGCTCAGGTATGCAGACAGTATATGAACTAAGCTCCATTAAAAACTGTGAACAGCAAAAGCATGGGTGGGCTTCTCTGGTTGGTAAAAGTCAGAATATTGTTGCACATTGTGGCTGGAAGGACATAATACTCTCTGTGACTTCATAACCCCCCCGTTGTGAACCCCTCCTATTCCCTGTGGCCTATGCATCTCTTCTACTGGTGGGTTTTAATCTTCATATTTTCTCTGCAATAAACTGTAGGCACTAGTATCACAGTTTTCATTGAGTTCTAGGAGTCCTTCTAGTGAACTATCAACCCTGAGAGTGGGACAGGGAAACCCTCAAACTTACAATTGGTGTAAGAGAAGGTGGTTTTCTGGGGATTCCCCTAAAGCTGTACAGTTGACAAAACTCACTGTAGTGCTATACTAAGGCTTTTATTTATATATTTTGTTGCTTAACCTTCACAACAACGTTATATAGTAGGTGCTACTATTAAGAATACAGTGAAGACAGAATAAATAACTCAAGATCATCCTGATATATACAAATATGTGTGTGTGTGTGTGTGTGTGTGTGTGTGTGTATATAAGTTTACTTATTTATTTTGAGAGAGTGAACATGAGCAGGGGAAGGCAGAGAAAGAGAGACAGAGAGAGAGAGAGAGAGAGACAGAGAGAGACAGACAGAGAGAGACAGAGAGAGAGAGACAGAGAGAGAGAATCCCAAGCAGGCTCCACACCATTAGCAGAGCCCAACATGGAGCTCAAACCCACAAATCGTGAGATCATGACCTGAGCTGATATCAAGAGTTGGACGCTTAACTGACTCAGCCACCCAGGAGCCCAAATTCATCCTGTTATTAGCCACAAATGGCACAGTAGGAATTTGAACAAGGAAATGCAACATGAAGACTTGCATTCTTAGTATATTACACTGCCTTCCTAAGATGACTGCTAAGGTTCTCTTTTTCAGCAACTACATTCTCTAAATCTATGACTAGAAGATCTCTAAAGTTACATCAAGCCATGTAAATCTATGAGTAAGCAGTAATTCAGACAGAGTTAAAAACAAACCTTAAATAAGCTTCATTATATTTTGTCATTGTTTGAACTGTTATTTTTATTAGAAAGTTTTAATTCTTTGTACTAATAAAGGAAAAATATTAAAAATGCTATATTAACAAAATTTATTTATTTTTTTAATGTTTATTTTTGACAGAGAGAGAGACAAACAGACAGACAGACAGAGCATGAGTTCAGGAGGGGCAGAGAGAGAGAGGGAGACACAGAATCCAAAGCAGGCTCCAGGCTCTGAGCTGTCAGCACAGAGCCCAACGCGGGGCTCAAATTCACAGACCGCAAGATCATGACCTGAGCTGAAGTCGGACGCTCAACTGACTGAGCCACCCAGGCACTCCTATATTAACAAAATTTAAAAAGCAAATGTCAAAGTATATTAACAGAAGACTAAAACAAATCTACTGAAAGACTTCATTTGAAGAAAATCATTTCCAAAATAAAACATATATGATAAAGTCATTATATGAAATTTCCAATTTCTTGGGAAATAATAGCTATTTCTATTGAAAAGACAAATTAGGTCAGACATAATCCCACTCTTTCAAACAATTATTTTAAATACTTTATATTATTTTATAAGTGATTTTGACACTGCTATAATCAAGATGTTTTTTACTTGAATGTTATTTGTCTACACTTCTCTGAAGTATTCATAATTCTAATTTTTAAAAGCTGCATAATATTTGATTAATTTCAAAATATTCACTAATTTTTGGGCTCTGAAGTTGTCTCCTTTTTTCACAGGACTACAATGAACATCTTTCTGCATGTAACATTCTGGCTTTCAGTTTTGTATGTGCAGGCCTAGCACACTATCTGGCTCACATAAAGTGGTAAACATTAACTGAATTGAATATAATTTTTACTTTTTAAGTTTATTTCTTTTTGAGAGAGAGAGAGAGAGAGAGAGAGCACGTGTGTGTACACACACAAGCAGGGAAGGGGCAGAGGTAGACAGAGGGAGAGAGAAAATCCCATGCAGGTCCTACGCTGTCAGTGCAGAGCCCAACCTGGAGCTTGATCTCACGAACTGGAAGATCATGACGACCTGAGCCGAAATCAAGAGTTGGATACTTAACTGACTGAGCCACCCAAGCACATCTATAATTATTACTTAAAAAAATTTTTTTTGTTAGAATAATTTCCTAAGAGTAGAATTAATGAATCAAAGAGTATGAACTTCCTTATGGTTCTTACAATATACTGTTCCCCAAAATAATGTAATTTGTGACCCACAAGAAAAGGTAAGCGTGCTCATTCACTGTAGTCTTTCTCAACATTAGCTTTTATCATTTAAAAAATGTGATACTTTACTACACTTAATTTGATCTCATAAAATGCTTTACCTTGCAGAGAAATAATAATCATGAAGGTATAAGGTCTTTATTACCATTTCATCATTTACCAAAGCACAAAGAACTGTAAAACTACTCATTCTAAATCTGGAAACTCAATTATCAATATGCAAATATTCTTTAAATGAATTTATTTCAAAGTTCAATTCATAGTTGGAGTATGGCATAGCTTCACATTTCAGTAAACCTTGGTTGAGGTCCTAATCTAAAAACCAAGTTTGGCAATGTAACAGCCAGATGTAATGGTATTTTGTCCCAAAGAGCAGTTAATTCTGTTCTACGTTGAGAGGGTTTCTTTCAGAACAGAAAACAACTGAAAAGTACTTTCACCAAGCAAATAATATAAGTTCTTTCCCTCTACATCTTGAAAATAACCTATTTTGGGTAATTTTACATCACCTCCTCTCCTCCATAACAATTTAAAATCTCATACTTGTATTTGATTAGAATGAGGGTATCTATTATAAACATTTTTATTATTTGTCTTTGACTACTTGCCATGTTTAAAATTGGTTAGTTGCATATTTTTGCCACAACTGGCTGATTATGCTTTCCTGTCAATTTTTATCTGAGTATAAAGTAATAGCCAGAAAACTTGCTATAAGTCCCAGTAAAATTCTTTTTCACTAGCTGGGGTAGAATAAGTTCATCACTTTAAAATGAGCACTTACTAAGATGGATAAGGCACTGTGCTAGATGTCTAGGAATGATTCACAGATGACTAAGACATGATTCCTGTCCTCAAAGAACTTACAATCTAGTAGGGAAAGACAGACATGCAAACAAATAGGTATAATACAAAGCAGAAGTGCTAGCTGTTAAAACAGAGGTACAAACAAAGTTCTACAGGAACACAGGATGGTGAGGTTGGGGTGATCTGGAAGGCTGAGCCAGAAGAAAAGTAGTAGAAAACTCTGCCCCTTAGAAAATGCAGCAGTGTTACAGCCCAGCTGGGTTAGGGTCGAAGCCCCACTCCCCACAGAAGGTTTTCCTAAAGGAGATGGAGCCAGGGCCCTAATCCAGTTAGGTAGGTTATTCGCTGATTTCAATTATGAATGCCAACACTTTCTTTCTCTGGTGCAGATAAATGTGATTTCATGAATATCTTACTTTATTTTTAAAAATGAAATTTAACAATGTATTAAGTAACTTACATAAAAATGTAAGATATTTTGGCTTTCATCATCAGAATAGCCTCAGGTGGTACCCTGATCATAGAGGACCAAGCCAAAACAAAACAAAAAAAGATACCACTTCAGCAGGTTTATAGGCGGTGGGTACTCCAATACATGTTTTGCTATTGATACACTGAGAGGAAAGATGCAGAGACAATTCCAGAGAATTGGTATCATACTATCCCATATTTTGTTGACTTTAATTTTTAAATTTTTACTTTTTTTCAATTTTTTAAAAATTTAAAATAAACTTTAGAAAAGGCTAACAAGACAACAGGGGTTTTTTTTCTGTGTGTCATGTCATGACTTCAAGAACCAGCAGGTACATTGCCAGTTTCTACTGATTTCTTAGAGTAAGTAGGCAAGATAATATAACCAATATATAATATTTAACAGGTACCACACGAGGGGTGAAACAACTACAAAGAAGATAATACAAACATATGTTCAGTACAAAAGAACATGAAATCAAGTATCATGTACACAGAATCAGAAACATTAAATCTGTAGAGAATTAAAGACAATTCTGGCTGTTTAATTCCACTGTTATCTCATGTATCCCTCAAATTTCTCAAATTTGTAGATATAGCATTTTATTCTACCAAATGAATTTAAAAACTCTGAATTCATAACTGCTGCTTATAGATATCCTTAAATAAGCCTCATTTGAACGAACAGTAGAGAAACAATAATCTCAGTTACATGTACTAAAACATAAAGGAGTGTTTGCAGAAGGCTATGAAACTTAAAATGATTGTCTAAAGTATACCAAGCACTCTCATTTCAATGACTTATTCTATAAATTTTGACAACCTCCTGAAATAAAGAAAGAAAACAGGAAGAAAAGAAGGAAAACACATCCTGACTATCTAAATTAAGGAAGATATCTCATTATAGACTTTCTTTAAATATAAACATACAATTCAAAAAGACTTGCTAAAATTAGCCGAGCAAACCATGAAACAAATACAAAAAGGGTTATAGTATCTCTAATAATATAAAGAAAGCTTAGAACAAATATTAGAAAGACACAAAATCCTAATAATATTTGAAAAAACACAATCACAAAAATACAAGTTGCTAATAAATATGAAAAAGTATTCATCCATTAAAGAAATGCAAATTAAAATAATAAAATAGTATTTTAAAATATGAAATTAGTAGATATAAAAATTACAATATTCAATTCTGCACTCAAGTTGTAAAAATCCTTTTTTAAATGTTTGGGTTTTTAAAACAAGATGGTCTGAAGCAAGTAATCAGTGTTTGTGGGTGCAGGGGTGAGTTGGGGGGTCAGGACTGGGGTGAGATGAAACACTCATACATTAGGGACTATGGCAGTAAGTGCACCTTTTAAACAATCTGTGAAGAGTATCAGGAGATTTCTGTATCTTTTTTTCAAGTTCATACCCTCTGACCAGTAATTTTACTGCTATGAATCTAAATTTTTAAAATAATCAGAGAAGCAAACAAAGATTTACATATTTATCACAATAATATTTATCAGTTACTTATAATCACAAAAAGATTAGGAACAATACCAAACATTAGGGAAATGGATCATTTTAGAATGAAATATTATGCAGCCATTAAAAACTGTTACAACTGCTACCTGTGACAGAAATGTATAGAATCAAATATCAAGTAAAAAAAAGCAGGATCTACAATTTTAATACACACTTAGCTAAAACTATGATTAGAAAGCAGAGATTTTATATCCTGCTGTTTATTAGTTTTAATATGCGGGAGGGCGCATACCATCTTTATTATTTAGGATTTTCTGTATATAAGATCACATCATCTGCAAACAAATAACTTTACTTTTCCTTTCCAAGTTAGATGCCTTTTGGTTCTTTTTCTTGTCTACCTGCTCTGGCTAGAATTTCCAATGCTATGTTGAACAGAAAAGTGTCATCCTGGTCTTATTCCCCATCTTAGAGGAAAAGCTTGCAGTCTTTCATAACTGAGTATGATGCTCGCTAAGTAGAAGGATTTAAAACCGGCACATAAAAAAGAATTGTTTCCATACTCTAATAATGAACTATGTGAAAACAAAATTATCAAATTGACTCCACTTATGACAGCATCACAAAAAGAGTAAATTACTTAGGAATTGACCACATAAGTCAAAGACTCGTACAGTAAAAACTATAAAACACTGCTAAAAGAATTTAAAGAAAACACAGAGAAAACACATCTTGTGGTCATGGATTGAAAGGCTTATTGCTGTTAAGATGTCAATAATACCCAAAGTAATCTATAAGTTCAGCGCAATCTATATCAAAATTCCAAAGTTTCTAGCTGAAGAAGCATCCATCCTGAAACTCATACGGAACCTCAAGGGAAACCAAGTAGCCAAAATAGTCTTGAAAAAAAACAAAGGTGGAATACTCACAATTCCTGATTTCAAAACTTACTACAAAGCTATACAGTAATCAAAACAGTACGGTACTGGCATAAAGACAGATATACAGACTGATGGGACTACAACAGAGCGCCCAGAAATAAACTCTTGCATATATGATCAAATAATTTTTGCACAAGGTGCCAAGACTATTCAAAGGAAAAAGGAAAGTCTTTTCAATAAATAAAAATAGGAAAACTGGATATCAACAAACAAATGAAAGAAGTTGAACACTCACCTAAAACCATAAGTAAAAATTAGCTCCGAATGGATCAAAGAACTACATGTAAAACCTAAAATAGTGAAACTCCTAGAAGAAAACATACAACAAAAGCTTCACAATGTTGGATTTGGAAATGATTGCTTGGATATGACACCAAGACAGAGGTGACCAAAAAAAAAAAAAAAAAAAGACAAACTGACTGGACCTTATGACTATTTAAGAAAAACTGTGCATCAAAAGACAATGTCTACAGAGTAAAAGGCCAATCCACAAAATGGAAGAAAACGTTTGCAGATCCCATCTGACAAGGGATTAATATTCAGAACATACAGAGAATTCCTAAAACTAAACATAAAACCAACCTGATTCAAAAATGGGCAAAATTTACATAGATATTTCTCCGAGGAAGATAAACAAATACCATATAAGCACAAGAAAAGATGCTCAGTATCATTAATCATTAGATAAATGTAATCAAAACCCCAAGAAGGTACCACCCATTAGGATGGCTATTATCAAAAATTAAAACCAGCAAGTATTGCCAAGAATGTAAAATAGTACAGCTGCTGTGGAAAACAGTATGGCAGTTCCTCAAAAAATTTAAAAACAGAATTACCATATGATCCAGCAATTCCACTTCTTCAGCAATTCCAAAAGAATTGAAAGCATGGTCTCAATGAGATGTATGTACACCCATATGCATAGCACCATTATTCACAATAGCTGAGAGGTGGAAGCAACCTAAGGGTCCCTCAACAGACAAATGAATAAATAAAATGTGGTACATACATACAATGAAATATTATTCAGCCCTACAAATGAAGGAAATTCTGAAAAGGCTACAACATAAATGAACCGTGCAAACATCATGCTAAGTGAAATAAGCCAGTCACAAAAAGACAAATACTGTATGATTCCGGTTATACTGAAGTACTTTGAGTACTCAAAATCATAGAGACTGAAACGAAGATGATAGTTGCCAGGAGCTGGGAAGAAGAAGGAATGGGGAGTTGCTGTTTAATGGGTACAGAGTTTCAGTTCTGTAAGATGGAATAAGTTCTATAGATGGATGATTGTACATACAACACGGTGAATGTATTCAATGCCACTGAACTTTTATACTTAAAAATGATTAGGGTGGAAAATTTTACATTAAGCATATTTTACCACAATTTAAAAAAATTCATTAATTCTATGGTGCAAAAAGAACAGGGAAATACTTTATAAGAAAATATGTCAAAGAAGTAAGCTGGCTATTATTTGGTAATGAAAACAGAATGATTATTATGATTTTCTATTTTATACCATTTAGCATTTTCCAAATTTTTAAATAATGTGCAGGGTTTTTTGCATAAGAAAAAAATGAACTGAATTTTAAAAAGAGGCCTCATGATTAATTACTTATGTGAGGTTAAAAGGTTTTCAAAAGAGGCGCCTGAGTGGCTCTGTGGCTGTGTCTGACTTCAGCTCAGGTCATAATCTCATGGTTCCTGGGTCCGAGCCCTGCATTGGACTGGCTGCTGTCAGAGCAGAACCGGCTTTGGATCCTCTGTCCTGCTCTTTCTGCCCCTCCCCCACTTGTGCACAAACTCTCAAAAATAAACACTAAAAAAAATAGAAAATAAAAGGTTTTCAAAATAAATTTCTAAAATAGTGACAAAAACTATTTTTTAAAGTTTATTTTGAGAGAGAGAGAGAGAGAGAGAGAGAGAGAGAGAGAGAGAGCATGGATGCGCACATGAGAACAGGGGAGGGGCAGAGACAGACAGACAGAGAATCCCAAGCAGGGAGCTCAATATGGGGCTTGATCTCATGAACCACAAGATCATGACCTAAGCCGAAATCAACAGTGAGACACTTAACTGACTAAGCCAGCCAGGTGCCCCTGACAAAAATTATCATTAAACAATATTTCCTAAGATATATTTTCTCCAAAGTCAGTAATTTATGAATATACATTAGGAATTCACCTTGATTTTAATAACTGTCTCTAAGACATGGCAAAGGTTTTCTAAAGTTGTTTATTCTTTACGATACTGAAGCATACTTTTTAGTATTATTTTTACTGCTTCCTACTTTTGAGACTTTTCATACAAAATTCACATGTCAAGTTTTAACCAATTTTTTTTTTTAGGTTTATTTATTTATTTACAGAGACAGAGAGTGCAAGCAGGGAAAGGGCAAAGAGAGATGGAGAGAGAGAATTCCACACAGGTCTCTACTGTCAGCATAGAGCCCAGGGATCAATCTCAGGAACCGTGAGATCATGACTTGAGCTGAAATCGAGAGTTGGACACTTAACCAACTGAGCCACCCAGGCTTCCCTTAACAAATTTTTGAATTAAAGTTTATAAAATAAACATAGGGGCACCTGTGTGGCTTGGTCAGTTAAGTGTCTGACTTCGGCTCAGATCTTGATCTCATGGCTTGTGAGTCCGACCCCTGCAACGGGCTCTGTGCTGACAGCTCAGAGCCTGGAGCCTCTTCAGATTCTGTGTCTTTCTCTCTCTCTCTCTCTCTGCCCCTCCCCTGCTCACACTCTGTCTCCCTCTGTCTCTCAAAAATAAATAAACATTAAAAAAAATTCATAAAATAATAAACATGTTAGTCATGGCTTTAAAATCTTCATGTTAACAATTCAATATACTCATGCAAAAAGTATTTCTTAAAATCTTTCATAGATAAAATTATCTTCTTTGCTGGAGTATTCAAAGTATCTGGCCAAAACTATAGTTCATGGAAAACTATAGTTCATGGATATCATTTTTCATCTTTCGATATTGTAAGTATTTCCTCTTAAAAATATTATACAACTCACTTCATTCTCTCTTTCTCTCCCTACATTTTCTTTTTAACCACTTATCTCTTCAGACTTATAAGGTCTAACTAAAAGAGAAAATGTATAGGCACTACAATTATTAACAAGAAAATCCATTCTTGTAAATATTTATGTCAAAAAATATATGAAAGTATCTACCCTGATGGTAGTTATACCAAATACCTAGAATGACATTTCAATGGCTTTAAAAATATGTCAATATCAATGTAAAAACATTATTTCATTCGAACATATACAGCAAAATGGTTAAACATGATATGGTTTTTTTTCTTAATAAAATTACTTTATTTAGTTAGTATCTTTCTTTTTTGTTGTTGTTTTTTAAGTTTATTTATGTATTTTTTAGTAATTGCTACACCCAACATGGGGCTCAAAATCACGACCCTGAGGTCAAGAGTCACTTGCTCTTCTGACTGAGCCAGCCAGGTATCCTTAGTATGCTTCTTTTACAAAACTCTTCAAACTCTAGCTGAAAATATTGTGAAACCTATTATTTCTTAAATAGAACACATCCTGATATGAATTTTACCTATTACATGAACATATAATTTCACATTAAATATCTGCTATCGTCCACAAAGAATTCACTCAGTTTTTACTAAATTTAACCAAAGGAAAATTACATGCTACTGAATGCTTTATAAAAAGTATCCTCTTATCGTCCACATACATAGTCATTCAGCAAAACTGCTCCCCATGACACTCAAACTAGTCAACTATTTGTTAGTAAGTAACCTTTGACGCAATTTATAGATTTCTCCTAATTGGATGGAATAAACTATCTGTAGACTAAATATGCTAAAAGGGTACTAACAAAAAAGACATATAAAATTGTTTAACAAAATAAAAGCTGTATTTGGATATTTCTGCCAGATACTACAGAGCTTCTTCAGCAATAATCTATAATCACCAAGATAAATCTGAAATTATATTCAATAACTGTTCTTTTAAAACAAACAACTGAAAATGCTTAATGAAACAGGAATAGATCTTACCAATGCAGGCCACTGAATTTGTTTGCTCTTTGATCCCTGAGTCTGGCTAGGGTCGATCCTTCTGGCCCAGATTAAGTGGTATTCCACCAAGAAAGTTGAAAAATCTTCATAAACTTTAACCCACTCTCGTTTATCCCATTCAAGATCATCAAATTCCACATACACCTATAGAAAAAAAAAACAAACATAAAACTCCCTAAGTTTGTGGATACAAAGTATGATATTTTAAAATACAAGCCATGAAGTTGAATTAAAAAAGACATCAACAAATTCATTATTTGAATTAACATTTCTCTTAAAATCATTATTTAACGAATTTTCATTAACCTCATTAGAACTCCCTACTTATTGTATATCAAGAAGTTTATTAAGAAAAGCAAATTACACAATATTAATCAGTCCAGACTGGCTAATTAGTCCTAACTAAAGACATATGAAAAGACTGTGGATACTGATGATTCTAGAAGCAGAGGTTGGGAAATAATAAATATTTTAGGCTTTGCAAATCATATGGTTGGTCTCTGTCACACCTACTTACCTCTGATTTTATAAGTACAAAAGCAGCCATAAATAATATGTAAACAAATGACTTTGGCTTTGTTCCAACAAAACATTACTTAAAAAGACAAGCAGCAGGGCAAGGATGGCTCAACATACGACAATCTATCAGTGTACTATACATTACCAGAATGAAGGAAAAATACTACATGATCATCTTGCTTGACACAGAAAAAGCATTTGACAAGCTTAATACTCTTGCATAATAAAAATACTCCAACTAGGAACAGAAAAAAACTACTCCAACACAATGATGGTAATATTGAAAAACCTACAACTAACAGCATACTGAATGGTGAAAGCCTGAAAGGTTTTCCTCTAAAATAGAAACATGAATGTTTGTATTTGGAAAACCAAAGCAGACTCTTTACATTCATTCATTCAACTCTTTCTTCTCCCATTTTCATCCTTTTTCCATTCACTACCTGAGAAGATCTCTTCATAGAGCTGTCTTCTCTACCACATTATGAGTTTTGTTGGAGGCATTCTTGGTCTTACCCTTCTTCAACCCATCTTCTGCTCCCTTATATGTGAAGTGTTTCACTTCCTCCTCGTTTAAATCCTGTTTGTTCTTCAGACCTCACCCAAGTTCTTCTGGAATGTTTATAACCCCCACTTTGACTCAAACTTACTTTTGAACTCCTACAAGCACTTATTTTTCATATAGTTTATATTAGTGTATAATCAAATTCTGCCCTATATTCAAATAAAATGAGATTATTATTATATTATGGGTGCAAACTCACTGAGGGTTCAGCTGTTACAGTGCCCAGAACAGCGCTGCATACATGCGAAGTACTTAATAATATTAAATATCTCCTGACTCTTGCAATCATTGACTTTTAAACATGGACACAAACTGGTGTATGTTTGATTTTGAGGTCTTTGTGTTGCTGCTCATTAGGAAGCTAGTTAGACATGCTTACCTGTTACAACTGGGAAAAAGGAATACTGTTCAAGGAATTAACATCTATTCCTAGTTATCTATGCCAAGTCAGAGCAGGAGCCCAACAAGAAAGAAGCCAACAAAACTGGTGGCTTCTTCTAAAAACACATCCTAAGGGGTTGAGCTGAGGTCCACCTGGTGCTACGCAGAAGTTTTAAACTATATACCAATATCTCTATCACCTGAAATCTTGCAAGAGTCTTGTAATTAATTACTGAATTGTGGTATAAATGAGTTCTTGGAAACTACAGAAAATTGGGGGCGCCTGAGTGGCTTAATCAGTTAAGCATCTGACTCTTGATACTGGCTCAGGTTGAGATCTCAAGGTAATGGGACTGAGACCTGCACTGTGCTCCATACTGACAATGCAGAGCCTGCTTGGGATTCTCTGTCTCCCTCTCTCTCTGCCCCTCCCCCTCTTGTTCTCTCTCTCTCAAAATAAATAAATAAACATTAAAAAAACATTGCCGAAAACTACAGAAAACTGAAGCAGAAACAATGCTCAGGGAAACCTGGGTAGTATCTTTGCTTTCCCCACATGGGCAATAATATGGTCTTGTTGACAAAATATTTCCATCAAAAACCTAAAGAGCCATGGTTTTAAACATTTCCATATCTAAAGGGCATAAATTCAATGTAAATTCTTCCAGATGCAAAGTCTTTGATATAAAATTAAAATTTTCAGCATGGAGTGAACTTTCTAAACTCATAGTTTATCTTGCATGGACAGTATCACAGACTTTTGGGAATCTGCTAGGACCCTGGGGACAAAAGGAAATGAAATTCTTTTCCTTTGCTGTGTAGCCAACTTACCTTCATATTATCAGGACAGTGAGGCGTTTGAATGTCAATACATACATAGATAGACAGACACTAATAAGCTAGCCTATTATTGTTACATGGATTCTGGCAAAATACATGAGACCCCCTAGGACTTTATTACTTAAAGCAAAACCTACTCATTACTTAAAGCAAAATACCAGTGTGCTGCTTGTGCTGGCTCCTCATGCCTCCCGAGACCCATGGAAAGGTTGCCAAGCACCAAAGGATGAACACCTGTGCACACAGAGAGTTGTGCCATAGGAGAGGAATGCTGATTGTGTGAGTGTGTGTATGTGTGTGGGGAGGGGAGAGTTCCCCCTTTTATATTTTAGTTTTCATTTTGAAAGAGTGTTGCATGCATATGTGAGGGGGGAGGGCAGAGAGAGAGGGAGAGGGAGTGAGGGGGAGGGAGGGAGAGGGGGAGACAGAGGGAGAGAGAGAGAGAGGGAGAGAGGGAGGGAGAGAGGGAGGGAGAGAGGGAGGGAGAGAGGGAGAGGGAGAGAGAGAGGGAGAGAGAGAGGGAGAGAGAGAGGGAGAGAGAGAGGGAGAGAGAGAGGGAGAGAGAGAGGGAGAGAGGGAGGGAGGGAGGGAGGGAGAGAATCTCAAGCAGGCTCTGTGCTGTCAGTGCAGGGCCCAACATGGGGCTTGAACTTACAAACCATGAGATCATGAGCTGGAATGAAGAGTCAGATGCTTAACCAACTGAGCCACCCAGGCATCCCTAAGGGAGAAAAGTTTTTTTAAATAGGCTTCACACCCAGCATGGAGCCCAATGCAGTGCCCAATGCATGGCTTGGACTCACAACCCTGGGATCAAGTTCTGAGCTGAGATCAAGAGTCTGAGGTTTGACTGATTGAGCCACCCAGGCACTCCCCCACCCCAGCTTTTATAATAAGTAGAAGCAAGCCTGCTATTGAAGTTATTACCTCACCCTTCATTGCTGCTCACAACTCTAAGAAATGGCCCTGGTAAAGAGTGGTCAGGTTTTTCCATTCTTGGTATATCTCACAAGAACATGCAGGGATGATCAGTGCCCACATTGGATTTTCTGAACCAATGCAGATACGATTTTGTATCTTGGCTAACCAAATAAGTAATCTAGACTTATGATGTATTGGTATGTATGTAGGGTGAGGTTTGGGGAGACACAGTTTCTTTCCATCAATCTGCAAACCTAACCTATATAAACACTGTACATACTTGGTTGTTTAATTATATGTTACATGTTTTTAATGTGTACTTTTGAGAGAGAGGGAGAGAGAGGGAGAGTGTGCGTGAGCGGGAGAGGGCCAGAAAGACAGGGACATAGGATCCGAAGCAGGCTTCACATAGTGAACGCAGAGTTCATCGCAGGGCTGGAACTCACAAACTGTGAGATCTGACCTGTGTCGAAATCAAGAGTCAGGGGCTTAGCTGACTGAGCCACCCAGGCACCTCTACTTATATGTTACTTTATATTGACTCCCTCCTCATTCACCTCTATTGGGTCCTTCTGTCTGCTTATTTTCCTGTCTTAATAACTAAAAATACAAGATCCCTGAGGGCAAGGATTAGCTCGCCTTTTTTTTTGCATCTCTAGTACCTAGCATGGTGCCTAACAAACTAAAGTGCTCAGTAAATGTTTCTGACTACCCAGCACCATGTAAAACATATCATGAGTACAATTAAATGGCTAATTTGCAAAAGGGGGGGCGGGGGAGGAAGGAAGGAAAGTTCCTACATGCAATATGAATACAGTTGCTTCACTTACTAATTAATCATTGCATTCATAATTATGAAGAAAAAGAAAAGGAAAATTTCACTCAATACACACTTCTGATTGCATATTAGAGCCTATCATTGTGAACACGAAGAATTCAGAAATGAGAGACATACATCAAGAGTTAACAGCTGTGGACATTGTGGTAATTACCATGAGTGAATATGATGTGAGAAAGAGGCTAAGCAAAATAATCATTAAAAATAATTACTTCAGGGGCGCCTGAGTGGCTCAGTCGGTTAAGCGTCCGACTTCAGCTCAGGTCACGATCTCGCGGTCCACGAGTTCGAGCCCCACATCGGGCTCTGGGCTGATGGCTCAGAGCCTGGAGCCTGCTTCCGATTCTGTGTCTCCCTCTCTCTCTGCCCCTCCCCCATTCATGCTCTGTCTCTCTCTGTTTCAAAAATAAATAAAACGTTAAAAAAAATAATAATAATTACTTCAGGGGCGCCTGGGTGGCTCAGTCGGTTAAGCGGCCAACTTCGGCTCAGGTCATGATCTCTCGGTCCGTGAGTTCGAGCCCTGCGTCGGGCTCTGGGATGACAGCTCAGAGCCTGGAGCCTGTTTCAGATTCTGTGTCTCTCTCTCTCTGACCCTCCCCTGTTCATGCTCTGTCTCTCCCTGTCTCAAAAATAAATAAAACGTTAAAAAAAATTTTTTTTTAAATAATTACTTCATAAAAATTTGTGGTAAATGCAGTTTTTAGCCCAAGATATAAAACAGTGATTTCTAAGAACTGGTCACTAGATAATTAAAAGACTGTCACATATCTCTTTTAATACATGTCTTCTACAACAGATCTCAACACGCACAAATTCTCAGTTTTATATGTGCACAGTAACAGGCAACAGAAGAAAAGCAGTCAGACTGTCAAAGGGATCACTAGCAAGATGAAAAAAGTATAAGCAGTAGTCATGCGATGCAGTTTCTGCTATATGTCCCATTAAAATTAACATAACCTTTAAACTTTTCAAACACAAGTATCATCTAAATGAAGAATGTCTCTTTTCTCCTGCATGGGTTGATTGCTTGAACGTGGCAAATAGATTATGGTCCCTTGGTCTGGAGACCTATATTCAACTTACATATATCAAAATAATAGCATATTAAAGCTCAGAGTTATTATTTTTGTCTAAATTGTACTTTCAGCTCTGCCACTTTATTTTAGGGCCTCCAAATAAGCCAAAATCTATCTGCAAAATTACACACTTAATTTGGGAAATAAAGCAGGAATAGTAAAGATATTTGCAAATAAAACTCTACTAATGTACCAATTTGAAAAAAATATTCAGATTGGTATGATGGAACATTTTGGGAATTAAAATTTATCAATAATTATCACAAAATTTTTGAAAGCTCCTAGGAGAATCCCTTATTTTTCTAGAACTATAAGTAAAACAATGACCAATGACTAAGAAAGCTTGTATCCTCTCACAATATGCTGTTTTCACTTATATTTATAAAGAAATTTAAAATTACACTGTTGTCACTGTTAAATCAAATGATAAAAGCAAATTTAGTTATTTTTACCTTGGTATCAATATTATCATACCAACATGGTGCATGATGAGCCTCACCTTCTTATGCACCTAAAAATAAGCGTGACCTACACGATGTCATGTGAGAACTGTGAAGAGTTCCTAGGATTGGTTCTGCCAAAAGCAACAACCAACCATGTGCTAAAACCTCTAGACTCTAAAGAATCTTTTGTGTTAAAAATAAAAGCACTGAACTATGTATTAGCATTCCTCAAATTATAGTCTACATTATAGAAATGTCATTTCATTTTTTTTCTTTTTAAAGTTTATTTATTTTGAGAGAGAGAGTGTGTGTGTGTGCGCACAAGTGTGAGAGGGGCAGAGAGAGAGGAAGAGAATCGCAGGCTCCGCACTGTTAGTACAGAACCCAATGCAGGGCTCAATCTTACCAACTGAGCCAGATCAAGAGTTGGATGCTTAACCAACTGAGCCACTCAGGTACCCCAATATAGAAATGTCATTTGTTTGTATATAAATAAACATTAGGGAAACCAAACAAGCTATGAACAATCATGAACTAATAAGTCACAAATGTCTCACTTTATCAGGGGTCGGTCGTCTCAAAGCTTTTAATGATGCCAATGTTCCCTGTGCATTATTAGTAAGAGTTTTACACCATGAAATTTCCCCCAATTTATTTGTCCATTAAATCTTCATTATGAGATACCTAACAGAATATTGCTCTATAAAATAGCAATATAGGAAAAAATGGACTAGTTTTTCCAGAAAATTCACCTATCTACAAATCTATATAAAGAATTTGGTGGATAACAAATGTGTGTGGGGGGGATGTCCAAAATCTGGTCATTGCTGCCCAAATACTCAAAAATTTAAAATACGATACAAAATTTATGGGGTTTAGAATATAGCACAGTAAACTCCAAAACATTTCCACTGAGAACATAAACACTGTCCTATGCTTTCACAAAACCAGAAACATTTAACCATGGCCTAAAGTTCATACATGTTAAAAATCAGATTACCAAATTAAAAATATAATATGACAGATTAAATTAACTCCCGCTTTAAAAAATAAAGCATATTTATTATAAAAAACAAACTGCAAGTGGATATTTTATATAAAAGTAATCAAATAGAGAAAATATGATAAATTGACACACTTTAAGTAATGCTATTATGAATGGCTTAGAATCATACTTAAGTTTTACAGGGTTTGGAAAAGATTCTGAAAACTAAATAAAATTAAAATCATTTGTTAAATTAAAACGGTCAAAATTAATAGGCACCAAAGGGTGCCTGGGCGGCTCAGTTGCTTGAGCATCAAACTCTTGGATTCTTTTTTTTTTTTTTAATGTTTATTTATTTTTGAGAGAGACAGAGACAGAATGTGAGTGGGTTAGGGGCAGAGAGAGAGGGAGACACAGAATCCAAAGCAGGCTCCAGGCTCTGAGCTGTCAGCACAAAGCCCGATGCGGGGCTCGAGCCCACGAACTGTGAGATCATGACCTGAGCTGAAGTCGGATGCTCAACCGACTGAGCCACCCAGGCTCCCCTAAACTCTTGGTTTCAACTCAGGTCATGATCTCATGGTTCATGAGTTCGAGCCCCACATCAGGCTGTGTGCTGACAGTGCACACACAGCCTGCCTGAGATTCTCTCTCCCTCTCTCCCTCTGCCCCTCTCCCCTGCTCTCTCTCAAAATAAATAAATGAACTTAAAAAAGAAAAAGAAAAAAAGATAAAAGGCACCCATATGAACTAGCCCAAGCTTAAGCAGAAGTAGTGCATTGAGCAATAATCAACAATTCTAAGAATTATTCTAAAGAAACTAGTTGCTCTTTTTTTTTTTAATTGGTTGATCTTAAAAAATAATGAACTAAAAGTCTGAAATTAAACCTGGGAAACATTCTGGTATAATCCAAGGTATAAACAATTTGAAACAATAGAAGTGGCTTCTGAATTAATGATTCTGCCCCAAGATTAAGATTTAAAATTATATTTTCTTAACATTTTCAGAAGGTGTTAGAGTCTCCTTTAGTTATAAAAATCAACACCATTTGACTTTATGAGTACATGGAGAGCCCCAAAATACAGAAGGGGCCTACACAGCGTAGGTGCTATAAATTGGCATATAGTTCACAGTAATCTGGTTTCAGGAATGCACGGACCATATTCTTCATTTATCCAGAGGTCACTTACTTACTTAACTATCAGCTGCATAGCCAAAACTTCAGAAGCAAGCACAAACATCTCTGAATAGTCCTAAATAGTAAACATCAAAGATCCAAACACTAGAGTGGAAGATCCCAATCCCATCCATGTCTGTGAAGAGAAAAACCTTTAATAGGCACAAGGCTGCAAACCTTGCAGCAGCAATCTAGAAAAAGCCTCAAAAGATGAAAAGAAGCAAATAGAATAAAGGACAGACATCCTTTGGAGGCTTAAGAAGCATTTACCTTGACCTAGGTCTCATTCTACTTTATATGGGGCAAGGGAAGGAGGTTAGTGACTAGATATAAAAAGCTGGATTTTTGTTCTACTGGCTTTTTCCATTAAATATAAGGAAGGTAGCTACACGCTCTCTGGAAATCATAGCTCCCCATAATTCTCTCTAGAGACCTTAGGGCAATAAGAATTATGTATATTTATGTGGTATGTGTGTGTATACACACACACACACACACACACACACACACACACACACACACACACACACAATGGAGTATTACTCGGCAATCAAAAAGAATGAAATCTTGTCATTTGCAACTACATGGATGGAAGTAGAGGGTATTATGCTAAGCGAAATTAGCCACAGAAAGACAAATATATGACTTCACTCATATGAGCACTTTAAGACACAGAACAGATGAACACAAAGGAAGAGAAGCAACAATATAAAAACGGAGGGGGACAGAACATAAGAGACTCTTAAATATGGAGAACAAACAGAGGGTTACTAGAGGAATTGTGAGGGGGGGGACGGGCTAAATGGGTAAGGGCCATTAAGGATTCTACCCCTGAAATCATTGTTGCACTATATGCTAACTAACTTGGATGTAAATTTAAAAACATTTTTAAAAATAATAACAACAAAAAAGAATTATGTATCTTTAAATAGGTAAGCAGCACCCATCCTTTCTCTGACTCCCAAGTACAGAGGAGGAAAGGTCTTTCAAACATGTTAACAAAGGACATTTATTTGCCATTCACATCATTAATTAGAAATGCTTATCCAAACAAAACTAAAGTTCAACTAAGTAATATTTTTATTGTGATGAAATATATATAACATAAAACTTGCCATTTCAGGCATTTTTTAAGCATACAATTCAGTGGTATTACACTCAAAATGTTATAGAACCTACTACAATCTAGACCCAAAACTTTATCATCACAAAGAGAAACTTTTTATCTGTTAAGCAATAAATCCCCTTACCCTCTTCCCCAGTCCTTTGGTAACCTCTAATCTTACTTTCAGATATATGAATTTGCCTATTCTGCATATTTCATATAAATGGAAACATACACTGTTTGTCCCTTTGTGTCTGGAATATTTAGCTTAGCAGAATGTTTTCAAGGTTCATCCATGTTATAACATATATCAGAACTTCATTCCTTTTTATGGCTGAATAATATTCTATTACATGTATATGCCACATTTTATTCATTGATCTGCTGATGAACACTTGGGTTGTTTTTACATTTTGGCCGTTATGAATAATGTAGCAGTGAAAACTGGCATATTTCCCTGACTTCCTGTTTTCAACTATTTGGGGGTATATATCTAAACGTGGAATTATTGAATCATATGGTAAATTCTATGTTTAATTTTCTGAAGAACCAATAAACTATTCTACACAGTAGCTGCACTATTTTGCACTCCCATCAGCAATCTATGAGGGTTCCAATCTCTCCACATCCTTGCCAACACTTGCTATTTTCTCTTTTTTTATTTTTTATTATAGTCATCCTAGCAGGTGTAATTTAACCTTTTAATAACTAAATCTTGCATTTTATGTAGTTATATTAAATTTGCCGTGGTGAACTAAAAATGTAAGTACAATTCTATAGAGGAATCCAGTATGTATTCACACCAATATATTACTAGAATGATAATCATAACAAGTGAAATTAAAGTACATATGATGGCATATAAGTCTAGGTTCTAAAAGTTATAAAGTCTGGAGATCACAGGGATAATCTTTCATCTCCCAAGGGGCATTCAAACCTATTATTGATAATGGTAATTAAGGCAATACCAGTAACAATAAAAACATCTAACATTTCAACAGTGTTTAATTTTTGCCAGGCACCTATATTAAATCATTTGATCATCACACAACCACCTATAAGATTACTAGTATTATTGATAATGGTAACAAAAGTAATACCAATGACTACAATAAAAGAAAAAAACCCAGCTAACATGTGAATAGTGCCTACTATATGCCAGGTACATATATTAAGCTATTTGATCATTACATATACCCAGTAAATAGTTATTATTAACAACTTTTCAAAATGTGGAAGCTAAAATATAGAAATTACTTGCCCAAGGCCAAGCAACTAATAAATGATGGAGTCAATGAAAACACTGAAATAGCTCATAAGAGGCCTAACAGTCATAGCAGCATAGTCCCCAAAGCATATACACAGCATATGATAAATTACTGAATATAAAGTTTGAATAGCTGATTCTTTTTCGGCTTAAAGGTCAAAGACCACACACTTAAAATGGCCCTGAGATTTTCCACACTGAGTCTGTAAGTTAGATTCCGGGGGGGGGGGGGGGGGGGGGGGGGCGGTAAGGGCAAAAATGGGAAATGATGGTCATATGAAGATATAAGCAGCAAAATTAAAAAGAGAGACTAAATTTTGATTTCAATATCCATAATGTGAACTCCTTTCTATGAATCACTTGCCTAATAACTTTTTACAAGACTACTTGGTGAACAATAAGATGTATCAAGAATTACAAACTATTCAAAGATGTTTAAGTTTCAATTACCTTCTTTACATCTAATGAAAAGAATTATATTCCTGACCTGTCACCAAAGTTCCTATTTTATTACAAAATCAATATATATATATATACACACTGCTATCTTTTGAATAAATTATATATAGTATTTAATGTAATATCATTGATGATGATGATGATTGTCTTATTCGGCTTGGGCAGTCATAACAAAATACCATATATCAGGTTGGCTTAAACAAGAGAAATGTATTTTCTCAGAGTTTCAGAAGCTGTCTGAATTCAAGGTGCCAGCGTGGTGGGTTCATGGAGAGGACTTTCTCCTTAAGTTGCAGACAAGTTGTCTTCTCAGTTTGTGCTCACATAACCTTTTCTTCTTGGAAGTGGGGAGACAGAGAAGCTCTCTGCTGTCTCTTATTAAGGCACTAATTCAATCAAGAGAGGCCCCTCCCTCCTAACCCTAATTATCTCCCAAACACCCATCCCAGATACCATCACAATGGGGGTTAGAATTTTGTAACATGAAATACTGAGTCCATAACAACAGTAATGGCAGCATAAACTGTCATTGGGAGTACTTACAATGTGTCAGGCAAGGTTTTACAGAAGGGAATACTAAGGCATAGAGAAATTGAGCAACTTAACAGCTTTTGGGCAATTATGTAAATAATGATACACACATGAAAACACCTAAGTTTAGACTTCTCTTTTTTTCAGTAGCTCCACCTAACAAACTAAGAACTGCTGAATGGCTCAGGAGGAGGAAAACCATCAAGTTCAGTTCTTTCTTAGCGTAAGGTGGCTTGACAGACAAAACAGTAATTTCTAGACATTTGAAAAAGTGAAGGAGTGAAGCAGCCTGACCAAACAAGAAGGAAAGAGCCTTCCAGAATCTCAAATTCTGAGAATGCTTTTAAAGCACGGGAGTAAAATCAATAAATAGAGCTTTTCTATATAAGAAAAAAGGGATACCTGGGGAGTAGTTTACAAATCTGAAGGCATGAGGATGCAACGAAAAGAGTTTAAAGGAGTGGGACAGCAACCAAAAAACAATCTGAGGAAGAAAAATCCAAGTTAAATGCAAAGTCCTGAATATTACAAATGCTTGTTAATAAATCCCCAACATAATTTATTTAGAAAAAATCTCAAATTCTGATTTTGATCTTTTGAGGCATGATTAGAGATTATGCTAAGGATATACTGTTTCTACAGAAAAGAGGTCAAATGCATAAGCTCCCATAATGTAAATATAATTCCAATTCCTAGGAGCGTTTAAAAAAATTTTTTAATGTTTATTTATTTTTGAGAAAGAGAGAGAAACAGAATGTAAGCGGGGGAGAGGCAGAGAGAGAGGGAGACACAGAATCCAAAGCAGGCTCCAGGCTCCGAGCTGTCAGCACAGAGCCTGATGCAGAGCTTGAACTCACAAACTATAAGATCATGACCTGAGCTGAAGTTGGACACTTAACCGACTGAGCCACCCAGGCACCCCAAACCTTTTTTATCTTCTTTATTTCCCTTTCTTTTCCTTCTTTCTTCCTTTTCTTTCTTTTCTTTTTAATTTTTAATGTTTATTTATTTTTGAGAGAGAGAGAGACAGCATGAGCAAGGGAGGGACAAAGAAAGGGAGGGAGACACAGAATCCAAAGCAGGCTGCAGATTCTGAGCTGTCAGCACAGAGCCCCATGTGGAGCTCGAACCCATGGACTGTGAGATCATGACCTGAGCTGAAGGTGGACACTTAACTGACTGAGCCACCCAGACGCCCCTATAAAGTCTCATATGCTTTTTAGGGTAAAAGATAGAAGAATGAAATAGCAATCTCAAATGTAGGCCGCCACCTAGTATGTTGGTAGGGCAAAAATTTCTATAATTATACCACATTATCATGGCACAGGTTGATTCCAGGATTTTTCCCTTGAGAGAAAGGAAGGAAAAACCCCAGTTAGGGAGTCCTCTGACATATCCACTTTCAGCTTTCCCTCCTTTTTGCTTTTAAAAGGAAAATGTGGGAATAGAGGTAAGGGTGAGGAAAGACATATAAAATCACTAAACAATAAATAAAAACACTGAAAACTAAGATTAAATATACATATACTATTCACTCCCTAAATGCCATATAATTGTTAATGAAGCAGCTTTGGTGGGAAGAGAATATATTAACAGAGAAGCAGGACATAAATCTTGGGTCCCAGAAAGTTTAGAATATGGAACCCTATCTCTAAGCTTGCAAATGTTCTATTTCCAGGGATCTCTTAGAATGTATATCAAATTTTCCATGAGAAATTAATGGTGACTTTTCATAATAGGCACAAGGGGGCACTGAAGCACAAAGTATTGAGTATGTCTTCTAATATACCTCAGGACTTACCCTAGGATTGGGGGGTTATGGAGGGGGTAGGAGACAGCTGGAATGTATACTATATCTCCATTTCATAAAATTTCTATTGTTAGTTGAAGAAAGACTTTACAAAACTGGATCTAAATGTACACATTTTTTCAGCAATCAAATTCATGGAATGAGTGTTTCCTTCTATCAAACCTTATTAACAGGAATTGCTCTGATCTCTTAATTCTTATTAGGTCAACTGTAATTCATGAATTTAATAAATAACACAAAGTCCTTCAAATGAAAATCACTACTATTTACTGATCTCACCTTTCATTTACTTACTTTTATTAATGTTTATTTTTGAGAAACAGAACATGAGCGGGGGAGGGGCAGAGAAAGGGAGACAGAGCAGGCTCCAGGCTCTGAGCTGTCAGCTCAAACCCAGGAACCACGAGGTCATGACCTGAGTCAAAGTCGAAGCTTAACCAACTGAGCCACCCAAAAGCCCCTGATCTCACCTTTTAATCTATGGGTCTTTACCACAAGAGAGTGAAATCTACAAATATAAATTCATAAACAATTCGTCAATTATTTAGTATGCTGGATTAACGCCTCCAATTTTATATACATATAGGCATATACCTCATTTTATTACACTTCACTTTATTGTACTTCACAGATATTGCCTTTTTTTTTTTTTTTTGGTAAAGCAAAAGTGAAGGTTTGTGGCAACCCTGAGTAAGAACAAGTCTACTGATGTCATTTTTCCAACAGCATTTGCTCACTTCACATCTCTGTCACATTTTGGTAATTGTCTCAATATTTCTAACTTTTTCATTAATATTGTATTTGTTATAGCAATCTGTGGTAAGTGACCTTTGATGTCACTAGCATTAACAGTTTTGGGGCACCACAAACTCACACCATATAAAATAGCGAACATAATAAATGTCTTGTAGGTTCTGAGTGCTCCACCAACCAGCCATTTCCCTATCTCTCTCCCTCTCTTCAGGTCCCCCTATTCCCTGAGACACAATAATACTCAAATTAGGCCAAATAATAATCCTGCAATGGCCTCTAAGTGTTCAAGTGAAAAGACGTCACTCACCTCTCACTTTATTTTTATTTTTTAACGTTTATTTATTTTTGAGACAGAGAGAGACAAAGCATGAATGGGGAAAGGTCAGAGAGAGAGAGGGAGACACAGAATCTGAAACAAGCTCCAGGCTCTGAGCTGTCAGCACAGAGCCTGACACGGGGCTCGAACTCACAAACTGAGATCATGACCTGAGCAGAAGTCGGACACTTAACCAACTGAGCTACCCAGGCGCCCCTCACCTCTCACTTTAAATCAAAAGTTTGAAGTGATTAAGCTTAGCTAGAAAGCCGAAAACCAGCACAG
The DNA here is from genome assembly GCF_024362965.1 of Panthera pardus. Lineage (NCBI taxonomy): Eukaryota > Metazoa > Chordata > Mammalia > Carnivora > Felidae > Panthera > Panthera pardus. The sequence continues at coordinate 24,571,029 of NW_026526788.1, forward strand.
GCCAAAAAAGCTAGACCTCCTGTGCCAGTCAGCCAAGTTGTGAATGCAAAGGAAAAGTTCCTGAAGGAAATTAATAAAAATGCCACTCCAGTGAACACATTAATAATAGAGCAAAACATCCTTAATTGCAGATACGGAGAAAGTTTTAGTGGTCTGAATAGAAAATCAAACCAGCTACAACATTCCCTTAAGCCAAAGCCTAATCCAGAGCAAGGCCCTAACTCTCTTCAACTCTAATTAAGGCTGAGAGAAGTGAGGAAACTGCAGAAGACAAGTTTGAAGCTTGCAGAGGTTGGTTCGTGAGGTTTAAGTAGTCAGAACAAAAAAGTACAAGATAAAGGAAGCAGCAAGAACTAATGTAGAGGAATATGGCAAGTTTAAAGATGATCTAGCTAAGATAATTAAGGAAGGTGGCTACACTAAACAACAGATTTTCAATGAAAGCAAAACAGCCTTCTATTGGTAAAGATGCCATCTAAGACTTTCATAGCTACAGAAGGTTCCAAGAACAGGCTGATTCGTGTTAGGGGCTAATGCAGCTAGTGACTAAATTGAAGCCAATGCTCATTTACCATTCTGAAAATCTTAGGGTCCTTAAAAATTATGCTAAATCTACTTTGCCTGTGCTCTATAAATGGAACAGCCTGGATGATAGCACATCTGTTTACAACATGGTTTACTGTATTTTAAGCCCACTCATTGAGACCTACTGCTCAGAAAAAAATTTCCCTTCAAAATGTTACTGCTCACTGACAATGAACCTGGTCATCCAAGAGCTCTAATGGAGAAACACCAGATTAATGTTGTTTTCATACTTGTTAACATAATATCCAGGAGTCAATTTGACTTTCAAGTCTTACTATTTAAGAAATACATTTCATAAGGCTATAGCTGCCACAGATGATGATTGCTCTCATGAATCTAAACAAGTAAATGGAAAACCTTCTGGAAAGGATTCACCATTCTAGATGCCATTAAATACATCTGTGATTTATGGAAAGAGGTCAAAATATCAACATTAACAGGAGTTTAGTTGATTCCAACCCTCATGGATGACTTTGAGGGGCTCAAGACTTCACCTGAAGAAGTTAACTGCAGATGTGGCAGAAACAAAAAGAACTTACAAGGGAAACCTGACAATGGGACTGAATTGCTGCAATCTCCTGATAAAACTGAATGAATGAGGGGTTGCTTCTTATGGATAAGCAAAGTAGTTTCTTGAGTTGTTATATACTCCTGGGGAAGAAGCTGTGAAGATTACTGAAATGACAACAAAGGATTTAGGATATTCATGAACCTAGTTAAGAAAACAACAGCAGGGTTTGAGAGGACTTCAATTCTGAAAGAAGTTCTACAATCAGTAAACTGTTATCAAACAATATCACATGCTAGAGAAATCATTCCTGAAAGGGTCAATAAATGCAGCAAATTTCATTACCTTAAGAAATTGCCACAGTCACCCAACCTTCAGGAATCACCACCTATCAGTCAGCAACCATCAACAACAAGGCAAGACCCTCTACCAGCAAAAAGATAACTACCTAAAAGCTCACATGATGGTAGGCATTTTTTTAGCAATAAAGTGTTTTAAAAGTAAGGCAATACATTGTTTTTTTTTTTTAAGACATAATGCTATTACACACTTACTAGACTATAAAGTAAACATAACTTTTATATGCACTGGGAAACCAAAAACTTCATTGGATTCATTGTATTGCAGTATCTACTTTATTGTAGTGATCTAGAATTGAACCCACAATATCTGAGAGGTATGCTTATATATGAAAAGCTATTTTGAAAAATCTAATTTTTTTGTAGAGACAATAACATAATGGATTCCCATGTGCCCATTACCCAGCTTCAACAATGTTTATCTCATGGTCAATCTTGTTTCAACTAAAAAAAAAAAATTATTAATCCATTATCAGTCAGCATTCAAGTTTCCCAGCATGGGCCTTTTTTTCCTTTTCCATTTGTTCAAATTAAGATCATAGTAGTACCACATATTCCAACTCATTGACATGAAATTTACATTTCTTTTTATCTATAAGGTTTCATTTACCTCTTTTCCTCCTGAAACTTCTTTGTTAAAGAAATAAAGTCGCTTGTCCCATGTAGTCTTCAAGTATCTGAATTTTGTGGACTATACCCCTGTGACATTTTTAAACATGTTTCTCTGTCCACGTAATTTTTTGTAATTGTCGAAGTTAGAGTCTTAATCAAATTCAGAATTGATAAAGAAGACAACCTCATACACGGTACTGTGTTTTTCATTAAGGGGCATACACATATTGCCTTGTATCTGTGATAATAACAGCCAATGATGAACAATGCCTAAATACATTTCATTGAGAGCTACAAAAAAGTGACATTCTACTTTTATCATTCCTTCATTATTTACTATCTGTAATGTGCCTATTAAGTGAAAATTCTATCAAATCTTTGGTTTCCAAAAGGTAGTTTGTTTAGAAAAGGAAGAATAAATGCTTGTTTTTTAAGAGTTTTTGAAAAAAAATGAGTTGGTATCCTAACCTCCCAGAATGGTAAACAATGAGAACACATTTTTTAGGGGAGGGATCATTACAAACTTTTGGATTTAAATAAATGTAGTATGCTTCAAATTAACTGCAGTTGGTTATTTCTATTAGTGTCAAATTTTCCCATCTTGACCAATGAGAGACTCTTCAATTAGTTTCTGAGTCTTTTAGACACGGACTTAGCAGTCTTTAACAGCTTTCTTGCTTCTGGTATAACAAAATATTCCAGGATCATCTTATCCATCTCCTGACCCAAACCTGAAACCAACCACATACCCAAGGAACATTGTACTTTTCAACGGGAATCAGCATTACTCAGAGACAACAGTCTGGATTCTAAGGAGTGCTCATTACTCCAGGGTTTGTCATTTTATCTATCTAGACCTTATATAGTGATAAGAGTTAGTATGACTTGATACTGAAAAACTTCTATAGTATTTTTTTTAAATTGTGTTGTTCTTATATTTCTATGTCTTTCTTCTCCCATACTGTAATTCTTGTTATACAATGCCACCAACACAAATTCATTTGCCTTGTTGTACAATATACATACAACAGTTTAGGAATAATAATACCAACACTATGATTAATGAAAACCATATAAGGTTTTTATATTGTTCTTATATCTTCAGGGTATAATCCACCAGGCATGTATAATCAAATTGTTTTAAAGTCACTTAAAATAGTTCCTTCCTATAATTATACCACTTAGGCTTCTTTGTTTCATTTTGCTTTCACTTTTAGTTTTTTAAGTTTATTTATTTTGAGAGAGAGCGAGCAAGCGGGGGAAGGGGCAGAGAGAGAGAAGAGAGAGAATCCCAGGCAGGGTCTGCACTCCCCACAGATTCCGATGCAGGATTCTGTCTCCTGAACCATGAGACTACAACCTGAGCTAAAATCAAGAGATGGATGCTCAACCAACTGAGCCACCCAGGCACCCCTAGTTTTTTTTTGTTGTTTTTTTTTTAATGATTAAAACTTGTTTTAGAATTATGTACATTTACATAGTTTCAAAATCATACCTAGAAATCAAGGTACTGTATATTCATAGAACTTTAGCTATTCCCTCTATCCTTGTTCCCTAAAATGGGTTAGTTTTTTTTATTAATTCCTAAATTTAAAAAATAAAAGTAGACGGGGTGGCTGGGTGGCTCAGCCGGTTAAGTGTACAACTCTTGGTTTTGGCTCAGGTCATGATCTCATGGTTTTTGAGTTCAAGCCCTGCATCGGGATCTGTGCTGACAGTGTGAAGCCTGCTTGGGATTCTCTCTCTCCCTCCAAATAAATAAACTTAAAATAAAATTTTAAAAACTTCTTAAAAAATAAATAAAAGTAGAAAGGTACACACACAAATATATTTAATTAGATACACAGTAACATTCTTTATGAACTTTTCTATATCTTATTACTTTTGCTGCATAATATGTATTGGCCATCATGGCATAGAAGATGCTCCCCATTTGCTTTTACACCCACACAATACTCTATTGGGTAAATGAACCACACTTTATTCAGTCAGAAACCTACTGATGAATACCGTGTCCTTTCAGTCTTTTGCTATTTAGACAGTGCTACAATGAATGTAGCCTTGTGCATGCCATTTTGTATTTATGCCAATCTATGTTTGAGATATATTCCTAGAAGATTTACTAGATCAAAGAGTAAATGAGTATTTAACTTAGCTAGATGTTGTCAAATTCCCAATACACAAGGTTGTAATATTTTGTATTCCAATAGACAATGTGTGAGAGAGTGCCTATTCCTCCAGTCTCAGCAAATGGATATGTTGCTGATTTGAAAGAAGGGGGGGTGCGGGGAGGAGCACCTGGGTGGCCCAGTCAGTTGGGGGTCTGACTTCAGCTCAGGTCATGATCTCACAGTTTGTGGGTCTGAGCCCATCAGACTCACAGCTGTCAGAGCAGAGCCAGCTTCAGATCCTCTGCCTACCTCCCCCCACTCCCGCCCCTCCCCAGCTTGTGCACTCACTCGCTCTCTCTCAAAAATAAACAGATATTAAGAAAAAAATTTATATAAAAAAAAAAGGAGAGGGGAGAAAGAATCTGATGAAGATTATCACCTAAGGGCAGTTTTATTCACATTTATATGCTATTTCATTGATCTAATCTTATTTTTATTTCCTGCCTTGTTCTTAGTTTGGGTTTTATTTGCATTTCTTTTTCTCTCTTAAGGTAAACCCTTGGGTCACTGATTTTTAGGTTCCTTCTTTCCTTTTTTTTTTTTTTTTTTTTAAATTTTTTTTTTAACGTTTATTTTTGAGACAGAGAGAGACAGAGTATGAACAGGGGAGGGATAGAGAGAGAGGGAGACACAGAATCTGAAATGGGCTCCAGGCTCTGAGCTGTCAGCACAGAGCCCGACGCGGGGCTCGAACTCACGGACCGTGAGATCATGACCTGAGCCGAAGTCAGACGCTTAACCAACTGAGCCACCCAGGCGCCCCAGGTTCCTTCTTTTCTAATAGAAGCATTTAAAGATATAAATTTCTCTCTCAACCCTGAAGATGCAACTACACATTCTGATATACTGCATTTTCATTATCATTCAGTTCAAAATGTTTAATTTCCCTTTTCTTCTTTGACCCACAAATTGTCTAGAAGTGTACTGTTTAATACCCAAACATTTGAATTTTTCCCCTAGCCATCATACTGTTATTAATTTCTTATTTAACTCCACTATGGTTCAAGAAAATAGTCCTGTATTATTTCCTTTTAAATTTATTTAGAATTGTTTCGTGACCCAGCATATGGTCTCTTTTGATGAATATACCATGCGCACTTGAAAATAACATGTATTATTACAGCATGAAATGTAGTGCTATATAAATGTCAATTAAATCAAGATGAATGATGATGTTTTTCAAATCTTCAATGTCTTTGCTGTTTTTTTATGTAGTTGTTCTACCAACGCTTTGGGAAGAGTGTTAAAATTTCCAACTATGGCTGTAAAGTTGCCTATATGTAATTTATATATTTCTGTAAAATTCTACTTCATGTATTTTGAAGTTATACTGTCAGGTGCACACATATTTGTCATTGTTACATCAGAATTGTGACCAAGAGGCAGTACATAGATATGAAAAGAAACAGCAACTACATTAACACTTGTTCTAGGTCTGTTTTTTAGGAAATTCAATCCAAAAGTATGAGTCATTGCTATTTATTAGTTGCAATGGATCAGGATCAATATGATATAGTTCTTATTTCCAAAGAGACTTACAATCATATTTCAAAAGCATTGCAATAAATATCTAGACAGTAATCCTTATAAAAATACCACAGTATGGATCCTTAAATTCAATTTTTACATAATATATGTATATACATTCTTTCAATTCATTTTTAGATCTAAATTCTCTCAATTCACCCAACAAAGTAGATATTACATACATTTTATAGTTGAGAGAGGTAAAACCCAGAAAGACTGAGTGATTTATCCAATATCACACAGTTAACATTTGGCAGAGCCAGAACTCAAACCTGAGTCTACTTTTGCAATATCACACACTGCTCAAAAGGAAGAGAGTATTCAACAATGTGGATGGAAGGCCAAAAAGCAAAGTTACAGTTTTTAATTGTATAAATATGGATAATTCTAGTAAGAAATGGGAGATATTACCTATGAAAGTATGAATTCTATTAGTAAAAGTAATATCAATATCTTATTTCTCAGGACCTAAAATACCTGGGGAATTTAATAAATGTCAGTGTACTGAATAAATGAAGTTGATGAGTGAGAGAAACAATATGGCTATTACAGAGTTTTCTGATTTTAAAGGACATATATAAATAATGGAAGGAGGGAAATGTAACTAATATATATGAATTAATATCATAAACCTTATTTATAATATTGCAGAATAGACTAAATTTTATAAGTAATACAAAGGAAAACCAAACAAGCCTACTGGTTGTATAAATGTAAGAGGACGAACTAAGAAGAAACAAGAATATTGCATGGGAAAGATGATGTAATGTTAACAGATGCAGAGAGAATAAAGAACTACTCACACCTCCTCTTTTGCATCCATCTTCTCCACCAAGGAGAATTGAGTAGAAAACTGGAAAAGGTAGAAGAAACATAGTTAAAAAGTAAATGAAGTTGAAATGAGAAAAGAAGACAGTAAGAGAATACCTAGCTAACTTTTTAAATTAGTTTTTGCCTACACTGCTGTCTACAGGTCTGAATTAGACATGCAACTCTAATGTGTGTAATATGTAAAACATCATAGGAAAATAAGTTCTAAAATGCACTGGTTTGGGAAATGGAGAAACTTTTTTTTTAAGAAAATTATTTATCAAAGAAAGACCCTTGAGTTGAAAAGGCTCTTGACAATCCATTTATGTTGATCTATATCCAAAGTACAAAAATTGTTATTTACAAGTTGGATTATAAGCACTAAAAAAGAAAAAGGTCACACCAAGAGCAAATTTTATTTCACTACAGTGATCCTAAATTTTTTCTTCATTGATAAAGTTCTTCTTTTTAGAGAGGCTAGTGTAGCTAATACACTAAATTTTTAAAATTATAATATTGTAGAAAAAGATCCTGAATATACTTTTGAATGAAAGAAAAAATATATAAACTCATAGCTGGATTAAAAAAACATAATTGACAGTATTAACCAAGAACTAAAGTAAAACTGATTGAATGCCTTCAAAAGTAATGCATAGGGCTCTAACCTCACACTTCAATCAAGATACTTAGCTGACTCAATAGGATGCAAAGGAAAATAACACACTGGATGACAAAATTAAGATTCCAAAAAATTTCAACAGACTGGAAAAATGAGCAGAATCAACTAATATTAAAATAATAGCAATAGTAGTGATAGTCGACTTCATGAAATAAAAGAAGGCTAAGCTAAGGTCAAAATTTGGGAAAGCTGATAAACACTCCAATTTATAAGACAGAAACCGACAATGGCTCAATATTGGTTGACAGGAAAGTAGGGCTACCAAGAATGATACTGTCTGTTTAAGCAGCAGCTAGACACACAGATCTCTTCATGGCTAGCAACTGCCTCCTTTCTCTCTTTGTAGAAAAGGGAGGTTTTTCTCCTAGAAAAAGGTTATTACAGGGTCTCTGAATAGAGGAGCATATATTAAAGCAAACTGAAGGCAGAGATTACTACTGACAGGAAAATCAAGTGGAAGTTTACATTCTGAAATATGCTGAGAACCAAACCCCTCCTGCAACACCTAGTTTTGTTTGTTTACCTCAATAGGTACAAACTTTGAGAAGGAAAAGATTGGTAGATACCTCTGGGAAACTTGAGCAGTTTAACATACAACATAGCTAAATATACAGACATTAGGTGTTTCCTAAAAAAGCAGCATGATCTCCAAACTATAAAATACAGTTACCAAAACTTGCTCATGTGGCCCAGAGTTCCCAGTGTACTTTTTAAGTGTTAAACTACTAAATCTGAGAAGTCAGAAAGAATCATCATATATTTCATGTGAGGAAAATGTCAAATTTAAAACACAGGAACTAAATTACACATAGAGAAAAAAGTAACCGGAAGACGACAAGATTCTGAAGGGAGAAGAAAACAAAACCTTAATATTAATATTCTCAATAAGATAAATGTAACAATCAAAATACAGAAATAGGAAGTTATCAAAAAATAACTTTGTGGGAAAACAAAAACATTTTAGGAAATTAAACTGTGATGGAAGAAATGAAAAAAACTCAATAGAAGGTTTACAATATAAAGTTGTAGGGGCGCCTTGGTAGCTCGGTTGGTTAAGCATCTTTGTGTCAGGTCATGATCTCACAGTTTGTGGGTTCCAGCTCTAAGTCAGGCTCTGTACTTACAGCTCAGAGCCTGAAGCCTGCTTTGGATTCTGTGTTTCCCTCTCTCTCTACCCCTCCCCCACTCATATTCTGCCTCTTTCTCTCTCTCTCAAAAATAAATAAAAACATTAAAAAAAAGAATACAGACTTGTAAAAATTTCCCCACTAACCAGAACAAATACAATATAGGAGAGAAAAGATATGATAAAAAGGGGACCAATGGGGGTCCCATATCCCAAACAAAAGTTCTGGAAAAAAGAGAGAGAGGAAAAAAAAAACAAAAAAAAACAATTCAAGATTTCCCAGAACTGAAACTCAAAGTTCCCAAACTAAAAAGTAACTCCTAAAAAGCTAATAAGCATTCAGATGAAGAGATGTACATCTAGGAATGTCATTGTATAATTTCAAAGCACAATTAAAAGAGAAGATCCCACATACTTCTTTCATATAAAAGATTAAAAAGTAAAGTTGCATGACTTCTCAAAGCAACAACAGAATCTGAAAGACAATACATGAGTGCTTTCAAAATTTTGAGGAAAAGTCACTTCCAATCTCTAATCTAGAATTCTATATCCACTCACATATGAGTCAAGTTTGAGCTTAAAACACAGATCCTTTCAGGGAGCGTGGCTGGCTCAGTCAGTACAGCATGTGACTCTTCACCTCAGGGTTGTAAATTCAAGCCTGATGTTGAATGTAGAGATTACTTGAAAAAATAAAATCTTAAAAAATATATATATAGATCCTTTCAAATGAACAGGCCACCAAAAAATGTGCAGACAATCTTTTTTTTTTTTTTTCTCTTTTTTTAAGTAGGCTACATACCCAACATGGGCCTTGAACTCATGACCCTGAGGCCAAGAGTTGCATGCTCTGCACTCTACCAACTGAGCTAGCCAGGTGCCCCAGCAGGCAATACTTTTTAAAGAGATTAATGAATGATATATTCCACCAATATTAGAGAATAAACCAAGACATGGAATACAGGATAAGAATCCAATTAAAAAAAAAAGAAAAAGAAAAAAAAGAAATACCAGTATGATGGCAAAACAAGATTACAAGAGGTCTGGAGAGTCCACATATAAAGTCACCAGAAAAGATTACATAAAGAAGATAAAATGGATAGGATACCTAATATACATACTTGAATGTACTAAAAATACTTCACATAATTTGAGGACTCTGTAATTAAATTAGTGACAAGTACATTGGAAACTAAATAAAGGAAATGCAGGACTATTACTATGTAATATATAAAATATCTCCCCCCAGATTAAGTCAATATATAGTAAGTAGGCAACCAAAAACAGTGTTTATACGTCATGATAATATAAATATCAGGTATCCATCTAATCAAAATTATAATTTTATCATAAGTATGGTAGGATACAGGTTTATCTAGTTTTTACATTTTTTATCTAATCTTGATATTTTAGAAAAACAATTTTCATTTACTTATTTTTTAAAAAATGTTTATTTTGAGAGAGAGAGCCAGCATGAGCGGGGGAGAGGGAGGGGGAGGGGGAAGGGGGGAGAGGGAGAGGGGGAGAGGGGGAGGGAGAGGGGGGGAGAGGGGGAGAGGGGGAGAGGGGGAGAGGGGGAGAGGGGGAGAGGGGGAGAGGGGGAGAGGGAGAGGGAATCCCAAGCAGGCTCTGTGCTGACAGCAGATGTGGTGCTGGATCCCATGAACTGTGAGATCATGACCTGAGCCTGAAATCAAAAGTTGTATGCTCAACCACCCACTGAACCACCCAGGTACCCATGGAAACAACTTTTATATCTTCTTTTTTAAATGTTCCCTCTCATGCATGTTAATTTCAGGAATTCCTAAAGTTTAATAAGTATTGTTAGCATTTCAAAAGAATGGCCATCGAGAAACCACTTGTAACTTGTAATCTTCTTACATATGAAAATACCACAGACAGAATGCTCTAAGCCTGACAGAACTGTAGCTGGGATGTTTAGGAACATAGTACCTGGCACACAATATGTCATCAATAAATACTGTCTGAATAACAGGGGTTGGGGGCGGGGGGAAATCACATGAGGAACTATCTTACCCTCTGGAAATAGCAAAAAGTCTCATAACCCCCTTTCTGAATGCCTGGAAGTACTGTCAAATATCTACCAAAGAAATCAATGGAGCAATAGGCCTAACTATTCTTGATTTAGTATGTTTTAACCATTTATGAATGACCCCAAAAGTCTATGACATAAAAACAACATGCTTTCACCCAGGCACAAATTTTATCACATGTACTTCATGGCTCTGGTACCCAGGAAATTACTTGTTAAATGAACTTGGTAATGAACAAAAAAGCATCCACAGCTCAACACAACTATGAATCTTTCCTATATCAACACATCTTTTATTAATCTCAACTTAGTCTAACATAAGCTAACATTTGTAAAGTAATAATGTACCAAGAAAATAAAAAGGTTCAATGTTCCTAAAGGTAAGAAGAGTATGTGAAGAGGTAAGAAATTGATGGTATCTGAGAACTTGGGAACCACTGCAAATACCAAGGGCCATATAAAAAATGGGAGACATGTTCCGTAAGGACTGAAAGACACAAAAGCAATTAAGGCAATAGGAAGCTGAGTACCTACCATTAAAGAGAGTACAACAGCCCATAGAGATATAGCATAGAAGCAGTAGTTTGAAAAAAGGTCTAGAGCATATGGGAGGGAAAGTTATTTACTAACCTGAAAGCTGTCCCAAAGGGGCAGAAATCAGTGGGAGATGCCTCGAGGAACAAAGGAGCTGGTAGGCGCCATTTCCCTCCCCTGCCCCCCAACATTAAACACACAGCCACCTGCAGGAATCAGCACACCAACATTCAATTACTTAACTTGCTGAAACCAAGCCCCGCCCCCCAAACTTTGGTGGATCCGCTCTTTACAGTTACACTTGCCTCAGTCCCAGAGCTGCAGGTCCCTCACCTGGAAGACTAGCCCAAACCTTGCCAACACATCTCCAGAGCCCTGTGCTTTATGAGATCTCAATCTGGTGGTGGAGGACCCTTCCCAGAAAAGACCTGTGCATACTTTGTTAAAACTGCGTGCCCCGCCCATGCACACTTTGTGGATCTTCCCTGGCCAGCCACCCTCCAAACAGAAAATCAACAAGTAAACAGTGGCTGAACCAGATGAATTTAACAGATATATTCTGAACATTCCATCTGAAAACAGCAGAATACACATTCTTCTCAAGTGCACATGGAATACTCTCCAGAACAGATCACATATTAGGGCCACAAAACAAGACTGAACAAATTCAAAAAGATCAAAGTCATACCATGCATCTTTTCTGACCACAATGCTATGAAACTAGAAGTCAACCACACACACACACACACACACACACACACACACACACACACACACACACTTGAAAAGAGCACAAATATTTGGAGGTTAAATAATGTGCCACTAAACAATGAATGGGTCAACCAAGAAATCAAAGAAGAAATCAAAAATTACATGGAAAGAAATGAAAATGAAAACACACCAGTCCAAAATCTTTGAGATGCAGCAAAAGTGGTTCTAAGAGAGAAGTTTGTAGCAACACTGGCCTATCTCAAGAAGAAAGAAAAATCCCAAATAAAAACCTAACCTTACATGTAAGGGAGCTAAAACAAAACAAAACAAAACAAATCACCCAGCACAAGGAAGGAAATAATAAAGACTAGGGCACAAATAAATAATACAGAAACTAAAACAACAACAACAACAACAACAACAACAACAACAACAACAACAATGGAACAGATCAATAAAACAAGGAGCTAGTTCTTTGAAAAGATCAACAAAACTGATAAACCTCTAGCTAGACTCATCACAAAAAAGGAGACAAAATTCAGTAAAACAAAATCAGAAATGAAAGAGAAGAAATAACAACTTAAACCACAAAAATACAAAAGATTGTAGGAGAATATTATGAAAACTTATATGCCAACAAATTGGACAACCTACAAGAAATGGATAAATTCCTAGAAACATGTAACTTACCAAAACTGAAGCAAGAGACAGAAAATTTAAACAGACTGATTACCAGCAATAAAATTGAATCAGTAATCAAAAACTCCCAACAAAGAAAAGTCTAGGACCAGAAGGTTTCACGGGTGAATGCTACCAAACATTTAAAGAAGGGTTAATACCTATTCTCCTCAAACTATCCCAAAAAATAGAAGAGGAAGGAAAACTCCCAAATTCATCCTATGAGGTTAGCATTACCCTGATACCAAAACCACATAAAGTTACCACAAAAAAAACCGTGAACTACAGGCCAGTATATCTAATGAACATAGATGCAAAAATTCTCAACAAAATATTAGCAAACCAAATCTCATAACACACTAAGAAAATCTTTCAGAGGGACACCTGGCTGGCTCAGTCAGTGGAGCATGCAACTCTTGATCTCAGGGTTGTGGGTCTGGGCCCACGTTTGGGTGTAGAGATCAGTTAAAAATAAAATCTTTAAAAAAAAAAAGAAAAAGAAAAAGAAAATCATTCACCACAATTAAGTTGGATTTATTCCCAAGATTCAAGACTGGTTCAGTATTCACAAGTCAATCAACATGATACAACACATCAACAAGAGAAAGGATAGATGCAAAAAAAGTATCTGACAGAGTACAAATCCACTCCGGATAAAAACCCTCAACAAAGTAGGTTTAGAAGGAACATATCTCAACATAGGAAAGGCCACATATGAAAAACCCACAACTAACATCATACTCAATGGGGAAATATTGAGAGCTTTTCTCCTAAAGTCAAGAATAAGACAAGGATATCCACTCTCACCACATTACTGGAAGTCCTAGCCACAGTAATCAAACAAGAAAAAGGATTTATAGGCATCCAAATGGGTAAGGAAGAAGTCAAACTTTCACTATTTGCAGATATAACTATATATATATATATAGCAAATCCTAAAGACTCCACCAAAAAAACTACTAGAAATGATAAATGAATTCGGTAATATCACAGGATACAAAACCAATGTACAGAATCTCTGTATAGTAATAATGAAGAGCAGAAAGAGAAATTAAGAAAACAATACCATCTACAATTGCACCAAAAATAATAAAACACCTAGGAAAAAATTTAACAACAGAGGTGAAGGATGTACTCTGGAAAGACATTCCATGCTCAACATTTGAAAGAACAATTGTTAAAATGTCCATACTACCCAAAGCAATCTAGTGATTTAATGCAATCCCTATCAAAATACCAACAGCATTTACTATGGAACTAGAACAAACAATCCTAAAATTTGCAGGGAACCACAAAAGATTCCTAATAGCCAAAGCAATCCTGAAAAAGAAAAATAAAGCTGGAAGTATCACAATTCCAGGCTTCACATTTTATTACAAAGCTGTAGTAATCAAAACAATATGGTACTGGCACAAAAACAGACCCAGAGATCAATGGGACACAATAGAAAGCCCAGAAATAAACCCACACTTACAATGGTCAATTAATCTTTGACAAAGGAGACAAGAATATGCAATGGGAAAAAGATAGTCTCCTCAACAAATGGTATTGGGAAAATTGGAGAGCTTCATGCAAAAGAATGAAACTGGACCCTTTCTTACACCATACACAAAAACAAACTCAAAATGGATTATGGACTTCAATGCGATACCTGAAGCCATAAAAATCCCAGAAGAGAGCACAGGCAGTGATTTCTCTGACACTGGCTGTAACAACATCTTTCTAGAAATGTCTCCTGAGGCAAAGGAAATAAAAGCAAAAATAAACTATTGGGAAGCACCTGGCTGACTCAGTTGGAAAAGCATGTGGCTCCTGCTCTCGGTGTTGTGAGTTTGAGCCCATGCTGGGTATAGAGATTACTAAAAAAATAAACTATTGGGACTACAAAAAAGAAAAATCTGCTGCACAGCAAACAACTAACAAAACTAAAAGACAACTTACTGAATGGGAGAAGGTATTTGCAAATGACATATCCAATAAAAAGTTAGTATCCGAAATGTATAAAGAACATATACAACTCAACACACAAAAAAACAAATAATCCAATTTAAAAAATGGGCAGAAGACACGAATAGACACTTCTTTCTCCAAAGAAGACACACAGATGGTCAACAGACACATGAAAAGATACTCAACATCACTCACCATCAGGGAAATACAAATCAAAACAATGAGGTATCACCTCACTCTGGTTAGAATGGCTAAAATAAAAAACACAAGAGTGTTGGTTAGGATGTGGAGAAAAAGGAACCCTCATGCATCCCTCATTTTGGTGGAAATACAAAACTGGTGCAGCCACTATGGAAGACAATATGGAGGTTCCTCAAAAAATTAAAAATATAACTACCCACACTATGATCCAATAATCCACAACTGGCTATTTACCCAAAGAATACAAACATGCTAATTTGAAAGGATATACACACCTCTATGCTTATTGCAGCATTATTTACAATAGCCAAGCAGCTCAGTCTATCGATTGATGAATTGATACAGATGTGGTATACACGCACACATGCATGGGCAAACACACACAATGGAATATTATTCAACCACAAAAAATAATGAAATCTTGCCATCTAAAACAACATGTATGGATCTAGAGAGCATAATGCTAAGCGAAATAAAAGCCAGAGAAAGAAAATTACCATGATTTCACTCATATGTGTAATTTAAGAAATAAAACAAATGAACACAAGAAAAAGAGACAAACCAAAGAACAGACGCTTAATACAGAGAACAGATGGTAACCAGAAGGGAGGTGGGTGGGAGGATGGGTGAAGTAGGTAAGGAGATTAAGAGTCCACATATCTTGATGAGCACCAAGTAATATATGGAACTGTTGAATTCACTATTTTGTACACAAGAAACTAATATAACACTGTATATGTTAACTACACTGGAAGTAAAAAAATTTTTTTTTAAATAAAATAAGATGAAAAAAATTTTAAAGAATATACTGGAATCAATCTGGTAATTTTATATAGATTTTTATTATATATAATTTTTATTTCTTATTATAAAACCCTGGTTATTAAAAATTTTTATAATATTTGCCTCAGAGTATATTGATCAGACCTCCTCCTTTTCAGAACCAAGAGAACTAGAGTTCTACTGGATAAAAGTGAGTCAGAATGAGCCATGTTTTCCCAATATGAAACAATGCCAAACATTTCAGGTCCTTAAATAGTCAACTTTCAGCCAGATAGGCTAGATAGTTCAATGATCACAACATAAAAACTATTGGTCACTGTATAACCAATGGATAAAGATAAGTAAATCCTGTCACTAATCAACTGTATGTACCATTTAAAGAAGTATCAAGTATCAAGATAAAATGGATTGTCTATTTTTCATAATGCCTGCTCTAAGTCATGGCACATTTTAGTTTCTTACCTTGAAATGTGGATCTCTCCATTAGCTTTTGGATTTGAGAGATTTCTCATTGCTCTCTTTTCTTCTTCTCTGAGCAAATCCACTAGATTATATGATTCAGTGGTTAATGTATCTTCATCATATCAACTAACCATTTTAATACCAATGCAAGGGTATACTAAAATTTATCTAGTTAATTCCTTAAGAAACTTAAATTAAAAAAATTTTTAAATTTCAAATCCTGGAAGGAATATTTGTAACGAATATTTTCTAATTAAAAAATACCCCCTTTCAGGGGCAACTGGCTGACTCAGTCAGTTGAGCATCCAACTCCTGAGTTCAGCTCAGGTCATGATCCCAGGGTTGTGGCATCAAACCTCCACATCTGGCTCTGCACTGAGCATGGAGCCTGCTTGGGATTCTCTCTCTTCCTCTACCCCTCTCTCCTCTCACATGCGTGCTTTTAAAAAAGAAAAATTTTTAAAAATCATCCCCTTTTAGATTTTCATAACTTTGGATTCAGCATGTTCCCCCACCTACTTAATTATCTATCTCACTTCCTATCTCTCTACTAATAAAGGTGTATTTCTTTTTTTTTTAATTTTTAAAAATGTTTTATTTATTCTTGAGAGAAAGAGAGACAGAACATGAGGGAGGGAGGGGCACAGCGAGAGGGGGACACAGAATCCGAAGCAGGCTCCAAGCTCTGAGCTGTCAGCACAGAGCCCAATGCAGGGCTCGAACTCACGAGCTGTGAGATCATGACCTGAGCCGCAAGCCAGACACTCAACCGACTGAGCCACCAGGTGCCCCAATAAAGGTGTATTTCTACTCAAGCCCTCTAAGTTCTCTTTATCCAGTCCTTCAGAGAAATCATCTTCTCACATTGCTTAAACTATTATCTTTATTCTTTCATCTCCCATTCAAAGTCTTGAATAAAACAGGTACTCAAAATATGTTAAAATAATGCTACTCCAAGATTTGCATCTCTAGACATATTTTCATCCAACATTCAGGTGTTTATTTTTAGTGATACAGCTTCATGCAATAGTGTTTCATTCCCATCTCACACAAGGTACAAAACACATCATCCTTTGCTAGTAAGTGCTCTTTCTCATATTCCTTTTGTACTAGTAATAGTATTTCTGGTCTTCTTTGTGCAATGTATGGGAATTTTTCCCCCTAATCTTCTTTGTCTAATCATTCTCCTTCACTTACATTTTAGTTTGTCTCCACAATCAATCCACAGTTTATTCACATTCATCATTATTGGCCTGTCCCTTTTCACTGTCAACATTCTAGTTCAATTCTTAACTACTTTGTAAGTTGGCAATAAAACAGCACACTGATAAGGAGCAGTCTTTGTTCAAATACTGCTCTATCACTTAACGCTTGTGTGAACTTGGATAAACTATTTAACTTCTCCATGTTGTATTTTCCTTATCTGTGCAAAGGAATTAATAGCAGTATCTACCTTACATGGTTTTGTAAGGATTAAATAAATTAACATATATAAACATTCAGTACAAGTGCCTCACATATAGTAAGCGTTATATAAGCTTAAATGTTTCATAATTATTTTCTCTGCCTCTAATTGCTTTTTTTTCCAGCTTACCTACTACTGCCAAACTAATTTTCTTGGATCAATTTCTTTGGTCATTTCACTTTATTAACGTAAAACATATCATGACTACCTTCTGAATCAAGATCAAGCTTCCAAGTCTCACGTTTATAGCTCTCCATTACCTAGTCCAGGGGTCAGCAAAATATGGTCTATAAGCCAACCACCTGCTTTTACACACAAACTTTTACTAAAACATAGCTATTCTCATTAACTGCATTGCCCATGGATGTTTTTTCGTATGGATATCAGAGTCGAGCAGTTGTGACATAGTCTTTAAGGGCCACAAAACATAAAACATTTACTATTTGGACCTTTACAGAAAATATTTGCCAATCGCTGACCACTTCAATCTAACTGTATTATCCCCCAATGTATATTTAGCATGCTTAAAATGGAACTCATGTTTTGTTTTGTTTTGTTTGGATACTTGCTCATCTCAAGTTCCCTATTTTATTAAGATCTACCAAGTATTTGTTAAGGCTTCATTACATGCACACACTGCTCCAGTGACCGGTAAACAGCAGGGGATAAAAAGAAAACCCTCAATTTTCATAGAGCATATTTTCTTTTGGAGGGCAATAAACCAAAAATAAGAAAGTGTATACATAAGTATATATAAGTATATGTCAGTTGGTGGTAAGTGCTATGAAGAAAAACGAAGTGTTCAGGATGACAGAATGGCAGAAGAGTGGGGTGCTAATTTAGATATAATGACCTTTCTAATGAGGCAACATTTTAACAGTGTCTTGAATTAGAGAGGGACCACCAGGAATGCTTTGGAGGAAATGCAATCTGGGAACACAGGAAACTCAACCCTAAGAGTAGGTGCCTCCTTAAATTTGCACCCTTGGTGCTTCATTTGCCTCACTCTAGTCCCAAATCCTGCTAGCAATATTTTATAACTGGAATACATAAAGTACTCCTACTAAACAAAAGGACAAACCAAATTTTTAAATGGCCATGAGACTTAATTAGAGAGAATGCACACACTCATCAATAAACATATGAAAAGGTACTAAGCAAATTACTCATCAGTGAAATGCAAATTAAAATTACAACAGCTCCTATTAGACACCCATGGGAATGGCTAAAATTTCCAGGTGAATCCAACTTATTCAAAAGCCAAAACGTGGCAACAACCCAAAACCTATCATTTGAAGGACAGCTGAAGAGTGATATACTCCTATAATAGGAAATTACATGACAATAAAAAGAATGAAATTCTGGTAAATCTAGTAATACAGATGAATATATTATTTCTCTAGGGCTGTATTAACAGAACACAAAAGTACGTGGTAGCTTAAAACAACAGAAATTTATTTTCTCACACTTCTGGAGATGAGAACTATGAAATCAGGTGTCCTCAGCGTCCTGCTTCCCTTCAAAGGCAAGGAAAAATTCTTGTCCTTTAGAGTCTTCAAAGAGAGAGTGGCCCTGAACACCTTGATTTCATAAACCGGGCCTCCAGTATCGAGAAAATAAATTTCTTCTGTTTTAAGCCACCATGTTTGCGGTAATGTTATATGGCAGCCCTTGAAAACTAATACCAGGAATTTCACAGATTATATAAGTAGAGTTTAAAAAGCTACTGCATAAAAAATAAAATTAAGTAAATAAAAAGCCATTGCATGATTCCATTTATTTGAAGTTCAACAATAGGCAAATCTCATTTATGGTGACAGAATTAGTGGAATAAATGAGCAGTATAGACAGAATGGGAAGGGTTAACAGGATGATGTGTTAGAAGCATTCTGTATTTTGATCTGGGTGGTAGGTACATAAGTAGATAAAATTAATTAATTTTTAAATTAAAGAATAGTGTATATTCTGTATAATTTTAAAAAATAAGAAAAAGACCACAACACAGAGATACATATATCTACATAATAATCACAAAAAAAACTTGCTAAATAAATGTGATTGAAGACTTACTAGTAGTTCAAAGCTAACTTAAGACTTAAGCCATTGTAATCAGGCACACTGAAAGATATATAATTTCCAAATACTTAGTCTCATCTTTCAAGATACGTGTTTATGTATTTATCTGAAAGAAATTAACAGGAAAGTAAGGTAAAAGACAAGTACTCTTCAATATTTTAATCTGACAGCATTGTTTGGACTTAAACAGTTTCGGTGAATACCAAAACAGGTTATTTGATTTGTGCTTTGTCATCTTAAATATATATTATTAGTGATGAAATAAGTTTATGTCTGTTACATAAAATTTTTAAATGACATGTTCTAGTTCAAGATGCAGATTTTTAATAATGAATTTCCTGAGCAGAGACTTACAAAATAAAAACACAATCTCATACTGTAGAAATATTTTATGTAAACAGTTTCAACTATTGACAAGGAGGAGATCTTACATTTACTTAGTAAAATAGTTGGCTAAACTTGTCCTTCCTTCACAGCTGCCTTAAGCTGAACCTTTTTTCCTGCTTTGGTAGGAGACAAAAAATGATACCAGGAGATAATGGCAGAGGATCTTTGCAAGTCTGTGCATGTGCTGGATAGAGAGAGAGAGAGAGAGAGAGAGAGAGAGAGAGAGAGAGAGAGAGAGAGAGAGAGAGGAGATGTGCAAAGAAATCTAAGTAAAGCAATTCTTTTAACTTTAGCAAGCATTAAAACTTTTCTCCCTCAAGTCAAATTAAAAGCTGAACGGAAGACAGTCACAAATTTTTGTGATGCAATCAGAGGATTTCAAAATTACAAACACAATGAATTCCACATCAATGAAGAAAACAGGTTGACTGATTCTATCCATATCTGAAAGAGAACCAGAGTAAAAGAATGACAAATACTGAAAGACTAAAAAGTATATACTTTAACAAAGATAATTGGATTTCTTAAAATGTGAGCTGAATACTACATATTCTTCCAAAACTATCAGTAATTATAAAACTTTACTTAATAGAAAATCTTCACTAGGAAAGTTTTTTTTTTTCCCTCTCTCTTTAAAAATCATATTTGAGGGGGCGCCTGGGTGGCTCAGTCGGTTAAGCATCCAACTTCAGCTCAGGTCATGATCTCACAGTCCGTGAGTTCGAGCCCTGCGTCGGGCTCTGTGCTCACAGCTCGGAGCCTGGAGTCTGCTTCAGATTCTGTGTCTCCCTCTCTCTGACCCTCCCCCGTTCATGCTCTTTCTGTCTCAAAACTAAATAAACATTAAATTTTTTTTTTAAAAAGCATATCTGAGGGGCGCCTCAACACTTAATGCTCAGTTGGTTAAGAGTCTGACTGTTGATTTTAGCTCAGGTCATGATCTCATGGCCGTGAGTTCGAGTCCCTCATTGGGCTCTGTGCTGACAGTGCGGAGCCTGCTTGGGATTCTCTGTCTCCCTCTCTCTCTGCCCCTCCCCTGCTTGCTCGCTCTCTCTCCCTCTCTCTCAAAATAAATAAACAAACATAAAAAAAGAAAAAAAAATTAAAACAAAGCATACTCTGAGTCTCTGAATTTCTGATTTAGAAGTTTCTATTTAGAGATCTCAAGGCTAACCAGATCTCCAATGCTAGAGCTTCTTTCCTCACCGCTTTCTCTGGGCTCTCATAACGTGAGCACCCTACCCAAAAGATGAGTCTAGCATTTAGAGATGCAAGAAAGATGTAAGTGTAAGAAAATCACTTTATCTAATGTACAAAAAAAAATTTCCATTCTGAAACAAACAAAAAAGCCAGCTGTGTCGGATGAGGTGTAAAATGACAAGTTAGTCTTCTCCAAAAGGTTTTAAGAGTAAATTTGATTACATGCATTTTCCCCTGCTGTTGCCAACTCTACAACTTAATCTCCTCTTAAAATGCAACTCTTTTACACTGGTTTTGAAAATAAGTAAATGTTAACAGTATAAGTAAGAATATGGTTACCTACCAAATCTCACTTAAGAACCTATTTTTTCTTCACATAAAATGACTTAACTAAAACTTTAATATTAGTATGTAATATCACAAGTATTAGAGACAGATGAGATAGACTTCATTAGAATTTTGCCTACAAACTTTAGTGGCCGAACTATCTATATATTTTATTTTTTAATGTTTATTTTTTAGAGAGAGAGCAAGGGAGAGGCAGAGAGAGAGGGAGACACAGAATCTGAAGCAGGCTCCAGGCTCTGAGCTATCAGCACAGAGCCCGATGCGGGGCTCGAACCCATGGAACCATGAGATCATGACCTGAGCCGAAGTCAGACACTTAACTGACTGAGCCACCCAGGTGCCCCAGATGTTTGATTTTTTTTAAGTTTTGGTTTAGCATAGTTATTGTGGAATTCCTGATACTGAATCTATTGAATCTGTAACTTTAAAATAACACCTATTTACTTTTTAAGGTGACATATAAGCACATACCAACACTTAACTACAAATCATAAACCTCTTTTTAGAAAAACTAATTCAGTTTAAAAACCTAAGGCATACATAATTGTTACAAAACCATAAAACGGAACTATGTAAGACTATTACTTTAACTTTCCTTCAAATAAAATCTTTTTTTGCTCATGTGACACAATAAAAAGCAACTGCAATGCCCTATGGAACAGCAGCACCTGCAGGAAAAGACCCAGTCTAGCAACGGTTGATACTATCAATTCATTACTTGATTCTCACACATCAAGGCACTTCTTCTCCCCCTTCCTGTACACTCAGTTGATGAAACGAAGAAAACAGAGCTTAGAGTGTTCATGCTGAACTCCCACAACTACACAGCTGACGCTTGTACATCCTGTCAAAATAATGTCCTTCACAGAACAGGCTTTAAACACACAACAGTGCAGCATCTTGCTTCTAGCTAGGAGTTGCAGAGAGGATAACTGTTCCATGATACATTTAACCTCTCTAAAAGAGTCCATATTTTAAAAGATACTTACAATTAAATAAGAACTAGGTAAGAACACTAAAATAAGAAAAAACCTGCAATGTTTAAACTGCACAAAAAAAATATGATCGAGGAAAAAAATTACATACTTCAACCCTTAATGACAATGTCATAAGCAAAAATATTTTAAATAACAAAATACAATATCTTCCACTCAACAGTATTTTCTTAGTGTATTTTTTAGAAATGAAAATGTAAAACTACCTGAACTGTAATCCATGATTTGAGAAAAATAATCTATCTTGTTTTGTCAATATTTTAATATGTTCTTAGGATTTTAGAAAACTTTTGATATTACAAAAAAATGTTTAAAATGTCTTTGGTGTTACTACACCACTAACGGTCTGTCAAATAAGGGGGAAAACTGTCTAGTCGGCTGATCATGCTGTGCTGGCAATTTCTCAAACATCTGCTAAAGGTCAGATTTCTATTGCATGGAAGCAATCAATGGAACTACACAATTCTCCAAGCACTAAAGGAAGCTAAACAAAGAACACTATTTTACATAAGTAATGAAACATAACCCTAGCTTTGTATTAAACTGTAGCAAAGTCTATCTGCTTCTCCGAACAGAATTCATACATTTAAAACATGGTTATAAAATTCTATTTGCATTTTATTTATGTTCTTGAAGTATGCTTATAAAACTACCTGCCATTTGGTAAAAAAACTACATAATCAATTTTTTAATTTTATACTCCGAAATAGCACTCTATATCCAAATGAAATTTTAAGGATAATTTAAACAATATTTATAGGTATTTTTTTACAAGTATGAAAATTATAATAGTAGGCCACTTATTTCAGTGGGTGTTTGATTTTGCAACTAATTCACATTAAGATGACTGAGTTTACAAGAAGTTTTATTGTTAAAACCAAATTTGTCATAGGAACATTCAGATTCTTCTATGATCACAGAGACTGGTCTCAGTTACTTTGAAAAAATTTTTGATACGAATCACCTTGAACATATTCCATACTCTACAACTCTGGAAACTTGATCAATTGTATAAAGAAAGTAATGAAATGCAATAGGTTACTGAAGAATTATAGTTAAATATTACAAGAAGCATTGTCAATGTACATATTTAGGTGAGGTACTACTTTACTGAATTTTCTATTTTTTAAGAACAGAAATATTAAAGCTAAAATAAAAATTACAGTACTCAGGCACCTGGGTGGCTCAGTTGGTTGAGCATCTGACTCTTGATTTTGGCTCAGGTCATGATCTCCCAGTTTGTGGGATTGAATCCCAGCATCGGCATCACAGAGCCTGCTTGGTATTCTCTCTCTCCCTCTCTCTGCCCCTCCCCAACTTGTGCTCACACTCACTTGCTCTCTCTCAAAATAAAGTAATAAACTTAAAAAAAAAAAAACCCAGTTGAAGTACTTTCCCCTTCAAAGTACCATGCACTCCATTAAATACTCAAATTGCTGCCAAAGTTTTACACAATAGCCATAAAATGAAATATATTTTTAAATATAGAAACGTGCTCCTTTATATAAGCCTACCCAATTACAAATGGACAGTCTTAAATCTTAGATTAAAACACTTTGCCAAAAGACTCTCAGAAAATTAATGAGCAAAACTTAAATGATCAAGTGACTTTTTGAAGTTTTTTTTTTTTCAGAAGCTTAATGTTAATATTTTTATGTAACATAGGAATCTTTTCTCATTCAAAAATATGTTAAAGCTACTAGGAAAGAGATGAATCATAAAACCCTGCCTGTGATAATGCCACATACTAGGGAACTTCTATCATATTATAGATATAAATTATTTCCTTCCAAAAAATGAAAAACAGGTAACTTACTTCTAAAGAGACTACTGTTAAGGAAAAGTTGAGCCCTAAACAATCCAATCTCAACAAAAGACTAAAGACGGGTGTTGTCAAGTTAGAACTACATCATTTTCCTAATACAGACGAGTTTTTATTTTTTGATGAACTCAACTATTTATAATTTTGTTCTAATAACCTTCATTACTTTATATAGGATTATAATCTAATTCTAAAGAAAGACTAATATTAGGTCTATGCTAAATATTTTCCAATATTATCATCATAAAAAGATAAGTTCCCAAGTGATGCTGATATTACTAATCTAAGGATTACACTTTGAAAACTGCCATACTGGAGGATACCCGTTAACATGCATCCCTATAAACTATCTAATCTTTCTGGCACACGGTTTTCAAATTAATCTCTCTTTAACAACACTTGAAAAGAACTAAATACTTTTTCAGAAATCTCTCCATGATTTCCCACTGCACACAGCATACCATCTAAATTCATTAAGACTAGTTCATTCATTAACACTGAAGGTGTTACAAGAAATAAAGCCATTAAACCGTTAATCTCATTTTTCTTTGATGGCTAAAAGGAAAGTCTGTCTACATAATATTTTTTAAAGCCATGCTAAAATCACTCGATATTTTCCAAGTACTTATATTATCAGGCACAGCCAGGAGCAGTTATAAAGAGTAAAAACTACCTCTAACTAAAGGACATATATGTAAACAAATAATCAAAATGCCATGTAGTGGTTTCTGCTTCCTGTATAATTCATATCACCATCACCATCTCTGTATTAATTAAAATGCTACATAAAATATATTTCAAGTCTGGGTTTTTTAAAGCAAACTGCTAATGCTAACAAGATAGAATTATTGAACTAAGAACCTGAAGAGGTTAAAAACCCCCATAGATAAAGCACTACTAACCATGCATTTTGCCATGCATCTGCAATCGAGGAAGAGAGCCCACACGAGAAACTAATCTTAACAACACCATGATTTTGGATTTTTCACCTCCAGAACTATAAGAAAGTAAATTTCTGTTGTTTAAGTCACCCAGTCTGTGGCATTTTGTTATGGCAGCCCTAGCAGATCAATATAGTTATGTTTTATATTTTGAAAGGTAAAAAAATAGAAGGTGACAGGTGTTAAAAATGAAATAGAATTTTGGATACCATAGGCGAGGGAGAAGCCATTTATTGTAAAATAATTTTAATTGTAACAATATTGTAAAAGAAACACTTGCAAATTGCCCAGCCTAACACACTGATAGATTTATTTCACCCTTTTCACACTTTTCTTACAGCATTCCCTCTACCTGAAATATTTTCCACTTAGTCTAAGCACTTTTCTCCAGATGAACCAGCCAAATGAGAATAAATGTTGTACCCAACTCCCACAATAAATAGAGAGCAGATGGACGACAGACCCCCTGAATGTGAAAACCACAAAAAGAAACATTGAAACTTGAGAGTGTAATTAAAATCCCGGTCATAGAAAATATAAGATTTTGCTATTGCATACTACAGTGGGACAGTTTAGTGAAAAGGTATTCATTCATGCCTTTTTTTCCTATTGTGATGAGATATAGACAATATAAAATTTGTCACTTTAGCCATTTTTAAGTATAATTCAGTGACAATTACTTTCACTCTGTTGTGCAACCATCATTACTATCTATTTTCAAGACTTCTTTAGCACAACAAACTCTTTATTCATAGGCAGTAACTCCCCATTTTGCTCTCCTGTTGGCCCGGGGTAATCTCTGATATACTGTTTCTACGAATTTGTTTATTCTAAATATTTCATATAAGTAAAATCATGTAATACTCGTCCCTTTGTGTATGGCTTATTTCATGTAGCATATTTTTAAGGTTCATTCATGTTGTAGTATATCAGAGTATCATTCCTTTTTCATGGCTTTCCGAATCTATATACAACAATTTATTTATCCATCTTTTGCTGGATATTTAGCTTGTTTCTACTCTATAGCTATCGTAAATAATGCTCCAATGAACACAGGCATACAAGTGTCAGTTCGAGTCTGAGCATTCAATTCTTTGGGATATATCTAGGAGTGGAATTGTTGAGTCATATGGTAATTGTTTTAGCAATTTTTGA
The DNA here is from genome assembly GCF_024362965.1 of Panthera pardus. NCBI lineage: Eukaryota > Metazoa > Chordata > Mammalia > Carnivora > Felidae > Panthera > Panthera pardus. The sequence goes on from NW_026526788.1 coordinate 24,597,167, forward strand.
GGAACCACCAAACAATTTTCCATATTGGCCGCACCATTTTTTATATTCCTACCAACAATATATAAAAGTTCCAATTTTTCCACATCCTTGCCAATACTTGTTATTTTCTGGGTTTTGGTTGTGTGTGGTTTTTGGTGTTTTGTTTTTTGTTTTTATTATAACTATCCTACTAAGTGTGAAGTGGTAATACATGGTGGTTTTGACTCACATTTCTCTAACAACTAAAGATATTCGGACTTTTCACGTGCTTATTGGCTATTACTAAACCATCTTCTTTAGAGAAATGTCTATTCAAGTCTTTTAGCCCATTGTTTACATTGGGTCATTTGTCATTCTGTTATTGAGTTTTAGAAATTCTTCATATATTTTCAAGGAGTTAGAGTGTATTATGCTAAGCAAAGTAAGTCAGAGAAAGACAAATATCCTATGATTTCACTCATATGTGGAATTTAAGAAACAAAACACATGAACATATGGTAAGGGAGAAAGAAGGAAACAAACCATAAGAGACTCTTAACAGATAACAAACTGAGGGTTGACGGAGGGAGGTGGGAAGGGCTAGATGGGTGATGAGTACTAAGGAGGACACTAGTAGTGATGAGGACTGGGTGTTGTATGTAAGTGATGAATCACTGAATTCTACTCCTGAAACCAGTATCACACTGTATGTTAACTAACTAGAATTTAAGTAAAAATTTTGAAAGAAAAAAAAAAAAGAAATTCTTCATATATTTTGGATACTACATCACTATCAGATAAATGATCATGTATACTTTTGAAATGAAGAACACAATAACATTTCTCATATAAAATAATTTTTTATATATAAAGATTAGGGTCATTTTAAAGAGGCTTGCTCAAATTTTTCTAAATGACTGAGATAACAGAAAATATTATTAGTCTCTGACCTTGGTCCCTGGCAAAGAACTCCTGAAACCCTTGTAATTTCCTGAGGGATAAAAAACCAAGGACAATCTCTTGTTCTAATATTTGTCTTTGACTCTATCCCTAGCACAGTTCTCCCAGAACCCTTTTAAATTCCTAAATGATGGGGCTCAGTCAGTTCAGTGTCTGACTCTTCATCTCAGCTCAGGACTTGATGTTGGGGTCAGGAGTTCAAGCCCTGTGTTGGGCTCTGCACTGGGCATGGAGCCTACTTAATAAATAAAAATAAAAATAAAAATAAATTTTAAAAAATTCCTAAATGGTTAAGTGCACTAGGAGCATCTTTTGTTTTATTAAGATAACTCTGAGTGGGTTCCTAGATGGATGGGGCTGGTAACCAGAAAAACCAACCCATGATTAGAAGCTTGAAATATTCAGTCCCATCCATCATCCTCCAGAGATGGAAGAGGAGCTAAAATTGGCATTAATGATTGATCATGACTATATGAGGAAACTTCCATAAAATCCCGATAGTACAGGGTTCAGAGAACTTCCAGGTTAGCAAATACATCCACAGTGGGAGGGAGATGAACCTCAATCAGGGGGATGAAAGCTCCTGTACTTGGGACCCTCGCAGACTTCACCTTATGTAACTCTTCATCTGGCTGGAAAGATAAGCAAATTTTCCCTGAGTTCTGTGAGCAGCTCTAGCAAATTAATTGACCTAAAAGAGGGAAGGAGGTCATGGGAACCTCTAATTTGTAGCTGCAGAGAAATGATTTCTAAGAAATATAGAGTTGGTCATTTCTCAGACATATTTGGTCTCTATCCACAATTCCTGAAAACAATTTGGAGCCATAAAAATGAAATGGGTGTGTCATTAATAAAGGTCTGACTTTTGGATCCCACCAAAGGGTGGGAGCTGATTGCCAGGAGGACCAACAATGTGACTAGAAGGTCTGAACTTTCAGTCTGAATCCCCAAACCTCCCGGAGGGAAGAGGGGCAGAAAGTTAAATGAGCCAATGACCAATGACTCAGTCAATCATCACTATGTAATGAAACCTACAGTAAAATCCAAGAGGACATCTCTATTTTTTTTTTTTTCTTTTTTTTTAGACTTGGGAAACCAGAATACTTTCATGTACCACTGAGCCAGGTCCCAAACTCCACAAGGACAGAAGTTCCTTTGTTAGGACCTTGCCCTGTGTATTCCATCTGGCTGTTGATTCGTATCCTTTATCATATCCTTTAATAAACTGGTAAACGTTTAAGTGTTTCCCTTAGTTCTGTGAGCTGCTCTAGCAAATTAAACAAACCTAAGGAGGAGGTAGCTGGGACTGCCAATCTGTAGTTGATCTGTCAGAAGCACAGGTAACAGCCTGGGGTTGGCAACTGGCATGCAAAATGTGGGGGTGGAGGAGCAATCTTGAGGACTGAACCCTTAAACTGTGGAATCTGATGCTATTCAAGTAGAGAAGTGTCAGAACTGAATTGAATTCTCAGACACCCCACTGGTGACCAAGAAGTGCTAGGTGTTGTGTGTAGCAGAGCCCCCCCCCCCTCCCTCAATGGAATTGGGTCTGGGAACCCTAAAAGAGTAGCCCAGACAGATATAAGATTATGTTCAAATAAATTGTACAGTTGACCCTTGAAAAACACAAGGGTGAGGGTGCCAACCCCCACACAGTTGAAAATCCATGTATAACTTTCGACTCCTCAAAAACTTAACTACTGATAGTCTACTATTGATCAGAAGCCTTACCAATAACATAAACATTTGATTAACACATAGTTTGTACATTATATGTATTACATACCATATTCCTACAATAAATTAAGCTAGAAAGAAAAAAAACGTTAAGAAAATCAAAAGGAAGAAAAAATACATTTACAATACTGTTCTGTATTTATAAAAAAAAAAAAAAAAATTCATGTATACATGGACCCGTACAGTTGAAACCTTGTGTTGTTCAAGGGTTAACTGCATATTGATTTGCAAACAACAATCACTTCTCAACCTTTCAACAAAGCATTTAAAAGTGTTTACCATTATATTGTATTCTAAAAGACCAAATTAATTACAGAATAGGCTAAAAGAATTTAAAAAAATGGGGGAAAAGAAGAATGATATATTGAGTTTATTGTTTCAGAAGTGCATCATTATGAGAAATAAGATGGTCCAGCCTATAGCTGTAAGAGCCTTTTACCAAAGTACCATGATTTCTGAGGCACAAACTTCAAGCAGTATACCCAATATCCATCCACCCCTGCTTTCCTAAGAAAAGCACATGAGTTTTTGTTAGGGGCAATAAAGGCCTATCCTACATTTCCCAGCCCCTTGGAAATGGCAATGTGACAGATTTCAGGAAAATAAGATATAAGCGTGTAAGATTTGAGGTGACCCGAGATGAAAATTCTTAGAAAGATTCTTAAATAGAGCAAACACAGATGTGAACCTTTTTGCTCTTTTCCACTTTCTCTTCCTTCTTATTTAGAGCTACACTGAGCAAGGCAACAGCATCAGCTACTTTGTAACCCTGAGAAAAAGACTGAGAGAACTGCCCTATCTTCAAAAGCAACATCCTTATTAAGTGACCATATCAACCCTGGAATATCTACTTCTAGACTTCTTCCTATGGCGGGGACAACAAAGTACCTAACCACTCTTACCTGGAATTGTGGTTAAGTGAAACCAAACTCAATTTCTAACTAAAATCACCTCAACACTCTCAAAGAATAGGGGACATCTATACATCCCCAATACAGGACAAGGATAACTGTGATATCTAAGAACATGAGATATTACAAAAGAAAGTATTAGTGAAATTGAAGACAAGAAGCAACAGAAACTATATGAAATTAAGCACAAAAAGACTGGGGGAAAAAAGAGTGTCACTGAGTTGTGTGTGACACAACTTAAAAGCTGAATAATGTATGTATAATTGCAATCCCTGAAGTAGAGAACTAAGGGAGAAAAACAATTCTGAAAACTAAGGATGAATGCTTTTACAAATTTGATGGAAACTAAACCTGTAGATCAAAACAGCTCAATTAGGGGCACCCAGGTGGCTCAGTCAGGTGAGTATCTAACTCTTGATTTTTGGCTCAGGTCATTGATCCCAGGGTTGTAGGACTGATCTCAAAGTCAGACTCCATGGTGAGCATGGAGCCTGCTTAAGATACTCTCTCCCCCCTCTGTCCTGCTCCCCAACTCGCATGTCCTCTCTCAAATTTAACAAAAAAAAAAAAAAAAGCTCTTTAAACTCAGCATCAAGAAACATGAAGAAATCAACACCAAGGTCAATCATATAACCAAACTGCTTAAAATCTCTGATGAGATGAGAGAAAATCTTAAATGTAGCTAGCAAAAAAGAATATGTACATGTTATATGTACAAGTTATGTACAAAGGAATGTAATTTGTTTTCTGAAACACTGAAAATAAGACAACAGAGCAACATCTTCAAAGCAATAAAATAAAATTTAAAAAAACCTGTCAGCTTAGAATTCTATTTCCAGTAAAAATAAGCTAATTAAAATAAATAAACTGTTTAAATGGTGGAAAAGTACTTTCACAGATGTGCATGAACTAAAATAATTCATTATCAGATTTTCCCTCTGAGAAATATTAAGTATCATTTAACACAACAGATCAATCCCTCCACTTTCAAACATTTTTTTTTTTCCTTCTGGCTTTCTAAACATCACTTTCTCTTGGTTTTCCTTACCTCCTTGGCCCTTATTTCTCATCTATCCAACCTTTAAGCATTACTCCAGGGCTCAATCCTTAAATGTCTGTATCTATATTCACTCTCTGCATCAACTCATCCACACTCATACTTTTTAATACTGTTTATATACTGAATACTCCCAGGCAGACCCTCCAGTCAGACCTCTCTCTTGAACAAAGAGACACGATAGTTTAACCAACTGCCTACCTCACTTGAATGTACCATAAACACTTCAAACTTGACATATCTAAAAATCAAGGAGTGCCTGGGTGACTCAGTTGGTTAAACATCCGAATCTTGGTTTCAGCTCAGGTCACAATCTCACGGTTCATGAGTTTAAGCCACATTGTCAGGATCTGTGCTGACAGCACAGAGCCTGCTTGAGATTCTCTCTGCCCAATAAGCAAGCATATTGACATCTGAACAGTACTAGCTAAAAGAGAAACAAGTGTAAAGGCCATAAGGGAGGACAATACCTGGAATGTTCAATAAACAGCAAGGAGGCCACTGTGGCTGGAAAAGAATACATAAATCAGAGAGTAATGAAAGAAGAGTCAAAGTGGGCTGATGGGGGCAGAATATAATGTAGAGCCTCTCAAGCTACTAAAAGGCCTTCAGCTTTTCCTCTGAATCAAGTTAAATATCTTTGGAAGCATTTGATCATATGACTGACATAATCTGTTTGCTATAGGCAGGCAATTTCATGGGTAAGGAGAACTAACTAGGAGGCTGATTAAGTACCTGGTTTTTATCAGCAGCATATAGGAACTAGTTAGAAACAACGGGAAAATTTGGGCAAAAGATGACAATGGCTTAGATCAGAGGGGTAGTAATGCAAGGTGAAATGTGTTGTGATTCTGAATGTATTTTGAAGGTACAATCAGAAAGACTGTGCTGACAGTTTGGATATGGGATGTGAGAGAAAGAAGTCAAGGTGGACTTCAGGGTACCAGAAATGGAAAGATGGAGCTGTCACTCATTGCATGGTGAAAACACAGAAGAGTGCAGGTTTAGGGGACTAGTATCAGAAGCTCAGTTGTGGACATGTTAAGATTGAGATGCTCATTTAGACATCCAAATGGAGACAATGAATGAATTGTTCCAACGTGAGTCTGGGGAAAGGTCCAAACTAGGGTATAAATGTGGGAATCACCAGGATATACATGGTATTTAAGGTGATGGGAACAGATGTGATAAACAGGGACAAGAGTGTACATATAAAAGAAAAATGGTCTAAGAACTGAGCCCTTAATGGAGTGTAGAAATGAGGAAAAAAGCAAAGAAAACTTCTAAAGAGAGGCAAAGAGGTAGGAGAAAAATGACATGAGCATAATGTCCTAGAAGCAAAATAAAATATTGAAGGAAGAGAGGGTGATTAACCATATTATATGGTCAAATAAGAAGAGGACTGAGAAATGACATCTGATTTAGAAAGTAGCAGGTCATTTGTGACCTTGATCACAGGAGTTTTCCTGGACGAATGGGGGAGGGGCCAAAAGCTTACTAGAAGGCATTCAAGGGATGAGAGTCAAGAAACTGGCAACAGTTTGGATAACATCATATACCTTATATGGTCAAGGGGCCAAGGATACAGTAAAGATCACTTTTTGCACAAAGTAGGGATTCCAATTTCCTTCCAAACCAGAAAATTCTTTCCTTTGCAACACAAGTTTCTCGGTTTTCATCACATTTATGTTCCAGGTTATTTGTAAGAGATTGGTAGAACTTTAGGGACAAAATGTTTATAAGCATTTTAAATAGAAAAACAAGATACAATAAACTTTTAAATAAAAATCAATCTTCCCCAAAACTCAACATTAATAGGGTACTCTAAGTGTTAATGGTCACATTCATAACGAGCAAGTTTCTTAAGCCTGACCTTGTACAGATTCTCCCATAGAGCACAGCACATCACAAAAGCACTCAAAGGTTTATAGCTTTCCTGACCTCAACTCAGTTTTTCCCTACATTCCCACATTATATCTACAAAGCTTCTCAGAAACCTCCTCTTTTTCACCAGAATAAAAAGGAGACTTCAAAACAGAAAAAGAAAAAATACATAATTTTAAAGGGTACAAGATTGATGTCGATACCCTTCTCCTTTTTTTCCCTGTAATCAAAGTGAACATATTTCCAGCCTCTTTCATTTCCTTTTGCAGCACTAAGTGAGCAAATTTTACCCAGCCTGTACATTTTCCTTCTAACCTTCAGGGCACTCTAACCTGAATGATAATATCACACATTAATTTACGGGACAGAAATAAAAAGGTAATAGATTATAATTTGAAGAGATTAAATCTTTCTGTGTCTCTGTGGCATTAATATTGCAACTAAAAAGAATCATCTGTATAAGTGCACTGTCCATCTAATTCTAATATGTCAACATGGGATAAGGTGCAAGAGAAAAAAAAAATCTATGCTTATTGTACTATTACAACAGAAAAAAGCTCACCTGGAAGATATTAAGATAAGAATTAAGGGCTTTTGGGGCACCTGGGTGGCTCAATGAGTTGAGCATTCAACTTCAGCTCAGGTCATGATCTCATGCTTTATGGGTTTGAGTCCCACGTTGGGCTCTGTGCTGACAGCTCAGAGCCTGGAATCTGCTTCAGATTCTGTCTCCCTTTTTCTCTGCCCCTCCTCCACTCATACTTTCTCTCTCTCTCTCTCTCTCTCTCTCAAAAATAAATAACCATTAAAAAGAAAAGTTACGGGTTTTGGGGGCACCTAGGTGACTGTCAGTTAAGTGTCTGACTCTTGATTCTGGCTCACATCATGATCTCACAGTTCATGGGATCGAGTCCCACGTCAGGCTCTGTGCTGTTAGTAGGGAGCCTTCTTGGGATTCTCTCTCTTCCTCTGTCCCTCCCCAACTTGCACACATGTGTGCTTTCTATCTCAAATAAATAAAACATTAAAAAAATTTAAGAGTTTTTAAAAGTGTCCATTGATTGTTAATTTTGTCAAGATCAAAACTGCTTTAAAAAAAAAAAAAAAACAACAACACAAGGGGCACCTGGGTGGCTCAGTCAGTTAAGTGTCCGACTTCGGCTCAGGTCATGATCTCATGGTTAGTGACATTGAACCCCGTGTCAGGCTCTGCGTGGACAGCTCAGAGCCTGGAGCCTGCTTCAGATTCTGTGTCTCCCTCTCCCTCTGCCCCTCCCCTGCTTGCTTGCTCTCTCTCTTTCAAAAATATTAAACATTAAAAGAAATACAGAACTTCCCTGGAACAAAATCTGAATAAAAGTTTTGTCATATTTTCTAAAACAAAATAAGAGAAAAAAAATCTCACTAAAGTGGAGTATAAGGATAGAAGGTGGGAGTCATACATTTGAGGTCAATTACAGACCCCAAGAGAAGATTCCTGAAGAGGAAACAATCATTGATTACAGGCCCCAACAGGGAAAGATGTACATTGTACCTCCTATAAGAAATCAACTACCCGGCAATTCAGCCAATGAGAAACTGTCATCACACTGAAATCTTGTTCTAACAGACGTTAGCTCAAAACAACCCCTCCCAATTTCCTCCTTTTACACAGAATAACTTTTCTTACATTTGTTGGACTTGACTATGGCTTTTCCACAACTTGCATGTTTCAAATTGCAACTGTCTGCCATTCCTGAATAACCCATTTTTTGCTAGTAAAATAACTTTAATTTTTATAAGACTAACAGTAAAAAGCTGGGTTATTTCTCTTTTTTTGACCTATGTATGTAAAAAAAATTATAATAATATAGACTAGGGATGCCTGGGTGGCTCAGTTAAACATCCAACTTGGGCTCAGGTCATGATCTTGCAGTTCGTGGGTTCGAGCAGGCTCTGTACTGACAGCTCAGAGCCTAGAGCCTGCTTCGGATTCTGTGTGTGTGTCTCTCTCTCTCTCTGCCCATCTGCTGCTTGTACGCATGCGCACGCTCTCTCTCTCTCTCTCTCAAAAGTCAATAAACATTAAAAAAAAATAAAGACTAGACAATAAGTTAGTATCTAATGTACTTATGATCCCTTCACTATTTTTGCATTTTTTGATTTTATTAAAACTAAACGTTTTCCTCATACATATAAAAATTTCACAAGTGGGGTGCCTGGATGGTTCAGTCGGTTAAGCATCTGACTCTTGATTTCAGCCCAGGTCATATCATCACAGTTGTGAGATCAAGCCCTGCATCGGACTCGGTGCTGAGTGTGAAGCCTTCTTGGGATCTCCTCTCTCCTTCTCTGTCTCTCTCTCAAAATAAATAAACTTTAAAAAAAAAAAAAAAGTAATGAAAAGGGGCGCCTGGGTGGCTCAGTCAGTTAAGTGTCCAACTCTTGATTTAGGCTCAGGTCATAATCTCATGGTTAGTGAGTTCAAGCCCCGCATCCAGCTCTGGGCTAACAGTGCAGACTCTGCTTGGGATTCTCTTTCTATCTCCTCTCTCCCTACCCTGCTCTCTCTCTCTAAGTAAATAAACTGAAAAAAAAAAAAAATTTTTTTTTTTTAACTTCACAAGTAATTGTCTCAGTCAAGAATCCAGAAAGTATAGACATTTGTTCAAAATGAATACATTTTGATTTACTATTTCCTCAACTCTGCCAAGGTTCAAAATACTAAAACTTGAACAAAACATATTAAAAAATTACAGGGCAGGGGGCACCTGGGTGGCTCAGTCAGTTAAGCACCCAAGTTTGGCTCAGGTCATGATCTTGCAGTTTGTGAGTTCAAGCCCCGCATTCAGCTCTGTGCTGACAGCTCAGTGGCTGGAGCCTGCTTTGGATTCTGTCTCTCCCTCTCTCTCTGTTCCTCCCCAATTCTCTCACTCTCAAAAATAAATAAAGATTAAAATAAAATATAAAATTACAAGGTACATACGGTCAGTTTCCTTATTCTCTAAGCTTTTTTTTTTAAGTTTATATTTATTTATTTATTTGAGAGAGAGAGTGTGTGCAAGCAGGAGAAGGACAGAGAGGGCAAGAGAGAGAACCCCAAAAAGGCTCCACATTGTCAGCACAGAGCCCAACGAGGGGCTCGGCCCCATGAACCACAAGATCATGACCCGAGTGGAAATCAGTAAAACATTGAACCAACTGAGCCACCCAGGTGCACCCCTTATTCTCTAAGTTTTAACCTTCCTTAAACAAGATTTCTTGAGAGAGAAAAACAGAACAGTTTTCTAAAATATATATGAGGAATCAATTGAGAATAGAGTCTAATTGCAGAGGAGATTAAAGAAAAAACCCTATAAAAAGTCTACACATATACATGCCATCCTTAACAGATTGTAATTTTACGTCATAAGTATAAAACTTTGAAAAAGTAGTGTCTACAAGGAATTGATACCTCATGAAATAATTTAAATACAGTTTAAAAATTTTAATTTAAAGTATTCTGATATGTACCTCTTTTGTATAGTAAATAACCACCATCAAAATATCTGTACTTTTTTTCTACATTTTTGAATACAGAAAATTGTGATGCAATTTTACTCAAAGACAAACTGCTATATACCTAATCTAAAAGGAAAACTCTATACATTTCCACTGATTACAATTATAAAATGAAAGTAATGTAAAGGAAATAACTTCAACAGTCTATTACAAACCTAAGGCAAGATAAGATTTAAGATGCTAGTAATATTATTATGTCAACTTTTTTTTTAAAACATTTTCTTACATATAACCTCTACATAAGCTAAAAATATACACAGAGGAATAGAGAGGGGACACTATTTGTAGTCCAAAAACTGTGCATGGGTAATCAAATCAATGACTTACAAAGGTATGTATTAATGACTTAGGACATATCCACATATATTTAAAAATCAGAATATATAGTGTCTAAGAATAAACCTACAAAAACACAAGACCTACATGAAGAAAATCTGTAGAACTTAAAAAAAAAGAAAACCTGAATAGGGAGAGGGATATTCCACGTCATTTGAACTACAGACTCAATAATGGAAAGGTATTCATTCCTCCCAAATTTGTCTATAATAAAATTGTATACAATTCCAAGCAAAATTAAACCATAGTATCTATGGGAGAAAGGGGAAAATGACAATTACAAAACTATTTTTAAATTAAATACAATGGGGCATCTGGGTGGTTCAACGGGTTAAGCGTCCAACTCTTGATTTGGGTTCAGGTCATGATCTCATGGTTCGTGGATTTGAGCCCCACATTGGGCTCTGTCCTCACAACTGCGAAGCCTGACTGGTATCCTCCTCCCCTACTCAATTCATGAGCACGTGCTCTCTCTCAAAAATAAACATTAAAAAATTTTAAATTAGGGACGCCTGGGTGGTTCAGTCAGTTAAGTGTCCAACTTCAGCTCAGGTCATGATCTCGCAGTCTGTGCTGACAGCTCAGAGCCGGGAGCCTGCTTCAGATTCTGTGAGACTCACTCACTCTCTCTCTCTCTCTCTCTCTCTCCCCCTCCCCCACTCACACTCTGTCTCTCTCTCTCAAAAATAAACATTAAAATTTTTTTTAAATTTTTTTAAATTAAACACAATAAAATCTACCATACACATAACCAAGTGGGTTTTACTCCTGGAATGCAAGGATGATTTGAAATACAAAAATCAATGTAACATATACTATAGTTAAGAAGAAAAAAAATGGAAGGAAGGAAAAACCACAAGCTCATTTCAATTGATACAGAAAAAGCATCTGACAAAGTTAAATACCCTTTCATGACAAAAACACTCAACAAACTAGGAATGGAAGAAGAAAACTACCTCAACATAATAAAGGCCATAAATGAACATTCCACAACTAACATCATACTCAACAGTAAAGACTGCAAGCTTTTTCTCTAAGATTAAAAATAAGACAAGGATGCTCACTTTTTGCCACTTCTATTGAGTGTGTTACTAGAGTTGTAGATGGAAAATTAGACAAGAAAAAAAAGACCTCCAAACTGGAAAGAAGATTATCTGTTTACAGATGACATGATCACATATGTAGAACACTCCTAAGAATTTCACACAAACAAAAAACTGTTAGAATAAAATTCAGAAAAGTTGCAGGATAAAAAAATCAGCACATAAAAATCAGCTGCATTTCTATATATTAATAATGAGGAATACAAAAGAGAAATTAAGAAAACAATTCCATTTACAGTAGCATCAAAAAGTATAAAATACTAAGAATTAACTAAAGAGGCAAAAGACTTGTACACTGACAACTACAAAATACTGCTGAAAAAAAAAATTAAAGACATAATGGAAAGACATTCTGTGTTCACGGATTGGAAAACTTAATGCTTTTAAGATATTGACACTACCCAAAAGGATCTATGATTTGATACAATATCAAAATCCCAATGCCATTTTTTTCCGTAACAAAAAAAAAAATCAATCCTAAAAGTCATATGGAATCTTAAGGACTCAATGAGCCAAAAGAATCTTGTAAGAAGAACAAAAGTTGGAGGTCTCATACTTCCTGATTTTAAACTTACTACAAATATAAAGGAATCAAAACAGTGTGGTACTGGAATATAGACACACAGACCAATGGAATAGAATAGAGAACCTGGAAATAAACCCTCACATATACTGTCAAGTGATTTTTTGCCAAGAGTGTCAAGACTACTCAATGAAAAAAGAACAGTCTTTTCAACAAATAGTGCTGGGAAAACCATACCACATTCAGAAGAATGAAGGATCCTTGTCTTACATGTGTATATATATATATATATATATTACCATATATATATATATATATATATATATATATATATATATATATATATATATGGAACTAAACACAAGAATTAAAACTATAAAAGATGGGGTCCCTGGGTAGCTCAATCAGTTAAGTGTCCAACTTTGGCTCAGGTCATGATCTCATTCACAGTTCCTGAGTTTGAGCCCTGTGTTGGTCTCTGTGCTGACAATGCAAACCCTGGGGTCTGCTTGGAGAGTTCTGTGTCTCCATCTCTTTCTGCCCCTCCCCTGCTCACGCCCTTTCTCTGAAAAATAAACATTTGGGGCACCTGGGTGGCTCAGTCCGTTGAACATCCGACTTCAGCTCAGGTCATGATCTCACTGTCGGTGAGTTCAAGCCCCGCGTCAGGCTCTGTGCTGACAGCTGGGAGCCTGGAGCCTATTTCAGATTCTGTGTCTCCCTCTCTCTCTGCCCCTCCCCCACTCATGCTCGCTCTCTCTCTCTCTCTCTCTCTCTGTCAAAAATAAATAAACATTGAAAAATATAAATAAATAAACATAAAAAAACTATAAAGAAAACATTAGCACGGGGCACCTGGATGGCTCAGTCGGTTGAGCATCCAACTCTTGATTTCAGGTGAGGTCATGATCTCATGGGTTAGTAAGTTCAAACCCCATGTCAGGCTCAGTGCTGACACTGCAGAGTCTGCTTGGAATTCTTTCTCTCTCCCTTGCTCTCCTTCCCCCACTTATGTGTGTTGACTCTCTAAATAAATAAATTACAATACACTTAAAAAAAAAAAAAAAAAGAAAGAAAGAAACACCACACACAAAAGCTTCACAGCATAGGATCTAGCAGTGACTTCTTGGATATGAGGCCAGAATCAGACAACAAGAGAAAAAAGATAAACTGGACTACATCAAAATTTAAACCTTTTGTGTAAGACTACAAAAAAGAAACCCACAGAATGAGAGAAAATAATTGCAAATCATCTTTCTGAGAAAGCATTAATATCCACAATATATAAGGAGGTCCACAACAAAACAAAATAACCAACCTAATCCAAAAATGAGCAAAAAATCAAACATTCTCCAAAGAAGATATACAAATAGCCATAAGCACCTGAAAAGGTGCTCAACATCACTAATCATTAAGGAAATGCCAATCAAAACCATAATAATATACCACTTTATGCCCATTAGGATAGCTATTTAAATACACACAAAACAGCTCAGAAAAGAGCAAGTGCTGACTAGGATGCTGAGAAATTGGAATTCACATGCATTGCTGGAGGTAATGTAAAAATGGTGCAGCTGCTGAGGAAAATACTATGGTGGTTCCTCACAGCACTACACAGAGAATCACCATATGATCCAGCAACACCTCTTCTGAATTGAACAAGCATGGATTTGAACAAGTATCTATACACCAATGTTCAGAGCAGCATTTTTCACAATAGCCAAAAGGTGTAACTTGAGTTGTTAAATGTCCATCAATAGATAAGTGAATAAAGAAAAAGGAGTATGTACATGCAAAAAAATATTATTCAGTCATAAAAATGAATGACGTTATGATTCTTGCTAAAACAGGGATGAACCTTAAAAACATTATACTAAGTTAAATAAATATTAGGTTCTTCTCCAGGTTCTCCTGATCACTAAAACATTATAGACCTGGACCTCATTAATCTCTTGCAGAAATATCATCATCAAGTGCCACTTTATAATTATACCTTTGATCCTTAATTACTAAAAAAAGAACTCTTTATTTGCTATAATAATATTCACTGTCTTTAACAAAACTTGTATGCTACTTAATTCTCCTGTATAAGTTACCAGTTTCAGAATTGTTTGTGAGGAAAAGTTTCTCTTTAAAAATAGCATACTTTCTTTTCCCTGGTAAAAGAATGGCATAACCTAATTTTTTTGACCTGAAAGTCATTATTAAATAAAAATGATAAAATCAAAGCTGTTCTAATTGAAAGGCTTGAGGACCAAAATTCAGCACCTTTCAGTTTCCTCCTTTTCTCCTGCACCATCTGGCCATTCACTTTTCCAACAGACAGCAGAAAGCAATCCAAAAAGCCAGTAAGCAAGGCTTAGTGAAAACTGCTTTGAAAACCAATGTTATCAAGGAAAATCAATTCTCATTTTGGCTCTGAAAGCTAAGAAATTCAGAAGCAAACTTTATGCAATATTATGTTAGCCCTCTTTATAAGCAAATTTATACCTTTTTCCTTTTTTGCAGCTTTAACTTTATATTTCAAGGGGAATTAATCCTTATTTCCATAAAAATGTATGTGTGTTTCTAGATTTCAAAACCATTATGGAAAGATGGGACACATATAGTCTATATTCATATTCATTATTTATTCCTTTATTCATATGAACAATGTAAAATGTTTTCCCTTAAAACATTCACTTTTGTAGTAATATATGATAAGAGATTTTGAAAGTTAAGGCAATTACACATTTAAGGGAAAAAGGGAAACATTTTAAAATATGATCTACATATTTTCATCAATGTGACTCTGAAAAAGAAAGACAGACTAAATTAATAGTGGTGCCATATAACATATTGGAACACTTTATCAACTTCAAATTGTCTCGAAATTAAATATCTTACCAAGTACTTACATTGCCTTGATGTAAAGATTCAATCTAAGCAATGACAATTTAGGGAGGAAATAAATTCTATATTCAATATATATAAATTCATTTTACATTAAATGGCAATGCATAACTTTATCCACACATTGCCATACTACTTCTTTCTCTGACATTCCTCTGAGCCTAAAGATGTTTTCTGAATCATACTTAAACTCATAATTTTGACAGATGGATCAGATGTTTCAGCTCGTAAGTGACAGTCTTTCACAACACATGAATTAGTCACACAGACCTCTTCTAGCTTTGAAAAATTCTAAAATCTATTCTAGGAATAGTGAGTTTCTACTGCATGTTCTACTGTTTTTATATTCTCTGGCATGTGACAGGAAATCTTCTACATTTAAAATACATAATGTTCACAGCAATATAGCAACATAGCAAATACTAGAAGACATCTGAAATGATGATGAAGAAGCCAAATTCAACTAAAACTTTTAAGCACCTGCCATTATACCAATGTAAATAATTCTAACTAAGGAAACAGATGAACAGGCATCTTCATTACAAGTTTTCAAGGGTTATAATTAAACCCATTCAAGGGGTTAGTAAAATTAAAACTTTTCATAATAATACTTAGACATTATTTGCCTTTTCCACTTTTATTCTCTCATCAGTGTACAAGCAATTTTTTACAGGCTACATGTAGCATAATAGCACTGTTCTGACAGGTAATGGAATATCTATTTCTATGTCCTAACTTCTAAATTTAATTTTTAATACAGTAAATGTCAACAGATATAACCCACAAAAACCAAAGCTCTATGGGATTCTTAATAATTTTTAAGAGTTTAAAGGGATACTAAGACTGAAAAGTTCTACAAGTTCACACACTTTGCAGTTAGACTACTACCAGTATATCATCACTTAGTATTCTTTTTTCTTTTTCTTTTAAAGAGAGAGCAAGAGAGCGGTGGGGGGGGGGGGGGGGGGGAGGGGGGGAGGGGCAAAGGGAGAAAGAGAGAGAATCTTAAGCAGGCTCCATGCTTAGCATGGAGCCCAAGGTAGGGTTCGGTTCCACAACCCTGGGATCATGACCTGAACTGAAATCAAGAGTCAGACGGTCAACCGACTGAGTCACCAGAATCTCATTTGATATTCCTGATGAGTGATAAGTCACTTTTGACATGAACTACAAACTGTGACTTAATTTCAAAAACATTAAAATGTGGAAAATGTATATCTTAAAATCAAAGAAAAGTAGTACTTCCAAATTCATGAATAACAAATTGGATTCTTTCAAAAACAAGTGGAATAACTAGTAACACTTTATGTATAATTTGATTAGGAGTCTATTTTCTCATTTGATTCAGTTCATGCAATACCAAAGTAATACCAATTTTAATAAAAAAAGAATATGCCTATCAGTTTGACATGAGAATCTTTACCAGCAAATGAAATTTGAAAGTAAACATAAAATACATTTCATTATTTCATAAATAATTGGTTATTAAATTTTTTAATTGCAATAAAAGACTTTTACTAAATACCACAACAGTTTGCATAAGGGATTAGAGAATTTTAAATTTCAAAGATAGGGGACAAGACTGAGGAGGTATAAACACTAGGGTAATGGAGTTTGGACTTTATCGGAAGAGCAAAAGAAAAACTACTTAAGTGAGCTAATGGGAAACTCAGTCTGATAATCTGTCCACAGTGTGTAGAACAGACTGGAAAAGGAAGAAACTTGAAAGTGAAAAGATCACTTACTATATGCATAAGGCAGTGAAAGTTGTAGCCTTTGGCAGTACAGATTGAAAAAACAGAGGGAACAAGTAGGGAGAACAGATTGCAATTTGAAGGAAGAAATTTGCAGAACTCATACCTACATTCTAAGTGGAAAGGTGAAAGTAAATGACAGTTTTAAAGCCAGTATGAGACTACTTTAAGGTAAGTCTCAAAAGGGGCACTCGTTCCATATGAAGATAATGAACACTAGACATTATATCATACTCAAAGGTGGGACATTCATGTAAAGACATCAAAGAAGAAGGCAGAAATGGTGGATTCAAATTGAACTCCAATGCTTAAGCTGCAGGCAGACCTGTGAGTCATGATGCAAAGATAGTAGCAATAAATTCTCTAAAGAGAACACGAGTTAACAAAAAAAAACAAGACAGAAGAAAACAGTAATCAAAGAACTGAATCTCTACCACTAAATTAAGAAGATGGAAGAAACTAGTCAAAAAAGGAGGAAGTCCCAAAAGGACTTGAATAATGGGGCTATAAAAATTAAAAAAGAGCAAAGGTTCAGGGAGATCTTATTAAGATTTTATTTTTAAGTAATCTCTACACCCAAAGAGGGGCTCAAACCCACAACCCAAAATCAAGACTCACATGCACTGTCGACAGAGCCAGCCAGGCACCCCAGGAAGAACATTTATCATAGCAATAGAAGAGGCCTGTGTTTTGTTGTTGTTTTTACTTTGAAAGTCTGTGAATTACTAATCATTTAAAGAAGTAATTTTTCACTCCTTTTAATCAATTTGAACTATAGACTATTGTCATCAAAAAATCAAATATAAGCTGATAAAACATTCCAAGTGTATGAGAAAATATTATTGAATTATTTCAATATTATTGAAAATATTATTGAATTAATTATTGAATAATTATACAATTATTATTGTAACTTTGGGATATTTATTCTACTGCAATTTCTACAATCATAAAAATTCAAATCTTATGAACTCATCTTGACCATCCAAAAGAAATACTAGGGTCGCTTGGGTGGGTCAATCACTTAAGCATCTGACTCTTGATTTTGGCTCAGGTCATGATCTCAGTTTGTGAGATCAAGCCCCCAACAGTTCAAGCCCCACAACAGCACAGAGCCTATTTGGAATTCTGCATCCCACCCCACCCCCCACCCTCTGCCCCACTCCCTCCCCTGCTTGCATGTGCGCATTCTCTCTCTCTCAAAATAAACTTTAAAAAATCCTCAACAGAAATCACATTATTTTAACACAAAATCACATTATCTTATAACAGATTTGTGGAATGTAACACAAAAGTGTATCATAATGAAAACTTTCATTGACTCAGAATTAAGTGCTTTTGGGAGGAATCTGAAATTTATTTCTGCTTAATAAACATTTTATTCCAGGACATTCCAGGTAAAAACTATTAATATCATAATTCTGGAATTACAGAATAGAAAAAACTCTGAATCTAGACCAATTTTTTTTTAATGTTTTTTATTTATTTTTGAGAGAGAGAGAGAGATGGAGCATGAGCAGGGGAGGGGCAGAGACAGAGAGGGAGACCCAGAATCGGAAGCAGGCTCCAGGCTCCCAGCTGTCAGCACAGAGCCCGATGTGGGGCTTGAACCCACAGACTGTGAGATCATGACCTGAGCTGAAGTCAGATGCTCAACTGACTGAGCCACCCAGGAGCCCCTAGACTAATTTCATTCACTCACTAGATAAATGAGAAAACTGAGAACCAAACTGTAAATCAAGTGAAACGTATAAACTATAAATCCAGTACTTTTGAGAAATATTTCAATGAAACCTAAGATCTTCTACATGTTCAGTTACATGGATTTATCTATACATACTTACAAGCAATTCCTATCTCTTCAAACTAATTTCAAAAAATGTTCTATTAAGACCTATTTTGTTGGGCTGTTTTGAACAAATACAGATGAAATACTGTACCCGAAATTTGTAATGTATTAAGAAATATGTAATCCAAAACTTTTATTAATTCTAAAGGGGTCTGCCACCAATCAATCCCGAAAGTCAGATTCTACCATATTCATACTTTTTATTAAAAGGTTTAAGCATTTATCTACCCTGCTCAATTTCAATAAATGAATTCCTATATGACTCCCAGTCCCAAATGGTTGAGAAATGGGGACTAGACTGTTATATCTCAGAATTTTAAGCCCTGTGTCCAACAGTGAAAGGATAACAATCTGTTTTCTACTAATTAATCACTTATTCCATTATTAAATCAATAGGTTCTACATTATAAAATAAAGACTTTCATCAATGGTTTACTAGAATACTTTTATAAAATAGCTAGAATATAAAATTTTCTACATGAAAAGATTCCATCCAATTAAATAATTTCAAAGCATGTTTCAACATTTTGAAACTTTTTAATATTTCAGTAAGCATCTTAAAGGGCAAATTATGTAATTCTTAAAGATTTAGCAGATTAAGAATTTTTTATCAAATAAAATGTAAGTTTGTTAAAAATCTACACTGAAGAGACACCTGTGTGGCTCAGTCTGTTAGCATCCAGCTCTTGATTTTGGCTCAGGTCATGATCTCACAGTTTGTGGGTTCAAGCCCTGCACTGGGCTCTGCTCTGATTGTACAGATCCTGCTTGGGATTCTCTCTCTCTGCCCCTCCCCTGCTCTCTCTCTCTCTCTCTTTCTGAGCATAAATAAATAAACTCAAAAAAAAAAAAAAATCTACATTGAAAACAACTGTTTACCTGAACATCAGGCAGAAATAGAATCACTGTCAAATTGAAACAAATGAAACTAGTAATGTTTGTTATCACTAAATCACCATTAAAAAACATCAATATTAATTTTTAAATAACAATCCTTTATCCCAAACCCTTCCAACTAGATGGATTTTAGAATTCAAAATTTTATAAAGTTAACTAGGGCATATATAGTGATAGCTAAATAGTGACACACTGCCGTCCATATGTCATATGTACATTACATGTAAAAGTATCTATGTTGTACATAAACCTGTGGAGTTTGGAGAAGCATCCTAAAATTAAACACATTAACATTTCTCTTACAAAATAAGAATATTCAGTTCATATTAGGTTTTACTTTTTAAAAAGTTCATTTGGTCAGGTTTTCCTGATGAATCATTACAAAAATTTTGTTGGTACAAAACTACAGTATTTGAATTTCAGAACTGTGGATAAAGAATAGTGTTCCTATAGGTATTTATCTGGCCAACAATAAACATACAACATTTATGGTATATAGCCTAAAAAATAAAGGTTAATTTCTTGTTAATTTCTGAAATATTAATAATGCCTCTTTCCTGAAATTTCTTTGTAACTACAAGGGGTTTATAGCATACTTCCTGACATAAATATTCAAATGTTATTTCTTATTTTCCATTATTTAGGAACCTAGATATCTGTGTATCTTACATACATTTAAACCAATTTTTCAAAGCTTTGAAGACATGAAGACACAAAGCAGAATGTATCATCATTTCAGAAAATCATCACTGAAGTATGACAAAAGTCTTAATGTCTCAATATCAAATAGCAAACAAGGCAAGAATGTCATGAAAATACTTCTTATATGTGCTTTCCAAAAAAAATGGAATAGAATATTACCATGTATATCAATCAGTTAAAATGCTTTTAGTTCCACAGAAAAAACAACAGAAAGAGACAAAATAAAATGTATTCTCCCAAAATGAAAAATCCCATACATGAAAAATCCAACAGTAGTATTTGGGCTTTAGAAAACAATTTGATCTGTTTGTCAGTTTTGCCCTCAAACTGGCTGACCTTAAAGCAGGGAAATGGCTGTAGCAATTTCAGCGTCATACCCACACACCACTATACTTGATTTCATTCTGATTGGACCTAATTAGTTAAGGCCTGCAACCATCAGTGTAGCCAGAGGAGTTTAACTGCCTGATTATCTAAGGAATACCATGGCCCATAGTTTAGCCAAACCACACAATAGATAATGGATATTGCGGAAATAACCACCAAGGTACACAATGTCACAAAACAAAAAAAAAATCCAAAAACAACAAAAAAAGAGACACTCAAAATTAATAAATAGTAATAGGTAATTGATCCCCATCATTCATACATATTTTTAAAGTTTCTTTATTTATTTTGAGAGAGACAGACAGAGACAGCATGAGCAGGGGAGGGGCAGAGAGAGGGAGAGAGAGAATCCCAAGCAGGCTGTGCTGTCAGCACAGAGCCCAATGTAGGGCTCAAACTCATGAACTATGGGGTCCTGACCTGAGCTGAAACCAAGAGCCTGATGCTTAACCAGCTGAGCCACCCAGGTGCCTCTATTTCTCATTTTTAAATACCCAGCTTAATACCTGGCCTTTTACAAACGTGATTATTTGTAAATCCATTCTTTGCATCATTTAAATTTCCATATAAGAAGGTTTTTAGTATATTTAACTTTGACGACTTGACTGTCATGAATGATATTCATAATTTAAAACTATATTTCCTAATTTTCATGCATCTACTTAAACAAAATATTGTGGAAAACAAAAAATTATTCCAGGTTTGCTGTGAAATAATTTTAAAATGCTAAACCATAATCCAACTAGCTTCCACATAAAAACCAAATCATATCACAGTTAAGAGGAGGAAAAATAAATTTAGCACCTGCCTTTTACACACAAAAAAGTTACTGAATAGACACAATCTGTAGAATCACTAAGATCAGAAATTTTAAAGATTCTTTTTCTTCTTTCCAATGAGAATAACCAAAATCTTCAAAATTACCATTATCCTGCTTATTTCCTATTAGAAACACCTATTGGCGAAACAAACCTATTTTGTAAAATCAAGTCAACATTAATACATGCCCTACAAAACCGAACCATTGACTACAGTCATTAAACAGTGGTTTACAAAAACACAGACCAATGTAAATATTAAAATAGGTATGCACATGTATAGAGAGAGTGAATTTGGAAATGTAAATTCGAAGATATACAAATGGAAAAATATTACCGTTTGAAGTTATCAATAAAAAATTAAATACCGCAGGACACTACCAATAAATTTCATGGATTATGTAGTCGTAAATCAACCGTGCAAAGGCTAGTCAGTCAATGCCTAGCCTCTACTCCGCCCCTTACCTCCAACCTGTCCCCAAGTGAAAACGTGCTTGGAACACTAACACACAGCATATCCCGTCTTGAAACTGTGTACATTCCTACACTACTGAAAGAAAATATTGGCAGGATCATTTGAAAGGAAAAGAAAGAAAGCAAACCAAAGGACACTTCAGGTTCGGCAGGGAGTAGCATTTTAATTTATAATATTCCTTGCTTTATTTAAAATCGTATAAAACCCAGGATGTCTTTTAAAGCACTATTCACTTTCTAAAAAACCACAACACTATGGAAAAAAAAAAAAATGAAAACAAGGGGTGGGTTAATTTCTATAACCCGTCAAATCAAAAATTTTCATTTTCATCGTTTCCAGTTAGAAATCCAAGCATCTGTATAAAGAGGTTGTATCAAGACGTCGCCACTACACAGTGTTTGCCTCGAAAACATACACAATCCCAGGACTGCCGGAAAAACCAAAGATCTGTCTTTTTCCTTTTCTCTCTCCCCTTCAGCAGCCTTACTGCCTAAGTTTTAAGTCTCCAACCCCTGCACTACTAAGACTTTTGCAAGGAAAGAGATGCTGGTGAAGATGGCCCCCTACCGCCATGAGTGGTCTTGTGTTCTGTCCGCCACCCCCACCTGCCCCAGCGGCTCCGGCTCACAGCCCCGCCTTCGGTAAGGTCTCCCCGGCGGCCACCGCGGGCCATGACCCCCCCGCCCCTCTCCCAGACAGCAGCCAAGGGACCCGGCGGGGCGTGGGCAGGAGCCCGGGTCTCCCTCTCCGGACACTGGACAACACACCACTCCCACGGGGGAGCCACTTGCGAAGAGACCCCGGCAGGGGATGACGGCTAAGCGGCTGACTGCTCCAAAGAGGGGCGTGACCGCCAGCCTGCTGGGAGGCGCAAGGTACCAGAGGTAACCCCACAAGGTGCTGCTGCCGCCAGGGACCAGTGGTGCAGGCGTGGGCCAGGAGGCTGAGGGACACTCGCTCTCTTACCGCCAGGTCCGGGTTTCGGCTGTCCCTGTGTGACACAGCTCGGATGACCCCTGCTCGCCAGCCCCGCCAACAGCGTCCACTCTCCCCGTGCTCTGGCCGAGCCTCTTCGCCGACCGCCACGCACAAGAACCGCTTCCCCACCAGTTCCAGCCGCGTCTCCACCGCCATAGCCATCACTGCCGAAGCGGCTGCTGCCTCCTCCACTGCGAGGTAATCGGTGAAACCCCGCTCCTACCGGCCGCCCATGCTGAGGAGGAGAGAGGACTGGGGGACCGCGGCAGCCAAGCGAGCAAGCGAGCGTCGATTCGGGGGCGCACCGGACGCTCTGCCCAGAAGGGCACAGCGACCTCGGTCTGTGGCAGTCCTCAACACTCCCCTGGACTCCCGACTCCCGACTCGCAGCCTCTGACTGTAGTCGCGCGCGCACGCGCGCACACACACGCGCACACACGCGCGCGCGCACACACACACACACACACACACACACACACACACACACACACAAACTGACAGAAATCCCCACACCAGTCGCCGTCAGGCAGCCCCGGTCACTGCCGCCACCTCGTCGTGGACAGCACTACTCCGCCTCCCCCTCCACTCGCCGGCTGCGAGCGCCGCGTCTCCTTCCGCCGGCGCGGGCAGGGAGCCGCGGGAGACGGTCGGAGGAACAACCCCACTCGGAAAGTAGTGCCCCACGACGCTGCCGCGCGGAGGCCGCGGGACGAGCCAGTCTAAGAAGTAAGGAGAGCGGTGGTAGAAAGAATGCTCCCCTTCCGTGGCACTAGGAAGAGCGTTTGAGGTTCACCTCTCTAATAGCCGCTCCCGCAGAATGGAGGGGGTAGGTGACCCAAAAGTGAGGCGTGCCGGTTCCACTCTGGGTCACAAAATAAACCCCAGGTTAAATGCCGCATCTCCAGAGCGCTGTTTTTCGGAACACATGCCGCCTGCTGCCTGAGTTAGCCCGAATTTCGCCCTAAACAGCAGTCCTGTAGTGACAGCGGCAAAGCAGAGCAACACTTTCCACTGAAAACAGTCACTGCAGAACAGTCCACAATTCTAAACAAAAAATGAAGAAAACACTGTCATCCTTTCATCCTTCCCGTCTGCAACGACACTAATTACATGTTTGAACTATTCAGAGATTTACACCTCGCTACAGCTTTGTTGTAAGAATGCCAAACGCCCCGTGGAGGGCTTCTGTCACTGCCCTTAATATTTACAGTCTCTGTGCCAATTTGAGTCCTTTCAGTACCAGCACATACCTCAAACTCACTAGTCATACAATAAAAACTGGGAAAGGCTCCGGATTCAGTTATTAGAAAATACTGTGGAGAGAAAAGGTTTTTAGCCAATCACAATTCAGGAAAATATATTATGTTTACTTCCCGTCCAATCACAAGACTTTTAACCTATACACACAAAGATCTCAAACTTGGAATAATTACTCCTTCTTTGATCCAATCCTCGAGTTCTTCTAAATCAAACGTATCTTATACATGTCAGTGAGCAGTTCGATTTCAGACATACATCTTGAGAACTACAGACTAAGATTTCTAAAATCTCAACTTGAATTAAGGAGCCTGTAAAATAATCTGGTGAAAATTACCTAACATGGCAGGAAAAAAGAGTTAAGATCACATTCAGATACCAAATTATCAATGATCTGCTTTGGCATCTTGGGCACCACACAACTGTTCCAATGGAAATTGCTTGCTTCCCAATCTCACTTTCTAGGAGCAAGTGAGAAAATATAAATAGTCACTTAAGAGATGAAAATAACATTCTTATTACATAAATCCCACTCACTAAATTATGTAGTTGGAGTACTGATTGTCAGGTTGCCTTACATAAAACTGCCACCTGATTTCATTTTTATAGGCGAATTTCTAAATGGACTCCTAAGAACCCTCATAACATGTTGAGTGCTATCCTTTTAAGTACCCTGAAAAACATGTAAATCCACCAAATCAATCAAAGGATTTCAAGGGCAGAAGGCCCTATGTTTCATAACCTTTTCAATCAAATGTCTTATATTCCCAGTACTACATTCCAAATAGTATTCTATGAAGTCCCTGACTCTGGCCAGTGTCTATGGTTTATAAGAAAAAAGATCACGAATTTGTGGATATTCTGCTTTTTGAGAAGACTGAAGTGTATATATTTTTAATGTAGAATAAAAAGGCCTTAAAGGATTTTTTGTTTGCTTGCTGGCATTTTTTGCTTTGTTTCAGGGTAGTGTTGATACGGTTTTGCAAGCAACTCGTAACTGTAAGTAATATGGAATTAAAATAAATTTTAAAGTCAGATTTGAAACCTCAGAATTTTGTTACTTTACATACTTTACTTTTATAAAGATCCTCAGAAAAATGCATTAGTCCGTTTTACTTCAAGTTATAGTACCTCTCACTATATAGGTAAAGAGTGACACAGAAGTGTTTAAAATGACTAGGTTTACTTAGAAAAGCTCAAAAATCAAAAATATAAACTTGATCTTCTACTTTTTCCATCCCCCCATGTAATGTTTACATTAAGTAAACTCACCCCCCTCAATTCAAGCAAACCTCATACATCAAATATTTTTATATAAAAGATACATTGCAAAATTACTTTGGTCTTTTTTTGTTTTGTTTTAAAGTTTATTTATTCATTTTCAGAGAAAGAAAGAGAGAGAGACAGAGCATGCAAACAGGGGAGGGGGCAGAGAGAAGGGAGGAGAGAGAGAGAATCTCAAGCAGACTCCCCGCTGTCAGCACAGAGCCCTACGTGGGGCTCGAACTCACAAAACGGGAGATCATGACCTGAGTTGAAATCAAGAGTCAGATGCTTAACCACCTGAACCACCCAGGTGCCCCAAGATTATTTTGTTTTTAAAAAACCATAAAAATTTATTCATAAAAACTATTTCTTTTATTTTTTTAAAAGCTGACTTATAAAGGAAGGAAATATATTCATTGCAATGATAAGGGTCATAATTACCCACTTAATTATCAATAATTAGTAGCTCATGAAGCTTAGTTTCAGTAAGCAAATAGCCTACCAGCTATAAATTTTTCACTTTTTGATTTGGTGTAATTATAGGAAAAGGCCAATTATCTTGCTCTCCTAAATACCAGTATTCTGTGTCACTATAAGTGACAACAGAAAAAACACAGAGAGAAAAAATTGAGTGCATGAATCTTATAATAATATTTACTATTTATGGAACACTTACACTATGTGTCAGACATTATGCTAAGTACTTTACATCTATAATCTTACTTTATTTTAAAGATGAAGGAAATGAGATTTAGAGAAGTTTAGTTACTCATCTAAGCATACACATAAGGATGATTACAAAACTAGGCCTTACGATTCCAAAGCCCCTGCATTATGCTAAATTGTCACTTAAAAGAAACCATGAAGGTCAGTCAACAAATTGCTAAATAACTTATTTACTTACTTAGCACTTGTTATGTGTCTCACACCTGCAAGTTTTGGAGATAGGTCCTGTGTCCTTGAGAAGCTCATAGTGTATGTGGGAAAAACAGACAATAGAAATGCTTCAGTTTGTTTATTTAAGGAAGCATCAATAGAATGGCATACAAGATAAGTTTAGTGTATTTTAACAAATAATTTTCAAATCTATTATAACTTAGAGGCTTTTATTAATTGTCAAATGTAAAGACTGGATTGAATTATGGGGGTCACTGACTTTATACACAAGCCCATCTACGAACTGTGAAAGTCAATATTACGATGAAGGAAGCCAGGGTAATGTGTTTAATAAAGTACTTCTTCTACATAATTAATAAATGAATAAATAAATAAATAAATCTAAAAATAAAAAATAAGAATAAAAAAATAAAATGAAGGAATCCAAGAATTACAACTGAATTACACAAGTGGAAGACCAAGAACAGAATGGAAATAAATTTATGTTACTGTGGTTATTATTAAACCTTAAATAATTTCCATTTAAGTATTTCCCTAAGCACTTATTTAAACTGAATTCCTTGATCATATTTATGTTAATGAAAATATAACTCAAATGTCACTTCCTAAAGAAAGCCATCTCTGATTCCCAGACTAGGTCGAATCCCACCCCCCCCCAACTATGGATTTTCAAAACATTCCCTATTTGTCTTAGTACTTTACCACAACTGCACTTATACCATTAATTGTATAATTGATTGCTTTGTATCTGTGTCTCTTGATAGGGTATAAGCTCCAATAAGGGCAAGCACAATGTATCTTTTTCCTAACTATACCCCCAGTATCAACTAAACTTTGTGCAGAGTAGATACTCAGTAAATGCTATCAAATCAAGTAATGAATATATCAAAATGCACCTTTTTCTAAATCCAACCAAGTTAAGCAGAACTTCAAATCTCTATATCAAGAGTCATAAATATGAGTTTACGTTCTTTCTACAGTTATTCATTGCCTTTAAAATAATGGCTTATACACATTATTTCATATCATTATAGAGGTACAATGTAAAGCCTTCATAAAACTTGAGCTTCCCCGAAAAGGAAGGTTGTTCTTGGGGATAATTCCTAAAGAACACATACAAAGAAAGAGTTACAGTTGACAAGAAAAACATTCATTTCGTTACCAAACTACCAATTTGATGCAAACCCAAAAATGATCCTATGAGTACATATCCAAAACACCAGTCTATTCTTAGTATTCTAAAGAGAACAATCTCAGATAATGTCTTTGATGAAGCCAACATACAAACATAATTTCCTCACTGTCCTCTTGATCCCATGTGGACTGAGGAGGACAGAGAAAGAAGAAAGGAAGGCAGAAGTAAAGGAAGGAAAGAGGGAAAAGAGCAATCTCCCCTCAGCCTTTTAACTGTATGCTCTGCACATTTGTTACCCAGTTTTCCAATTTATATTCTGGCTGCACAGGGACCTAGCCACTTCTCAACATTTTCTATTAAAAATGAGCCTTGAAATCTGATTTTTAATGATAAAAATTTTTTTAACTTAGAATACACATAACATTGGAATTTTCCTAATCTGCTGAATGAGGAACTACAAGCAACAGGGAACCAGACAGCTGCCACTGAGCATTCAGCAAGGTTTTCCCAGGGTGTCCCAGAGAACTGTTTGTTCATCATCCCTCTCATAAATGCTTCAACTATTAACTACTATTAAAACATGCTAGATGGCAGTCTGCATTTTTCCTCTTCAACTGTTATATTAGTGCTCTTATGTATAAACAGGGTAGGTTTCATTATTGCCACATTAGTTGTAGCAGAGCTAAAAGTCCTAAAGAATGCTTCTGTTCATGTCCATGAAAATTAATTAAGTTTAAAGAGCTACTCTACATACATTCAAAGCTATAAATGAGGGGAATTCAAAGTAAAATCTAAGCTAAAAAGTAATACTCTAAACCTCAGCATGCTACCTATACTCCATCGATGTTCTTCCCCACAGATGCAACTAGATTCTACATAATGAAGGAACTCTATGATCAAGAACACACAGCTCGGAGGCACATTTCTCAAATTAATGGCATCTGGCTTCAAAGAAACCAAACAAAACAAGACTTAGCAGTAAAATATGGGGAATCTTCAGTCATTCTTTTCTTTGGCACATTCTAGAAAAGGCCACATGGTTACATATAATAAGATTTATAACATACTACAAAATATAAATATGCAGTAAAAATAAATTACTCCATATAAAGGAAAATATTGTCTTCTGGCTCCACATGTGCTTCACCACTACAAATTATTTATTCAATTAAAGGAGTGTGTATAAAATAGTGTTCCAATTCCAAGGCCTATGTTCACAGGAGCTCACAGGAGAAGAGGCCTTAGAATTCTCTCTTAAAAATTACAACTGAAAAACAGACCTCAAAAAAGACCTTAACTACAAACTTAAAATTGAAATCAACATCCCCCCAAACATTCTGTTACTCCAGGGCACATTTTTATATTACCTAAAATCAAATGGCCAAGAGAAATACTCAAAAGGCTAACCAGCTTCACTATTCACAAAGTGCACAAATACTTAGGTTAAAACTGGTCAATTCCCATTCCATACAGCCGTTTACAAATGGATGTTTACAATGTATATCCCAGATGTATCAAATTAGAAATCAGCAATCACACACCACAGTATAATCAAAGAACAGGAGTCAAACAAGTCTAGGTTACTTCTACCACTAACCTGGGGCAAACCATTTTGCTGCTCTAGGAATAATAATACTACAGCACATAGTGGCACCTGGGTGGCTCAGTCAGTTAAGCATCCGACTTCGGCTCAGGTCATGATCTCACAGTCCGTGAGTTCGAGCCCCACGTCGGGCTCTGTTCTGACAGCTCAGAGCCTGGAGCCTGCTTCGGATTCTATGTCTCCCTCTCTCTCTGCCCCTCCTCCATTCATGCTCTGTCTCTCTCTGTCTCAAAAATATTTAAACATTAAAAAAATTTTTTTAAATAATATATAGCACATAGAGGCCGATATAATCTTGAAAGTTCCTAAAAGCTTACATCTAAGACTTCTGAATAATTCATCAAATAGCAAATATCCTCTCCTGTCACATGCTAGTTTCAAAGCTGAAAAATATTAAAGTACAGACGAATGTAATCTTGCATCAGGAAAACAATCATGTTTAGCCAGAAAGGTTCTCTCTCAAAGGTCTCACAGAAGATATATAAATACATATGTGTATATATATACGTGTATATATATACACATATACACATATATATATACACATATGTATTTATATATCTTATATATCTTATATATATACACATATATACACACACACATATATATATATATACACTAATACATACATACCAAGAGTAAAGGCCAAAGGACTTCCCAATGAAACAATTTTAAACAACACTGTAGCATTGCTTTCTTCTGTCTGCTCTCCAAATTTGCTCTTAAAGCTATCACATTAAAATAATCTGTCAGAAATAACTTCAAATGGAGGAATTCTGAGATTCTCTGTATTACAAATAACCTTTATATGTGAAACCTTTACCTTGTATGCCTTTATATTCTTTGTTTATAATACATAAAAGTCCTTCTTTTCAACTGTTATGACTGTGAAAATTATCTTAAAATCAACTCTTTTGGGGTGCTTGGGTAGCTAGGTCAGTTGAAAGCTCAATTCTTGGTTTCAGCTCAGGTCATGATCTTGCAATTCATGGGTTCCAGCCCCACGTGTGGCTGCCAGCATGAAGCCTGCTTGGGACTCTCCCTCTGCCTTTTTCTCAGCCCCTCCCCTGCTCACATGCAAGCACATGAGCTCGCTCATGCTCTCTCTCTCTCTCTCTCCCTCTCTCTCTCTCTCTCTCTCTCTCTCAAACTTAAAAAAATTAACTGTTTCATTTGCTTCTATATCTACATTTGCATGAATGTTTACCTCCCCCCCCCCCAGTAATTTGGTTTTGATATTCACCAGTTTTAATTTTTTTATACAAACATGCTAGTAGCTTTACATTTCAACCTTAAGTCATGCTTAGAAAATATGTACGTAGGGGAGCCTGGGTGGCTCAATTGGTCAAGCATCCGACTTCTGCTCAGGTCAGGATCTCACTGTTCATCTGTTTAAGCCCTGCATTGGGCTCTGTGCTGACAGCTCAGAGCCTGTAGCCTGATTCAGATTCTGTGTCTCCCTGTCTCTCCCCTGCTCATTCTCTCTCTCTCTCTCTCTCTCTCTCTTAAAAATAAATAAAACATTTAAAAAAAAAGAATTATTAAAAAAAAAGAAAATATGTAGGTATTCTTCTGTATTTTCTTCTAGTAGTTTTATAATTCAAATTTTTATAATTCTTTCAAAATTAGATGATAATATCCACCTCTGATGGAGGGACAGGAAATATCCTGGCCCCAAACAATAGAGGTCTACTGGTAGTGGGGAAAAAAGTGGGACTATTAGGAAAAGGGAAAT
This sequence comes from Panthera pardus, assembly GCF_024362965.1. Classification (NCBI taxonomy): domain Eukaryota; kingdom Metazoa; phylum Chordata; class Mammalia; order Carnivora; family Felidae; genus Panthera; species Panthera pardus. The sequence continues at coordinate 24,627,821 of NW_026526788.1, forward strand.
TATTAGGGAAACAAAGCCTGCCTAAGACTAAAGGTAAAAACTTTTCAACAAATCATCCCCACCCTTAAGCACAAAGTGATGCCATTAAGTATTTAAAATTGATGATGCACTGAATGTAACCAGAGCAGGAAAAAACAAACAAAACAAACAAACAAAACCCTAATCAAGTAAGACTAATTCAACCCTGCATAGGAACAACTCAATATAACAAGAGTCATACCCATTTCTTAACATAAATACTATATATTTCAGTCTCTACTATCCTGCAAATGATGGCTCGCATTCAAACAAAAAGAATAAGCTTGGCCATAGGGGTGATTTCCGTGGTCTTGAAGGCAGTGCACGCATGTTGAGGTTACCATTACCTTTTCTATGAGTTGTATGAAAACATCTGAAGTTCTTTCAGTTGCATCATTCCTTCAAGTAAATAATTTGGTAACATCCCCTCCCTGTCCAAATTATAAGCTACGCAAAATCTCAAGAGCAAACAAATCATTGTCAGGTGACAAAACAGTCAAAAGAAGCAGACGAAGCCGTAACTGAAATGCTGGAACTTTCAGCCAGCCAATTAATTAAAGTAACTACTACTACTAATAATGGATCAAATGGAACAGGTAAACCATAGGTATGAGCAAGGTGGCAAACATCAGAGATAGAAACTATAAGAGTTGAACAGAAAAACCTATAAGAGACAATTTGAAATGATAAAGACTATGAGAAATGCAGTAACAAAATTTTAAAAGCCTTTGGCAGGTTCAGCAACAGACTTGACAGTTGAGGAAAGAATCAATGAACTTTAAGGTAGGTCAACAGAGATCATAAAGCTGAAACTAACCAGGAAAAAGAGTGGGGGAAAAAAATCAACTTAAACAGTATAGAAGGGAACAGTTTCCAACTCATTTTATGAGGCCAGCATTACCCTGACAACAAAATGAGACAAAGAAATCACAAGAAAAAGCAACTATAGATCATTATCCCTCACAGATGCAAAAATCCTCAACAAAATGTTAGCAAACCAAATTCAAATTCAGTAACTTAGGAGAAAGATAAAATACCAAAACCAATAAGGATTTATCCCAGGAATACAAGTTGATTCAACACTGAAAGATGAAATCAGTGTAATTCACCAGGTCAGCAAACTAAAGAAGAAAAATATGATGGCATCAACAAATGCAAAAAAAATAAGCATTTACGAAAATCCAACCTTTATTCATGGCAAAGTTCTCAGCACATTAGGAATAGAAGGGCACTTATACAACCTGATAACATGCATTTACTAAAAACTTACTGCTAACATCCTATCAAATAATAAAACACTAAATGTTTTCCCCCAAAGATTCAGGACATCAGCTGTCACCACTCCTATTCAATAACACACTCAAGATTTAGAAAGTGCAGTAAGACAAGAAATAAAAGAAATAAAAGGCATACGGATTGCAAATGGCATGACTGGATGTAGAAAATGACAAAGAATCTTTAAAAAAAAGCTCCTGGAACTAATAAGTGAGTTTAGCAAGGTTGCAAACTATAAGATCATTAAGCAAGCAACAATTATATCTCGATATACTAGGAACTGAAGTTGAAAATCCAAACTTAAAAAACAATACCATTTACAAAAGAGCCAAAAAACATAAAAATATGTATAAATGTAATAAAATTTATGCAAGATATTTATGCTGAAAAACTACAAAGTACAGATGAAAAAGACCTAAATAAGCAGAGCAATATATCATGAGCATTTATTGGAGACTTGTTCTCCCCAAATTGATCTACAAATGCAAAGTAATTTCAATCAGGGGTGCCTGGGTGGCTCAGTCAGTTAAGAGTTATGACTTCAGCTCAGGTCATGATCTCACGGCTCATGAGTTCGAGCCCTACATCAGGCTCTGTGCTGACAGCTCAGAACCTGGAGCCTGCTTCAGATTCTGTGTCTCCTTCTTTCTCTGTCCCTCTCCCAGTCACACGTTCTGTCTCTCTCTCCCTCAAGAATAAATAAAAACATTTTTTAAAAAATTCAAAGCAATGTCAATCAAAAGAAAAGCAAAAGCTTTTTATATTGACATCAATGAGTTGATTCTAAAATCAGCAAAGTAAAGGGTACGTGGGTGGCTCAGTCGGTTAAGTGTCCGATTTTGTCTCAGGTCATGATCTCACAGTTTGTGAGTTTGAGCCCCGCATCGGGCTGTGTGCTGACAGCTTGGAGCCTGGAGCCTGCTTCAGATTCTGTGTCTCATTCTCTCTGCCCCTCTCCCACTGGTGCTTGGTCTCTCAAATAAATGTAAAAAAAAAATTTTTTTTTTATAAAATCAGCAAAGTGAGTCAAAGGGACTGGAACAGTCAAAAACAATTTTGAAAAAAATCAGAAGACTCATACTATCTTATCTGAGGACTATACTTATAAAAATACATTAATCAACTCAGCATGACATCAGCAAAAAATAGATAAATAGAACAAAATAGAGTCCAGAAATAGACTCATACATATATGGGTAATTGATTTTTAACAAAAGTAAAAATGCAATTCAGTGGAGAAAGAAGAGCCTCTTCAGCAAGTGGTTTCAGAACAATCAGACATCCATATGTCCCCCAAAATGAACCCTGACCCATATCTCACACCATTATTAACTCAAATTGCATTTACTGAATTAACTCAAAATGAAAGGCCTAAATGTAAAATATAAAACTAAAAAAGTTTTAGATGAAAACATAAAAAAATTTTTTAAGATTTTTAAACATCCACAAAATTTATAAAATTAAAAATTAAACATTATTAAAATTAAAAACTCCTCTCCAAAGGTTATAGATTGGGAGAAAATATTTGCAAAATACTTATTTGATAAAAGATTGGTATCCAGAATATTTAGAGAGCTCTCAAAACTCTGTAATAAAAAAAAAAATTTTAGGGGCACCTGGATGGCTCAGTCAGTTAAGTGTCCGACTTCAGCTCAGGTCATGATCTCAAGGTCTGTGAGCTCGAGCCCGGCGTTGGGCTCTGTGCTGACGGCTGGGAGCCTAGAGCCTGCTTTGGATTCTGTGTCTCCCTCTCTCTCTGCCCCTCCCCCAATCACGCTTTTTCTCTCTCTGTCTCTGAAAAATGAATAAACCTTAAAAAAAAATTTTAACGGGCAAAAGATTTAGACAGACACTTCATTAAATAAGCTATGTGAATGGCATAATAAACACATGTAAAGACACTTAACATTATGGGAAATGCAAAGTACAACTATTTGTGTGAGATACTATTACATCCATCATGATGGCTACAATTAAAAGAAAAATAAAACTGGCAATACCAACTATTGAGGAGTATGAAGAGAAGCTGGAATTCTCACACAGTGGTAGCTGGGAGGAGTGCAAATGGTACAACCACTTTGCAAGCCAATTTAGTAGTTTCTAATAAAGTTAGACACCCTTCATATAACCAAGCAATCTGACTATTAGTTATTTATCCAAGTGAAATAAAAACCTATGTTCACACAAAAATCTGTACTTGGGAGCTCCTGGGTGGCTCAGTTAAGCATCCGACTTTGGCTCAGGTCATGATCTCACAGTTCAAGAGTTCAAGCCCTGAGTCAGGCTCTGTGCGGACAGCTCGGAGCCTGCTTCAAATTCTCTGTCTCCCTCTGTCCCTGCCCCTCCCCTGCTCATGCTCTCTCTCTCTCTCACAAATAAATAAACATTACAAACATTTTTTTAAAAACCTGTACCCAAATGTTTATAGCAGTTTTATTTATAATTGCCAATAGATGGAAACAACCAGCGCAAATGGAGAATGAACAAACTTCGAATGCTAGTCAACAAAAAAAACAACTAAGTATTGATGCTTGCAGTAATATGGATGAACCTCTACAGTTCAGCATCATTAAACCCAAAGCCACCCTCAAGTTTAATGATTCACTAGAAGGACTCATGAAATTCAAAAGGGCCATTTTATTCATGGTCAGTTTATTATAGCAAAAAAAAAAAAAAAAAAGATTAAAATCAGTAAAGGGAAGAGGGGTATAGGGCTGGGTCCAGGAGACACCAAACTTTCACTTGTCCTCTCCCAGTAGAGTTGTAGAGACAGCACTTATTTCTCCCAGCAAGAAATGTGACAGCACACATGGAGTACTGGCAACCAGGGAAACCCCCCCAAGACCTGGTGTCAAGCATTTTTGTCAGGGGTCTGACGCACAGGCAGGTCTGACCATCTGCATAGGTGGCCTTAGCCTGCAACTCCTCCAGAGGTCAAGCTGATACCACACCACACAAAGCCTCCTACCACACTGTCAGCCACATTGTCGGCACAGGCAACGTGGGGTGGCCAAAGGCCCTCAAGTAAACAAAGACTCTTCTCAGGCAAGATATCCCAAGGGCTTAGAGGTTACCTTCCAGGAGATGGCAAGGGCCAAACCTTAGGCAGCTCACGGTTGCCTATTCTTTGAGTAACTAAGGTATTTTTACTCAAAACAACACTTCTGTGACATAAAATGTGTCAGTTTTCTCCCTCACACCAAGAAATTCTCTAACTCTACAGATGCCACCAGATATCTTACAATTCATTTTAATTCTAATAATAACTACTCAGTCAGCATCAGACTCCTTGGGCTTTTGGGCTCCGTCCCACAAGACTGCCCTCACTTCAGATGTCAGTCCTAAGTATTGGATCTCCAGGTCCACATACTTCTGTTTGACCTGGCTACAAGGTGGTGGGTTCCCAAAACCATATCTCTCTTTCAATTTCAGTTATTTGCTAGAACAGCTCATCATATTCCAAAGACCACTTTATTCACTATTACCAGTTTATTAAAGAAGACAAATGAACACCTAGATGAGAAGGTACACAGGGAAGGTCCAAATGGGTCCTAGGAACAGGAGCTTCTCTCTCACAGAGTCGGACTATGCCACCCTACCAGCAAGTGGATATGTTCAGCAACTCTGAAGCTCTCCAAACCCCATTGTTTCAAGGGTTTTATGTGGGCACAGCTGATTAAATCATTGGCCGCTGGTGACTGAACTCAATTTCCAACCATTCTCCCCTCCATGAAGGTTCAGGTGTGGGGCTGCAAGTGCCAACCCTCTAATCACAGGGTTAGTAACCATGTGACAACCAACTACCATCCTGAAGCTGTCTAGGGGCCTATCAAAAGTAACTTTATTAGCATAAGCTCACGTGGTATAAAGGTTTAAAAAGGTAGTAAAACTCACGTGGTATAAAGGTATAAAAGATGTTCCTTTCAGGAAATTGCAAGGATTTTAGGAGCTCTGTACCAGGAACCAGGGACGCAGACCAAATATGTATTTCTTATTGTGTCACAGGAATGCTATGCCTTTACTGCACAACATTATATTCAGTGAAAGCAACCAAACCCAAAGGTATACAAGGTGTGTGATTCTACTCATATGACACTGAAGAAATAGTAAGAATACATTGACTGAAGGCTGCACTGTGGGAGGAGGGCTTGTCTACCAAAGGGCACAAGATAATATTCTTTATCTTTTTTTTTAATTTTTTTTTAATGTTTATTTATTTTTGAGACAGAGAGAGACAGAGCATGAACAGGGGAGGGTCAGAGAAAGAGGGAGACACAGAATCCGAGGCAGGCTCCAGGCTCTGAGCTGTCAGCACAGAGTCTGATGCGGGGCTTGAACTCAACAGATGGTGAGATCATGACCTGAGCTGAAGTCGGATGGATGCTTAACCAATGGAGCCACCCAGGCATCCCAATAATATTCTTTATCTTGATTGTGATGGGAGTTACACAAATATGTGTGTTTATCAAAGCTCACAGAATAATGATTTCTACTGTTTGTGACTTATACCTTTATTAGCCTAATACAGATTCATTCACCCGCAGCAATTTCAATAATCTAGATATGTTCACCTGAAGCAATCCCATCCCTTAAATATGGTACATATAAACATTATGTGAGCAATCAGACAAATGCCTTTGCTAAGTGAAAAGCAATGGAAAACTGTATCTCTGCTCCATAATACTTTGTAAAAATTATGCATGCACACAGCCAAAGGAAAACATTTTGATACACTGGCTGGCAGGATTATGGGGTGACTTTTTTCTATTCTACTTTAAGTATCATAATGTCATCTGTGTAATAACAAACAAAATAAGATACTTAAAATATTTTTTAACAGGCAATAGTATAATCTTGGTAGGCAGGATACTGAAATGCAACCCCCAAGGCCCCATGCCCAAGTATAATCCTCTCTCTTTGAGTGTGGGTGGGGCTTATAACTTGTTTCTAACCAATGGAACAGGGCAAAGGAAATGGGCTATCACTCCCATGATTATGTTATTTTAAACGGCAAAGGTGAAAAAATTTTGCAAATGCAATTAAGGTCCCTAATTGGCATTACATTAATCAGAGGAGATTTTCCTGGACATGCCTACCTAATAAAGCTGAGTCCTTTAAAGAGAGTCGAGAGATAAGAGACTTTCCTGTGGCCTTGGAAAAGCAAGCTGCCCTGAGTTGTACCACTAAAAGGAAATGAATTCAGCCAATAACCACGTGAGCTTGGAAGATCCAGAGCCTGGATGATACTTCAGCCCTGGCCAACACTTTGATTTGTAGCCTGTGAGGCCCTAAGCAGAGGACTCAGCTTAAACTGTGCCCAGACTCATGATCCATGGAAATTGTGAGATAATAAATCTGTGTTGTTTGAAACTGCTAACTGTCACAATCTGTTACAGAGCATTAGAAAACTAATCCAGTAATTAAAATTATTCTTTGGAGAATCTTGGCTTTACCTGGGTACTCCTTTGGCTCATGTCATATTAGAGTTAATGTACTGTTCTTGTTAGTCATTCCTATTTTCAGAGAAGAATGTGCACTTTAACAGAGCTTCAGTGAATAATGGTTCATATTTAATCAATAACACAGAAGATCTGTATTTCAGACACTTGCCAGGAAATATAATCTCAAATTCACTGCTGCTCAATACTCAGGAAAAGCTCCATGTGAAACAATGTTTATGGAGAACTGTCTGCAGGATACTTTATACAGTCCATCTAGTTACTCTTAACACAGATTCTCTGAGAGGCTGGAGGGGAATTTAATATCAAAATCTCTGAGGGAGTAAATGGCTATGGTATTTTAAATGCCTATTTTAATATAACACTTTTACTTTAAAAGACTTGTTTTTGAGACAAACCAGAGAAAACAAAATTCAGTAAGATTTTCTTTGCCAACAGAAACAGCTATAAGGATGGGGCACCTGGGTGGCACAGTCACTTAAGCGTCCAGCTTCGGCTCAGGTTATGATCAGGTTGTGAGTTTGAGCCCCACATCAGGCTCTGCGCTGACAGCTCAGAGCCCGGAGCCTGCTTCAGATTCAGTGTCTCCCTCTCTCTCTCTCTCTCTCTGCCCCTTCCTGCCCTCCCCTGCTCGCACTCTGTGTGTGTCTCTCTCTCAAAAATAAACATTAAAAAAAGAAAGAAAGAAACAGGCATAAGGAAAATTCCCTTTTATCTATTATATTAACTAATTTTGCAACGGTGGGTTACATAAAAAAGTCATGACAGAAATGGAACGAAGGAGAGATGATGGGATAGGAAGTTTTTATGTTTCTCTAAGCTCTTATTTTATTTTTGTAGTTTTTATTTTTTATTTATGTTTATTTATTTTTGAGAGAAAGAGAGAGCAATAGAGTGCGAGAGGGGGAGGGGTAGAGAGAGAGGGAGACACAGAATCTGAAGCAGGCTCCAGGCTCTGAGCTGTCAACACAAAACCCTATGTGGGGCTTGAACTCACAAACTGTGAGATCATGACCTGAGCCAAAGTCAAACCCTTAACCAACTGAGCCACCCAGGCACCCCTATTTTTAATTTTTAAAAGTAAGCTCTACCCCTAACATGGGGCTCAAACTCATGACCAGGAGATCAAGGGCCACACACTCTACCAACTGAGCCAGCCAGGTGCCCGTGTTTCTCTAAGCTTTGAAAAGACAGGAATAAGACCTCTTATGAATTCTCCTTGGGGAACCCTACACAGCTTGAAGTAAGGTTTCTAGAATGTATCAGAATGGTTTGCCATAAAGCTGGTTTCACTGGAATTAACCATGGATTGTATTCCACTAGCCATTTAGCCATTTTGGAATGCTACCAAAAAACAACAACGACAAAAACTCAATTTATAGAAGGAATATAATTTAAAATGCTTTTAACAATATATTACATCGTGTCCTCAAGAACACTATCAAGGAAAACTTTTTTTTGGTCTTAATAGGAAGAGTCATGCTTTTTCCCAGCAGGTGTTTGTTTTCATCATATAGACACTACGTTACTGACCCAGTTTTCTTCCTATGTAGACTGCTAGAAACCATGCTACACATTTTTGATTTTTTCAACTTTTGGTCTAAAAATTTTCAAACATTCACATAAGGAGATAACTGTAGAACAAATGCCCATGCAACTCATAAATGTCTCATTATCTCAGTTCTCCCATCCTACAACTTTTCTCTCTTTTGGGGAGCAGGGAATGGGAGTATTTTTACAGCAAATCCCAGACATCATATCATTTCACCCATATGTAGTAAAGAATGTATCACTATCATTTAAAGACCTTTTTGTTTGTTTGTTTGTTTTTTAGAGACAGGCAGAGAGAAAGAAAGAATCCCAAGCAGGTTCCACACTCAGCTCAGAGCCCGACACAGGGCTCAATCCCACAATGCTGGTATTATGACCTGAGCTGAAATCAAGAGTCAGATGCTCAACCAACTGAGCCACTCTAAAGATTTTACTTTGACACTACAATGCCATTATCACATCTGACAAAATTAGCAGTAATGCCTCAAAATCATTTAATATGTATTTTATGTCCACATTTCAATCATCTCAAAAATGAAATTTCTACTGTTGGCTTTTCTAAACCAAGAACAAAAGCAAGAACTACACACTGTATCTGATTAACACGTCTCTTTAAATCTCATTTAATCTGTAACAAGTCATTTGTCCTGTAGAATTTATCACATCCTAATTTAGCTGTTTCCTCCTGGTGTTGACTTATTCCTCAATTCCCCATATTTCCTGTAAACTTAGTAAGATCTAGGGACATGATTCATGTCTTTTGCCAAGAATACTCCATGGGTGATACATCTATGTTCCCAATCCATCACATTAAGACTCATAAGATGTCTGGTTGTCCTACTTAAAGTGATATTCATATTGGATATTGTATTCAAATGTTGCCAGTCTTATTTACTCAGTGGTCATTCTCCATTATTTACTTAGGGGTTGCCTGAATGGGATTTGCTAATTCTATCATTCCATCTGCATTTATTACCTGAAATTCTTCTAAAAAGGACTTTCCCTAATTAACTATTTGGTTGCCCTGCAATACAGTTTACACAGGAAAGACTGTATGAATTATTGACTCTTTCTATTTATAAATTCTCAAAATAATGAACAGGTGATCTAGCACCTTCCAAAGTTATGATACCTATTTATTAATATCAATTTCTTTTTGTCCTTCTTACTAACATTTAAGTTGTATTATCTTGCAGAGTTCTATGGAAATAAACAGACTTCTATGGAATAAACTTCTATGGAAATAAATATATTCAGAATTCTTTGGACAGATTCCTGACTGCTAATGTGAAGTACTGAAAACTTTTAACACTGAAAAGATGTACTAACTAATTTTAACAAAAATAGGGCTTCTTTCAGAAACTGACAATTAGTAGCATCAAGAAAATCAAAGCAATTTGGACGTTGTGTCCTGGACTTTTTTTTTTTTTATTTCAAAACACTGCCCCAAAAAATTTCTTTTTTAATGTTTATTTATTTCTGAGAGAAAGAGAATGTGAGTGGGGGGAGGGGCAGAAAGAGAGGGAGACAGAGGATCTTAAGGGGGCTCCTCACTGACAGCAGAGAACCCGATGCAGGGCTCAAACTTACAAACCATGAGATCATGACCTGAGCCGAAGTCAGACTCTTAACCCACTGAGCCACCCAGGCACCCCTGCCCTAAAAACGTCTTGCAAATCTTCTGGATATCTTTGGCATAAAGCATGGATGTATATAGGAAAACAATGAGAATACTATAGGCATATGGCAGATAAACTATAAAGGCAACATTATAAAATATCTCAAGCAATAGAGAAAGTCATAGGTGAGAAACAAAATTTACTTCCCCAGAATTAGTTTCTAAAAGTAAAAAGCATCTTGTGATTCCAAAATACAGGGTATCTATACCTCCCTTAACTGCCTGAGAGAGCAGAAATGTACATGATATATACAACTAAGTATAAGAGGACATGGCAAGGGTTATAAAGCAGTATAATTAGTTCCTCCTGGAACACCTGCATAAGGAATTGTATCTGGAACAGTTTAAGAATGCTTCCCAAGGAAGATGACATCCAAGTTGTTCTGAAAGAAGCATTTCTGGGGGAAAGTAAAAAGAAAAAAGATTTCAAGGCAGAAGAAACAGCACAAAAGATGACACTGGTGTTTGGAAATATGGGTTGCATGTAGGGGATAATCAACTTGTATAAGTCGCGTACAAAGTACCTAGTCAGAAGCCACTATAAATGAAGCCACTATGTTTCCTATGCTTCTAGCACATTATATATGCTATAATATGTTGTCCATACTTTCTCTTTAAAGCATTTAGAGACACGGTATATTTTTAAGTCTACTGGCATGATCACACTTGGTTTTTAAAGAAATAAACCAAATAATGTGAAGAATAAAAGAGGAAAGATAATAGAAACAGAATGACTATATAGAGAAGACTTTTAATGCCTAAGACAAAGACTGTGAAAAGGAGTCAATCAGGAGTTGAGGGGCTGAACAAATTAACAGCCAGAGCAGAAACAGAGCTACTAGGATTTACTAAATGTAACAAACCAAAGATGAACCACAGTTTTCTACTCTGGGGTATTAAGAAAAAGAGGATTCCAGTAACAAAAAAAGAAGAGATTTTTTTTTTTTTTTTTTCATCTCCAAAGGCAAGAGAAACAAAGGCAAAGAGAAACAAAAGCAAAAATGAACTATTGGGACTGCATCAAAATAAAAGGCTTCTGCACAACGAAGGAAACAACAACAAAACATTAAGGCAGCCCATAGAATGGGAGAAGATATTTGCAAATGATGTATCTGATAAGGGTTAATATCCAAAATCTATAAAGAACCTATAAAACCAACACCCAAAAAACAAAACAGTGAAGAAATGGGTAGAAAACATAACAGACACTTTTCCAAAGAAGACATTCTGATGGCTAAAAAACACATGAAAAGACACTCAACATCACTCATCATCAGGGAAATACAAATCAAAGCCACAAGGAGATACCACCTCACACTTGTCAGAATGGCAAAAATTAACAACACAGGAAACAATAGATGTTGGTGAGGATGCGGAGGATATTACCCTTTTACACCATTGGTGGGAATGCAAACTGGTGCAGCCACTCTGGAAAAGTTTGGAGGTTCCTCAAAATGTTAAAAATAGAACTACCCTATGACCCAGCAATTGCACTACTAAGTATTTACCCAAAGGATACAAAAATACTGATTCAAAGGGGCACATGCACCTCAATGTTTATAGCAGGATTATCAACTATAAAAATACAGAAAGCCCAACAGTCCATAGACTGATGAACGCATAAAGGGGCACGTAGGTGGTTCAGTCGGTTAAATGTCTGACTTTGGCTCAGGTCATGATCTTGTGGTTCGTGAGTTCAAGCCCAGCGTTGGGCTCTGTGCTGTCAGCTCAGAGCCCGGAGCCTCCAAATTCTGTGTTTCCCTCTCTCTGTGTCACTTCCCCACTTGCGTTCTCTGTCTCTCAAAAATGAATAAACATTAAAAAAAAAAAAAAAAAAACAATTTAAAAAGGGCGCCTGGGTGGCTCAGTCAGTTAAGCGTCTGACTTCGGCTCAGGTCAACACCTTGCAGTTCATGAGTTTGAGCCCCACGTTGGGCTCTGTGCTGACAGCTCAGTGCCTGGAGTCTGCTTTGTATTCGATGTCTCTATCTCTCAAAAATAAACACTAAAAAAAATTTTTTTTAACTTTAACATTTTTTAAAAAGATGTGGTATGTATACACAATGGAGTATTAGCCATCGAATGAAATCTTGCCATTTGCAACAAAGTAGATAGGGCTAGAGTGTATTATGCTAAGTGGAATAAGTCAGTCAGTGAAAGACAAATACCGTAGGATTTCACTCATGTGGAATTTAAGAAACAAAACAGATGAACATATAGGAGAAAAAAAAAAGAGAGGGAAGCAAACCATAAGAGACTCTTAACTACAGAGAACAAACTGAGGGTTGCTGGAGGGGAGGTTGTCAGGGAATGAGCAACATAGGTGATGGGGATTAAGAAGAACACTTACTGTGATGAGCACTGGGTGTTATATATAAGTGATGAATCACTAAATTCTATACCTGAAGCCAATTTTTCCATATATTTTAACTAGAATTTAAATAAAAACTTGAAAAGAAAAAAAAAAAAAAAAGGCCTAAACAAGATCCATGGTTTCTTTCAAGTAGGATTACCAGATTTTGTGGTCGTTCTTCTTCCTACTTTTCTGGATCTTCCAAACACAGGACTGTGGAAAAGTACTATGGAAGAACGAATATCTGTTTCTTTGACAAGTAAAAAAATCATCTCAACAAATAGTATTTTTTCAAATAGTATTTTTTAAACTACAGTATTTAGTTTTATTCTAGAGGTTGTCCAAACATTCAGCAATTTTCTATGGCCAATATGCAAGTTGTGATCCAGTTGGGAAGGAATCAAATTTAATCAAGAAGTAAAAGACACAGGGCACGTGGGTGGCCTGGTCAGTTTTAAGCATCTGACTTTGGCTCGAGTGATGATCTCATGGTCTGTGAGATCGAGCCCCGCGTCAGGCCCTGTGCTGACAGCTCAGAGCCTGGAGCCTGCTTCAGATTCTGTGTCTCCCTCTCTCTCTGCCCCTCCCCTCTCATGTTCTGCCTCTATCTCTCTCTCAAAAATAAGTAAACATTTTTTTAAAAAATTAAAAAAAAAAAGATGTAAAAGACACACAGAGCCCATCTTCTGAAGCAAGATCAGCCCCTAACTGGGTATATTCAATGTGGGCAATAATGAATCCTTCAGAAACAGCCTAACATGTAGTTTTATAAGCCAGGACCACTCAAAAGCCTAGTACACTAGCACTGAGAGCCGTGAACACAGAGTTATGGAATGGATGCACTCAAGCTTCCCTCAGTGCAGTTATTGACAATTTTAAAATATTATTACCTAACAATAATAATTACTGCTCACAGATAGTTTGAATGCCTATATGCAGAGTCACCATTTCTGATAATGTTTCTGGTTCAAAGTGGGTTTCTTGCCCTAGATTCCTGATGTATCACGCAATAAAAAATGGATAGATGGAAAATGAGAAAGCCCAGGACCACCATGGGCACCAGTGTATGTGTGCGTATGTATGTATACACACACACACATATATATACACGCACACACACACAAAAAGTCCCTTTTTGTGAGCCTTAACAGTCCTTTCCTTACTTTCATTCTATACATCACAGGATATTAATTTTCAGGGGCGGAAATGGTAAGCATTTTCATCATCCAGCCCATAATTCATATTTATATGTTAGATAAATTATGTCTACTATGACCACACTGTAGACTCATCAGAACAACAGAGGCTCACATTTATAAATTTTACAAATGCCATTCATATGCTGACACATTAAAAAATAGCTGTAGGGGCACCTGGGTGGCTCAGTCGGTTAAGCAGCCAACTTCAGCTCAGGTCATGATCTCACGGTTTGTGGGTTCGAGCCCCGCGTAGGGGACAGCTCAGAGCCTGGAGCCTGCTTTAGATTCTGTGTCTTCCTCTCTCTCTGCCCCTCCCCAGCTCGCACTCTGTCTCTCTCAAAAGTAAAATAAAGAACGTTAAAAAAAAAAAGGTGGGGGGGGGCCTGAGTGGCTCAGTCGGTTGAGCGTCCAACTTTGGGCTCAAGTCATGATCTTGCGGTCTGTGAGTCTGAGCCCCGAATGGGGCTCTGTGCTGACAGCTCGGAGCCTGGAGCCTGCCTCGGTTTCTGTGTCTCCCTCTCTCTCTGCCCCTCCCCTGCTCATGCTCTCTCTCTCTGTCAAAAATAAACATTAAAAAAAATGTTTTTTTAAAAAAGCTGTAGAATAGAATAGTTTTCAGTGTTACTTTAGGTAATTCGTATTTTAGGATTTGAAAAAAAATTAAGATTAAAAAAAATTCTTTAATGTTTGTTTGTGAAAGAAATAGAAAGGCAAAGAATGCAAGCAGGGGATGGGCAGAAAGAGAGGAAGACACAGAATCCAAAGCAGACTCCAGGCTCTGAGCTGTTAGCACAGAGCCCAGCACAGGGCTTGAACTCATGAAAGGTGAGATCATGACCTGAGCCAAAGTTGGACGGTTAAGCACCTGACTCCTGATTTCAGCTCAGGTCATGATCTCACTGTTTGTGGGATAGAGCCCTGGGTCGGGCTGTACACTGACAACATGGAGCCTGCTTGGGATTCTCTCTCCCTGTCTCTCTGCCTCTTCCCCGCTTGTGCTGTCTCTCAAAATAAACTTAAAAATTAAAATTAAAATTAAAAATAAAAATATGAGTACTCAAACTGAACAAATAGTCCTTAATTCTGTGGCTTTGATAGCTCACTTAGAAGTTTCACTTAAGACATTTCTGAAATAAACTAGCCAATTACAGATCATCCATTCATGTTTTATTAACTCTCTATTTCTGATGTTTTCTCCTGCCAATCAGTACATTTTTAGACCTTTCCCATGAGCTCACTTAGTAGCATAAACACTTCTTTTAGAAATAAATTAATCTTGGGGCGCCTGAGTGGCTCAGTCGGTTGAGCATCTGACTTCGGCTCAGGTCATGATCTCACGGTTCGTGAGTTCGAGCCCCACGTTGGGCTCTGGGCTGACAGCTCAGAGCCTGGAGCCTGCTTCAGATTCGGTGCTTCCCTCTGTCTGCCCCTCTGCTGCTTGTGCTCTGTCTCTTGCATTGTCTCAAAAATAAATAAACATTAAAAAAAAAGATTTAAAGAAGAATAAATTAATCTCTAGTTTATTAAGACCACTTTAGGGACAGAACAAAAGTAAAAATCAGTGGACAAACAAAACTTAAAAAAAAATGAAGTAATATATATGCTAACTAATTTGGATGTAAATTAAAAAAAATAAAATTATAAAAAAAAAAAATGAAGTAATAAAACAACCAAGACCTCCATTTGCATAATGCAGACTCTCCCACTGGTAGCTAACTTCTGGTTTATCAAACCATTTTAAGGATAGAACAAAGATAAAATTCAGTGGACAAACAAAACCTAAAAAAGTAGTAAAACATAGGAGAGGAAGAGACAAAAAGGAACTGGAAAGACATGTGGAAAAGAAAAACTGAAATCAGAGAAAGAATCCTAGGTGTCTTTTGGATTAAAGACACTAGAAACTGCATGGAGATGAAAAACTCCAAATTTCCATTCTTTCACATCCTAATCTAGAACATATAAACTGATACAGTACATTCCAATGCCACAAGTACATTTTTAAATTATGTCTTTCAATTTAGTTTTGGCTATACAACTGACCCTCGAACAATGCAGGTTTGAACCGTGCAGGTCCACACGGATTTTTTTTTCTTCAATAAATATAGTATTGTAAATGTATTTTGCCTTCCTTATGATTTTCTTTAAAACATTTTCTTTTCCTTAGCTTACTTCACTGTAAGAGTATGGTATATAATACATATAACATACAAAATATGTGGTAATTGCCTATTCATGTTATCAGTAAGGCTTCCAATCAAGAGTAGGCTATTAGTACTTAAGTTTTTTGGGAATCAAAAATTATAGTGGATTTTCTTTTTTTTTTTTTTAATGTTTATCTATGTTGAGAGAAAGTGTGTGTACATGCAAGAGCAAGAAAGGGGCAGAGAAGGGAGGGGGGAGAATCTCAAAAATTATAGTGGATTTTCTTTTTTTTTTTTTTAATGTTTATCTATGTTGAGAGAAAGTGTGTGTACATGCAAGAGCAAGAAAGGGGCAGAGAAGGGAGGGGGAGAATCTCAAGCAGGCTCTGTGCTGTCAGTGCAGAGCCCAATGCGGGCGGGGCTTGATCTCACCAACTTGAGATTAGGACCAGAGCCAAGATCAAGAGTTAGGCGCTTAACAAACTGAGCTACCCACGCTCTCTCTATAGAGAGCGGATTTTCAAATGTGCAGGGGTGGGAGTCCCTAACCCCTGTATGTTCTCTCTACTGATCTAGAGAGATGGAATTAATCGAAAAATATTTTAATACTCTTTGTTGACAGTAGTATAATGTAACATAGTGGTTAAGTGAGCAACCTTAAGCTAAATTGTCTAAAGTCTAATCCCAGCTCCACCATTTACTAGTTGTATGACCCTGTACAAGTAACTTGATCTCTCTGTGCCCCAATTTCTCATCTGTAAATGGAAATTATAATAGTTTGCATATAAAGAAATGGTTGTGAAGATCCAATGAGTGAATACATGTCACAAGCTTAGAACAGAGTGACACAAAGGAAGAATTCAGTAAGTATTGGATATTGCCAAGAAAGGTCAGTAACTGCCCATTTGTTTATTCTCTGAAATTAGTGAAATGCTTCCAATTAAAAAAAATTTTTAAATTCCTAATTGCCATACACAGTTGATCTAATCCAACTATGATCATTTTGTAAAATCTTAACATCTCTAGTCCATATAACTATTTTCATAAAGGAACTCAAATTACAGTAATCATAAAATCTAATATAAAAGAACTATAAGTCAATGAAAATCATCTTTAAAATGGGTCAACTGGATTGTTTCTTATTATTCCTCATGAAAACAATGAAGTGATTACCTAAGAAACTTACTAGTTTAGGGGCACCTGGGTGGCTCAGTTGGTTAAGCGACCGACTTTGGCTCAGGTCATGATCTCACAGCTCGTGAGTTCGAGCCCCGTGTCAGGCTCTGTGCTGACAGCTTGGAGCCTAGAGCCTGCTTCGGATTCTGTGTCTCCCACTCCCTCTGCCCCCAACTCACTCGCATTCTATCTCTGTCTCTCTCAAAAATAAACAAACATTAAAAAAATTTCTTTAAATAAAAAAATAATAAAAAAAGAAATTTACTAGTTTAATTCCCCCATAAAAACTAACACTATGTAAAGAGGATAAACCACTATTTTCAGTTACAGATAAAGCATGAAACATTAAAACAATCCAGTAATTTCTACAAAATATTCACCACAAAACACACCCTAATAGCTCCCAGGTAAGCTGATGTCTAAGCTTTTACTAACATTTTGAGACAAGTAATTCTTCTTTGGAGGAGGCGCTGTCCTGGGCATTACAGGATGTTTCACCAGCATCCCTAGCTTTGACCTACTAGATGTGAGCAGCACCTTCCCCTCTCAACTCTTTAACCCCCTACCCCTTTGTGACAATGTCTGAAGACATTATCGAATGACCCCTGAGGGGCAAAATTGCCCCTAGTTGCTCTAGATTATGCGAGAAGTTCTTTTAATTCTAACGTTATAATAACAGCCAGGTTTTCTCTCCCCTCCCCCCCCCCCCTTTTTGGGGCTATTTCCTTGAAAACTTCACAAAAAAGATGAATTATCTACCCACAATGCATTTTAGTATCTTGAAATACTTGCAAATAAGATTGCTGCTGGTGTCTATTTTACACTTACTTGATTCTCTGCAGAAACCAGAAAGATGTAATTCTTAATACATTTTTTAAAACTATGATTCATTTAAAATTTTCCCCTTAGGCATTTGGATTGCAAATTTTAATTATAGCTTCCATTTAAACCAGACACATTATGTTGCCAATCATGAACACAATACTTCAGTAAAGGAATGGCTTAGACTTATCAGCATGTGAAATCTATTAAGTCTGTGATAAGCATTTAATATGTATCACTTCATTTAGTCATAACAATATTCTTTAGAAATATTATTACCGCCAATTTTTAAGATGAGAAAACGGAGGCTAAGAAAGAACAACATTCCTACGTCATACTGCTAGTTAGTGACATAATCAGGATGAGATCGCAAGTCTCCTAAACCAGAGTTCACACTCTCTGTATTGGAATAAACGACCCTTGGAAACATCACTTCAAAATACTGAATCAATCCTTATCTTTCGACATGGTACTGCCTTTTCTTCTTCACTCAACAATTTCTGAATATATAACTTTTAGTGCATCCAACTTTTCTAAATGAACAATACCTTTTCCCTAGTATTTAGTCCCCTCTCCTCAGAACAAGCACAACACTTATTTGAGCCTCAGTAGTGGCCTTTGTGATAGAAGAATCTGTAGTTGAAGAACTTAAGATTTTGTGTTGACAAACATAATAATAAGATCTGGATCAAAACAATGAAAGCAACAACAATCTTATTTTTATATTTATTTGTAACTTATGTTGATATATATAATGTATATATGATGGCAAGAATAAAGAAAACACCCATTCCAACTAATATATCTAAAAAGCCCCATACACTTAATTTGTATTGACCTTTGATTTGAAGATAATAACGACACATTTCCTACAAGACCCAGACTCGTGGTAAAAATACAGGAAAAGAAAAGGAAACGACTTTTCCTCCGTTTTCCTGGCCCCACTGCTACAAGGCCCGGAGGTAAAGCTAGGGTTCATGCTGCTCTCCTCTACCCTCATTCTTTGGAAGATGAGTTAAGATCTAACATGATACGTTTGTTTTTCAAAAAAAAAAAAAAAAAAAAAAAAAAACTGCTCAGAATTATCTCTTCTTTGCACAAATTAAGAAAACTCTAGGAACAGAAGTATATTCTCTAAAGGGACAATAAAAACACTAGCCCCATGAGGATTAAGTGAAATAATTCATGTAAAACGACTCACAAAGGGCCAGGCACAGAGTAAATACTCAGTAAATGATATGTATTTGTAACTTTTGTTGTTGTTAAAAGGAAATGTTAGTACAAAGACTTTTTGTTAAAGTTTACTTATTTATTTTAAGAGAGAGAGAACGCAAGCAGGGAAGGGGTAGAGAGAGAGGGAGAGAGGGAGAGAGGGAGAGAGGGAGAGAGGGAGAGAGGGAGAGAGAGAGAGAGAGAGAGAGAGAGAGAGAGAATCCCAAGCAGGCTCCACACTGTCAACACAGAGCCTGATGCAGGGCTTGAACCCACGAACTGCAAGAACACAACCTGAGCTGAAATCAAGAGTTGGACACTTAACCCACTGAGGTACCCAGGCACCCCTAGTATAAAGGTCCTAGTGTTCAAGGTCCTTCCTGAAATACCTCTGTGCTCTCCCCTTTCTGTACTTGTTCTTTTAAAATTCCCTTGTTTTGGGTTATCCTCAAATAATGCAAGTTGTTCTTACAACCTTATCTTACCTCACAAATCTTTATTCAAACAGAACAAAATAGTAGCAGGAAAAAAAAAAGAAGGTATTTGCTCTCCCCTTCTCAAGGCCAATGTTTTTCTCTTTTTGATCCTGTGACAGTTAAATGTAGAATAATGAGGAGTGACATCTTATCCTACAAAAAAATTCTCACAATTGACAAAGTGGTATTACAAATATATACAAACTTCTCAAAATCCAAATTACAAGAACCTGTATTTGGACAAGCATCACTGTGCACTAACTTTACTTCTAGAACTGGACCAGAGTGTTTTGAAAACAATGACCGGGACCCTTGAATCCCCCATAGCACTTAACACAATGCCTGGCACAGACTGTTAAGTAGAAGTGTTATATAAGTGGATCAAAGTTTTTCTCATTTTAACTAAAAATTAAATCTATTAATTTATTCAACAACATCTGTCAAGGCCCTACCATATGCCAGGCACTGGTGACTAGCATGGGGATCCAAAAGTGAACAGGAAAAGACATGTTCTCTACTTTCACAGAGTTTGTCTGTATGTAGAAGACACACAAACGAGTAAAAAGACCTTTACCATTTGGTATTAAGGTATGAGAAATCCAAGAGAAGATATTAAATGGACAGATGAATGGCGGCACACAGAAGGAGCAACTAATCCGGGCCTGGAGTCAGAGCAGTGAGCAGAAAGAAATGATAGGATTGATGAAGCCTGAGGAATAAATGAAAGTCAGCCAAAGAAAGAGAAAAGTAAAGTGTTTCGGGCAAAATGTAAAAAACAGAGCTTGAGACCATGGCATATTTGAGGAACTGAGGGAAATTCTGTACAACATGACAAAAGCCTGGGGTAGGGGTAGGAGTAGGGGATTGGGGTAGTGGATGTTTAGGGGCAGAGGAAGTATAAGCTGAGAGAAACCGGGCAGCGAGAGCTGAGGGGGGACCCGTAGGCAGCGACCAAGTGGCCATGACCTAGTATAAAGCACCGTTATGAAGTGTGGGTTTTGGACTAAGAGCAAGGGGAGGTATTTAAGGACTTGAAGCAGGGAAGTCTAAGAATCAGATTTGTGTTTAAAATGATTAATCCACTGCAGCATGGAAGATGGATAGAGAATAAATAAGTTGTTGCAGCAAGTTAGCTTATTCTATTTCTTCTTATAACTTTAATGTTTCCCCCTCAAATGACCTTACTATGGGCATTTAGAAATGCTCATGTCTTTCCCAACTAAAACCACACCCACGCATTCACTCCCTCCTACTCTATTCTCCTATTGTTTTTCAGTTTTTACCTACTCATGTCTTCTTTTCACAAAATACAACTTTAAGTTAAAGTTATTGTAAAACTTAATAAATTTAACACGGTAATTATGAGAAGCCATGGGCAGCACAACCAAAAAGAACAAAAATTAAAATTAAAAAAAACTAAAGCCAAACAATGTCTTTTCTGAAACAACCAGTAATAATTGATTGAGTTTAAGGAAGTTCAGAACTGAAATTTTAGGGCTTTTAATACATAACTGGCTTCCCGACCAGGCTGAAAGAGATGGCTTTGGAGGTCCTCTAACTCAAGCTCCAGTGCATCCACAGGGGTGACCTTCCCTCGGGGCCTCAGGGAGCACTGAACAGTTCACCAGGCACTGAACAGCTGAGCAAGAGCCTGCTGAGGAAAAACAGCAGGATGGGGCCCCGGGCCCTCTCAGACCCCCTTCTCTGCTTTCTGTGGTCCAGGCACACTTGTTTACTTATTTATTTACCCTCAGATGTGCAGAGGTGCCTCCAACCCTCAAGCTTGCATGTGCAGCTCCCTTTGCTGGAATGCACTTTCCCAGGCTCTTGACCTAATGGGCTCGTTGTCAATCTTCAGGCCTCTTCCAGAAGACCTTCTCAGATACCCTCACCTAAAGTGACCTCCCCAGTTACACTTCGTTTCTCACCCTTCTACTTATTTCCTTCAGAGCCCTTAGCACAACCTATAATTACTTATTTACTAGTTTGCATTGGTCTCATTAACAAGAATGGAAGCTTCATTTGGGCAGGGAACCTCCTCTTGTTTAATCACCAACTTTCAATAAGGTAGCTTCATAAATATTTTTGCTGAATACAGGAATACAGAAGGTACGGATAACGACAATAGTGATGGTAATAATATTAGCTAACATTTAGTGAGTATTTATCACCTGCCAGGTACTCTTACTGAGCAATTTACAGATGAAGCACTAGTTTAGCAACCTTAGAGATAAGAAAACGGAGACACAGAGCTATTAAGTTACTTTGCCCCAAAGTCACACAGCTTAGTGTGTGGGCCTCTCCACAGAACAGCCCCAAAGTTGGCAGAGAGGAACTGACTCATTAGATGGAGAAAACTGGAATTGTTCTTCTCCTTTACTCCTCTACTTCCTTCTTTCTCTTGCCTTTCTCATCTAGCTTTTGTCATCGATACTTTTTCTCCTGATCCCCAATCATTTTTAATTACTGACCCTTTTCTCTGTTCCACTTATCTGATACAAAATAATTTCATGATGTACTTTAATATAGAATATTTTAACATAAGGTAATTAATATTCACTAAAGTATTATACAAAGATCTACAATTTTATTTTTTAATAAGAAGGAAAATGCACTGGGGCGCCTGGGTGGCTCCGTCAGTTAAGCATTTGATTTCAGCTCAAGTCATGATCTCACGGTTTGTGAGTTCAAGCCCTGCTTCAGGCTCTTTGCTGTCAGCATAGACAGAGCCTGCTTTGGATCCTCTGTCTCCCTCTTTCCCTGCTCCTCCCACAAGCTCTCTCTCAAAAATAAATAAACATTAAAAGAAGAAGAAGAAGAAGAAGAAGAAGAAGAAGAAGAAGAAGAAGAAGAAGAAGAAGAAAGAAGAGGAGGAGGAGGTGGAGGAGGAGGAAGAAGGAGGAGGCATCTGCACCGATATTCTTGACTCTCCTGTTTTTTACACAGTGACTCTCATACAGCAATCAGCTTGGTTGTGGACTGTTAGAATAAATAGGAAAGAATAAGAAAAGGAGAGACTTCCTTTTCTTTCCTCTCTTTTCTCTTGGTCTCCTAAGAAAGTGAACATGAATATAAATATTGTGCAAGCCAACCTGTAAAGAGCCCCTTCATTACTGTGTCTGAAAATTTGCTTTGGAATACAAATTTGAATTTATGCCTTGGTTCTGCTCTATTTTATACTGTCACCACAGAATCTTTCATAGTTGTTCCCATAACAGCTTAGAGCTACAATCCTCCTCAGGGGAAAAAGCAAGTTTGAGCTCCAGACTCTTTCCAGACAAATAAGGCAACCTTGAGAGCGTTTTCTAAGCAGCTGGATCAGATAGCTGCCACAACACTTCTGTGAGTCCCAACAGGGAGCTCTCTTGCCAGCCTCAGAAACAGTTATTTGTCACCACAAAAGATAATTCATTCTCAGTTAAAAAAGAAAAATAACATTCAATCTAGTAGAAATTCCTTGCCCTTATAGAGAAATTATTTTTTAAAAAACATAGAATTATCACTTTTTCTTTGAAAGGTAAGCTGAATCTCAAAATAAAAAGGTTCCTTCTTATAGGAATTAAGTCTGATAAAATTAAACATTTAAAGGAAAACTTTTAATATATGACAAAGACTTAAAGGATCATTTTTAAAAAGCTAATTTATAAAAACAAATCATTAAAAATGTAAGAAAAAGAAAACAAATTATACTTTTACATATCAAACTCAAAGTGGGAAATCCAAAATGAAGTTGGGGAGGGAGAATCAAAGCAATTGAAAATCAGACAAATAACCTACCACCATTCTGTCTGAATGACACCCATCCTAAAGTATTCACTTTGAGCTGTGAGGTTCTGACTAAAGGGGAAAGAGTTTAAATTTTCTGGATTTCTTTCTCCAACTTCCTTGCCTTCTTTTGTTTATTCTTCCTTGATCTTTCATTTTTTTCAGTATCATTCATAATTCCAAAAAATTATCTGGGTATGGAGACCTGACAGAATTATATATTTATAGCAGAAAAATTAAAACAAATACAATACTATTAAAATCTGGATTGACACATATGTAAGAACCACAGTCTATTTTTAAGTAGACAAACAAAATTATACATTTTGATTATTAATGTATTATTAATACATTATTAACAAAGATTAAGATAATAAATTCAACAGCACCTAAAAGAGCACCGATGTTCTATTTTCACACGTAAATTAATTTATGGGTTAGCCATTTTCACAGACCACAAAAGTGGCCACCACAAACTGAGCTAATAAAGTCACATAAAGGGAGAAAGAGGCTGATAAAATCAGAAGGCTCCCAAACTACTTCAAGAATGGTTTTCTTTCCAGGGCATCTGGGTGGCTCAGGTGGTTAAGCGTCCAACTCTTGATTTTGGCTCAGGTCATGATCTGATGGTTAGTAAGATCGAGCCCTGCTTCCAGCTCTACACTGACAGTGAAGGGCCTGCATGGGATTCTCTCTCTGCCTCTCTCCCACTCAATCAATCAATCAATCAATCAATCAATTGAAAAAAGAATGTTTTCTTTCCAATCCAGATCTCCAGATCATATTCCAAAATACAAAACAAAAGAAAAAAATGAGAGATTTTCTTCCTGTAGCTGGTGGGAAACAGGGTATATGATTACTGGGTATTTAACTTTGAGTTACTTTACAAAATATAAAAAGTTATTAATTCATAATAAAATATTAGAAAGTTCCATTATAAGGAAACATATTTAAGTGAACTTCCTTTGATATTCTGGGAAGGAATCAAAACAACTGATACTGAATAAATGAAAAAAATTTAGTTTTAAGATTTTACCATCAGAGGTGTGAAGAAATGGGCACGAGTATACTGCTGGTAAAAGCTGTAAATTGTTATAAAATTTTCTGTTAGTGATTTCACAGTATCTATAACAAAGGTTAAAATGTACATACTCTTGGATTCTGTAACTTCCCTTCTAAGAATCTTGTCCTATCAAATTACATGACAAATGCACAAGAGTAGACACACAGTGTCTTGCAGTATTGCTATATTATTGCTGACAGAGAAAACTTGGAAAAAGACAAAGTATATGCTGATAAGTGTCAAATTTATAGCAGAGGAAACTGAGCCTCATCCTGGTCAGGTCACTGGTGGGAAGACAAGGCATATCAAATACATGACCTAAATAAACAACCCTTGAAATTATCGCTGCTTCACTATATTCCTCAAAGCTAAGATCAAGTGCTATCGCCTTAAGGAAGCCTTCCTTGACCTCCCCTTTCCCTATAACGCTTCCATACCAAAAGCCAAACATTTCAGCATTTTTAACGTCATCATTTAATTATTAACAAAGACAGGGATCATGCTTTAGATCTATTTGTCCAATTACCAAGCACAGTGCCTATGCATTAAAAAAACAAAAACAAAAACAAAGTGGGGCACCTGGGTAGCTCAGTCAGTTGAGCGTCCAACTCTTGATTTCAGCTAAGGTCACAATCTCAGGGTTGAGGGACTGTCAGGCTCAACACTAAACTTGGAGCCTGCTTGAGATTCTCTCTCCCTACGCCTCCCTCCGTCCCTCTTTCCCACTCTTGCAGTCTCTCTCTCTCTAAAAAAATAAAAAACAAACAAAAAATTCTGTTCATCGAAAATCCAAATAGCAATGAGCACCCCTAGCACCTAGACTATGGTCTCTCTACATACCAAAGTTCTTTAAGCAAATGGCTGAATCTTGGTCTGGGTCAACACATTTACAAGATGATCCTGGGATATCTTACACCAAAATCAAGAAAGCAATCAAGGAATACTAGGGTCATGTCAAGAGGATATAATAGCCAAATTGAAAAAACTTTCACTGGTCAATTTGAGCACCAGTGGAGTAATGGAATGAAACATTAAATATCTTTAAATCCACAAGTTAATATTTGTGTATTAATATTAATGTATGTTTTTATTAAATTTAATATTAATCTAAAGTTAATTCATTTATCATATTTGGAGGATCCAAAGGAATGAATTCATTCATTTGAAAATTGATAAATAAAGGGAAATACTTAAGCATTATCCTTCACATTTAAATTTTACTTTAGGGTAATAAATTGTTGAAAAGGAAAAATTTATTTAAAAATATTTTAGTTATTGGGGCGCCTGGGTGGCTCAGTCGGTTAAGCATCCAACTTCGGCTCGGGTCATGATCTCATGGTTTGTGAGTTCAAGCCCCACATCAGGCTCTGTGCTGACAGCTCAGAGCCTGGAGCCTGCTTTGGATTCTGTGTCTCCCTCTCTCTGTCCTACCCTCCTTGCACTCTGACTGTATCTCTCAAAAATAAATAAACATTAAAAATTAAAAAAAAAATATTTTAGTTATTAAATGTGAGTTAGAAATGATTTAAAAAAGAATATCGTCATTTTACAATATCTAGTGAATTAACAGATCTATGTAATCACCATCAATAGTTGCTACCAGACATTAAACACTCTTAATGGAAAGACAAAATACAACTTTTGAGACAGTTGTGCCAAAATAGTCAAACCTGAATTTGATCAAGCCTCTAAATCTACTACCGATTTATAGTAGAGGAAAAGAACGTGTTAAATGACCATGGGTATACAGTCAACAAAATCAAGACTGAGGGAAACTCTACAGAATAAATAACCTAATTTCTTCAACAAAAAGCAAAAGGGAAAGAGGGCAGGAGGAGGCAAAATTTAGAGATCAAAAAACTTTAAGAGACAGACTACTACAGATCTCATTTTGATCTCAATTCAAGCAAGGGAACTACATTTTTAAAAGATAAAAGTATAAGGGTGCCTGGGTGGCTCAGTCAGTTAAGCGTCTGACTTCTGTTCAGGTCATGATCTCACAGTCCGTGAGTTCGACCCCATGTTGAGTTCTGTGCTGACAGCTCAGAGCCTGGAGCCTGCTTGGGATTCTGTGTCTCCCTCTCTCTCTGCCCCTCCCCCGCTTGTGTGGGCACACTCTCTCTCTCTCTCTCTCTCTCTCTCTCTCACTCACTCAAAAGTAAACAAACATTAAAAAGGAAAGTTTTTTTTTTTAAAGTTTAAAGAAAAAGTATTAAGTGCAGATAACTATTAAGAAATAGAGTGATAAACACACACAAACACACACGCCTGGGAAAAACAATGCCCAGCTATTATGAGACACCTGCATGAAACAGATAAAAAGATGTATTATTATTCAAGTTTGTTAAAAGTCTTAAGCTATTAACTTTTAATTTTTAATCTATAAAAAAGTAGACAAGAGGACTTATAAACTTATGTAAAATCTATCGGCAAGACTGATTAAACACCAATGTACTAATGTCAATTTTGGCCTTCATGTCAATTGAAAAAGACCTAAATTTAGAATAGTCTCTATAGTAAATATATCATGGAAAAACAGCAATTCAGAAATGCTAAAGGATATCCTTTCAGCGAGCTGAAAGGCAGGTTACACATGCAAATACTAAAAAAAAAAAAAAAAAAAGAAAGAAAGAAAATGGAAAAATCAAATCCATTCAAAACAAATTCAGGGTAAAATCTCAAGCCCTGTTCACTAAAAATTTATACATTCAAACTTCTGAAATATAGTTTATGAAAGTATTTAAAGAGCAAATTAATCAGATAGAAGGAGACATGTTAAATACCTCAGAAAAACTATTAAGTGGACTCATTTGTCTTAAGTGAAACTCTACCCTGTATTTTAAATTGTTTCACGTGGTATTTACAATCACTTTTACCTATTACAATGCTATCATCCTTTTGAACTCTACTACTTAACATTTAGTAGTCCTCTTCTTGGACTATTTAAACATATTAAGTAGAGTAGGCTTAGTCATATTTTAAGGTTTAACTAGGGATAAAAAAAAAATAACCCACTGAAATGCCAGGCATATATTTCATGTGTTATTTTGGAACTGTCCACCACAAATGAATATTTAACTATCAAAGGTGGCTTGGTAGAGAACCACCAACCTGGTTAACGTAATGTATCTTAAAAATAAACAACACTTTTCCCCTCAGCTGGCACTTCAGAATTTATAGCACATATGAATCAATACACTCCTATGAAATAGATTTCATTAATTCCCATCTTATGCATGAAGATGAAAAGACTAACAAAACTAAGTAACTTGCCCAAGATTTTCTGTCAATAAGAGGTAGGGTCAGAGTCTGAACTGAGGTCTTGGCTCCTAGACCTGCTGGACACTGTAGCTTAATCAGGACACATGAGCCCGTATTATCAGCTCACTTCAATACCACTTTATTGGATGTTATGAATGTTTATAACACGTTAGTTATAAAAATCTGAGAGGCATGAAATTTAACTGTATACTATCAGTAAATTTTACACTACCTACAAAGGTATTGCATAAGACAAAGAAGTGACTCATTGAAAAAGACTGAACCAAAGGTACTAATGGTAATTGTGCTTTTAAAGTAAAAAAATTACAGTACTGTGTCACACATTTTCCAGCTCTTTCTCCCTATACTTAACTCTTAGAAGGTACTAAATATAAGATTATTTTCAAGGCAAAAAAAAATCATTTTATAAAGAATAGTACCACTATTTCTGCCAGGTGACTGTTTTACTAAATCTCCAGCAAGATCACCATGAGAACAAACCAGCAGTGGTACTGGGGAGGAAAAGGGGAAAGAGAGAGGGAGGCAGGGAGAGGGGAAAGACTACATTTTAATATTTAAATTCACCACTGATAATCTTTTTCTAAAACTAGTAAGACTAAATTATAACTTCAAAGGGAAATATTTTTGTTCCTATATTAAAATAACATGCCCATCGCTAACCAAGGAAATACACTTTATTCATTTATGTACAGTCATCTTCATATTGATTCCAATGATGAAATATGTTGCAGTAAAAGGGAAGGCATGAAAGACATTTAAGGTCAGAAGCATTTTTACAAATTTTGCCAATTTGCAATTTTTATCCCTCTCCTTACTTTGACATAAGGTGACCTCTAAAATATCACCAGCAGCTCATCATGTCACCTCAGTAATCCTTTATGATTAAAGTTGAAGCCTGTTTCCTCTCATCCTGTGCTCAGTGAATGAAGAACAGCTGGGTTTTTGTATAGGCTGGAGGCTTTAAAAAAACCTGCCAGGTCTTTAATTCTCCCTCCACCCACAACTGCCAATATAGTAA
The DNA here is from genome assembly GCF_024362965.1 of Panthera pardus. Classification (NCBI taxonomy): domain Eukaryota; kingdom Metazoa; phylum Chordata; class Mammalia; order Carnivora; family Felidae; genus Panthera; species Panthera pardus. The sequence goes on from NW_026526788.1 coordinate 24,656,309, forward strand.
ATCTTTTGCTCAACTCCATTTTTCTTGGAGTTAAGGAAAGAGAATCAATTCTTATGGATAAAAAGATCAAACTTTGAATCCAAGACCTACAATACAATTCCAGGAAATGGAGCTGCATTGCTCTAAACAGCAGTAACACTTATAAAAATAGAATAATGGCTAATAATTATTAAGGTCATCCTATGTTATCAAGCAATATGCCAGTGATTAAAGGCATTAGCTCATGTAATTGATCCTCAACATAACTCATTGAAGGAGATAATATTGTTAAATTCATTTTGCAGATGGAGAAACTAAGTCTTAAAGCAAAGTAACCAAAGTAACTTAGAGCAAAGTAACCAGAGTGCAAAATGGCACTGCTCTAAGTAACAAAGATTTGACATCAAAGGACCTGAGAGATAAACTTAGGGTTTCAATGGCCAAGTTCCAAAGCTCCCAATCTGAAGTCCACATAAAAATCTAAATGAAACAACCATTTAACTAAAAATGCATACATACAAGGTAGCTAAAAACTGTAGGGTTTTTTTTTTTTTTTTGCCTTTAGATGAACTTAACATCAATTCAGTATGGATAGCATATGCTGTTCTAATTATAATCTTTTGGTTAAAAATGGGGAAGCATATTATTAATAAGGCCTTGAGGAAAAATATTTTTGTAATATGAGTAATACGGGATTCACAATAGAAAAACAACTTAAGAGATCTTTTGTGTAAAACTTTGCGGAGACCTCAATGCTCTGGGATGGCTCAAACAATATCTGATTGTCTGTCAAACAAATGTTTCTACTCCAGAAATATGTTTGCTCCACCCTCACTCTGGTACCTCCTTCCCTCCACATCTCACAATCATCCACCAGCTGCTTTCTATTATCACTAGCTGGCCTAGGAAACTCTGAGATTAGCTCTCAGTGGGATGAGCGGACCAAAGGCAGCTGGCATTGACTCAACATTTATTCTTTGCTGTGAATCCTGGGCAATTCTTTCTCTCAATTACCTGGTTTCTTCCATTTTTTTTTTTTTTTTCCCCTGATTCTCCTGGCTACTTGCTGACTGACTTACTTTCTGTTCAACTACTGAACACTTCCCGCAGTTGCTTAGTAGGTCACTGAAGTTTCCATCCTAGCCCCCCTCTCTGGGATCTGGATCATTCTGACAGATTTAGAAGAATCTCACTCCACCAGTGTGCACATGCTTGTGTCCCACAAGTGCTGTTTTCCCCATTCTACTTCCTTGCTAGTTCCACTTGAGTGCTGCAAGGCACATTCTACCATGACACTCTAAAATGATCATTATATTATGGCTGATTTTGGTTGGGGGCATGTTCCACAAAATACTATGGGCAGCCTGTGGACAAGAAGTATATAGTATCACACCCAGTGTATAAAATCATTACTTCTGTGCTTTTACAGCTAGTTATCCACTCAAAATCCTAAAGGATGTTATATAGCTACCCTCACATCTTCCCCATCCCCCAACCCCTTAATAAAATAATTTAGGACTCATTTTGGGATCTTTAGAAGTTATTTTTATTTGTAATATGTTGACATTATCAAACCAACGATAACTCTAAACTCTTTCTTATTGCCCATTTTACTTGCTTTGGACACATTTTCTCATTCTTCAAGATTTCCTTAACTCCTTGAATTTTGAAACCCTGTCTAGTCTGAATAGTGTCACAGCACTTAGTGTAGTCCCAAATACTCATTCATTAAGACTTGGGGCACCTGGCTGTCTCAGTCAGTTAAGCGTCTGACTTCAGCTCAGGTCATGATCTCACAATTCATGAGTTCGAGCCCCATATCGGGGTCTCTGCTGTCAGCACAGAGCCTGGAGAGCCTGCTTCGGATTCTCTGTCTCCCTCTCTCTCTCTGCCTCTCCCCTGCTCATGATCTCTCTCTCTCTCTCAAAAATAAACATTAAAAAAATTAAAATGTTAAAGACTTAATGTAGTCCAAATTATTTCAGTAAATATTTATTATAGGCATTGGGAATATAACAGCGAAATCAGAACACACAATATTCCTGCTCTAATAGACTTTACATCCTAAGTAGAGGAGGATACAGAAAATAAGAACAGCAGCAGAACTGCAGAGAATTGGAATGATGATCCAGGCTACTGGGATGATAAATGAAGGAGGCACCCTGGAATCTGAATAGCATTAAGAAACCAATCCAGGGAAAAGAGTTGCTCACATTCTGGAGCAGGGAACAGCAAATGCAAAAGACCCTATGACAGAAAGTAAGATGGCATATTTATAGGAACAGAAAAAAAGGCCAGGGTAGCTAAGCTTAGTAGGCCAGGAGGAGAGTGTTACGAGACAAAGCGGGAAGACTAGCAGGGGCCAGCTCACACAGGGATTTTAATTCAAGTGCAAGGAGAGGCACCGGAGCGGGTTCTAAGCAGTTAACAAAGTCCTATCATTTGTGGACTAAAAAGGCCACTCTGGTCGTTATGCAGAAAACAGACTGTAACAGGTCAAGAACAGAAATAGGGCACTTGCAGCTGAGAAAGGTGGTTGAGATAGAAAGATGCAGACAGATTCAAAAGGTTAGGAAGCACATCTGACAAGACTTGGCGGTATGCTGGGTGTAGTAGGTGAGAAAAAAAGAAAAAGGATAAATCTTATGTTTCTGAGTTGAGAAACTGGATGGAGTGATGTCATTTAGTGGGATAGGGAAGACAAGACAAGAGAAGATGTTGGGTTTAGTGAAGGGAAAAGCCACAAGTACAATTTAGTGAGCTGGGGAAGGCTATGGAAAATGCTGGCTTGAAAAGGGGAAATTAAAAGGGGAATTGTGGAGTCGGAAGAGATGTTATAGATCATTTATTTGACCACTTTATTCTAGAGAAGTAAACAGTGACTCAAACTTGCCAAAAATGGCAAAGTACACTCTGGAAGAGCCACTCTCTCGGTTGACCAAGCTTTTTTTTTTTTTTTTTAAATTTATTTATTTATTGTGATGGGAGGAGGGGCAGAGAGAGAGGGAGAGAGAGAGAATCCCAAGCAGGCTCTGCACTGTCAGCACAGAGCCCAATGTGGGACTCGAAATCATAAACTGTGAGACGAAACCTGAGCTGAAATCAAGAGTCAGATGCTTAACCGACTGGGCCACCCAGGAGCCCAGTTCACCAAGCATTCTTAACCTTTTTGTGCCATAGGCTCCTTTAGTAGGCTGATGAAGCTTGGATTCAAAATAATGATTTAGTTTAAAAAGAAGTTTTAAACGATGGAATTACAAAATAAACCAATTGTACTGAAATATAGTTATCAAAATAGTAAAAAAAAAAAAAGTGATTTATTAACACTATGTGTATTTCTTTATCAACTCATTAAATAATAAGACCTCATAGCAGATCTCATTACTACTATAATTCCAGAGTAATGATACATGGTGTAAGCAATAGCACAAGATATTTGCAACAACTTTAATGTTATAGAAAAATGTGTGATTTCTATTGGCAAAAAGTGAAAAGTACTACTAAAATTACTGTGGTGCTTTGTTTCCTACATTCATGACTGAAGGATAAGCTAAATTTTAGAAGAAGCTTAGTCCAAAAAAATGCAATTTTTCACCTTCTAAATTCATGGCCTCCTGAATTCTATCCAGGATCACCTAATTTGCAGACCCCAGATTAAGCCCTTGGTTAAACCCCTGATCATTTTTTCCCCAGGTTCTCGATGGTGGCTGCCCCAGATTTCTGCAGCCTCAGGCCTGGGCCTTTGTAAAACAGGGCCCCTGGGGTGGTGGCAACCTGGGTACTGTGGGGCCTCTGCTCTGAGCAGACCTGGAGCTTGGCCTTGACTGGCAAGGAGACATTCCTAATGAATCTACATCATCAAAACCTTGCAGCCTTTGAGGACCTGAGTAGGTGGAAACTGCCAAAGACTTTATTTTTCCTTTTATTACTTCTTAAAAGCCCCTTCCCAGCTCCACAACCCAGCGGTCCTGAGCTCTGGCCTTGGATGCATGCTCCAGGCAGACAGAGAGGGTGAGTAGGCGCCTTCCTATAGGGATGACATGGAGAGAAGGCCCAAGCTGGCCAGTGTAGGAGAAAGGAAAGGGTTAGGAAAAAGCCAAGAGACCAAAGGAAAAAATAAAAACTCAAAAACAAAAGAAAACAAAAGCCCTACACACACCACAATTTTCCATACCCCAAATGCTAGATTTGGAAGGATACCAGTCTCTCTAGCCAGAAACAATTCCTGAAACTGCCCCAACATGGAAAGTCTAACTGTTCTGAACAATCTCATGCATATACTTGAAGGAGCAACCCAGCAAAGAGGCATACCCTTGGCAAGAAGAGTCAGGACCACTGTAGCCAGCCCCCTTGTGACTGATTACCCTGCCTTTAGTATTTCCTCAAATCTATCCTTCATCCTGATGAAAGATCACAAAGGCCAATCTACCAACAATACTCCCCTGCTTAAAGTCCTTGCAAGGGTTCCTCATAGCTTCTGGCACAGCACGGCATTGATAGCTACATTCTTCAGGATCTGCTTCTCCAATACAGTACTTTAACTTGATTTCCAGCATTACACTGCACTTCCTAGATTTCCTGCCTGTGTTCTCTTTTCTCTCTTCTACTAGCGCAAGACTACCAAAATATCATTTTTGAAAGCATCTGATTCTTTTCTTCCAGAGAAATCTCTCTCTTTCCTATGAATCTCTGCAAATTAGTAAAGGTTTTTGCCTGGCACATTATCCTGGGCTGTAGTCATTATCTACATATACGTTCTTTTTCCCACACATGACAGTATGCTTCTCTCAAATTCAGTGTTCTGCTACAAAAGGCTGTCTTGAATATTTGTGCTGGATTTTTACTAATCTCAAAATAAATAGTATCTATTATACCCATTTCAGTGTTCAGTTTATGAAGAGATTTCATGCATTTTCTTATAATAATTCTCTTAATACCCTGTGAAGAGTTAACCTTCTTAATCACCCTGTGAAGATAAACAGTCCAAAGTATTACCCTAAAACCCTATAGAGACCAGCAGTCTAAGGTATTACATTTTTTTTGCAGATGAGGAAACAGAAGTCATGTGAGATCAATGGACTTGTCCAGGTCTAATCATTTAATGAGAAATGGAGCTTGATTCATAAATCCCACGTTCTTTGGTGTAGTGCTTGATGTGAACTAAAGCCACTGTGTCAGGCCCAGGACAGGTGAGTAAATAGAACGAGAGAACTTCTCTCAAGAATCGTTTCAAGGTAGTACCAATACGACCCTATTAACAATAGAGGTTTTTTGGGGTGCCTGGGTGGTTCAGTCGGTTAAGCGTCCGACTTCGGCTCAGGTCATGATCTCACAGCTTTTGAGTTCGTGCCCCGCGTCGGGCTCTGTGCCGACAGCTCAGAGCCTGGAGCCTGCTTCGGATTCTGTGTGCCTCTCGCTCAGCCCCTCACCTGCTCATGCTCTCTCTCTCTCTCTAAGTAAAACAAAACAACAACAAAAAAAACTATACAGTTTTTTTATTACAATAGTACAAGTACTATAATAAAAACCTATCATAAAGCTAAACACTCAATGTTTAAAATTACAACCGATTTTCTCTTTTTATGCTAGAATTTTTTATTACTCATGTTACTCCAGACCTCTAAAATGAAAGCTTCTTGGAGCGCCTGGATGGCTTAGTCAGTTAAGCACCTGACTTTGGTTCAGGTCATGATCTTGCGGTTCATGAGTTCCGGCCCCACATCAGGCTCTTTGCTAATAGCTCAGAGCCTGGAGCCTGCTTCAGATTCTGTGTCTCCCTCTTTCTCTGACCTTCCCCTGCTCACACTCTGTCTCTCTCTCTTTCAAAAACAATTAAAAAAATTTTAAATGAAAGCTTCTTGTAAACACTAAATATTATACAACTTACTAGAGATTATTTCCATCTTCAGAAAGAGAAACTAAAGTAATAATATTTCAAAAGATTTCTCAAGGATATGCCAATTTAAAACTGTCAAACAAGAACTAAATTTTGGGGGGCACTTGGGTGGCTCAGTCATTTAAGCATCTGACTCTTGGTTTCGGCTCAGGTCATGATCTCAAGTTCGTGGGATAGAGCCCCACCTCTGACTCTGCACTGATGGCAGAACCTGGATGGGACCCTCTCTCTCTCCCTCTTTCTCTGCCCCTCCCAAGCACTCTTGCTCTCGCTCTTTCTCTCTTAAAATAGATAAATAAACTAAAAAAAAAAAAAAAAAAAAAAAACCTAAGAATTTTCTACATTTGTCCTGCTCATGCATTCATTTTGATCAGGTTACTGAGATATTTTTATGCAATTTTCATCTATTATAACATGCCTAGGTAACTTATCAATAGTTCTCTCATGAGATTTAAAACTTGTAGAAAGTGGGGAGCCTGGGTGGCTCAGTCGATTGAGCGTCCGGCTTCAGCTCATGATCTCACAGTCTGTGGGTTTGAGCCCCTCATCGGGCTCTGTGCTGACAGCCAAAGCCTGGAGCCTGCTTCAGATTCTGTGTCTTCCTTTCTCTGCCCCTTCCCCGCTCATGCTCTCTCTCTGTATCTCAAGAGGTGAATAAACGTTAAAAATAAATAAATAAATACACAAATAACTTGTAGAAAGCTAAGTTTTCAAGAGGGTATTGCATGAACAGTAAAAAACAAAATTCAATTCAATGAAACATTTATTATCTATTTTATGTAGTGTTGGCAATGCTGGTAAGGATGTATAAGATACAATCTCTGCTTTCAAGAAGCTTAAAATCTAGTAAAAAGGATGATAATCCTAAAAATGTCTATAATTTTTGAAACATGATGCTTTCAAAATCACATATCTTAGATAAACCTTGACAAAGAAAGACAGCTACAGGAAAAAAAAAATTTTTTTCAAGCCTCCAGAATATCCTTACACAGAATGAAAAATACATTGTTGTAGGGGCACCTGGGTGGCTCAGTCAGTTAAGCATCCAGCTTCGGCTCAGGTCATGATCTGGCGGTTCATGAGTTTGAGCCCCACATCAGGCTCTGTGCTGACAGCTCAGGGCCTGGAGCCTGTTTTGGATTCTGTGTGTGTGTCTCTCTCTCTCTCTCTGCCCCTTCCCGGCTTACACTCTGTCTCTGCCCCTCTCAAAAATAAATAAACATAATAAAGAAAGAAAAATACATTGTTGTGTGTATTTATATATACACACACACATTGGAATATTTATATATACTTATATATTTATTTAAATACATTTTTATTTAAATATAATATTTATTTAAATATATTTATATATTTACATACACACACACACATATTGGAATATTACATAGTAGTGGGAATCCACGAATGACAGTCACAAGTAACAACTGGATAAATCGCAAAAACACTGAATGAAATAAAGAAGGAAAAGTAGTAGGGACAGAGAGAAGGAAGAAGAGCACAGAGTATCTGGAAAGAGGTGTAAAAAAAAAAAGGATCGAGTTTCCTTGCACTAAGGGGTAACATGTTTTCTTAGAACCAAGAATAAAATAATAATAATAAAAGGAGAATGATAAATGATATAAAAGAATTTTTTTTTAATTTTTTTTTAATGTTTATTTATTTTTGAGACAGAGAGAGACAGAGCATGAATGGGGGAGGGTCACAGAGAGAGGGAGACACAGAATCTGAAACAGGCTCCAGGCTCTGAGCTGTCGGCACAGAGCCTGACGCGGGGCTCGAACCCATGGACCGTGAGATCATGACCTGAGCCAAAGTCGGACGCTTAACCGACCGAGCCACCCAGGCGCCCCTAAAAGAATTTCAAAGTAAGGACAATACAATAGAAACACAAAGAATTAAAGATGGACAAGTATTCTGGTCAAGTCCTTCCAGGGTTAAAACTAGATGAGACTGAAGCTTTATCAGAGCAGCAGTTCACAAACTTTAGAGTCTGAAAGAAGGGCTGTGATTATTTACCCAGTTACTTTTATATCTAATTATGGTGAGCTTGTTTAAAAAGATTCCTGGGCCCTACCCAGAGATTCTGATTTAGTTGGTCTGGGATCGAACCGAGAATCTGTTCTTTTCAGAAGCATTACAGGTGATTTGAAGACAGGTTCTACAAACAACTTTGAGATATATGATATGGAAATCGCTTTTGAGAATATAACAGAGAAAATGAAAATAGCTTTTAAACACATACTGGATGGGCCACCTCACACCCAGGCAAACCAAAAGGCCCAGGATAAGTTCTTGGAGGTGGGCCTCAATATTCAAGGTCTGGTGTCTACAAACAGGTAAACGTGTGCAATTTCTCCCTCAAAAATTTCAACAGGGACTTGGGAGTACCACACGCCCTCACCAACAGAAAGCAGCAACACTCTAATGCTTGCTAATGTGGCAGTAAGGAGGAAAATTTTTATCTGGATTTCCTTAATAATCAGTGAAACCAAAAGTATTTTCTTAGTGTAACCTGGAAAAATTTATTAACATATGAACATCCACAGCCCTCCTCCCCCCCACTTATTTTTCCCTTTCTAAAAAGGAATGACTTGCTGATACAAAGTTGATCAACATAATAAAGGAAACAAGTAAGAAATATTTAGGGGGGAGTGACCTTGTTACCTGGCATTTGAGAAAAAAGCTTTAGAGCCTGACCTGTGAAAAGATTCAGGGCTGTTAAAGAAATGGGGAGGAGAAAAGATCCTGCAAGAATTATTAATCTGGTTATGAATTAAATTCCCTTTAATGTTCTTTGAGGACAAATGGATTTACGTTTTTAATAACTTCTGGTGCTGAACTATGCTTCTTGAATAAGACCCAGTCCTGAATTTGGACCATGTGTATCTCTAAATTAGTTAGGATTACAGTTTTGTCCTGGCCATTTGTACTGATTTTGTAAATTGCCTGTTGATAGTCCTTGTACATTTTTTCTACTTAGATTTCTCATTAATAAACCATTTTTTAGAGCAGTTTTAGGCTCACATAATTGGAGGGAGGAGGACAGAGAGTTCCTATATAACTACCGTCCCCACAAACATACTTTTCCCACTATTAACATTCCCCTTCAGAGTGGTACGTTTGTTACAATTGATAAAACCTACACTGACATATCATTATCACCCCAAATCCACAGATTATCTACAGGTCATGTTTATACCAGCATAGTATTTACAGAATATTTTCACTGCCCTAAAAATCCTCTGTGCTCTGTCTATTCATTTCCTAGTTTGCTCCTAACTCCTGACAACCACGAATCTTTCTACTGTCCACATAGTTTTGCCTTTTCCAGGATGTCATGGAGATGGATTCACACAGTATCTAGCCTCTTCAGATTGGCTTTTTTTTAATTAGTAAGTAATATGCATTCAAGTTCCCTCCATGTCTTTTCATGGCTTGATAGCTCATTTCCTTTTGACCCTGAATAATATTCCATTGTTTGGGTATACCAAAATATATCCACTGACCTACGGAAGAACATGTTAGTCGTCTCCAAGTTTAAGCAACTATGAATAAAGATGCTCTAAACATCCATATGCAGGTTTTTGAGTGGACATAAGTTTTCAGTTCCTTTAAGTAAATACCAAGGAGTGTGATTGGTGGATGTGCTGGACTAAGAGTATGTTTAGTTTTTTAAGAAACTGTCAAACTTTCTTCCAAAGTGGCTGTACCATTCTGCATTCCCACCAGCAATGAATGAAAGCTCCTGTTGTTCCACATTCTTGCCAGTATTTGCTGGTGTTAACGTTTTGGATTCTGGCCACTCTGTTAAGTGTGTAGTAACATCTCATTTTAATGTACAATTCCCTAATGATTTGACATGTGACGTTGAACATCTTTTCATATGCTTACTTGCCATCTGTGTATCTTATTTGGGGATGTGTCTGTTCACCATTTTTGCCCATTTTTCAATGAGGTTTTGTTTTCTTTTTCTGAGTTTTAAGAGTTCTTTGTATATTTTGGACAACAGTCTTTTATCAGATATATCTTTTCCAAATATTTTCTCCCATTTATGACGTATCTTCTCATTCTCTTGAAAGTGTCTTTCACAGAGCAGAAGTTTTTTTGTTTTTTTTTTTTAATGTTTATTTATTTTTGAGACAGAGACAGAGCATGAACGGGGGAGGGTCAGAGAGAGAGGGAGACACAGAATCCGAAGCAGGCTCCAGGCTCTGAGCTGTCAGCACAGAGCCCGACGCGGGGCTCGAACTCACGGACCATGAGGTCATGACCTGAGCCGAAGTCGGCCGCTTAACCGACTGAGCCACCCAGGCGCCCCCAGAAGTTTTTTTTTTTATTTTATGAATTCCCATTTATCAATGATTTCTTTTATGGATAATGCCTTTGATTTTATATCTAAAAAAAATGACTGGTATATCCAAGGTCACCTAGGTTTTCTCCTATGTTATCTTCTAGGAGTTTTAGAGATATGCAATTTACATTTAGGTTTATGACACATTTTTATTTAATTTTTGTGAAGGGCATCTAGGTCTTGATTTATTTCTTTGCATGTGGATGTCAAGTTATACAAGCACTATTTGTTGACAGGACTATTAGCTAAATACATTGTCTTTGTTCCTTTCTGTCAAAGGTCGGTTAACTATAATTACATGGATCTATTTCTGAACTTTCTATTCTATTCCATTGATCTACTTGTGTATGCTTTTGCCAAGACCACAACGCGTTAACATAGCTTCACAGTACATCTTGAAGTGAGGTGTCAGTGCTCTAACTGTCCTTCTTCAAAACAGAGTTGCCTTTTGAGGGGCTTTTGACTTGGCATATAAGCTTTTTTTTTTTTTTTTTTTTTTAATTTACTTATTTATTTTGAGAGAGAAGGAATGCATGCATGTGCGTGAACTGGGGAGGGGGCAAAGAGAGAATCCCAAGTAGGGGCTCGACCTCACTGTGAGATCATGAACTGAGCTGAAATCAATTGTCAGACGCTTAACCGACAGAGCCACCCAGGCACCATGATATATTAACTTTAGGATCAGTTTGCCAACATGCACAAAATTACCTGCTGAGATTTTGATATGGATTGTATGGAATCTACAGATCAAGTTGGGAAGAACTGACATCCTGACAATATTGAGTCTTCCTAACCATGAGCATGGAATATCTCTCATTTAGTTCTTTGATTCACTCACAGTTTAGTTTTCCTCTTGCAGATCTCATATGTAATTTGTTAGGTTCATACCTAAGTATTTCACTTGGGGTTGGAAGTATTAACATAAATGGTACTGAGCTTTCAATTTCAAATTTATATGAAAGCAATTACCTTTAGTACATCCTACAATATCACTATAATCCCTCATAATCAGGGAATTCTTTTGCCAATTCTCAGGGAATTTTTTTTGCCAATTCTTACAGATGTTCTGCATAAATGATCATGTAGAAATGAAACCAAGAACAAAGACAGTTTTATTTCCTCCCTCCCAATTCATATAGTTTTTTTCCCTTTTCTAACCTTACTGCATTAGCTCTGACTTCCAATATGAGGTTGAAAAGCAATAGTGCCTCAGAGCTTCTAGTTTCTCACCATCAACTGTTAGCTGCAAGTTTTCTGTAAATGTTCTTTATCAAGTTGAGAAAGTTCCCCCCCTCCATTCCCACTTTACAGAGTTTTTTAATCACAAATGGGTGTTGGATTTTGTTATGATCATGTAATTTTTCTTCTTTAGCCTACTGATATAACGGATTACACTAACTGATTTTCAAAAGCCGAACCAGCTTTGCATACCTGACATAAATTCCACTTAGTTGTAATGTATAATTCTTTTTACACATTGTTGGATTTAACTGGCTAATATTTTGTTGAGGTTTTTTTCCCCCCAAATTCATGAGATACTGGTCTGCAGTTTCCTTATAATGTCTTTGTCTGGTTTTAGTATTAGGGTAAATACTGACTATGCTAAATAGAAATTATTCTCTCTCCTATCTTCTGGGAGACTGTATAGATACTATTGGTATTAAATGCTTGATAGACTTCACCAATGAACCTGTCTGGGCCTGACGCGTTGTTTTAAAAGGGTATTTATTAATTGATTCAAAATTTTAAACAGATATAGGTTGATTCAGACTTTATTTCTTCTGGTGTGAGTTTTGGCAGATTGTGACTTTCAAACAGTAGATTCACTTCACCTAGGATATCAAATCTGTAGGCATAGAGTTCTTCATGGAATTGTTTATCATAGTAATATTGATGGGATCTGTGGTGATGTCCCCTCTTTCACATCTGATCACTAATGTGTGTCCTCCTCTTTTTCTTAGTTAGCCTGCCTAGAGACTTATTGATTTTATTGATCTCTTCCAAGAACCAGCTTTTGGGTTTATTGATTTTCTCTTATTTCCTGTTTTCAATTTAACTGATTTCTGCTTTAGTTCTTACTGTTTCTTCACATCTGCTTACTTGAGATTTAATTTGTTCTTCTAGTTCCTAAAATGGAAGCTTAAATGGCTAATTTTAGAACTTTCTTGTTTTCTAACGTATTCATTCCATGCTATAAATTTCCTTCTAAGCACTGCTTTTGTTGGTAAACTATAAACTCATTTTCATTTAATTCAAAATATTTTTCAATTTCTCTTGAGATTTCTTCCTTGACCCATCTGTTTTTTAGACCTTATGCTCTTTAATCTCCAGATATATGGGAACTTTACAACTCTGTTCATGTTATTAATTTCTAGTTTAATTTCATTGTGGTCTGTGAACAGATATTGTATTATCTGTTCTTTTAAGCTTGTTAAGGTGTGTTTTATAACCAGAATGATGTCCATCTTGATGAATGTTCATGTGAGCATGAGAAGAATATGTAATTTGCTGCTATTGGATAAAGGAGTCTATAGATGTCAATTACATCCAGTTGATTGATAGTTCTGTTGGATTCAACTAGGTCTTTACTGATTTTCTGCCTGCTGGATCTGTCCAATTCTGACAGAGGAGTATTAAAGTCTCCAATAATAGTGGATTTATCTATTTATACTTGCTGCTCTATCAGTTTTCCTCACATATTTTGACACTCTGTTAGGTTTATACATATTAAGGATCGTTACATCTTTTTGGAGTACTGACCACTTTATCATATGTAATGCCCCTTTTTATTCCTAGTAACTGTCCTCACTCTCAATTTCTGTCTGAAATTAATATACCTATTCTCACTTTCTTTTGATTAGTGGTAGTATGCTGTTACCTTCCTCTATCCCTTTACTTTTATTTATTTTTTTATGCATTTATTTATTTTTAATAGAGAGAGAGAGAGTGAGCAGGGAGGAGCAGAGAGAGAGGGAGACACAGAATCTGAAGCAGGTTCCAGGCTCTGAGCTGTCAGCACAGAGCCCGACGCGGGGCTTGAACTCACAAACCGTGAGATCATGACCTGAGCTGAAGTCAGACGCTTAACCGACTGAGCCACCCAGGCGCCCCTATCCCTCTACTTTTAATCTATACATATTTTTCTTTACAAAAAAATTTTTAATGTTTATTTATCCTTGAGAGACACACAGAGTGTGAGCAGGAGAGGGGCAGAGAGAGAGGGAGACACAGAAGCCGAAGCAGGCTCCAAGCTCTGGGATGTTGCACAGAGCCTGAGGCAGGGCTCAAACCCACCAACTGTGAGATCATGACCTGAGCCGAAGTCAGATGCTCAACAAACTGAGCCACGCAAACACCCCAATCTACATGTGTTTTTAAAGTGAGTTTCTGGTAGGCAACATATACTGGGGTCTTGTTTTTGATCCACCCTAATAATCTGTCTTTTAAATGATGTATTTAGAGGGAATTGTTATAGATGAACTTCTACACATATTTGCTACTGTTTCTAAAAAAAATTTTTTTAATGTTTATTATTTTTGAGAGAGAGAGACAGAGAGCAAGCAGGGAAGGGGCAGAGAGAGAGGGAGACACAGAATCGGAAGCAGGCTCCAGGCTCTGAGCTGTCAGCACAGAGCCTGATGTGGGGCTCGAACTCACCGACTGCAAGATCATGACCTGATCTGTAGTCGGCCGCCCAACCGACTGAGCCACCCAGGCGCCCCATATTTGTTACTGTTTTCTACTTGTTGCCCTTGTCTTAGTTCTCACTTTTGACTTCCATACTTTTTTTGCCTTTTGTGAATTTGAATACTTTATATTCCCTTTCCGCTCTTACCAATGATACTTTCTTTTAACTTTACTGATTACTCTAGACTTTGCAACACAGGTAAATCCCGTTTTATTGTGCTTTGCTTTACTGTACTTCACAGATACTGTGTTTTTTGCAAATTAAAGTTTCATAGCAACTGTATTTTGAGCCAGTCTATGGGTACCATTTTTCCAACAGCATTTACTTACTCTGCGTCTCTCTGTCAACATTTTGGTAATCCTCTTAACATTTCAAATACTTCCACTGTTAATATATTTGTTACGGTGATCACGGATTACAACTCATGGAAAGCTCAGATGGTAACATTTTTTAGCAATAAAGTAGTTTGTAATTAAGGTATGTATATATTTTTAGGAATAATGGTACTGCACACTAATAGACCACAGTATGGTTTAAACACAATGATTACATGCACCAGGAAATAAAAAAAATCACTTTTTGATATTTGCTTTGTTATAGCAGTCTGGAACCAAACCTACAATACCTCTAAGGTAGGCCTGTATATATTTACAAGTTATCTAAATCCACTTTCAAATAATACTGTACTCCTTCACAGCGCAAATACCTTAGAATAAAAATATTCCTAATTCTTTTCTCCCATCCCTTATATCATTACCTTCATTCATTTCACTTATACATAAGCATACATTAAGCATACACACACACACATACACACAAACTGAATCTACTGCTATCATTTTGAACCAAAAACTATTAAATCAATTAAGTATAAATAAAAGTTTCTATTCTACCTTCACTTATTTTTTCTCCAAAGCTCTTCCTTTATTTATGTAGATCAGCTTCTGATATGTACCATTTCCTTTTCTCTGAAGACTTCTTTTAACATTTCATGCAAGGCAGGGCTATTAGTAACAAATTCTGCTAATTTCTGTTTGAGAAAGTATTTCTCCTTCACTTTTGAAGAAATTTCACAAGGTTCCGAACTCAAAGTTGGTGGGGGTTTTCCCTCGATATTTTAAACATTCTACTCAACTTTTTTGCTTCCATACTTTCTGCAAGGTTGAAAGGTTAAAAGAATGTGATCCTTACCCTTGCTCTTCTATAGGTAAGGTGTTTTTTTCCTCTGGCTTCTTTCAAGATTATTCTCTTTATCGTTGATTTTCTGAAGTTTGAATATATTCTGCCTAGGCATAGGAGGGGTTTTTTTTGACATTTATCCTGCTTGGTACTCTCTAAGCTTCCTGGTTCTGTGATCCAGTGTCTGTCTGATTTCAATTAGAGGAAATTCTCAGTCATTCTTGCCTCAAATATTGCTTCTCTTTTCTTTTTTCTCCATCTAGTATTCACATTACATGTATGCTTTCGTAGGTGTCCACAGTTTTTGCATGTTCTGTTCTGCTTTTCTCATTTTTTTTTCCTCTTTACTCTTCAATTTTGAAATGTTCTATTGTCACATCCTTCAGTTCAGAGATTCTTTCCTCGGCCGTGTCCAGTCCAATAATGAGCCCATCAAAGACATTCTTTGTTTCTGTTACAGTATTTTTGACCTAATATTTTAGTCTTAGATTTTCCACCTCTCTGCTTACAATATCCATTTATTCTTGCATGTTGTCTACTTTTTCCATTAAAATCCTGAGCATATTAATCATAGTTGTTTTTTTAAATTCCTCATCTGGTAATTCCAACATTCCTTCCATATCTGACTCTAGTTCTCATAATTGCTCAGTCTCTTCAAACTGTATTTTTTGTCTTTTAGCATGCCTTGTAATTTTTTGTTGAAAGGCAGGCATGATGCACTAGGCTAAAGAAGTTTGGTAAACAGGTCTTCAGTAATGTAGTGGTATGGTATGTGGTTGTTAGGGGGAGGCATCCTACAGTCCTATGATTAGGGCTCAGTTTCTCAGTGAGCTGGTAGCTCTGGGCCATGAACTTCACCAATGCTTTTTAGTCCCTACCTTTTCACTCCCCAGGGATGGGACAGGATAGCTGGAGTAACGCATTTCTCTCTCCCTACATGGCTAAATGAGCTCCAAATGGTGTTTTCCCTTCTCCCGGGTGGAAGGCTAGAGCTGGCTGATGTTGAGAATTGCCTTCCCCCACTAAGGTTAGGCTCTGATGAAATAGTTTCTCTTGAGGGCCTGTCTTCTTAAGAAAAGCAGAATTCTCTGGTGAATGTTGAAATAGTTCCTTTTCCCCTCCTCCTGCTGGAAACACTGGGTATTTTTCTCCAATATTAACTGTGAGCACCTGGTAAGAGCTCCTGAAGGTAAAATTCACCAAAGTGTGGGGGTCTCCCGTGACTAGATTCTCCTGCAGTTTTCAACTCTCAGAGTTGTCCACACTATGCCTCCAGATTCATCAGTTACAGTTTAGGTGGTCCTACCCTGGCCAAGGTTGCTGCAGAGGTTTCTGGTCTGGTAAGTTGTGATTCTCTGTGCCTTCTTGTTGCTCCAATTTGGGGACGGCAGTTTACTCTGTGACTTCACTTCCCTGAAGAATCTAAGAAGAGTTGATTTTTTGAATTTGTTCAGCTTTTTACTTGTTAGACTACAGAGGCAACTCCTAAGCAACTTCTTACATGCTAGACTGGAAACCAGAGATTCTGAGTTTTGAGATACATTTTTAATTAGTGGGATTTTTTTAAGTGCATTGTATAGTAAGACTATTAACCCTTTGTCTGGTTTTACACATATTTTTTCCCAGTTTGTCATCTGTCTTGAAATCCCATTTATACTGTTTTTAGAGGCAGAAGAATTTTTAAATTCTTATGTAATCATGTCTATGAAATTTGCCTTTTTGGTTTCTGATTCCACTATCAAGATCCTATTACCTTCACATGCTTTCTTTTTGTACTTTCATGGTAATTTTAGTTTTCACATTTACATTTCTTTCTCCATAAATTACTTTTTCTTTGGTTTTTATTAAATGGCTGGCTGTCACAAAATCATTTACTAAATATATCATGTTCCATCTAATATAAAATTCCACCTTTATCTTAGACTAGTTACCTATATATAATTGAGTCTGTTTCTAGACTTTGCTCTGGCAAAAAACAAAAACAAAACAAAACAAAACACTACCAACAGAGACAACCTGTGAAAGGAACTAGATGGCTGGAAACAGGTGATAAAAGACTAACTTCACTGTTTAGCCTTTTTGAATTTTATTCCATGTGCCTTGAGCTACCACTCAAAAACATCAATAAAAAAACTTTTAAGGTCTGCTTAATACACATGGTAGAATTATCAAATATTTCAGCTTTCTGCAAATTATATCATAACACCTGTATGTACCTGAACAATTCTTGAAATCACAGGTCTGCCTCGAATTTAAAACTGCGAACCAGGGGCACCTGGGTGCCTCAGTCAGTTGAGCGTTGGACTTCGGCTCAGGTCATGATCTGTGTTCTGTTGAGTTTGAGCCCCGCGTGGGCTCTGTGCTGACAGCTCAGAGCTTGGAGCCTGCTTCAGATTCTGTGTCTCCCTCTCTTTCTGCCCCTGCCCCACTTGTGCTCTGTCTCTGTCTCTTAAAAATAAACATTAAAATAATAATAAATAAAACTGGGAACTATGATTTAATCTGTCCTTTTTTTTTTTTTTAATGTTTATTTATTTATTTTTGAGAGAGAGACAGAGAGACAAGCAGGGGAGGGACAGAGAGAGAGAAACAGAATCCAAAGCAGGCTCCAAACTCCGAGCTGTCAGCACAGAGCCTGACACGGGGCTCAAACCCACAAACCATGAGATCATGACCTGAGCAAAAACCAAGAGTTGGACGGATACTTAACCAACTGAACCAGCCAGGCGCCCCTAATCTATTCTATTTTAAATGAATAGTGAAAGTGCTCCAAAAGTCTTGAGCTTTGTGTTTCTCTGCCATTTAACAAGGTCAAACAAATGACCTGAAGGGGGAAAAAAGTTCTTCTACATAAATCCCTAACTGTTGTAAGTAAAGCTACTTCAAATGTATAAGAACTTCATGTATGGTCAATTCCTTACTATGTGAGTTCCCCAGATCCAGCCATCACAGACATATTTTGCTTTCATCTTCTTCAGAATCTTTCTATTCCCCTGCAATCTGATTATTGTATTTTCAATATTACTTTTTTTTTAAATTTCATTTCAATGTCAGATGGCAAATTTGACCTTTGTTGTCACCATGACACTATAAAACAGACTGGCTAAGATAAAAGAAATATTCATCTAGCAGGAGATGGAAAAAGAACAGGTTTCATCTTTTAAGTTATTCTCTTTAGAATCCTTTCCCTCACTCTATTTTCAAACTACTATTAACATAGACTCATTTAGTAATTTTAGCCTTCCTCCAAATAAAATATTCTCAAGCATGTGAAAATACTCCCCCAATAGAGAGGGGAAGGTGACCTAGTATTTAGTCTCATTGGTATACTCATTAATAATTACACAAATTAGATACTATCTCTGTACCATGTAATTCTGCTCTCACTATCTGCTCTCCTATGTACTTTCTTACTTTTTTTTCCCCTGATAAATGAACTCCTTTAACATGTAGAAGATGCACATTCTATACATCTCCTAGGAACACTAAGTGAAAATGCTGAAGAGAAAGAAATTCTTTATTTAATAGTCTAATTAGTTTTAAGGTTTAAAACACGTTGCATTTGATCATAACATTATCAACCCCATTTAAAACCCAGATGACTTGCCAAACATCACACTATTGAGAGTAGAAACGGGTCTCCTCATAGAAAGTCCTTTGACCTAAATATACTGCCTCCCACCATGTTAAATTTCAAAACCCAAAGGGTCTTTGCAGAGTGCAATGAAGGAGGCACTCCACAGCACAACAAATGAATACTAGTGATATATGTTAAAAATAAAAGAAACAATTTAGTATGTAAAGAAATAATTTTAGGGGCGCCTGGGTGGCTCAGTCGGTTAAGCGGCCGACTTTGGCTCAGGTCATGATCTCGGGGTCTGTGAGTTCGAGCCCCATGTCGGGCTCTGTGCTGACAGCTCAGAGCCTGGAGACTGTTTCAGATTCTGTGTCTCCCTCTCTCTGACCCTCCCCCGTTCATGCTCTGTCTCTCTCTGTCTCAAAAATAAATAAATGTTAAAAAAAAAATAAAAAAAAATAATTTTATATTTTCTATACAAGAAATGTCTCAAGTATGCCAAATGAGGCAACACTTTAAAAGCTTCTAGGTCGGAGGTAATGTATTTCCTTTTCTCCCAAGTCTCTAAAGCCTTGCCTCACACCATAAAGCACTTAATTAATGGCCACCTACTAGATCTCTACCATCCAAGATTTGGCCCAATATAGAGATGAGAAACACCTACTACTAAATCTGGGCACTGTCCATAAGAGACTCCTCATCAGATGAATTTACTCTTAATTTAGACCAAGAATTCTCAACCATATCAGACTCAAGTGTTTCCCCTGCATAAAATATTTTCCAATTTCTGCATTATCACCCTGAAATGAAAGGAGTAACAATCTTCCTACAGACTACTTCAAACAAAACTTTATACCCTAAATAAAAATGTAAAAGGGAAATGAAAATAATTTATAATAAGATAAGTATTTCAGTGTTAATCCTGAAACAAAACTGAACTAGAAGACATATCAAAGTAATTAGCAGGTGAACATAACAACAAAGTTGTTTGTGATGCAATTTTCCAAAACTGTAAATAACCCTTGGTCAAGTTGTGAACAAAACAAATCTTCCTTTCCACGCAACATTTTCGCGTGGAAACAGAGACTGCAAAGTTCAGTCTCAGTTAAAACTAGGAGTTTTTATGTAAAAGGGAGTTTCTAGATTCAGATAATTATGAATGTTACATACACAAATGTCAGGCAGAATATTGGTAAACCACACAGGACACTGGGAACAGTCTTTGTTCAGTATAGCCCATGCACTGCAAAAAGTATAGCATCCCTAGTCCCCACCCATTAAATACTAGTGGTTAGCCCCAGTCATTCCAACAACAAAAAATTTGCCTCCCAACTTCCTCCAAGAGGGCACCTCCCATTTAGACCCACTTCCTTAGACACAACTCAACTATCACAGTATAATGTGAAGAACACTCAGGAAGCATGGATTAGAGTTCCAGTTCTACCACCTGTGAGCTACGTGGTGATTGGCACTGAGTACTCTAACCCTCAGTTTCCAATGTTATCAAATGGGGATAAACCTATGTTTTTTGGGTTATGCAGGTTGACTCAACAGCATGTGCTTAACACAGGGCAGGTGGTTTCCAACACATGGCATGTTGAGATATATAAAGAAGGAGGCTGTTCCAGATTGAGAGCAGCAAAAAGTGACATGTGAAGGAGGCCAAAGATACAATAAGCATACAAAATGAAATTTAACACACAGCAGCCTAGGGACATTTCAGAGAGCAGCCAACAGTCTTACACATCTCAGCAACCCCTGAAGGCATATATTACAATGCAGTAAAATAATATTCAGAATGATGACCGCCAAACCAAGAATGCAAAAAAGACATCTTTAAGAGACCTCTATGGTATGAGGCTGAAATTTCATAAAGCTTCAATAATTAAGAGAATAACTGTACTAACAAACTTTTCAAACCTTTCCAACTTTCATTGGGCAATTACCCTAGAGACTTGGAAAACACAAAAAATATCTAATATACAATATCTATCCTCGAACATTTTACGATCCAGTAGATTAGACATCAGTAAAACATAGCCATAATATAAAGCAGAATGAAATAGGCATTAAATAGAAATTCACCTAATAAATCATAGGGGCCTAGGAAAAATTATGAATAATTCTCACTGGGGAAAATCAAGAACATCCTCATGGCATAGGATACTGAAAAACAAGAATTCTAATAGGTAGAGAATAGAGAGTAAATCATTAAAGAAAAAATGAAATCTAGGCAAAGGTACTGGGCATGTAAATATAATTTGGTTCCCAAAAGAGAACTAGGGAAAGGGTAGGGGTCCAAAAGGGTTGGGAAGGCAGTAAAATTCCAAGTTTTAAAAACATTTCAGGACCTGTTCATGGATGGATTTAAATACTATTCAAATGAGTTTGAGTTTTACTGGGCAAGAGAGATTTCCAGAAAACTGGTGCTTATGTGACACACCTGATCCCCAAAGAATGCTTGAAATAACAGCCAAAAATAAAAGGTTCCAAACAAATACAAGTTTTCATTAATGAGATCCCTGAAACTAAAATATATATTCTTAATGAGTAAATAAGAAAAAGAACTTAACCTAAAAGTAGAAAGCAGCTTCTGAGCTCACTTCTTAAATAATCAAAATACTACTAAATTTATTGAACCTTGGAACTTAAAGGAAGTCAGGATCTTATATATGTCCCTGATCTTCTTCTAAGCAATTTGGAGAACTTCCTAAACATGTTATTTAGCAGTGCCTCATGTCACTCTGAAAGGCAAGAGGCAGGCTACAGTATAATTTGTCTGTTTTTACTATGGGGAAACTGAGGAACAAAAAGAATAAATTACAACATGGTCAAAGAATAAGCTATTTTCTTGGACTTTAATTAAAGGCTTGAAGCCCACATTTCATCCTTTATTCTTCGTACCATCTGAATATTAGAATTACCTTTCACCATCTTCTTAACTGGAGGGGGAAAAAAAGACAAGACTAAACCTGAAGATCATTTTCTCAATTTGGTACCGCCACCAAAAGCTGTTTTTATATTCCATCTCTTGAAATTATGCTATCTACAAGAACCTCAAGGTGTAAGTAAGCAGTAACCCAACCTCCCCTGAAAAAAGACAAATGTAAATAGCAGGGCAAGGCAGGAATCCTAAGCCCAGTTTTCACTCTGTGTATCTGGCAGGCTCAGACGTGTGTTTGTAAAACAGGCCTTGCAGATGTTGTGATGGGAAAGGTGCTGTGAAAGCCCTAGAACACTGGTATCAATACACCCACCGCTGCAAACATGAAATCCAATGCCACCCTCCTCTGCCCCTCCCTGCATTGCACCACGCACCACGCGACTCCTGGCACACACCGAGGCCTGTGCAAAGATCCTCCCGACGTTTCCTTAAAATGCCGTACTCTTGAGGATGCCCAGGGCGCTGGGCTTCAGTGAATAGTGAGGACACCCGATGTGGCTAAACACATCTCAAAATCTTAACTCCCTAGAATCTAGGGCCAGGTCCAGAGGAGTCTACCGGACATAGAGTTCCTGCTATTTTTTCCCACATAGGATAACCCCTACCCGCAAGTCCCCTGCCTCAGCCTCCGGCCACTCCCTCGGCCCCTGTACGCCAGGTGGGCGTCCCAGAGATGTAACGAGTAGGGAGGTGGAGGTTGGAGCTCAGGAGTGTGGGCCGCGAGGCTTTTCGGCGCCGGCCGGGGTCCCGACCGCCCTGCCCCCGGAGCACCACCGCCCAGACCCGGGCACGACCGACGCACCGCCGCTGCCGCCGCCGCCTATCAGCGGAGTGCAGGGGCGGGGCCGGCTGGCTCGGCTGCGGCTCGGCCGCGGGCGGGGACGGGCGGGGACGGGAGGGGGGACCGACCGCCGCGCAGCTCCGGCCGCTGCGCGCATACACCCGGCCCGGCTCCCGAGGGCGCCAGCGCGGCCCCGGGGAGCGCGAGGAGCCGGCGAGCGCGCGGCCTGCCGTTGGCGGCCTGGTCCGCCACGCTCGGCGCCCACCCGCCCCCTAGCTGGGGTGCAAGACCCCGGGAAGATGGTGTCCTGGATGATCTCCAGAGCCGTGGTGTAAGTGCAGCTCACGGCGCCCCGCCGCCCGCGCGAGTCCCGGGAAGGCGTAGGGAGGGGTAGGGGCTAGAAGAGGGGAAGGCCCAGGCCTGGGCAGGGATGGGCTGCCCCGGCCTCGGGCCTGCCCGGGGGCTGTGGGCCCTCGGCCTCCTCACCCTGGTCCACGTCGCTGCGGAGCTCCCTGCGGCGGACTAGGGCCCGGCGGCTGCGGCGCGGCCGGGCTGCGTGCGGCGCGGCGGCCCTGCTCCCGAAGCGCTGGGCGGGCAGGCGCGCAAGGCAGGCGGCGCGCGCTCCCCGCTCCCGCTCCCCGCGCTGCGCGGCACCGCCCTGTGGGCCCGGGAGCGGCGCGCCTCGCGGCGGCGCCCTGCGCAGGCTCCGCAGGCGTTGAGCGCGGGAGGCTCGGCGATCCTCCCAGGGATGCGGCGGCGGCGGCGTCGAGCCTTTGTATCCCGCGGTTGGTGCGGTGAGGTGTCTCTCTCGGCTGCTGAATACCATTCGGTCACGTGTGGTAGGAGGAGAGATTTGTCTAAAAACCTGAGACCGCTCCTAGCTCAGATCTCTGGGAAAGGTTCCAGCTTCCCCCGAGATTTACAGCTTACCTAGAGAGACTCTCCTTGTTGAATGGGGACACCCGCTTGTTCGCCCAGATCGCAGAATCTGGCCCTTTCTTGTCGGAAATATTTGCTAAGTGATTGAGAGGCTGCAGGTGCCTGTTGCCTTTATTCAGATTATCAGTTAATTTCATTGTGCTCTTACCAGCAAGTGCTACAGGTCCATAAAAAAAATTAAACACCGCAACTCAACTAAAGGTATTTGACTACATTTTAAACTGATTTTCTCCCATTCTCCCCCATCTTACGCCCCCGCTTTTCAAAGAAAAAAAAAAAGTCACAAAGTAAACAATGACGTAGGGACAGTCAGGGGGCCTTGGATTCATTATTCTTGATCTCTGTAGGGGTAATATTACCTCAGTACCTTTATGAAATGTTTTTGTGAGGCAGCAGGCTATTCTAATTAGCTTTAGAATGTGGAAAAAATAATATTTCCAAATTTTCAAATTTTGTTTTCCACTGGAGAGAAGGAAAATTTCTCCGTGAGATTTGGTTTTTTGTTTGAGAGTGAATCATTCAGCATCCCTATTCTACCTGATTTGCAGTACCCTTCTAAATTTGTCATTTGATCGTCTTAATGAGGTTTGTCCTTCCTCTGTACAGTTACTAGTTTTAAAGCTGCAGGGCTTCCTGCTTCATCTGTACAGAACTAAAAGTCAGGAAATAAAAGCATACTACAGGTGTGTTCAGATTTTTTTAAGGCTTTTTTTTTTAAGCCTTTGAATGTCATTTACATAATACAGGCATACTTTTCTTGACCTAGTAGATGTATATCAACTGTTGTGTCTGCACCTAGAAAATGAAGTGCCCCATTAAGAAGCTGTACTTTTTTTTTTTTTTTAACTCTGGTTTCCTTTGACCTATTTTCTTTTTTCAAGAGATAGAAAATTGTGAAGTACTTTGATATAGTTTGCATTACTCAAAGCAGATTCTTGTTTTGGATCACTGACTATGAGTATGTCTTTTCTAGGTGTTACCTATAACACAAACATTAGTAACAGTGTTGGTGTTAATGGAACTGACAGTTCAGATACACTGATCCCTGCAGTACAGGTGAGAATGTCAAATCTTGTAAGAGTTACACCCAGTGCTGTAGGGGTTAGATAAGGAGGGAATTATATCTGGTTGGAGAATCAGCAAAAACAAGGGAGATTACATTTGAGATGGGCCTTAAAGGACATTCTGAATTTAGACAGCCAAAGATGAAAACGTAAAGGAGTCCAGATAAAAGGATCATTGTGAGCCAAAGCACAGAGGAACAACCTAGATTAGTTACAGAGGACTTGAGGGACTTGGTTGAGAGAGAAAGCTGGAAAGGTAGAGTGGGGCCTGTTTTCAAGGAATTTAAGGGAAAAGTGATAAATTCTGTTAGGCAGTAGTAGCTTTGCTTTGGGAGATTCTCTCCCTTGTTGAGTGAGATGGTTATAAATGAAGAAACACTAAAGACAGGGAGCCCACTTAGGGGGCTCCCTAACTGGAGAGAGAAGATTAAAGCTTGCAGTGCTAGAATCTATGGAATTTGAAGTGTGAGACAAAAGAAAAGAAGCAAAAATGTGAGGGAGAAAAGGTCACGGAAATGTATTTCATGAGCCATTGAGTTATTAGCATACTAGAAAGCACAATTGTCAAGGAATATAAGCATCATTATATTTTGCCCCTGTGGTCCTCAATTTCTCGATCTCTAAGCACTCAATGTTTTCTACTCCCTTGATTGTACTCTAGGGACACAAAAGCCCAATCCCAGGATCTAAACAAACTTGGAAACCTTTTTCACACCATGAGATAGAATTTCACATTCTTTTTAACCCACTGGAACAGCCGGCTAGCTTTGAGCCTGAAGAAAAGAGATCAGACAGTTCTCTCAACACGAACCTCTGGGTGGATTGGGCAGGGAACACAAGGACCTTCCATACCCTGAGCTCCCTGTGTGCTTGAGCACTTTCTCCCCAAACCCTGTGGTACATACTGGAGGAAGAACCCTGGCTTTGGAATCAGATATGGATGCCAGTTACTAGCTGCGTGGTGCTGGGCAATGTACGAAGCCCATCTGGGCTTCAGTGCCTTCACCTTAAAGTGGTTATAATATTTACCTCCTTAAAACTGTTGTAAAGATTTGTTTAACTCTGGGGGGTGGGAGGGACGGGAGGGTGGGTGATGGGTATTGAAGAGGGCATCTTTTGGGATGAGCACTGGGTGTTGTATAGAAACCAATTTGACAATAAATTTCATATATTAAAAAAAAAAAAGATTTGTTTAATTAAAACACACCAGATGTGATGCCTGGCATTTATTGTGCACATAAAACATATTTTTTTAGGCGGGAGGGGAATAAGATAATATAGAAAGAAGTATCATTGGGCTATCATCAGGAAACCTGGAATTTAGAACTAGCTTTAGTTATATTAACCAGCTGAATGACCTTGAACCAGCCTCTTACTGATTAGATACCTGTTTCTTTCTCTGTGGAAATAAAGGATCTGGTTAATCTGTATTCTCTTGTACAGCTCTAGCATTCTGTAATGCCATGAAAAGGCTTTTTGGTTTTTGTTGGGTTTTTTTTTTCCCAGTCTGTCTAAAATCAATTTTAACTTTGCAGGCAAGATTGAAAGTTAGTTAGCAATTATTAAGGAATGGGCACCTGGGTGGCTCAGTCAGTTAAGCATCTGACTTTGGCTCAGGTCATACTCTCACAGATCGTGAGTTCAAGCCCCACATAGGGCTCTGTGCTGACAGAGTTTGGAGCCTGCTTCAGATTATGTGTCTCCCTCTCTCTCTCTGTCCCTCACACTCTCTCTCAAAAAGAAACAAATATTAAAATATTTTTTGAAAATTAAAGGTTAGTAGTCTGAGATTACCAAATGATATTTCATTCATTTGTGATACCTGTACCTTACCTATTGAAACATGACTTACAGATTAAGAGAAATCCCATTTTTCTAAGTTTTCTTAATTTGAGTATATATCATTGTGGTTAAGATCAAGATGAAAGACTGCCTGAATTCAAATATTAGCCCTGCCATGTATTAGCTATAACCTACTCCATAGGATTAACTGTGTCCCTATACATTATGTCTGTAGTCCAGCATTGGACACATGGTAAGTATTCAGTAAGTATTAGTAGTTGTTACCAGATAAGGAAGAACATATTCCCCAACTGTCCCAGAATACTGAATGTTTAAACTGTTTTCAATTTACATCTTTCTTTGTCTCATTGTAGGTGACATAGTTGTAATTACAGTTAAAAAAAAAAAAAAAGTTTTCTTATTCTTACTATATTGTAGGCATCTAATGTGTTCTCTGAGATCATTCTGTCTCTTTGATGATCAGGCCAATATTCTAATTTTCATAGCCATTCATTTTTTAATTTTGCTTTTAGATCATTTTAATATGTTATTTTCATAACTAATGCTGATACAATTATAAGACTATACCAGACATCATCTATATATGCTTTTTTCTTTGTATTTTCTTTTTTAATGCTTGTTTATTTTTTAGAGATAGTACGCACAAGAGTTGGGGGGGCAGAGAGAGAGAGAGAGAGAGAGGGAGGGAGGGAGAGAGAGGGAGAGGGACAGAGGATCTGAAGCATGCTCTGTGCTGACAGCAGCCCTATGTGGGGCTTGAACTCACAAACCATGAGATCATGACCTGAGCCAAAGTCAGATGGTCAACCAAATGAGCCTCTCGGGCACCCCTCTTTAAGTATTTTTTTAGGCTGAATATCCAAGGGAGTCAAAGGCTATGAATATGAATATTTATGACTATTGATATGAACTGCCAAACTGCTATCCAAAGGATGTTAATATTTTACATGGCCACCAACAATGTATGATCACGGTCTTTATCACAGTGTAGCTAGATTTGGGTGTTTTAATTTTTTCATATTTTCCTAATATATATAATAGATCTCATTGTTTTCTTTTGTATTTTATTTCTTATTAACCACATTTAATATTTGTCCTAATATATATTGTATCTCATGTTGTACAAATGGTCAGTATGTACTTTAGCACTTTAACTCTTGGTTACTGGATAATTTACTTGTTGGTCTGAGCTCCTTACTTAATTAACCTTAAGTCATGTTTGATGCAGATGTTTCTCAATCTAATTACACTTCTCTTTAGAGATTTTGTTTTTAGTTGAAGAGAAAATTTATAGTTTTAAGACAGTTCAACTTGTTCATGTTTTACTTTGTGATTTATTTTTCACCTCTAAATATAGAATACCAATCACTCTAGATACTTTTATTATCTGTCAGAAGTAAGTTGATCCTTCTCAATTATATTTAATGGCTATCTATAAAGTCTAAATTGTATACCTTAAAAACCATACTCGAGCAGCTTTCCCCCTTCTTTCTAGCATACTTTCCCTCTCTCCTAGATTTTTCTTTTTAGCAGGCAAAAACATGATGTCATTTCTCCCATTTAACAAAAAACTCTTTCAGCCTGCTATACTTTTCATCTTATTATCCCATTTCTCCCCCTCCTTTTAAAGCAAAAACTCCTCAAAAGAGCAGTCCATATACACTTTCTCCACTTCCTTCGGGTCACTCAGACCCACACCATGTAGGCCTTGCCACCACCAACCATTCCACTGAAATACCTGTTCTCTAAGTCATCAGTGACTTCTACATGACCAAACTGTCTGGTCCTCACCTAACTTACCAGGACTTTTGGTACAGTTGCTCACTCTGTCCTTGAAATGCTCTCTTCACTTGGTTTCCAAGAAGCCTTGTTTTTGTACTCTTCACAACTCACCGACCACTCCCTCCCTTCTCTGTCTCCCTGCCACATTCCTCCACATGCCCTGACTGATTAAAGTTGGCAGGTCCAGGAGCTCAGTTCCTAGAATTTTTTTTATCTTCTATAAGGACTCGTAATTTACATCTCCAACCCAGACCTCTGTGCTGAACTCATGATCCTATTTTTCAGGTGCCTACCTTACTTGGAAACATCTGAGAGTCATGTTGAACTTAAGATATCCAACACTGAGCTTCTGAATGTCCTTCCCAGTGTGGCTACCCTGGCAGCCTGCACCAGCTCAATTAATGTCAACTCAGTCCTTCCAGTAGCTCAGGCCAAAAACCTTGGGATCATCCTTGATTCCAGTTTTTCTCTCATTACCTGCATTGAATCCTACAGCAAATCTTGTTGACTCTATACCTTCAAAATATAGTTTTCATCACCTTTCTTACATTATTGTAGTCCAAGCCAGCATCATCTCTTAAATGCATCATTATAACGGCATCCTGTTTCTCCCCTTTGTGGGTTAAGATCGTGATAGGATTAATGAAAAACATCTTGAGTACTTTTTAAATCCTTGTGGAAGTTTGAGGTCAGTCACAATCTGTAAGTGATATTTCTCTTCCTTTATATGTGCTTTACATACTTTTAAATAGTTGTAAAATCTCAGTGATGGCTAAAATATCATCTTTCAATTAGGTTAAGGTAGATTTTGTTTTCCAGTTTTGATGAGATTTGTCATGTGAATAACAAATAATTAGGAGCTATGTCTAAGAATAGGATGCTTACTGAAATTGCTGTTAGGCAATGAGAAATAAAGTAAATAGGAGCAATGTTTTCAAGGACATTGGAAAAGTTAAAATCTTAAAAATATAATTTGTCATGAATGCCCTCCAAGAGGTCATCCTTTCTGTCTTCCTTCATTGAGACAGAAAACATATCCTAAACTATTGGGTCTTGCTTTCATTGCCTAGGCCAGAACTTCAACAAGATTCCTTTATTAGCCTTCATTTCAGAAACAGTTTGCTTCTGTTCACTTTTTGTTACTGCAGCTATTTTAATAACTTCTTTTTCCACTGGATTTTTGAGCCCTTTTAGTTTGGATATTTCCATGTTCTCTCCTTTTGGCGTAGATTGTAATGTTCAAATAAAGAGTATATTACAATAATCATGGCATAAATGGGTAATTTAAATATTGTAAATATATTACTGTTTTGTCATGTGGAAAAAGATTACTGGTGAGTCTCCGTTAGCAGAACATGAGCTTTTTAGGTCATTGATTATGTATTTGCACTAAACTAGCCCTTTCATGTATTTCTGAGGTTAAATGAAAGGTTAAAAGTAAGTTATTCTAGGGGCACCTGGGTGGCTCAGTCAGTTAAGCATCCAACTCCAGCTCAGGTCATGATCTCATTGCTTGTGAGTTCGAGCCCCATGTTGGGCTCTATGCTGACAGCTCAGAGCCTGGAACCTGCTTCAGATTCTGTCTCCCTCTCTCTCTGCCCCTCTCCTGCTTACACATCTCTCTCTCTCTCTAATACAAATAAACATTAAAAAAAATTTTTTTTAAGTAAAAGTTATTCTGTTATAAGTGTTTTCACATTCACAAAACTGTTAAGCATTTATGCATACTTATCGCTCGCTATTTCTGAAGTAAAGTTACCAGCTTCAGTCATGTTAAATTTACAAAGGCTGCTAGGATGGAAAATCAGGTGAAGTAGCATACTCGCTAAGATACTATGGACAGAGAAAACAGCCGTTAGGTTGGAAATATTGAGCAAAAGATTTCAATAGCAGACTAGCTAATGTTTGAATATCATTATGAATGGCTGTATATTATTCTAAATATTTTTTATTTCATTTGAAGATCTTTTAAATATGTCTAAGTTTTTTAACCTAGCACTTTTCACATTTTAGACTGGGTAATCCTTACTTGGGGATGCCTGTCCTGTGCACCGTAGGATGTTTTACCAGCATCCCTGGCCTCTGCCCACTAGATGCCATTGGCACCTCCCAACTGTGACAGCCAAAAATGTCTCCAGATATTGTCGTAGGTCACTAGTGGGCAGAATTGCCACTAGCTGAGAACCACTGTGTTAAGTGAAAAGAGAAGAAACCTGTGCTGTTCAATATGGAAGCCACTGGTCCCTTGTGGCTATTTAGATAGTTAAATTAAACATTAAATTCTTCAGTCACACCACATTTCAAGTGTTCAGTAGGCATTCAAGCTTAGTAACTACCTTATTGGATAGCACAGAAATAGAACATTTCCATCATTACAGAAAGTTCAACTAGAGTGAGCCCTTATAAGGCATGGTTCGCTCAGCATTTCCATTTGAAAATGGCTTTGTTTGCTGCTTCTGTGTACTTTGTGGGAGAAATTACAGGCTATAATGATACTTGGAAATTTATAAGTGTCTCAGGATATCTCTTGCTTAAGAATTTTCTGTATAAAACTCTGTTGCTGATCTTAATTTTTTTAAGTTTATTTATTTAGAGAGAGCGAGAACACAGGTGGGGGAGGACTAGAGAGAGAAGGAAAGAGAGAATCCAAGCAGACTCCATGCGGTCAGCACAGAACCTGATGAGGGGCTCAATCTCACAGTTCCTGAGATCACGAACTTGAGCTGAAATCAAGAATCAGACACTTAACTGACTGAGCCACCCGGGGACCCCTCAAAATTAATTTCTATTTCAGTATTTACAGAGAAGTTCCCAAAATTGATGAGAATCACTGATATAGTATACTTTGAAAATAATTTATATAATCACATATTCTCCCCATCAATGGTCTTATTCCTTATTTTCTAAATTTGTAAATTGTAGTTTACAAGTTACAGTTTTCTTGGTCCTAAAAGTTGTTCAGATACGAAGATTTGAATACAGAGCTGAGAGTTACCAGTATTTGCTGTCCTTACTTTTAACAGTTTCATCAGCTCTGCAAAAGCATAGATACTAAGGAAATCATGAAAGCAAAAGTCATAGGAAAAAACTAAACATAATAGGTTTGTACTAACCAGTAGTTCAAAACATAATTTCAGGAAGTATTCAAATATATTAATGCTGAGACCTTTTATGTTTCCAAGGAATAATAAGTCTATTTTAGGAAAGAATTATTTTCACCTGTAAATAAAACCAAGCATTCTGCTGTGACAAGTTTCCTTAACCTTTTATCATGTCACATTTCTGAGAAATGTGTTAGGTTGCTGGGGCTATTGTAATGAAATACCACAAACCTCGTGGCCTGAACAACAGAAATCTATTATCTCACAGTTCTGGGAGCTAAAAGTCAAGGCAAAGGTATCAATAGGTTCCTTCGTTCCTTCTGAGGGCTGTGAGGAAGAAATCTGTTCCAAGACTCACTCTCTCAGCTTCTGGTGGTTTGCTGGCAATCTTTGTCATTCCTTGGCTGGTAGATTCATGACACCCATCTCTGCCTTCATTTTTGTGAAGGTCTTTGTGTCCAAATTTTCTCTTTTTATAAAGAACGTAAGTCACAGTAGGTTAGAGCCCATGCTAGTTACCTCCTTTTAACATGATTTCCTCTTTAAGGACCCTGTCTCCAAATTAGGTCACTATTCGAAGTAGTGGAGATTGGGACTCCTTCATATCTTTTTTGGAGGGCACAATTCAACTTAAAACAATATCTTTTACATATCCTGAGAAAAACTAAAAAGCCAAGGAAGTTTTAGGGATTGGATCAGAAAAGGAGAAAAATTAATGACTAACAAAATAACTGTCTTAATTTAAGAGTTGTCACATGAGGGAAAGAGTACTGATTTTTTTCTTCTTGTGAACACCAGGTTAGAGCAATAAGTGGATGTTATAAGGAAGAATTTAATTCAGTAGATAAGGGAGAGCTTTCAAATACCCAGAGTTGTTCACCATTGAGACGGACAACCTCATGAGAACAGTGTGTTGTCTATCACTTGAAGCAGGAAAGGGAGAGTAGAACCCTTGCTGAAGATCTTGCCTTTTATGACTTGTATGCTTCCAGTGGAGAACCATAGATAGATTACTTTTCAGTGAGAAGCTGTGAAGTGCTGACTTTGTATTTAATAAAACTACTTATTTGCGAAGAACCAACTGATGGTTGGCAGAGGGAAGGGAGGTGGGGGGGGAGGGACTGGGCAAAATGAGTGAAGGGGAGGGGGAGAGACAGGCTTCCAGTTACTGAATGAAAAAGTCAAGGGGATAAAAGTTACAGCATGGGGAATATAATCGATGGTGATGTAATAGGGTTGCATGGTGACAGATGGTAGCTACACTTGGTGGTAAGCACAGCATAAGGTATAAAGAAGTTGAATCACCATGTTGTATACCTGAAACTAATGTAACATTAGTGTCAACTGTACTGTAAAAATTTAATAAAATAAAAATCTAAAGCGTAAAAAAACTACTTGAATATTTAAATAAATGAATACATTAACCTTGTACTAAGTGAATATCTGTGATGAATAATAAGCGGCATTATTTGGTATTAAAAAATAACATGAATATATACAGCACTGAATAAATGATATGCTAAAGATTCTGCCAATGTGACACTTTTTCATCATCAAACTTTAATCACTAATTTTCAGGACTCCCAAAATTTAGAATACACATCCATCAAAACTGTAAAGTGGATAAATGGGACTTCCTTTCCATGTTTAAACTTCCAGAGGCCCACAGAAACAATGAGCTGTAGGCATCCTTTTATTTTCTTTTTTAAATATTTATTTACTTTTGGCAGAGTGCAGGCAGGAGGGGTAGAGAGAGGGGGGACAGAAAACCAGAAGTGGTCTCCGCGCTGACAGGCTGACAGCAGCAAGCCCAGTGTGGGGCTTGAACTCACAAACCGGGAGACTGTGACCTGAGCCAAAGTCGGACACTTAACCCATTGACCCACCCAGGTGCACCAAGCAGTAGACATTCTTGACTGTGAATTTAAAGAAGGTGCAGGGGGCGGGGTGGGGGCAGGGTGTGCCTGAGTGGCTCAGTCAGTTAAACATCTGACTCTTGATCTCAGCTCAGGTCATGATCTCGTGGGTTTGTGGGATCGAGCCCCACATCAGGCTCTGCACTGAAAGCACAGAGCCTGCCTGGGATATTCTCTCCCTCCCTCTCTCTCTTTCTCTCCCTCCCTCCCCCCCCCCCACCTTCTCTGTCTCTCAAAATAAATAAAACATTTTTAAAAAGTGCAGATATGAGAACAGAAGAGAATTTGGTGATATTTGCCTAAGGGGGTTAATTTTGCCATGATCAGTTCCTTGCTGCTTTGTGCCTATGGTCTTTGTTTTCTGTTCAGATGCTGATTCATCTCAGGATTACTGAACAAACTTTCCAGTTGTCCATTCAATATTTATTTATTTACATTTTTTAAATCATTAATTTCATCAACCATAGTTTTTATTTATGGTTTTCTGAAACATAAGGCCTTTTAATTTTCACTTTATATACGTAAGTTAATCTTGCAAATAGAAATGTTGGTGGTTTTAAGGTGTTTAATGGATCATTAATGGATAGGTGAAAGGTACCCTTTAAAGATACACCTCTAGATCCATATAAAGGGGCCTTAGAAGTGTGTAAATCTTAATCTGAAAACATTAAGGTGTTAAAATAAATTATGTGAGAAAAGTGGCCTGAAAGCTTTGTGTAAAAATATTCTGAAAGGGTATCTGGTGTTTTCCTTTGCCGAGTTGAATGACAGAAATGCAAATTGGAGATAAACTCCCCCGCTCACACACACACGCACAGTTAATGCTTTTTAAATTATGATTAAATGCTTTTTTAGGCATTTCTAAATCCTAAGTCTTGTATTATTTTGTGTGGTAAACATGATGCAAATATGGCTTTGTTGCAAATGGTCTCCTAAGTTTAAGAAATAAAGTATACTGTTTTCTAGTGAATCTATACCACATTACCTTAAATGTTTGCTAGTGACAAGTTCTTGTAGTGTTTGAGCTAAAATAGCTCACCTACAACTAATGAGAAAAACAAAAGTGGTAAGCCGTTTTAACAGAAATAGTTACAATTAAAAAGAGGCCTTGGTTACCTCGAATGACTGAGAAATATAAAGGAAACGCTGCAGATGATACAACCCACTGCTTGGAAGTGCCACCACCTCAATGCCCTCGGAGCATGTGATGAGAGAAGGAACAGCATGAGGAAGGAAAGCACGCAGCCCCCTTTCTTTGAAGAGCTCAGCTCTGCTCTCCACCATCACCATTATCTCTTGTCCTCCCCTTTATGCTTGCCTCACCTTTCTCTCTATGTCTTATTTTTCCTCTCACTCTAAATAAAGGCGTGACTATCTGTGTCATGTGCAGAGAGATGATAATTTAAAAGGATATTAATTTGTAGTTTTCAAACAGAGCGGGGTTGGGAAAGAGGAGGCTATAGGGATATAGAAGCCCAAAATTAAAGGGGACAGGAGATGGAGGACCTAGGTCAGTAATGACAGTAAAGGTACACAGATTACATCTCTCCTGGTAAAAGAGCCTGTGGGGCACCTGGGTGGCTCAGTCGCTTAAGTGTCAGACTTCAGCTCAGATCATGATCCTGTGGTTCACGAATTCAGGCTCCACATCGAGCTCTGTGCTGACAGCTCAGAACCTGGAGCCTGCTTGGGATTCTGTGTGTCTCCCTCTCTCTCTCTCTCTCTCTCTCTCTCTCTCTGCCCCCCCCCCCCCCACTCACACTCACTCTCTCTCTCTCTCAAAAATAAATAAACATTAAAAAAATTTTTTAATAAAAAATAAAAGAGTCTGTAACACTGGGGATGAAACTATAAAGAAAGTTGTAAAACATGATTGAAAGATAAAAGAAGGTCTGAGTAAATGGATAGCCCATGTTAATGGATCAGTGTTAGCTGATAATTATCAATTCTTTCCAAGTAGATCTATAATTTCACTGGGATTCCAACAGAATTTTTATGGTTTTTGTTTTCATGGGACCTAACAGACCAATTATTTAAAGTTCACAGGAGAGAGCAAAAGCCCAGCAATCAACGAGATAGCTATAAAGAACAAGGAAGGAAGACCTGTCCTATTACCTATCAAGGTTGATTATAATATTGTAGTAATTGAGACAATATAGAGTTGGCACAATGATTGACAGTAAACTTAAGGGAACATAGTCGAGAATCCAGAAACTAACCCAGCACACGTGGAAATCTGATATGACAGACTGGTGTTCAAAGTCAGCAGGAAATGATGGGTAACTTAGTAAGTAGTGTTGTGACAACTTGGTCATCTCTCCGAAAAAAGAATAAAATACATCCTTATTTCACAGCAAACTCCAAAATAAATTATAAGTGGACTACCTGCCTGTAGGTGAAAAAACGAAAATGTTTACACTTTTAGAAGAAAATGTCAAAGAATATCATTATGGTTACGAAAGGGAAGAACTTTTCGGACTCTACAAGAAACCATAAATGATTGATGGTACAGCCTAACATATGTCTGCTACATCAGACCTTATTTTAATCACTTTTACACAAATATACTTCTCTCTCACAATAGCCCTAATAATGTAGTTAGTGCTATTATCCTCATTTTGCCATCAAGAAACTGAAGGCTTAGCGAAGTGAAATAACCTGCCCAGGGTGGTCATATAACTCACTAAGTGACAGAGCTAAGTTGCAGTCTAGCTCAAGCACCAGACCTTAGCCAATATGCCTCACCATTTCCCCATGTAATAGAATTTGCATGCCATAATTTCAGTGAGTGTTGTCAAATGTGTGTACTCAGGTATCACCACCCTTAACAGGATCGAGATTCACTTTACATTCTCACCAGCAGTAGTTGAATGTCTATTTCTACCACCTTCACTATCCCTGATGATTTTATCTTTGCTAATTTCTGTGGAAAAAATACCCAATTATTTTAAATATCCTCTTCAGGATATGTGTTTTAAAACTCTGCTTAGAAACCCATACTTCTTTTTTCTCAATTCCTCAGTAACTTAAGGGCTGGGGAGGAGGATGTAATGGAAGCCAGCACTAGAATTGTGGCCCAGTAAGGGTAAAGAACGAAGACCATTTTGTAATATATATGACAAAGTAGGATGGAAAATGTGAAGAATTCCTTAAAACCAATAAGAAAATAAGCGATCTAAAAAAAAAAAAAAATGGACAAAAGTAAAAGGCATCTCCTAGAAGATGAAACCAATGGCAACTGCACATATAAAAAGAATCACAAAACTCATTAGTTTTCAAGAAAATGTAAATTAAGACCACATTGAAATTCCATTTCACACATTCTAGATTGCAAAAATTAAGAAGTCTGAAAATGCCAAGTGTTGGCAAGGATGGGCAGAGCAACATTTTTGGGAATGACAGGAGAGGAAGTCATGGAAACTTACAGTGTTCATCATTCACATACCCTTTGACCCAGCAATTCCACTGCTCAGTAGACCTTAATACCTGCACCAGGAGACATTTGCAAAAATATTTCTAGGAAAGTTCTTAAAGCAGGAATCTATAAAGTATACTACAAAGTATTACACGAAGAGGAGACTGGGTAAATGTTGTAATTTTTACATAATGGAATATTACACAGCAACAAAACTGAATGTGGTACCACTTTATAAATATCAACATGGATGACTGTTAGGGAAATTATAGTGTTTTGTTTTGTTTTTTAAAAACAAGCCAGATGGGATTACATTTAGTATGATATAGAAGACCAAAATTAAAGGGGACAGGAGATAGAGGACATAGGTCAGGTTTAAAGACCCCAACAAAGGTAAAACTAAACAATATAGGACATAAATACATATATGGCAAACCTATTTTTCCAAAAAGAGGATGATAAATGCAAATTTTAGGATCAAAGTAACCCCTGAGGGAATATCCTAGCAGAGGAAAAAGCTCAGAAGCAATGGTAATGGTGGTATTCTACCTTGATTTTGGATGACTGATTCACTTCGTTGCGCTTCATAAATTAGAAGCATGTGTCCTGGTTTCTTCATATCAACTGTTACGTTTCAAAAATGCTCAACACAGTGAGGACGAAGATACAGAAACTAAAGGGACAAGCTTAGACAACGGGGAGCAGATACCATCAGAAAGGAGAGGCTGCCCCTGCCCCAGCCCATATGCTTCTTGCTGGTGGAGAGGCCAGTTTTAGTGCCTAGCCAGGCCCCAGATGGAGGGAGGGATGGGGCCGCACCTGTCACAAAGAGTTTATGAACAGAAGGCCAGAACCCCTATGAAATTGCCAGGCAGGCTGTCTCTAGTTCCTTCTTTTTCTTAAAGCTGGTAGGAGTCCAATGAAGAATGTCCAATTTCTTATGTATCCAAAGGATTTTTGGGGTTCTAGAA
This sequence comes from Panthera pardus, assembly GCF_024362965.1. NCBI lineage: Eukaryota > Metazoa > Chordata > Mammalia > Carnivora > Felidae > Panthera > Panthera pardus. Next base: position 24,693,701 of record NW_026526788.1, read on the forward strand.
GTAGGTACATAAACACTTAGGAGTTTTCTTGTTTTTTTCCCCCCACTTATTTTCAGATGACAGTTTTCATGTTTGATATGTGGGATGTTGCTATAAAAAGCAACTCGATGTCTAAAAAATGTATAAATTAATGTGCCTTCACTATAGCTACTTCTAGACTAAACCAGACCTAAGAGAGTGTTACTGTTGAAATGCAGAATAATAGTCTCAACTCTATAGTATGCTTTGTGTTCTAATGATGTTGCTTGTCCATTTTGAGTTTAGCTGGTCAGAAATTTTATGTTACTTGAAACTCCCTAATGCCTACAGAAGAATAATTTAACTTTAAGGTTATGTGTTTCAAAGCCTAGTACTAAGCCTAGTACTAAGGAGGGGTATGTGTCCTAGAACATGGGATGGGTCTGAACCTATCAAGGGAAGTAATGTCTAATAGTAACCTTTTATACCAATGTGTAGCTCTGATTTCTTATGCATGCTGAACCTCATTTATAGAAAAGGAAGAAAATGGAAAAGAATAGCGAGCTGTGTGTTTTCCATGTGGTCAGCATTGCTGTGGGGGTGATCTGGCTAAGACATCTGTCACCCACTGATGGCCAGGATTTATTTGGCCTGTTAGGCTGTCCCCTTGCTCCCTTGTCATTCCACGTGCTGTGTTCACTTGGTTAGTAGAGGAGGACGTTCAGAACCCTGCAGTATCTCAGGAACATGATTGTGAGATGATTAGCTAGTAGGTTTGGAGATTTGTCTGTATGTTTTTCTAGTTTGAGAATGCAAAGTAAATAAATTTAGTAGCTTTAACTTCAAAAGTTATCCATAATTCTGTACTAGCCTAGCATCTCCCAGAAATACCAACAAGATTGCCAACTTAGTTTAAATAATACTTTTTTTTTTTTAATGTGAAAGAATTCTGTTTGATGAGGAATCCTGGAGGATTTGGGGAGAACGGTATAAGAAGAAGGAAATCAGAAAATGAATCAATTAGCTTCTGTAACAAGTGCATGATGCTGCCCAAAGCCTAGCATGTACTAGGGGAATAAATGAAGTGGGTTATTATGGAACATTTCATATGAAACATGATTGGAAATTCATGAAATAAAATGGAACTAATACAAACAGTCAAAGATTTGGAAACTGGGATAAGCTAAAAAACAAATGAAAAAAAAAGTTCGCCTACAAATGAGCTCTGAAATCAATGACCATTTATTCCTTTTACTCTTTGCCAGATTCTTGTTTTATTGTTTTGTCAGTCTTACGTTTTGCTAACATTTAATCCCTCAAAGTAATCCTAAAACGTCCCAATAATCAGACAAGATTTCCTAACCCTGTTTACCCTTTAAAAAGAAGTTTGTCTTCTCTGTATTGTTGGAGAATAAATTGTGGATGTTTTTTTTTCTTTACCCTGTTCCCTTCACCCCCCTCAAAAAGATAAAAATAAAAAAAATAAAACGAAGTTTTGTATAATGGGGTACTTTAAAATTATGGCTTTGGACCAGAAAAGCAATTATATAGCTTTACAAATGTTGAAAATTAATGCTGTTTCTGAGAAATATGGTTGATACAACGATAACATTCACTTCTTAAAAATCCTAATAAAATTATTTTCACTGTTTCTGACAGTTTTAATTGAGAGTAGCTCAATTACATAGAGATGCTTTGGATTCTTTATTTAGAATAAGAACTCACAAGGCACTGTATGGTATTTAAAAGATTTTTAAAACACCTTTCCTAGACCCCATTCTCAAAGATTCTGACTTAATTGATCTGGCATAAGGCCTGGACATCCTTAGTTTTAAAAGCTCCTCAAGCAATTAGAATGTACTAGTTTGAAAATCTTTACACTGGAGATTATGAAATAGAAAACCTAGTGAGGATTTTGAGAAATAGTAGTGTCAGGAAACTATAACAGAATTGAGCTGCTGAATTGTTACCATTTAAAAAAATTTTTTTTCAACATTTATTTATTTTTGAGAGACCTAGAGCACAAGCGGGGGAGGGGCAGAGAGAGAAAGGGAGACAGAGAATCCAAAGCAGGCTCCAGGCTCTGAGCTGTCAGCACAGAACCTGACACGGGGCTGGAACTCATGAGCTGTGAGATCATGACCCGAGCTGAAGTCGGATGCTTAACTGACTGAGCCTGACTGAGCCACGCAGGTGGCCATGAATTGTTACCATTTTAAAACAAGGAGAGAAAAATTGTAGAATATCCTTAGTTTGGTTTTCAGTGATTTCATGATATTTGAATACCTAGAAAATACTTATCTGAAGCCTAGCAATAAGCAACATTAGTAGTCTATACAGCAGTAATCGTCTCAGACAGATTTGCTTGTCCTTTTAGATTGAATTACAAAAGTATTAGAGGAAAGGAATGTAGTGGATGGAATGTCTGGATTTTATCACAGCATTCTCTGTAGTACTACTTCATGAAATCCACCTTGGAAATGCATTTCATATTCCCAGCTAGCGTGTGAAACAAAGTCTAGCAAATATCACATTTGTCAGATTGGCTAAATAGCACATTTGCAGCGCTACACAATTTACACTGCCTTAAAAAGATCATTTTAAAATTTGTTGGTGTGGGGATTTATATTTATTTTTAAATTCATCTAAAATCATTCCTTGCCTTTAAAAGCATCCATAGAATTAATATTGTCGATTAGAATGTGTTACGAGTGGCTAAAAATATAATAGGTAATGGAAATCTGGAGGCAGGGGGAGGATGGGAGGAAGCTCGAGGCAAATTTCATCCTTCATGGGAGAAAGCCAGATGCTGTTTGGAGCTGGAGCACCAGCCTTTCGTGTTCCTTTTCTTAAAATCAAAGGATTACTTGAGGTTCTGACACTTCGGCTGTTTAAATAAGATTTTATTTATTCCTTCAGTTTTATTTATCATCTGTTCAATTAAACAAAATTGGGGTTATTTTAAATGCCATCTATTTTAAGATCCCACTTTACATACCTTTTTATCAATCTTCTTTCTCCACTAATAATACTGAAAGAGATGTTTGGATCATCAAATGGTATCATTATGTCTGGGGAGCACATCTGGGGGTGAGTTTTAGATTTCTTTGTTCTTTTTGGTAATGTATCTATTAAAAATATGAACATTTCTGTTTAAAAACATTCTTTAAATATGTTGCTGTTTAAAATATGTATTCTTTAAATCAAAGATTAGTTTTAATAGTTTCCCTCAGAAAAATAAATGCCTTTATTTTATAGTCTCAACTTTTAATACCAAACAAGACTAAAATCTTTTAAGTGGTAGCATTTAAACCCAAATAGCAGTATGTGTTAGATAGAGAAGGAAAACCACCTGCCAACAGAACTTAACAAAAACTAATGGCTTTTATTCTAACATTTATTATACAGAAAAGTATTTTTTAAAGGTTAAGAAACTCCAGTTATACTAGGGACAGAATTGGGTGCTTATAAGCTGGTAGCATTTTACATGATGTTTAAGTTCTTCGGGATTTCATAATAATAAGGTCTCAACAAAGGATAGGTATTTCTTTTTGCCAGCTAAAATGGCACTGCTCTCTGGCAGCAGTATAAAAACAAGATTTAATCTTTTCTTCAGCCTGCTTTAAAATTATTGTGAAATTCTAATAACTCTGTGGCTACACATTTCAGGCTTTTTTGCATAAGGTAAAAATACAAATACTTTCATGTCATTATTTCTAATTTACAGAATTCAGAGTTTCATAAAATGCAACCTCACATTATCATTATCCTTTTGAGTCACTACAAGTGACATCACTACTTCTTAGTACGGTTGACCCTTGAACAATGCAGGGGTTAGGGACACTGACCACTGCACAGTTGAAAATCTGTGTAGAACATTTGACTCTCTCAAAACTTAAATACTAATAGCCTACTATTGACTGAAAGCCTTACCAATAACATTAACAATTAACACAGATTTTGTATGTTATATGTATTGTATACTATATTCTTACAATAAAGTAGACTAGAAAAAAAAATTTTAAAAATCATAAGAAAATATATTTATACTTACTGTACTATATTGAAGCAAATCCACATGTAAGTGAACCCACCCGGTTCAACCTGTGTGGTTCAAGGGTCAATTGTAGTAGTAGGACTTTACTTCATCCCTAAAATGTAGATAATTCTGTTCTTGATTAACTCAGGTTGCTTGAGGCACAAATGTGACATTCTGTGTGAATGTCCTTTATACCAACATGAGCCTACGCAGAAATCTATCAGTCCTTGCTCCTTAAAACAGTCTGTTTGCATTACAGCAAGGCATTAATGAGTATTTCAGAGTTGCGACTCTTCCATTAAATGTCATTAGAGTTACAAAGAAATGAAAGAGGAGGAAAAACAGACTTAGTTTAGTTTTGTTTTATATCTTCCTGTTCTCTCAACACCCAACTGTGAACCTTAAGTAAACTTCAGTAAGGCCACCTTAACAGTTGACCCTTAGTCTAATAGATTACAAATCCTAACCCATCTGACTTAGGTAAGACCTCAGTTCTTCACTTCTGTGTCTCTGGGTACATTTAAGGGTATAGGGTGCCACCTATATAGTTGCTACCTGCATACACTCTTCTTGCTCTGGCTGTTCCTTGTGCCATCGATGCCACCTTTCCTGTGCTTTACTATGCCTACTTGCTCCACAGCCATTCGTCAGGCAGTATTGATTCACCTGGACTTCCATGCCCTCGGGAGTCTGTGCTCACCGCTACCAGGGCCACCTGGAGTTCCCGGCTGCTTTCAGTGATCTGTTGCTGCTTGACAAACCACCCCAATACCTAATGGCTTCGGGAAAAAGTCTAGCTCATGATTCTGTTGCACATGAAAAGGGAAATTGGCTTTCTAATGTTATGATCCCATGGCAATTGCTTTTGATTAGAATTAATTTTTAAAATGATTTCATGTATTAGAAGGATTCTGGTGCATTAAAGTTTTTTTCTAGTACTAGTTAGTAGACCTAATGCCTTAAATTTAGTGGTAGAATAACAAAATTTACAGGTGTCATCTTTAAGTATTTAACTCACATTTTTTCCCCCGTATGCAAACCATGCTTTTTGTCTTTATCATAAGCTGACTCAGGTTCTAGGACAATTCATGAAGTTGCCTCTTTTTGGTCAATAAGAAAGAAAAACTGATTCAAGTAAAGAGGAAAATAGATAATTTGTCAATTCTTATGTGATTATGACTCATACTAGTGTAAGTAGCTTAATTTTTCGCTTATTAAAAACATTGCTTTGATTGTTAGAGAATAAATCTTTTCTGAAACAACCTTACTTAACAGGTTTAAACATTTGGGTGGGAAAGAATATAATTTTCTAGAAGTGTTTTTTTTTCGGAGTGACAAATTCGGGCACACAATTTACGATACTATTTCTAGCATACAATGCTTGGAGTATTCATTTTGTGAACCTTGTTTCTCTGCAGCTGATATGTGTGTGTATGTGCTTTAAAAAGAAATTTTCGGAATCTGTCCTTCCTCTTTTTTATATCCCTTCCCCGAGAAAAAGCTATGTTCATACTTATAGTTCAGTGTGCTTCTATGGAAACTAAAAACATATGAAGGAAATAAATAAATAGTAAATCTTTGGCCATCAACCAATAACAAAAACATTCTGTGAAAAGAAGGTTTTTTTTAATGAAGCAAATACATTTTAAACAAGTTGAGCATAAATGCTCTCCACAAAATAAGGATGAATCAGAAATGAGGAAAACCAGCACTCCAAATGAATATAATAATATTGGGAAATATGACCATTTGTATATGTATGTCAACATTGAGACTTCTGCTACCGAAGGAAAGTAGACTTCTCACTGTGTTTTTAATTTATGTTTTAATAAATTAGGATAAATCACATGTGTCAAATTGAGAATTAGAATTGCTGATACGTATGTTTAACTAAGTGGTAATTATACTTAACCCACTAGAAAAAGATGCTACTGCCGTCATATTTTCTAATCTGAAGTAGCCACTGCATATATTTTTAAAGGCCATAAAAGAAAATTGTAGAACCGTCAGTTTGAATAGCACTGTGTCCATTTCTTTTGTCACTTTTTCTGGCCTCAGCTTGGGCAATATTTGTCTTTCAAACTATGCATACAAAACTATTCCATTCTCCCTTTTTGTGTACAGTAGGGGAAAGAGTTTTTGTTTTTGTGTTATACTTTGTGCAAGTATTTATTGAGTACCTATCATGTATCAGAGTGTTCTAGGCTTTGAGGATGAAGAGCTAAATATATCCTGAAGAATGCTAAACACACAGACAGCAGATGGGTAAGTCCATGAACATATTGTTGTGGGACAGTAATAATTGATATTTGTCAACTGTGTATCACATGCCTGGCATTGTTACATGGCTTAAGGTATTTAATACAAGGTAGTCTCTGTTAAATCATATCTTACAGAAAAGCAAACAGGAACAGAAAAGTTAATAACTTACCAAAAGCCACACTGCTAGTAATCACATCAACTACATACAAGATGCTGTGAGAACAGGGAGGAAGGCTTCCTCACCTAGAGGAGGCAAGGAAATACTCTGAGAGGAAATAGCTTTCCAATTCCCTCTCTGAAGTGATCCTTCTTGAGAAGAGCTCCCAATCAGAGAGGGAAAGTATGCCAAGACATAGAAACAAAGTGACATGACTGTCTTAGGGAACAGCAAAGCAGGTAGTTCAAAAGTATTGGAGCACAGAGCTGCCAGCGATGAGATTAGAGAAGTCAGAAGCCTAAGATCAATTCAGTCTAACTTCTAATAGCGTGATGAGAAGCTGTTTCTTGATTGAGAAAGGAAGGAAAAGCAGTGAAAGGTTTGAACAGGAAGCCTGGGGAAAGTGAGGAGGCCAGGTGGTCCCCACGAAAATTAAAAAGGATCAGAATTAAGGCTGAAGTAAGTGTTTGGGACATGGGAACAGACATGAGAGAGATTTGGGGGTGGAATTTGACAAAAACGATGAGGAGGAAGGAATTGCAGGTGTCTGGCTCGGGTTATTTGAGTGCGATGCGTCACCATTTTGTGAGATGGAAAACATGAGGAAGAACAGGTTTAGAGAGGGAAAGGAATGATAAGCTTGAGCAAGAGCAGCAGCAACTGCAAGGTGTGGAACAAAGGGTCGTCAGAGCACTCTGGACAGGGGAGGCATGCAGAGGTAGATGGGATGTTACAGGCACTGCTCTCATTTTAATCTGGGGTTGGGTTCACATGCATCGTTTGACTTCATACTTGCATATATATTATATATACTGAGTATAGAGCAGGTATTACATCGTAAATTTTAAAAGTAGCATTTGGGAAAACTGCTCTAGAAATAAAAATACTCTTAACACCTTAAGATTTTGAGAAACCTTCCCAATTCTCCTTATATGCATTAGAGTTTAGTCAAATGCCATTAAAGCAAAGGCTATTTGATTTACCTAATCCCTTCTCTGCACACTAAAATTTAAAACTAAGTAACAAAAGAGCCATGGGATCAATGGCCAGCAGAAGGAACTACCTTCTGCTGCTTTGTGGTAGTTTTCATCATTAGGTTAATTTCCATGACTGTCTTATTTTTAACAAATACAAGGAATATTGAAAGCGCTACTTAAAAAAAAACCCTAAAACTTTCCTTTTTAAATTGCTTACATTTATTAAGGGACATAATTTATTATGTTATGTTTCTGTTAAAAGATAAAGCATCTTGTTGGAATAGAGTTTCCATTTACTCTCGGGGTGACTTGGAATTTTTAATTAGGGTAGCTAGGGAAGGCTTCGGTGAGTAGTTGACATTTATTTGAGCAAAGACTTGAAGGACGTGAAGACATTAGCCTTGCAGATCCTGGGGAAGAGCTTCTCAGGAAGGGAGTTAACTCAGTACAAGCTCCAAGGTAGACTTGTGCTCAGCAAAAGAAAGTCAGTGTGGTAGGGCAGAGCAGTACTGCAGCAAGAGATGTAGGCCATTGTTAAGGACATGGGAATTTACTCTGAGGGAGGTGGGAAGCCATTGGAGGGTTAGGAGTATAAGAGTGACATTATCAGATCCTATTCTAAAAGATTTCTCTGCCATGATAAACAGACTGTAAAGGAGTAAGGGTGGAAGTATGGAGATCAATTAGGAGGCTATGTTAATAAATCAGTGAGAGATGGGTGGTTACTTGGACCGGGTTGGTAGCAGTCATCAGATTCTAGATTTAGTTTTAAGGATATAACCCAGGGGACTGTTTGACAGATTGGCTATGGATGCTGTCATGAAATGGAGTTCACTTAAGGAGTATGTAGACCTAGAGAAGAGAATTGACAACTTATCTCTAAAACATAGATGGAAATGCAAAGGCCCAAGGGTAGCCAAGACAATGTTGAACTAGAAGAGCAAAAATAGTGGGATGACGTATTTGATCAGCTATTACTGGTGGGATGAGTTATTTAGATATGAAGATTAAAAAGTTACAGTAATTAAGACAATGTGATACTGGGGCAAGGATAGACAAATAGGCCAATGAAAGACCGTAGGATCTAGAAAGAGTCCCATACATATGTGGATGCTTATTTTGTGACAGAGGTGGCACCACAGAGCAGTCCTATGCCAATTGGATATCATAAGTCCATTTAATCATAGCCCCAAACTCAGATCACACACAAAAATTCTAATATCATTACAGGTAAAAAGTAAAAGTTTCTAGAAAATAATATAGAAAAATATCTTTATGATTTTGAAATAAGGAAAAGCAAACAAAGAGGGCACAAAAAGCATTAGTCATAAAGGAAAAGACCAAGAATGATAAATTGAAACAGACTAAAATACTTTTCATCAAAATAGACCATTAAGAGAGTGGAGAAAAAGGCAGACTGGGAGAAAATATTTATAAAACACAACAAATGGCTCCTATTCAGACTACATAAAGGAAAATGGACAAGGGACTTCACACCAAAAGAGGGGGTGGGAACACATGCAAATAGGCAATAAACATGAGTAAAGGTGCCCTCCCTTCTCTTTCTGGAGTAGTGGCAAAATTATGTAATACTGAACCACATTTCTATCCTTTTCATATATCTTTCAGGAAAAAAAAAATCTAGCTTCTTGGGTCTTTATTTGTATTACTAAATCTTTAGAATTGAATAGGAATTGAGACTGTTCAAATTTAATCTAAAACTTAAATGGCTGTTTAAAGAAAATAAAAACCAATTCTTGAACATGAGATTACAGTCTTAAGAAGAGTTCTCCTAACATAAGCACCTGCAATATTAGACACACTCATGCCTAACCTCATTATTATGAGTTGGGTGCTTTGGCCTTGCTGTCCAAACCTGTGGGTATGAGGGGCCAGGCAAGACAAATACCAACATGAAAACTAACATTTCATATCTTAAAGGAAATATCACTGAGAAAGAAGAATGCAGAGACTATTCTGTACACAAAATGCATATTTTCTTATAATGTTTCAAAATTTATTTTGTCCCTTTTTTTAAGAATGTAACCTAAAGGCAGAGGTTGCCATGAGTGTCAGTTATTGATGGTCATAGGAGGAAGGTTTTCATGAGAGGGCCCTGGGATCCAAGGTAACCAGCGTGTGTTTAGCAGGGACTGGAAGTGATAAGGATAGAAAAGCATCTGTGTTTAGAATGCTCCAATGAGCAATCAGCACTCTCCTGAGATGACCCTTTCCTGTTGCTAGGCACTCATTTCTGTTCCTAGAGTGGGTGGCAACATTATGTAATGCTGAACCACATTTCCATCCTCTTTATATATCTTTGGGGAAAGAATTAGAGCTCCCAAGTGGTTTGTTTTTTTTTTTTTTTTGTACTATTAAATTTTTTGGATTGAATAGAAATTAAGATTGTTCAAATTTGGCCAAAAATTTGAATGGTTGTACATTTCAAGGGAGAAAAAAAAGTATATCCCTGAACATGAGACTACTATTTTAAGCTCTTTTACCATAAGCATCAAATAATGTTAGGTACTGTCAGGTATAAGCAGTTTAGGTGATTAATTTACATATTTCACATCAGATATAAGGAACTCCCATCTCTCAGCTATGTCTTCCAGCCCCAGAAGTGCTTGATAAGAGACTGATTTCTTTTCTCCTTATGGAATGTTCCGATTCTCCTTTTCAGAGCAAATCCTCTGAAAATTTAAATATAAACAGCAGTTTAGGGTTTCATTTTGAGCAGTCTGGTGGACAAAAATGTAACTGTGATGGGCCCTGGAACTGAAAACATGAAAAACGGCTTGATGAAATATTTTATGACATGTTTTCAAATGTACCAGTGATGAAAGCTATTAAAGTCCTGAGTATTCTTATAAATAAAATGAAAATACTAGCTAGCAATATAATCAATCAAAAGCTTTACAACCAATCAATATTATGTAAAGAAAATAGTATTGTTTTATATAATGGCTGGAAATTAGAAATGTCTGATGGTGATCTCCTCTAACAATCAAAAGAAATGCCTTTGGAGTTATTGAAAAGAAAAAAAATAATACACCACTGAGGTCACTAGGAAGTATACACTGCTTACAGGCTGGTAGCCCAGCAAGACAAAGAGAGCACAAAGGAGCTAGCATTTACCTAGGGGCATTTCCTGTAACCTGATGACCTTGAGTGGTTTTCCTGTTCTCATGGGGCATATTGGGATCAGAAACAACACCCAGTGTAGGCAGTCTAATACCATAACGCTAGAAACCAAGGACTAGAGGACTAGGTCTCAATCATTCCATAGAAAGAAGAAAAAGAACACAAGTAGAAAAAATAGTACAGAATAAGATGTTAGATTTAAGCATAAATATTTCAAAGTTACAATAAATGTGTATAAACTGATAATTCTAGTTGAAAGATTTTAGACAGCATAACAAATCTAGTTACATATTTACAAGAGGATGTATTTAAGCAAAAATTAACCAAACTATAAGAATAGATGAATCCACAGTTAGGGTAGGAATTTTTCAATATAGAATATTTTAACTATTTCTGTCTTTAGTGGCTGCTGTTCCTCTTTTATATTCTTCTCTGGGAATATGGTAGTTTGTTAATTCAGTTTTAGGTTATCCAGTTTTGTACATAATTACAATCTTTTATATAACTGAAACTTAACCTTTTGAGAGACAAAGAACTTAATGAAAATTCTTCTAAAATGCATTTTATTCTTCCCTACCTTCTTTGTAAAATTATTTCACTGGTTTTATAGAAAAATGTTAAAGCTATGGAAAATGTGAACAAGTAGAAGGAACATCCATTTACGCTTCACCTAGAATCACTTATTGTTAAGTTTGTCATAATTTCTGTATCTCTTCCTCTTCCCCCAAGAGCAACAAGTTTTTGTTACTACTTTTGTTGCTTCGACAATGGTACTGTACCAATTAGATGTCCTTGTGCAATATATATAATGTATGTGTGTGTGTGTGTGTGTGTGTGTGTGTGTGTGTATATATATATATATATATATATATATATATATATATATATATATAGCTAAAGAAAGACCTTGTGCCTTCCACAAAAATGACTTCAAAAATGGATCACAGACCTGAATGTAAAATGCAAAACTTTTATAAAACCTCCAAAAGAAAATATAAGAGAAAATCTAGGTGACCTTGGGTTTGATGAATTTTTAGATTCAACACCAAAAGCATGGTCCGTGAAAGAAAAAAAAAAATAAATTGGACTAAAAACCTGCTCTGCTGAGGACTGTTAAAAGAATAAAAAGATAAGCCACAGACTGAGAGAAAATGTATGCAAGGAACACTTAACAAGGAAATAAATAACCTAAATTAAAAATGGGCAAAAGAACTGAACAGACACCTCACCAGAAGAAGAGATACAGATGGCAATTGCACATACGAAAAGTCATACCACATCCCATATGTCATTAGGGAAATGGAAACTAAAACAGTGAGATACCAGTACACACCTATTAGAATATCTAAAATCATAAAAGTTAACAGCACCAATTGCTGGCAAGGATGCAAAACAAAGCTCCCATTCATTGCTAGTGGGAATGCAAGGTGGTACAGTCACTTTGGAAGACGGTTTGGCTATTAAAAAGCCGAACATAATCTTACCATAGAATCTCTCAATAATGCTCATACATAATCATCCAACTGAACCAAACTTAGGTCCACACAAAAACCTATATGTGAATGTTCGTAGAAGAATGCTCATAACCTACCAAACACTGGAAGCAACCAAGATGTCCTTTGCTAGCTCCTAGTGAATGGATAAACACACTGGTATATCCATACAATAGAACACTACAATGATAAAAAGATAAGAGCTTATCAGGGCCACACAAAGATGTGGGTGAATTTTAAATGAAGGAGGCAAGTCTGTAAAGGCTAAATACTGTATGATTCCATTTGTGTGACATTCTGGAAAAAGCAAAACTATGGAGATTTTAGACAACAGTGATTGTCAGGCATTAAGGGGAGTGTTAAATAGAGGATTCTCAAGGGTTTTAATAGGGCAGCAAAACTGTTGTGTAGGATACTATGATGGTGCATAAATGACATTACACATTTGTCAAAACTCCTACAACTTTACAGCACAAAGAGTAAATCTTTATATACAAATTTTAAAATGTCATTTTAGGAGACTGAGGAATCAGGATGGGAAATTAAACGTGACAAAATAATCGAACTATATGAATGTATTAAACAGCTTTGGTTGAAGAGAGTAGAGGGAAAAAGTGCCGATCTAAGTAACTTGGGAAATAATTGAAGGCTTATCTAAGACTCCAGTAAAAAAGAACTATAAATGGCACTGTCCTCTAGTTGATAAAGTTGTATCCAATCAAAGTGTGAGTTAACAATTTTGAAACCATTACACATGCATACTAGAATTAACTGTTTCTCACTGTTGGAATGGATGGTGACACGTAAGCGACAGGAGGACCTTGTGGAGAAAAAAGATGACGGAGGGAGGCATGCACACACTCTCCCAGGTTGAAGTAGAAATACAAGAGGTGTATTTAGGAAACCATGTGGGAACATGTGATTTATATAAGGCAGTGGTTTTCAAAGTATGTTCTAATGAGTCCCTTCAGAGGCTGGTGGGCAAGGGGATAAGGAGGCCAGCTATTGAAGTCTTCAAGCAAGGAAGTACAGCAGGTATATTAGGAAGACTGATCCGACAGTGGAGCCAGAGGCACGTTTTGGGAAATTATCCAGTAAGTCAGAGATGCATGAGCCTAAGGGTATCGCTGACCACTCCCAGTTTGCACATAGAAAAGATGTACCTTGGACTCTCACCAAGGAAAAACCAACAGGACTGGGTTACAGGTTGGATGGAGGGGAAAGAGGAGTCAAAAATCCATTGTAGAAATGGGTAAAGGGGGTTGAAGGGTACAGTCTTCCAGTTATAAGTAAGACATGAGGATATAATATACAGCATGCTGACTATAGTTAATAATACTGTATTGCATGTTTGAAAGTTACTGAGAGTAGGTCTTAAAAATTTTCATCATACGAAAAAATTTTTATAACTCTGAGTGGTATTAGACTTACTGTGATCATTTTGCAATATATACAGGTATCAAATTGTTGTGTTGTACATCTGAAACTATTATGGTATAGGTAAATTACTCCTCAATTTAAAAAAAAGAAAGGGGGGGGGGAATTAAACATTAAAAAAAAAAATACTATCTTGATACCAAACCTGGACAGGCCAAGTGAGCTGAACCACTCCAGACTAGCAATATAGAAAGACTTTTTCATAGCAGCTTAATATAAAATGTTTTGTAAGTTCTTCAACTTTACAAAAGAATATCACTATCATTATAATTTATGGAGTAAAATAAGTATTTTAAAAGGTTTTTTTTTTTCCCTGAAGAATTTCATGTGGAATTTAAATTCAGTGGTACTGGATTATATGGGCATACGAGGATAATACATTGATTTCATCCATAGTCTAGAGGGAAATACAAAGTGGACTGAAATTAACTTGCATATGTAAACTCGAAGTATGATGACTGTGGGATTGTACCTCGTGTCAGCAGTGGGGATGAACACACAACAGACCTGGAAATTGTGTTCTTGTTAAGTTCTTAAGGTTAGTCGCTTTCTCAGAAGTCACTAGGCTGGATAGCATCTGTGCCTTTTGGGGGGGTGCCCTGTGTTAAATCGTAAAGCCCTAGGTTCTGTGGCACAGCTAAAAATCCCATGTCCAGAGTCTGTGAATTGTCTCCTGCTAGTAGTGTTGTTAGGTGAGACAGAGACTGTTACTGATGTGGCTTCCAGTTGGTGAAGATAAAATCCCCAGCGGAAGATTTGGTATTCCTCTGAGCTGGTGACATCATCCCCAAACCCAGGATTCATTTTTGTGAGGGATAATGAAGTCCCAGGGATTTACTGCCCATTCCCCCCACCATAAGAAATTAAACTATGAGCGAACTAAAAATAGAAGAAAAGCTAATCTAACACCAACGCAAACTTATTACCAGGGTTCACAAATACCCATGTTCATATTAGCAAAATTCATAAACAAAATCAAAAGACAACATACTAGAAAAATATTGGTTAAGATATAAAGTAAACAAAGGAGGGCCTAGAATCAGGAATACTTTAGTAGTAGCGAGCACACCCACCACTCAGATCTTGGTTTCAGATACATTTTCCAATAGAAGGAACCAGGGCTCCTTGGCAAAATAGCTGATTCTAGGAATGCGGCAAAAAGTATTGACAAGATAAGCCTGGACTATCTTGCAGTGCCAGAAAGTAGCAAAGTGCTCAAAAAAGATAAAAATAAGAACAATGATGGTATGTTAAAGGGACATAGGAGCCAACTGAAAGAGATCCCAATGACCAAATCTAGAACAATTTGAGCATCACAATAAAGCAGTAGTGTAATAGAACCCAAAATGTACAATAAATATCTGTGAGTCATAGTGATATAAATAATGATTGAATAAATGAATGGAGGAAAATAGAAAAATCTCCCACACAGGGGAATTCCAAAGAGTGTATATAGATGCTCTGCTCTCAAGGTGGTGGAACATAACTTGCCACTCAACGAGCACAGGATTTACATAGTGACTTTCTTCCCAAATGTATGGTATGGGAAGTGGGGCAGGATTTTGGAGGGGGTTGGGGGTGGGGGATGGTTATAACTGTCCTGAAAAATACTGCTGCAATCAAGTGATCAAGGTTAACATCATAAATGATTAAGTCATGCTGATTGTACATACTCTTGATATGTAATGAAGATGGCGTATCATGTTTGTGATAAACCCCCCAGAAACCCTTATCCCCAATCCAATCCTGACAAAAAACAAAGGAAGAGTCCCAATTGAGGGTCATTCTAAAAAATATTTGACCAGTACTCCTCAAAACTGTCAAGGCATCAAAAATAAGAAAAGCTTGAGAAACTTTCTAAGGAGCCCAGGAAGACCTGATCAAATGTAATGTGGTAAATGGGTGGGATCCCAGATGGAATCCTAGAATAGATATATGTAGAAACTGAGCAAATCTGAATAAAGTATGAACTTTAATTAATACTAATGCATTGTTAATGGTTCACTGTTGTGCAAATGTTCCATTCTAAGGTAAGATTTTAATGGGGAAACTGCATTGTGATATATGGGAACTGTCTGTACTATTATCACAATTTTTCTGTAAATCTAAATCTCTATTAAAATTAAAAATTTTTAGAAAGTTGAAGACATTGTGACATTCAGCCCTGATTATTATGTCTCTAAACAAGGGCATTCTTATATAGCTTCAAGACTAATATCCTCCCAAAAATGTAACATTGATGAGATATTAACACCAAAAGTACAGTTCATATTCAAACTGCCGACATTGTCCTGATAATGCCTTATGTAGCTGCACAGTTGTTTGTTTGCTTGTTTGTTTGTTTGTTTGAAAAACAAAAACAAAAACAAAAACAAAAACGCAGGGCTTGAACTCCTGACCCTGAGATCAAGACCAGAACTGAGATCAAGAGTCAGACTCTTAAATGACCGAGCCACCCAGGTGTCCCTGCACTGTTGTTCTTAATCCAGAATCCAATCAAAGATTACACACTGCACTTAATTGTCATTTCTCTTTAGTCCCTTTAACATACAGCAGTCCTCTGATAAAGAGGAATTTTAACGCCGCTTTCTTTAGAATTGATAGATCAATTGCCCTTTGTTTAATCATTTGTGTGTGTGTGTGTGTGTGTGTGTGTGTGTGTGTGTGTGCATGTGTATACACACACACATATGTTTTTTTGGTTTTTTTTAAGGAGCAAAAAGCAAAGTCACAATTGGTAGAGACTATACTATTTCTCAAAAACAGGAGTAGGGTCATCTAAAACTGCTTCTCATGAAACAATGAATGATGTTTCATAAGAGGCAGAGGGCTTGGTAGTACCAACCAGCCAGCATGCTGGTTTTGTGCTGTCTTACTGACATCAGAATTAAATTAGGTGGTGGTGTAGTTCTTGCAGCACATGTTTGCTTGCTTTTTCTGCTAGTGAGTTGTCCAAGATAGTATAAAGTTCCCCCTCTAATTTTCTTATACAAAGAAAGTACTTAGACATCCTCTAATCAGTTGACTATCTCAAGAGAAGAGAATATAAAGACTATTTAATTCTTTCATGTTTAAATTACAAAAATGACCAGAACATAAAAATTCCTGTTACTCATTCACTATACAAAATAGGGAGACCAAACCATGCAACCTCATTAATGAGAAATAGTAACATGTAGGATGCTTATGAAAAAGGAGGTATTCTAGTTCTAGGGAAAGGCATGAGGAAAAAAAAAATCACTGAGTTGGAGATACTGGAAGTACTGGAAAGATTTGGATGAATGAAATGAAGTGGTTTAAGAAATATAAAAATATAATGTTTTGGGCACCTGGGTGGCTTAGTTGGTTAAATGTCCGACGTTTGATCCCAGTTTAGGTCTTGATCTCAGGGTCGTGAGTTCTAGTCCTATGTTGAGCCTACTTAAAACAAAACAAACAAACATACTAGAATGTTTTGATTTCCAAATCACTGCAAACTTAGTTTTAATTAAAAAGCAATGGGGAGTTCACAGATGTATCTTTAGTGCTAGAAGACAGTACCTGGCACATAGGATGCCATCAGTGATACCTGTTTTTGTGTAATGGAGAGGAATTAAAAGATTATTTTAAAGCAGAATATTAAATTCACCTTAGGGTGGGTGGAACCTAGAAGAGTTGTCATGTGCATCTGTGAGGTGACCATAGTTGACTGCTGTGCAGTCCAAGCTACACAAAGTGTCCAAAGGGAGGACTTGGCCACAATTTTATTTTTTATTTTATTTTTTTGAGAGAGAAGACGTGAACAGGGGAGGGAGAGAGGGAGAAGGAGAGAGAATCGTAAGCGGGCTGCACACCCAGTGTGAAGACTAACACAGAGCTTGATCTAAAGACCATGAGATCATGACTTGAGCCAAAATCAAGAGTCGGACACTTAACCGACTGAGCCACCCAGGCACCACTGGGCAGCAATTTTAGATCTGAGTGCAATTCATGGAAGTTCACTTCATGGTCATGTAGTGCTGAATGAACTGCACAGAACAAGAGAGAATCCACATTTACGGATTTCCGTAGTCATTTTGAGGCATGTATTTTTAAAAAGGAAATTTTCCCAACATTTTCAAAAGTGGTTTGGGATTTTCCTTCAATGCAAGCTTTTTTAAAACCTTAGATTACAACTGAACTCTTGTTATTAGTGTCGATGGAGCTAATGCTAAGTTTGGGTTTCAACATACCCTGTGCTGAAAGGCTGAATAAAGAAAACCGTTCCTCTTGAATTAACAGCTAACATAAGAGTGGGGTTGGTCAGCTCATAGGAGTGATTCTTAACCCCATCTAGTATAGTCACCTAACCAGTTTGATAAAAATTGGAGAACCTATAAATTTAAACTAAAGATGCAGGTATTCCTCCATGTAGACTTTGTACACAACCAAGAAATGTGTCTCTGAAATCTTTCTATATATGAGAGTAGTATATTGATGGGTCACAATTTCTTAGGTAACTTCTGAATACTGACTTCATTCAACTAATGTTGAGGATCTGCTTGCTATGGGTTATAGATTACATGAAGTAGGAAGTTGTTTTGATTTTTGGTGGGTTTTTTGTTTTATTTTGCTATGGAGGGAAGAGCACAACTCTTAAAATTAGAAGTTTTGTGTTTCTTATGTTTTGGCTTTGACACTTGCTGGGTACTTAATTCAGAACTTCCTTAATATCTCCAAGCCTTACATTTATCATCTGCAGAAATAGAATAATACTTACCCCACCTTGGAGTTTACTTGTAGTGACACTCAGAAAAATTACACTTGGTAAACTGGGGAATGCTGGAGATTGGCTCACTTAGTTACAAGATGACAGTCCCCACATTCTGTGGAACTCTGCCCACCGGATGCAAGGTTACTTGAGTGCTTCAAGGGTCTTCAGCCCTTGGTTCTATAGTGTACTGAGTTCAGCATTCTTTTTAAACAGTTTTCTTTGGTTTGGGTCTACCACATAATAGGCTCTAGTGGTGGGAAGGGATGGGAGTGGCTAGGGGAGATGAAGTCTGATTTGCTTGTGGACTGATTTCTGTCCCCTAGTTTATCTTTAGCTTTCCTTTTAAAGTAGAAATGAGAAGCTCTGGGGTAAAATTAGAAGTTTAGCTCTGACAACATGAAAATTCCAAGCTTCCTAGTGCTTGATGACTATAATTAAAACATGTATAAAGTCTTTCAGAGGAATTTTTACTGTCTTTATCTCTCCTTGGCAGTTTTAAACTTGTATCATTGGTTACAGAATTCAGGATCTGAGGTTTTCTTCTCATGGGTTTGACTTTTTCTTTATGTAATTTTCAT
Source organism: Panthera pardus (assembly GCF_024362965.1). Classification (NCBI taxonomy): domain Eukaryota; kingdom Metazoa; phylum Chordata; class Mammalia; order Carnivora; family Felidae; genus Panthera; species Panthera pardus. The sequence continues at coordinate 24,712,478 of NW_026526788.1, forward strand.
AATTCTCTTCAGGGCTGTAGTTACCTGATGGCCACTTAACTGTGTTTTACTGAATGGGAATTCTCTACTAGCCAAGATTCTTAGCAATAAATCTTTCTCAAAATTTGTGTAAAACAGAGTTGTGTATTATTCTGGCAGTGATCATGCACAAACTTTGATGGCTGCTTTAAACAGCAGCATAATGAGGGATGCCTGGGTGGCTCAGTCATTTAAGTGTCTGGCATAGGTCATTTGGCTCAGGTCATGACCTCACGGTCATGAGATTGAGCCCCACATCCAGCTCTGCACTGACAGCCTAGGAGACTGCTTAGGATTCTCTCTGCCTCTCCTTCTGCCCCTCCCCTGCTCGTGTGCACATGTGCATGCATTTTCTCTCTCCCTCAAAATAAATTTTTTTAAAAAATACTGTTTCTAGGATACCTTATCAGTTAAGATTCTATTTTGGAAATTCACAAGAGTCTTTGTTAATATTAGAGATCTAATAGTCAAACAGAATTGAAGTGAATTATGGTAAAGGGCAGAACACTTTTTTTTCTTTTTCTCTGTCTTGCATGAAACCCTTTATAAACTTGGTTGCCATAATAGCCTGCCTTTTATTTACTTCAGTAAATTCGGTGAATTCCCTCTACATACAGTGTTTCATGGTTTTTCTGATGGAAAGATACTGTAGTTTCCCTTGGCTAAAACACATATCCAGTGGTGTGCTGGTAATGCTTACCAACTGAGAGAAAAAGGTCTGATTCATATCGTTTGCTAATTTCCCTGATGTGAATTCTCCCCACAATAATAGCCTTTTCAAGCCACCAATGTGAGGTCACTGAATGTGGAGCTGGGAGGAGAGACACATGGTGCAATGAGCATTTCCACCATACAGACGAATAGATGTAAATAACTTCAAGACCACATAGTAAAATGTACTAAGATGATTGGAAAATGCGTAGTTTGAATATTTACTGTCGGTTTTTAATACGTCTTATGTATTTAAGTTACTTTACCATAGGATACACAGGAAACTATTTGCATGCCTATCTTTGGGGAACTATGTGGTTTCAAAACAGGAAAAGACTTTTACTTTGCTTTTTCATTCTTATGTTCTTTAAATTAGTTACTGGTGTTAAATTTATGAGCAACAACAAACACAATATTAAAGCAGCAGCTCTCTGGGTGATTCTGATGTATGTCTAAGTTGAGGAACTACTAATGGTTCTCAGCCACTAGCTTCCTAAACTAAAAATGTTTTTCTTGGTTCTCTGGCACCTTAGAGCTGATTTTGCGCTTCATCGCAGTGATGATTATATCCTATTAATTTACATGCTCTTATGTTCTTCAGAATGATTTGAGAACTTTTTTTGCCAAATGTAGATGTTAAAATGCAAAGAAAAATAAGAGTTTCACTGCTAGAAAAAAATTGCAAAGTCGGAAATCAGAATTTGTAAATACAAATATGCCAATCTTAAGGTTCGCCATACTTGATAATCGAGTTGAACAACAGATTTTTTGTTTCTGAGCTTCCTAGCAATCAGGGATTGGGAGGAGGGAGGGCATAATATTTTTACCATCATATTCTCCTAGAATGCTAAGCATTGCATTTACTGAATTCCAAAGTAAATCACATACATGAAATTTCATGTAGAGGGGTACTCATAGACAATGCCCTTAACACATTCCTCTAGTATTTATAGCCATGGGTTTCATATGGCTGTTTCCTATACCTCAAGAAAAAAAATTTTTAAACCATAAAAATAGGTTCTTAATTTTTTTTAATGTTTTTTTTGAGAGAGAAACAGAGTGCGAGCCGGGGAGGGGGAGAGACAGAGGGAGACACAATCTAAAGCCAGCTCCAAGCTCTGAGCTGTCAGCCCAGAGCCGGATGTGGGGCTTGAACTCACAGACTGCAAGACCATGACCTGAGCCAAGTCACATGCTCAGCCAACTGAGCTACATAGGCGCCCCAAGAATGTAATATTAAAAAGCATCTCAGTTGAAATGACTTTTCCCTTAAAGGAGAGGTTTAACAGTAACCTGATGGTCAAGCTTGATTCAAATTTGGAATGACACCTCCTAGAGGAATAAAGATTTAGAACAAGGCTGACAAAACATGGCAAATAAGTCTACTCAGCTCCTGTCCTTTGTAGGTGTGAGTTTATGGTGCTGTGTTGAAGAGGACTCTGAGACCAGGGTCAGCAGAAAGGAGTACAGTCTGTCTGGGTTACAGGAATGGAGAACAGCAGAGAAACTTCTGTGTGTTTGCCATCCTTATGCAGGCTATCTTACGTAAATTTCACCGGTCTCTGTAAAGTGGATTGCAGACAAATGCAGTTTACAATCTTCGATAAGGACCTGGAGTGTTATATTCTGTGTCGCTTTTTGAGAGTATATATGGTATCTGTGTTAATTGTGACTAACTCATGCTAACAGCCTGGTGCATTTATCATCATTCTGGTTTTTGACTCTGTAGTTTATTTTGTCTATTTAATATTTGGTATCCCATTTTAGTTCATCTCCAGTCTGAGTTGTTTTCAGTTCTTTCATCTAATAGAACATCATCATTACTGTTTGTTTGTTTGGGAGTATGATTCTAAAAGCAGTGAAATAAGGAGAATTTGTCACGTAATTCCTGTGGGAGCATTATCTTGTTACACATTAGTATCATGTAGTTCCTATTATTGGCAATGAGCTACTTGTTGCACTTACTTTTAATGAACTACAACAAATTCTTTTATGTTATTAGAGAGGAAATTTATTATCTAAAGACAATCTCAGAGGAAATTAAAATAGTTCAGAAATGTTAATATCATTAGCTATAATATTTGGGGATTTTTTTTTTTTTTTTTAGTAATGATACAGAAGTTAAACTAATGTCATACACCTTGTAAGTTTACTGGCTCTCTCATGCACTCTCCAAAACCCACATTTAAAAATTAGTGTTTATTTCCTAATGACATCCTAACGTGGAATAACTAGGCCAAACTATTCTTTAGAAGAGTAGCATCAATTTATATTCTTATGGGGAAATTACTCATTCAAGGACTATTTTTAACAGGCTTAGAAAAAAGTCACATAGATAGTCAGTAGACATTTTTTTCAGCAGATGAACTGTGTTTTTCTAAGATATGGATTAGAACAATCATACAAAAACAATAATACAATGTATCAGCCTCAGTATTCACATCTGTAGAATAGGTATGAAAATAGTACCGGTCTCTGGGTATTATTGTGAGAATTAAGTGCAGTAATATATGGAAACTGCTTACTATCCTGCATAGTATAAAATGTCAATAATTATTAATTATTAGTAGTCATAGAAAGATGGTTCACCATAGCGTTAATTAAAATAGTAGTAAACATAGGAAAGGATTTAAATGATTTTCATCCGTATGAGTTAATATTATACCATGTCTTTTTTTTTTTAATTTTTTTTTTTTTTACATTTATTTATTTTTGAGAGACAGAGACAGAGCGTGAGCAGGGTAGGGGCAGAGAGAGAGGGAGACACAGAATCCGAAGCAGGCTCCAGGTTCTGAGCCATCAGCACAGAGCCTGACTCCTGGCTCGAACCCATGAACCGTGAGATCACGACCTGACCTGAAGTAGGACACTCAAACTGACCCACCCAAGCGCCCGTACCATGTAGTTTTTTTATGTTTATGTATTTATTTTGAGAGAGCACATGTTGGCAGGGGAGGGGCAGAGAAAGAGAGAGAAAGAGGGAGGGAGGGAGAGAAAACCCCAAGCAGGCTCTGCATGCTGGCCTAAGCCAAAAACGAAGAGTCGGACACTTAACTGACTGAACCACGCAGGTGCCCCATACATACCATGCACTTTTTAAATGACATTCTTTAAGGATATGTAAAGACGTAACAAAATGGCTTATAATATCACGTTTACTGAAAGAGTATATAGATTTTTATCCTGCCCTAAGATGTCAGTTAATTATGCTTAAATTATGTTTTAATTAGGTTATAAAATATTGTTTCTAAAATATTGTCTTTAAATATGTTAATTATATTTTAAAATAATGTTCTTTAAAGAGATCATAGAAAAAACTGGAAAATGCCAAAATGCTAAGGATTAATGTTAAAGATTTTTTTTAATTATTTTTTTAATGTTTATTTATTTTTGAGAGAGAGTGCAAGCCAGGGAAGGGGAGAGAGGGAGAGAAAGAGAAGGGAACAGAAGATCCAAAGTGGGCTCTGTGCTGACAGCAGAGAGCCTGATGTGGGGCTTGAACCCACTAACTGGGAGATCATGACCTGAACCAATGTTGGACACTTAACCTACTGAGCCACCCAGGTACCCCAATGTTAGTAATTCTTAAAAGTAGATGATAGGTATAGGGAAGTTATATTAATACTATTCTGTTTCTATACTGTAGTTTTCATTTTTCATGATTTCTTAAAAGAATGACAATAAAGTTTAAATCCTTGGAATTAGTGTTTTGTGACTTGTTTAGATGTAAATTAATCCCTTGGCCAGTTTTGTTATTAAAATTTTATTGGTACTTGAAGGTTTTTTAAAGCATTTAAGAGAATGATAGGTCAGGGGTGCCTGGGTGGCTCAGTCGGTTGAGCGTCCGACTTCAGCTCAGGTCATGATCTCATGGTCCGTGAGTTTGAGCCCCGCATCGGGCTCTGTGCTGACAGCTCAGAGCCTGGAGCCTGCTTCAGATTCTGTGTCTCCCTCTCTCTCTGACCCTCCCCTGTTCATGCTCTATCTCTCTCTGTATCAAAAATAAATTAAAAAAAAAAATTAAAAAAAAAAATTCAAAAAGACTGAGAATTCCTATTCCCCAAGGGTCACCATTAATACCTTAATATATGGCCTTCTTTTAAAAAAAAAAAAAAAAAAGAGAATGATAGGTCAAACTTGAAACCATTTGATAAAAATTATAACAAATACATATAAATATTTGGAATGGCATTTAACAGAAAAGATGGTTCATTCAGTAATGGGATTACTTAGTGATTTTTGTCATTTTTTTTACTATTTTACATCTTCTAAAAATTCTACAGTAAACTGTGTTTAGAACCTTAATAAGGAAAAGCTTTAATCAATATTTGATGAAATCCAGATAACTTTTATGCATTAAGGATATTATTCTAGGGGCGCCTGGGTGGCTCAGTCAGTTAAGCGTCCAACTTCGGCTCAGGTCATGATCTTAAGGTCCGTGAGTTCGAGTCCCGCGTCAGGCTCTGTGCTGAGAGCTCAGAGCCTGGAGCCTGCTTCAGATTCTGTGTCTTCATCTCTCTCTGACCCTCCCCCATTCATGCTCTGTCTCTCTCTGTCTCAAAAATAAATAAACATTAAAAAAAAAATTAAGGATTTTATTCTAGTACTAAGAGCACTCCTCCTTGTTGCTTCAGAGACTGGTCTTTGAATACACTGTTCTTCTTTCTCTAGGACAGTTTTGGTGAATGATGGATTTATGTCTGAATATCTGTCCAGAAAATAGCTATTTCAGGTATTTTCTACATATGAAATACGATATAAGGGCCACCCCTATTACTACATTCTCATAAAATTTCCTTTTTAAAAAAAGGTACAGAATTTTCAATATAGCCAGTGTTCATATATAAAACTTTACCTTAGTGGGAGGAAAGGGTATCATGAGTATTTTGGCAAAATTTTCCCTCTTTAGGCAGAAATAAGATTAAGAGGAAATGAGTAACTATTTCTTCCTGCCTCCAGAACTGAAACAGTATTCAAATTTATGAGTGAATTTTATTTGTAGCAAACACTTTCTTTATAAACCATGAGTTTATTTTGTAGGTGGCCTTTTAAAATAAACTATATGATTTTATACACTGTGCTCATACTCTGGCTTTATGCCCGACCTCCCATGTCGCAAACATCCAGAGTAAGACCCAATATTAAAGAAAATAAACCAGAAAAAAAAAAAACCTAGAAAATATTACAGATGTTAGTAATAAATTACTCAGTAATATTCACATTAGAGCAGTAATAAATTATAATAGTGGTGGTCCTTAAAAAATTGTCCCACTGTTTACTAAGACATTTAGCCTTTCCTGTGTTCCAATTGAAATACATTATTGTTTTCTACTCTTACAAGAGTGAGATGTTAGGGGATATTGTGTTTATTCATTTGACTGATTCTATTCAATACAGAGGTTAAAAAATAAAGGTAAAGCACCTATATGCGTTGTATAAACTAGCACCAAATCCTTACTATATATGAGAAAATACCTGTTTTGGAAATCACTTACCTTAAAAAATACAATCTAGAATATGCTAAAGGCAAAGTGATTAATCCTGACACATTCTAAAATTCAAAACAATTTAGGGGTGCCTGAGTGGCTCAGTTGGTTAAGAGTCTGACTTCGGCTCAGGTCATGATCTCGCAGTTTGTGGGTTCGAGCCGTGCATAGGGCTCTGTGCTGACAGCTCAGAGCCTGGAGCCTGCTTCAGATTCTGTGTCTCCCTCTCTCTTGGCTCCTCCCTCGCTCGTGCTCTGTCTCACTCTGTCTCTCAAAAATAAATAAATGTAATTAAAAATTTAAAAAAAAAAAAAAGAATACACACTATAGAATATTTGGGGGCAAAAAAATCCCATGATGTGTCACATGAAAATGCCAACTGTAAACCATATATATACTGTTATGCTACCTCTATGTCTATTCTTTCATTTTATGTGTGATTGTACATATCTGTTGGGTCTGGGATTTGGCGAAATAGTCTTCACAGATGGCATTAAGTCCTGTTAATGATTTAGGTATTTTATAAATGTTTACAGAGAGCTATTTTAATGCATGTTGTAATATATCAAGTATTGATAATTAGAAGCCAGTGCTTCTCAAAATCATGGAGTAAAGGACACTTTTGTATTACAGGTTGTGCGTGTACATACATGTTATATTTAGATTTTGGGAATGTTACATGTGGATAAAAAGTAGGATTGCATACAGTAAAATGTTGCCTGCAGTTATATCTGGGAGAGTTGGGACAATTTTTATTTTTGGTGATTTTCTACCTTTTCCAAATGTTCGAGGAATCATATTTTTTGTGATGAAAAAGGTTTTATTTTAAAATTCAAATATAGGGGCCCCTGGATGGCTCAGTCGGTTAGGCGTCTGACTTCAGCTCAGGTCATGATCTCACAGTCCGTGAGTTCGAGCCCCACGTCGGGCTCTGTTCTGACAGCTCAGAGCCTGGAGCCTGCTTCGGATTCTGTGTCTCCCTCTCTCTCTGCCCCTCCCCCACTCACGCTCTGTCTGTCTCTATCAAAAAATGAATAAACATTAAAAAAAATTTTTTTTAATAAGTAAAAATTAAAAAATAAAATTCAAATATAATTAACAGTGTTATTAGTTTCAAGTATACAAAGAGAAATTTTTTTTAAAGGTGATTTTCCCATGATACTATACCTAGAATATTGAAATCCTCTTTTCGTTACAAAAGTATTTTTACTTTGCTTTCTGAGCGGATTTAGTCTGCACAAATATGCATTTACACAAATTTATATTATTGCATATTCCCTATGTAGTTTCTGCTTTACTATTAGGTGAAATTTTCATGAGCTGTCAAAAGCATTGTTGTATGTGATTAGTCTCTCATTCTTTTTACTTTTAGGTTGGTGTTTGGAATGCTTTATCCTGCATATTATTCGTACAAAGCTGTGAAAACAAAAAACGTGAAGGAATATGTAAGTATAGTTTTATGAGTGATTGATTCTAATTTAATGTATCTGTGATATACAAGACCAGAAAATCATTATTTTAGAAATAGCTGGGATACTGTTTTTGGTTAAAAATATTACATGAATATGAGTTTAATGAAGTTAGTCTTTTAAAAATAATTTTGAATACAATTCCAAAGTGGAGTTTCGAAAAAAGTTCACTGTCAGTTGGTATTTAAATAAGTGTATGATCCAGTGAGTAATTGGATCTCTTACTCATTTTGTCTCAGTTCCAGTATAAGAAGTTAGGGGGCTGTCTGGTTTTTAGCCTTGTGAATTTATAGGTACACTGAGAGAGAACACAGTTCTTTCTTACTCCAAACCTTTTCCTTTTTTCATAACTGGTTTGTCACTTTTTAATTCATATAAGTATACAGATGTCTTATCACTGCTGACAATAGCAGTCTTTTTTCTTCTTAAATCAGACTCTACAGTTGACCCTTGAACAGCACAGGGGTTAGAGCCACCAACCTCCCCCTCCCCTGCAGTGGAAAATCTGAGTATAATTTTTTTTTTTAATGTTTATTTATTTTTTGAGAGAAAGAGAGAGTGTGTGAACAGGGGAGGGGCAGAGAGAGAGGGTGACAGAGGATCCAAGCAGGCTCTGGCGGACAGCAGTATAATTTTTAACTCCCCCAAAACTTAACTATTAATTGCCTACTGTTGATCAGAAGCCTTACCCATAAGGTAAACACATGTATGTGTATTATGTACTATATTAAAAGTAAACTAGAGGGGCACCTGGGTGGCTCAGTCAGATAAGCGTCCGACTTCATCTCAGGTCACGACCTCGTGGTCCCTGCATTCAAGCCCTGCATCTGGCTCTGTGCTGACAGCTGGGAGCCTAGAGCCTGCTTCAGATTCTGTGTCTCCCTCTCTCTCTGACCCTCCCCCACCTCTCTTGCAAAAATAAACATTGAAAAGAGAAAAGTAAGGTAGAGAAAAGAGGTTAAGAAAAATCATAGGGAAGAGAAAATACGTTAATAGGCCTGTAAAACAAATTTATGGGTAAATGGACCTACACAGTTCAAACCTGTGTCGTTCAAGGGTCAACTCTACCAGCCAATACATTCCTCCTCATTTGGAATGTTTGTCATACTGTTATTAAAGGAGATCTTTTTTTCTAAATCTGATTAGCTCTACAGTTTAAACACAGGGTGAATTTTCTCAACTTTGTGCCCATTTTTTCACCTATAAAGTATTATAAACCCAGGATAAGAACTTGTGTGCCTCTGTGTGTCTTTGTGTATATTTCTGTGCTTACGGTATACTCCTGTCTTCCCTCCAAATCTGGGTGATTTTGTTGGGAAAAGAAATAAGTACAAATTGAAAATGAAGTTTATATGAGAAGCTCTAGTGATACAAAGATATCAGTGGGCACACAGATACCATGCCCTAAAATAAAAAGGAGGTAACAGTAAGAAATATGAAGGTATAATAAATTATAAATAAATATACAAAGCTATAAATAAAGTATGTAAGTTATAATAAATTATAATAGGCCTGTCATTTATAAACTAATGCTAAAAGAACAGAAAAGATGGTGTTTAGGGATTAGCCTAAGAACCATTATAAAATATTAATTCATTTCTTTATTTTTTTAATTTTTTTTTAATATTTGTTTATTTTTTGGGAGAGAGAGAAAGACAGAGTACGAGCAGGAGAAGGGCAGAGAGAGGGAGAGGGAGGGATACACAGACTCGGAAGCAGGATCCAGGCCCTGAGCTGTCAGCACAGAGCCCAACACGGGGCTCGAACCCATGAACCATGATATCATGACCTGAGCTGAAGTCAGACACTTATCCAACTGAGCCACCCAGGCACCCCAATCCATTTCTTACTATGTGTCACTTTAACTTTGTTAGTATTATCTTTTAGAGACTTAAAAACATGGGTTTCTGTGTTTGAGTCCTTAATAAACACTCAGATTTTTATTCCTGTATTATTCTATAAATTTGGGATGAATAAGAATGGTTCTAACCCTGAAATTTTAATTCTACTTCATAAGTTAAAGATAACCTTTGGACGAGAATCCAGTAACATTCTTATTGAAACTGATGGAAAAACTAGGGAAGTAGAAAGGCAATTGGTTTGATAATTACATGGTAATCAACTCTCCACAAATGAAAAAGCTAAAAGCAAAAATGGTAAGGCATTGAAACAGAAGGCAGGGCATTTGCTTTTGACAAGGAAATGTGCTACAACTCGGAAGACATGGTGACCAAGTTGACTGCCATCAAGGCTGCTAGAGAGACCAAGCTGAGATATCATATTAAAACATTTGCATTTATATGATTTCCTACCAATTTCAAAAATACTTTTATATATTATTGTTTGCAATAGCTACTATAACAAAATGCCAAATACTTACTGGCTTAAACCAACCCAAATGTATTTATTCTCTTACCATCCTAGGGAACAGAAATCTGAAATGGATTTACAGGGCTGTACTCTTTCTGGAGTCTCTAAGGGAAAATCTTTTACCTTACCTTTTCTAGCTTCTACAGGCTGCCTGCATCCTTGGCTAATGGTTCTATTCCTCAGCTTCAAAGCCAGAAACGTTGAGCTGAAACTTCACACATTTCCATCCCTCTAGTTCTCTCTTCTGCCTCCCAATTCCACTTACGGGAATGCTTATGGTTACCTTGGGACCACCTGAGTAACCCACGATCTTCTCCGCATCTTAGGGTCAGCTGATTAGCAACCTGAATTCCATCTGCAGCCTGATTACTCCTTTACCATGTAACATACTCACAGGTTTTAGGAATTAGGTAGGACATGGACATCTTTGGGGTAGGGAGACATTTTTCTGCATACCATAATATCTCACTGGTCCTCACTTCAAAAATAAATAAATAAATAAATAAATAAATAAATAAATAAATAAATAAATAAATAAAGTCAGGGAGAATGTTTTGATGTTACAGTCTCGGAGAAATAAATTGACTTACCCAGGGTAACATGGAACATTAAGGCAGGAATCATACCAGATTGGATATGTTGTTACAAATATTTCATTCTGTCTCTTCTACCAAAAGTAGGTGAGGATTCTAGGTTGTAAAACAGTTTTCACAACCAGCCAGTGGATGTGCTTCCAAAGTAGACCTCCAGGAGCCACAAAAATAAGGATATTTTCAAAGAAGGGCAATGAGGCTGTTTAACCAGTACTTAGGGCAGGACTCTTACATATCGAAATCAACTATGATCAGAACGGCTAAAGATGAAATTAGGTTTTGAAAGGGTTGGCAGGTAACTATTTCCAACCTAAATTTAGTTGTTTTTTGGGTTTTTTGTTTTGTTTTGTTTTCAGTTTATTAATTTGAGAGGGTGCATGCACGTGCCTGCACAAGTGAGGACAAGACAGACGGAGGGGGAGAATCCCAAGCAGGTTCCACGCTCTGTGCTGGGCCCATCGCAGAGCTCAGTCTCACAAACCTCGAGATCATGACCTGAGCCAAAATCATGAGTTGGAAACTTAACCCACTGAGCCACCCAGGTGCCCAAACCTAAATTTACTTTTGACAAAATGTTTGAATATTATTATCATGCTGAGTCTCACCTAGCCTTACTTTAAACTTTGATTATAACAGTTTTATTAGAACTCTGTTCTCAGAAAGTTTTCCTATATAGTGATCCCATCCTAATTGATTTTGTTTTGCATATGGTAATTTCTTAGTAAAGTTAACCTTCATATTTCCCTATTATATTTTAATAGCCTTTTATATTATCTGATATTATATTATTTGTATGTGTATTTGTCCTCCCCACCAGAAACAGCTCCATAGAGTTTGGTTGTTTTGTTAATGGAGTTTGGTTGTTTTGTTAACTGATACATTTCCCTACCTAGAACAGTACATGGTATATATAATAGGTACTCAATATTTTTTAAATGAATGAGTGAATGAATGATTAAGAAAAGGAAGAAGAGTTGAAGAACATGTACATTTCTTAAGGGGATTAGTCTAGGTTCTCAGCTTTGATTCTGCTGGGTTAAGGAGTACACAGTCCAGTCTGACTTAACCCAAAGCTCAGTGTCTTTGTGGTATTTCGTTGTTACCTAAATTCCACTGATATCTACTTCAAAATTGTTTTCAGAAAGCAAACATTTTAGATTAATTTACTTCTTTCCACCCTAACTACTACCATTCCCCTTAAGCCTACAAACAGTAGATTGCACCTGATAAAACAGATGCTGTGCTCAAATCAAAACAAATGGAAAGTGCTGTGTATTTTGGCAACCTTCCTTTCTTCCTTTGCCTATTTTTAAAACAGAGCTTTCCTAGGATATAATTTCCTGTATAGTGTGGCTGATATGGCCTACTTAAAGTCTTTCAGCCTTGCAGTAATTGAAATGTAAACTTACTGAAGAATTAGTATGGTTTTGCAAATTTTTTTAGGCTTATACCATCTCGTGACTTGAAAATAGAGTGTTTATTTCCAAGTCGTGTGTAATTGCTGTAGCTTTTCTAGGAAACCGTGTTCTTATTCTAAGAATGTTGGAGAACGTGGCAATGAAAAGATTGGCTAACAGCACTTAAAAATCAAAATCAGACATTTGGTCTGATCACAGAGATTTACTGTGAGCAAGAACAAAGAACAGGGAAAATTCTGGGAGATTACTCTTTTAAAGGCTTAGAAATAGCCCTCTACGGATGCCTGGAAGGCTCAGTCAGCTAAGAGTCTGACTTCAACACAGGTCATGATCTCATGGTTCAGGGTTCGAGCCCCGCATCAGGCTCTGCACTGACATTGCAGAGCCTACTTGGGATTCTCTCTCTCTTCCTCTCTCTCTGCTCCTCCCCCACTCACACATCCATTTTCTCTCTCAAGATAAATAAATAAACTCATTAAAAAAAAAAAAAAAGGAGCTAGCCCTCTAAAACCCTATTGACTTGGTTTTGAAAGTGACCTAATTTTTCCTAAATACTTGGGTGATATGAAAATGAACAAATATACCACATACTAGCTTTATAGTTCTTGTCAATTGGTAAAATCTGAAGTTATTTACTAGTTTTAGAGTGGATATAGAAGGGAAAAAATGCAATAAAGTACTTTTTTTTTTATTGTCAAGAAGTGTTCCCCAGCCATCTTTTCATATTTTGGATTAAAAATACTCATTTGATTCAAGGGTTTTAATTTGGGAAGTGTAAAGGTTAACCCACTGATTGAGATGGAATTTTTGAAAATTAGTCTTGTTAGACCACATGTTTATTTGTTTATTTTCCACTTTGATCTACTTTTAATTTAGCTTTTGTTTTTATCAAAGCTGTAATTATTTAAATTTTAAAAATCAAATAGTTTCTAAGGCTTATTATGAAAAGAACAATTCCCCACCTTCCCCATCCCCATTTCTCTCTAGAGGCAACTACTTTCAGCTCTTCTAGCTGAATCCTTTAGTATTTATTTCCATATCTAAATGACATGCTTATATTACCATTTCTTAATTTTTCAGATGGGCATTATCAGTTGACTTCTTGCTATCATTAAGGATGATTAATAGTAGTTATCACATATAACTATACACATGCATATTTCCCTGTCCATTATAGCCTCCCAGGGTCATTACAGTGTAATTTGTATTGGATCAGTATTCAGTATTTGCATTACGTAGGCTAAGTTAGAAAGAAAGAAGCAATAGACTAAACAAATAAAGAACACAGCACCTAGAACCAGGCTGCCAGGGTTAACATCCCAGTCCTATCTGTTACTAGCTATGTCATTGTACAAGTTATCTGACTTTTCTGTGCCTCAGTTTCCTCATCTGTAACATGAGAACTGTTATAGTACTTAGCTCCTCAGGTGGTGGTGAGAATTACATGAGTTAATGAACATAAAGCATTCAAATCAGTACCTGACATAGAATAGTACCTGTTGTATAGGATTTTTCATGATAGAAACACTATTTGCATTTGGTCTCTGTGGTATCCTATCATTACCATTTTTTTTCCTGCACAGTGGTTTGTTTTCCCTGCTTGTTATTCATTGTCTTGTTTTCTGGTTTGTTGTTTGGTTGGTTGGTTTTTCACTTATGTGGGATTCTCTATTATTGCACATTTACACCTGAACTCTGCCGCAGTTGTGTGGATTTCTTCTCAGTGTATTATCATCCAATGGATATTCCAGACTAGCTCTTGTTTTAGATCCTCAGATTTCTTAATCTCCTGTTTTCCTCCTTTTTAAGTTTACTTCCTCATTTTAATGAAGTACATCCTTCCGGAGAAGACTGTGTGAAAGACAAATTTTTTGAGATGCCAGATTGGAAATAATTTTCCTTCAGAATTTTGAAGACATTTCTCCATTGCCTTTTAGCCTGTAGTGTTGCTGTGGAGAGTCTGAAGCCATTCTGATTCTCACCGGCTTGTGGGATCTTTTCCATGTGTGGAAAATTTAGGTTTAAAATTTCATGATTATGTGCCTTGGTGTGAATCGATTGTGGTAGATTTTGCTAAATCCTCCCCTTTTAACTTGGGAAATCCTTTGTCCTTCAGCTCTGGGAAATTTGGTTAAAATTTATTTCTTTATCGATTTTCTCTGCTTTGTTTTCACTGTTTGTTCTGTCTGGGATTCCATTTATTCAGTTGTAAAGCTACTTGGACCAATTATCTAATTATCTGATCTTTTTTCTTCTCTTTCCTGTCACTTTTTGTTCTATTTTATGAGTTTCTCAATGTCATCTTCTAACCCTTTAGTTAATCTTTAATTTCTGTCTCTGTGTGTTTAACTTCTAAGAGCTCTTTTTATTTTCTGAATGTTCCTTTTCCTATAGTGTTCTATCCTTATGTTGTTTAAAATAGCTTTCTTTTTGTCTATGTATATGAAAAATGGGGGTTTTTTTAGATATGTTCTTTCTGCATAGTCTCTCCTTTGACTTCTGGTTTTTGTTTGTTTGAGCCTCTGTCTCTCATGCATGATTTTCCCAAATGTTGGATAATATTTGGTCCTCCACTCACATTTGAGTATGATAATCAAAAGCTGGTTACAAGGCCTGCACCCACGAAGAGGCTTGCTGAATGTCATCTTTACTGTAGGGTGATCTGACAAGGCAGCTGTATTTGTTCCCAGTGTTCCCGGTTGTACCACAAACCAAGTGGCTTAAAAAAACAGAAATATATTGTCTCACAGTTCTAGAGGTTAGAAGTGCGTAATCAAGATGTGGACAGGGCCAATTCCTTCTGAAACCTGTTGAGGAAAATCCTTTTCTTTTTTCTTTTCTTTTCTTTTCATTTCTTTTCTTTTAAGTTTATTTAAATAATTTATTTTGGGAGGGGGAAGGGATAGAGAGAGAGGCAGAGAGCGAATCCCATGCAGGCTCTCTGTCAGCACAGAGCCCAACACAGGTCTTGAACTCACAAACTAACTGCGAGATCATGACCTGGGCCGAAACCAAGAGTTGGATGTTTAACCGACTGAGCCCCCCAGGCACCCTGAGGAGAATCCTTTTTTGCCTGTTTGCAGCTTCTGGTGGTTGCCAGAAGTCCTTGGCATTCCTTACCTTCCAGGTGCAGCACTTTGGTCTCTTTCTCTGTCGTCACATGGCGTTCTCCTCTTGTGTCTGTGTATCAGTCTCTTCTCTCCTTCTTACAAGGAGCCAAGCATATTAGATTCAGGGCCCACTATACCCCAGCATGACTTCATCTTAACCAATTACATCTGCATTGGCCCTATTTCCAAATGATGTCACATTTTGAGGTACTGGGGGTAAGAACTTTGTATTAGCTCAGGCTGCCATCACAAAATACCACAGTGAGTAGCTTAAACAACACAAATTTATTTTCTCACAGTTGTGGAGGCTGAAAGTCCAAGATTAGGGGGCCATCAGGGTTGATTTGGGGTAAAGGCTCTTCCTGGCTTGTAGACAGCCATCTTCTCTCTGTGTCCTCACGTGGCCTTTTCTGGATGCCTGTGTTAAGAAAGCTCTGGTGAGTTCTTTCTTATAAGGACACCAGTTCTATCAAATTAGGGCCCCTTTATGACCTCATTTAATCTTAGTTTCCTCCATAAAGGCCCTGTTTCCAAATACAGTCACCTTGGGGGTTATGGCTTCAACATATCAATTTGGGGGAATCACGGGTCAGTCCGTAAGAGACTTCAACATATCTTTCTGAGGGAGACACAGTTCAAACCATTACAACTGTTCCCTGGGAAAATGATCAGTGTCTGTATGTTTAGATATTTTCTCTCATGTCAGAGTCTTCAGACAAGATTCTTCCATTCTGAAAGCTACTTGGTTTCTAGCGTTCCGGTGAGAGACTAAGGGTTGGGGGCTCTCAATATTTAATTTATAAACTAGAACTTAATGCCTACTCTCAACTGTGCCAGAGATTTGCAAATCCAGAGGCCCTTTGACTCTTCCCAGAGAATCAGCCGCAAGGTTCCTGTGGGAGGAAGGAGGGGCATCGCCTGACCGCGAAAAGGGGAGGGCATCTGGGAGCCTACCTGCTCCTCAGGCAGACTTAACAGCCATACTTCCTGGCTTTTGCCCTCGTGACCAAGGATTGTGTCACCAGTTCTTGAGCCTTTGGGGAACTCTGCAGTGTAAAGTTGGATTGCTTCTCAACTTTCCCACTGTCAGCTTAATATCCAATTTTCTCAGGCCTCCTAACTCAGGTGCTCCTCTTCCACTTCCTTCCTACCTCCCCAAAATTCAGATTGCTGTCTTCTTTTCTTCATTCTTCTGGACTTGTCTTTTTAAAAAAAATCACGTTTACTGTTGTTTTAGTGAGATTTGTGGTAAGGATGCAATTAAATGTTTATGTGCAGTTTATCAATCTTTACCCAGATTCCCAAATTGACTGTGTGAGTGGAACACTTCTGGTTGAAATATACTGTGATATCAAATATAACTTATCATGAAATAAACCATTATTGTTGGTTTTTAAAATGTGCTCACATAGAAGACAGATTTAAAGTAGTAATAGATACCATTTGTTTTAGATCTTTGACAACAATTTTGAAGTTTAATTTTAACTGACATACAGGGAATCCATGTGTATCATGTCTTGAGTTATATGGTTTGTAAATCAAGTATTGATACATAAAAATCATAATTTTCACTTAGGACAGTTGAATAAAGTCACTTGGGACAGTTTATTATCCTTTAATGAACTAAACCTACTTACTTTTACTTAAAGTAAAGCGGGTGACGAATATTGTTTTATAAACCTAATTCTTGATGTGCCAAGTTTACATATTGTATGTATAATACATATCAGTATGTAACTTCACTGCTGAAGTAATTGATGCTGTTATAATTAAGTGACTTATATCTTCCTTATGTTTTCTAGAAATGATTTCTTCATGATCATCTCATGACCATTACAGTGGATCCACTTTAGGAAACAAGTGTTAAATTTAAATAAGGTTATTTACTTGGGGAGGATGTTTAATGAACACCTAGCACGGTTTTTTTCTGAAATTTTAGAATGTGAGGGGCACCTGTGTGGCTCAGTTGGTTAAGCTCCAACTTCAGCTCAGGTCATGATCTCATGGTTAGTGAGTGAGCCCCGTGTCTGGCTCTGTGCTGACAGCTCAGAGCCTGAAGCCTGCTTCGGATTCTGTGTCTCCCGCTCTTTCTGCCCTTCCCCCGATTGTTGTTCTCTCTGTCTCTCTCTCTCTCTCTCACTAAATAAATAAACTTTTAAAATAAAATAAAATAAAATTTTAGAATGTGAATTAGAGCACCCCTTGACCTTTTATGAAGTAATTCAGAAGCATCCCCACAGTTTTCATGCTAAGATGCAGCCGGCCGACTGCAGCAGTCTTATCCTTTACTAACTTCCCGTGCAAATGCTTTGGAAAACATGCACAAAGGGGAAAAAAAAAAAAAAAAAACCACACAGTAACATTCAAACCTAAGAGGCTAACTTGGGCTTTTGCTAATGTCTAGGAAGAATTTTACCAACTGTAGTGCCAATGGAAATAGACTTTTTAAAAACAGGGACAGAAACCGTTGTTTCCATTAAAGGAAATGTTGTTAAGTAGTAAATTGGAGGGAGGCCTAGCCACCTCCACCCTAATCCCGTGATGGAACAGCTTAAAATCCGAAAAGCTACAGCAGCCAGAAAGGACTGCCACCACCCTCAGTGTGGGGAGAACGTGTTCAGAGGCTGCCAGTGTTCTGCTTCCCCCCCCCCTTATCTACTCACACCCCATAACCTCTCTGCTGTGAAGAAACCTCCAGTAAGTTACAAAAAGAAGAAATAACAACTGAGTACAAGGGAAAATCAGAAGTGCGGTACTAGATGAATTCAAAAATAAAAATGACAGTAATTCATATTACAATTTATATTCTGAATCACTTTGAAAGCCTGTATTTTAGGGGCGCCTGGGTGGCTCAGTTAGTTAAGCGTCCAACTTCGCCTCGGGTCATGATCTCATGGTTCATGAGTTCAAGCCCCACATGGGGCTCACATCCCATTTCAGATCTTCTGTCCCCCCTTTCCCCCCAACCCTGCACTCTCTCTGCCCCTCCCCTGCCCACACTCTTTCTCTTTTAAAAATAAACATTTTTAAAAAAGGAAAGAGCCTATATTTTAAAAAGGAAGAAAATGAAACACTACACTCGCAAAGCAAGAAAAAATACCAAAATAAAATAATCTGTAAAGGAAGTAGAACAAACAAAGCAATAAAAAAGCAGAAATACAAATAAAAAACAAAATTGAGGGAATTAAAGGAAGAGTTGTTCCCTTAAGTAAGTCTAATAAGGTAAACACTTGAAATAGTTAAAGTAGGGAGAAGAATAGTAGAGGGATTGACACAATGAGAAATCAGAAAAGATATAAGCAAGCAATGCTAAATTAAAATTTAAAGATAATAAACTACCTAAAATTCTCATTTAAAATTTTTTATTGGGGCACCTGGGTGGCTCAGTTGGGTAAGCATCCAACTCTTGATTTCTCATGGTCATGAGATCAAGCCCCACATTGGGCTCTGTGCTGGGTGTGGAACCTGCCTGAGATTCTCTTCCTCTCTCTCTGCCCCTCCCCTGCTCACATATGCACGTTCACTCACTCTCTGTCTCTAAAACAAACCAAAAAAATGTTTAAAAATTTTATTAAATTTTATATTTTTATTAAAAATTTTTTATTTTTAGAAAATAGAATCTTCTCTGCTAAAATATACCTAAGCTTTTGCCTTTTCAGCTAAAGTTGACAATATTTTTCCAGAGACATTTTCCCTTTTACACAGCACCAGGATCTACCTCTGATATGTTTAGATATGGACCTCGTCTTTCCATAACATAATTTTAGAAATACAGTGCTTTCCCAACCACAGGTGTAATAATGAGATTGTCAGCCAGATCACCACCACACTGTGAAAGGTCCTCCTAAAAATATAAAAGCTAGAACTGTTCCCTAAGATTTTAGCTAAGTTAGAAAAATTAAATCTTTCCCCAAACCTCATGTAATTTTAAAAGCTCATGAGAAATGTTACTTCAGAAATATAATAGAATTGTAAAAACATGAAGTTCTTTTGAAAGACTACAAAAAATTTAAAGTATATCTAATTATACAAATATATGAAATTTTGGGACACCTCAGTGGTTCAGTTAGTTAAGCATCTGACTTTGTCTCAGGTCATGATCTCATGGTTTATGGGTTCGAGCCCTGTGTCAGGCTCTGTGCTGACCGCTCAGAGCCTGGAGCCTGCTTCAGATTCTGTGTCTCCCTCTCTCTCTAACCCCTCCCCTGCTCATGCTCTGTCTCTCTCTCTCTCTTTCTCTCTCTCTCTCCCCCTCTCTCAAAAATAAACAAATTTTTTTAAAGTTCAAATATATGAAATTTTGCCTATCTTTTGGCTATCAGAATGAATATAGAGTGATTCCTTTTCTTTTTTTTAAACCACAGATCCAAACTCGGTAGGTAACATGGGAAAGCAAACTTCAAAAGGTCTTGAAAAGTCACAAAAATAGACTGACTTGAGTAATTTTACTTTAAAATATTGTATTAACTTACAAAGGTTTCCAATAGACATCTTTTTTTAATGTTTTTATTAAAATTCCAGTTAATACACAGTGTACTATTAGCTGCAGGTATATGACCCAGTGATTCAGCACTTCCATACATCATCCGGTGCTCATCACAAGTGCCCTCCTGAATCACCCATCCCCCACCCACCTCCCCTCTGATAGCTATCAGTTTCTTCTCTATAGTTAAGAATCTGTTTCTTGGTTTGCCTCTCTCCTTTTTTCCCTATGCTCATTTGTTTTGTTTCTTAAATTCCACATATGTGTGAAATCCTATGGTATTTGTCTTTTTCTGCCGGACAGAAAAAGTCACAAAAATCGGTGGAGTTGAATAGTCTTATTTTAAAATATTACATTAACTTTGAAAGGTTTCCAAGAGGCACATCTTATTTTTCTTTTAGCTTTTTTTAAGTTTATTTATTTCTGGAAAGAGAGAGCAGGGAAGGGGCAGAGAGAGTGAATCCCAGGCAGGCTCTGCACCATTAGCACAGAGCCCAACTCAGTGCTCGAACCCGTGAACCATGAGATCATGAAATGTGAGATCATGACCTGAGCCAAAACCAAGAGTCAGACACTTAACCAACTGAGCCACCCAAGTACCCCTCAAAAGGCATCTTTTTTTTTAACTTTATTTTTTTTTTGTTAAAATTTACCTCCAAATTAGTTAGCATATAGTGCAACAATGATTTCAGGAGGAGATTCCTTAGTGCCCCTTACCCATTTAGCCCATGCCCCCTCCCACAACCTCTCCAGCAACCCTCACTTTGTTCTCCATAGTTATGAGTGTCTTCTGTTTTGTCCCCCTCCCTGTTTTTATATTATTTTTGTTTCCCTTCACTTATGTTCATCTGTTTTGCCTCTTAAAGTCCTCATATGAGTGAAGTCATATGATAGTTGTCTTTCTCTGACTGACTAATTTCACTTAGCATAATACCCTCCAGTTCCATCCATGTAGTTGCAAATGGCAAGATTTCATTCTTTTTGATTGCTGAGTAATACTCCATTATATATATATACCACATCTTCTTTATCCATTCATCCATCAATAGACATTTGGGCTCTTTCCATACTTTGGCTATTGTTGATAGTGCTGCTATAAACATGGGGGTGCATGTGTCCCTGCGAAACAGCACACCTGTATCCCTTGGATAAATGCCTAGTAGTGCAATTGCTGGGTCGTAGGTAGTTCTATTGTTGGTTTTTTGAGGAACCTCCATACTGTTTTCCAGAGTGGCTGCACCAGCTTGCATTCCCACCAACAATGCAAAAGAGATCCTCTGTCTCCGTATCCTTGCCAACATCTGTTGTTGTCAAAAGGCATCTTTTAAATGAAGTTTTAACACTTCTGTTTTAGTATGGTATATCTTTTCTTACGATGATTGTCAAAATCAATTATTGGAGCCACCAAGAGAAGTTTCTACCATTGATATGATGTTTGAATGTAATTTCAGCCTACTAAGTCAACATTCTTACCTCTTCCCTGTAGGAGGCAGATTTAGATTTACCCTAAGAAAGAGAATCTAAGGGCACTTCCTTCTTGGGAGAGGGAGGAGTCTGCACCAAGTGGTCAGTGTCCAAATAACTCTGGGTTCTGGTGATGGGTAGACAACAGGGACATTCCTCACGGAACCTCTTCAGTGTAGAAGAGCCTGTAGGCTGCTCTGCCAGGAGAATTTACTCTAAGTTATAAACAGTGCCTCTGAGAGGTGGGCTAAAGGTTCAGCTTCTTCATTTTTTGAGCTTTTTCTTTAAATGATGGTGTACCTAAACAGTGTTATGAAAATAGGAGTACATTTTAACTGTCCACATTGAATAAATTATCACACAAAACTGAGTTCATCATCTTTTCTCCAAACCCAAGACTCTTCTTACATTCTCTTCATGAATGACACCCACCTTCCCCTAGGTGATATTGTCAGAGAATTCTCCTGCTACAGCTCTTCTCCAACTTTAAGGCACATAGGAATCCCCCTGGGATCTTGTTGGAACACAGATTCTGATCGAATAGGTCTGCCCTGGGCTTAAAATTCTGCATTTCTATCAGGCTTCCAGGTGATGCCAATACGACTTGTGTATATACCACAGTTCAAATAGCAAGACTTTGGGCACATTCTCATCTCTGATTACATATCAAAAACACTTTTGTCTTTTATTTTATTTTTTTTTAATTTAAAGTGTTTTTTTTTAGAGAGTACAAGCAGGAGAGAGGGGCTGTCAGGGGGTGAGGGAACAGGGAGAGAGAGAGAAAGAGAGACAGAATCTTAAGCAGGCAGAGAGAGAGAATCTGAAGCAGGCTCCACACTCAGCACGGAGCCTGATGCAGGGGTCAGTCCCACAACCCTGGGATCTTGACCCGAGCCGAAATCAAGAGTCGGCCGCTCAACCAACTGAACCATCCAGGCACCCCAAAACCCTCTTGTCTTTTAAATTACTGTCTGCCCTCTCTCTGGGCATGGTAATGATGAGGCCTAGAATCTAAATAATTTTTTTTTTAATTCCCAAGGAATTTTTATCTACAACCAAGGTGAAAATAATTAAGAGGTATCTTATTGTGAAAAGTGAATAGTTACCACGTTGTACTTTTTTACTATAAGTTTATATATGCATATGGACACTAAATAGCAAATAGTTTGTTTTAGAAACATCTGTATGTACATGGATTGATTAACAACTTGGAACATACTATAGAAAAATAATATTTTAACAAAATTAACCATACAATACAATTATCGGGGTAAGGATATTGAATTAGACTTTCTCCTAGTTTCCGTGTTGTAGGGCTGACCATAAACAAAATTTTCTACATCAGTGAAATTTCTGTACCTTACTCCAGCCTCTTCATTCCTCCCACTGTGTTTACCTAGGTCCTTCATGCTGTCTTGCATTCTGGCACTGAGCCAGCCCTTTCTTACCCCAAGTATCCTGTGACCTGTCACTTGTCTCTACATTCATCCAAATGTGAACTTCGGTTCTCTAGGTGAGGTTGATTGCACATGTTTTTGAAGGAAAGTAATTTGATATCGTAGGTTCATTTTCAGTCGTGACAGATTTATTCTTCCTGGGTTTTTTTTCCTACCAGTCTTTGTTTCTCAAGAACACTGTGTTATCCCATGTGGTATAAAGGCTGGTTCTCACTCTTTGAATGATTATTGTACATTTAAAGTATACTGTCAGTGGGGCACCTGAGTGGCTCAGTTGGTTGAGTGTCTGACTCTTGATTTCGGCTCAGGGCATGATCTCACAGTTTGTGAGTTCAAGCCCCACATCCAGCTCTGTGCTGACAGCGTGGAGCCTGCTTGGGACCCTCTCTCTCCCTCTCTGTCTGACCCTCCCCTGCTCACGCTCTCTCTCTCTCAAAAAATAAACTTTAAAAATAAATAAAATATGCTGTAGAGCCTAGACTATAAAGCTACACGTTGTATAAAAAAGAGCATATCTTACCTAAAGAATGAAAATCTTCATTTTCTAGCTCAGTCATCAACCTGTCTGTCACCTGGACAAAGGAGCATACCATTTAGTAGCTCGGTTGGTTCACTCATAGAAATAGTACAATGGAATTGTCTGTGTGAAGGTAGATGGAATGGGGGTACCGAGGTGCCTAAGAAATGGAATACCTTGGGAATACCTCAAGTAGGAAACATGATGGGCCAAGACTTTGGGAACACTAAGGGAAAGAAGAAGGTAGAGTGACAATTTAGTGTTAAAATGAGCACATGTCACTCCTATCTGGATATGCTCTTTCCCATGCTAAAATCCTGAGAAATTCTGTGTGGTTCTGGTAGAAGGGAAATGTCTTTCTCAAAAATATTTATTATTCCAAATAAATCAATAATACTTTCAATAGCATAACAAAGCAAATTCTGAATTCTCAGCCAGTGTGGATGGGGAGTTATTTTGGACCGAGAGGTCATTTCTTCCTAAAGTCTGCTCCCAGGAACAGTTCCCATAAGCAGATCCTGCTTTTTATGTCTTCTTTCCAACACTCCTTTTAAATTAATTATCAGTTAGTTTTTAAACATTTTTGCACTTTTGCTTTCTTTCATGTTCCTCAAACTGCTGAGGTCAGGGATGAGATACACCGGGCTTCTGTGATTCAAAATCACTGGGGAGCGGGGCTCCTGGGTGGCTCAGCCGATTAAGCGTCCAACTTCAGCTCAGGTCATGATCTCATGGTTCATGAGTTTGAGCCCCGTGTCAGGCCCTGTGCTGTCAGCTCAGAGCCTACAGCCTGCTTCGGATTCTGTGTCTCCCTCTCTCTCTGCCCCTGTCCCACTCATTGTCTGTCTGTCTGTCTGTCTGTCTCTGTCTCTCTCTCCCCCTCTCTGTCTCAAAAATAAATAAATATTAAATTTTTTTAAAACTCACTGGGGAGGACCAAAGCAGTGTCGTTGACAGAGCTTTCCCTTTCTAGTTACAGTCCTTCATACTTGAAGAATAATCTGTGAGCTCTTTGGCAGTGATGCCTGGAATCTGCAGGTAAACTATGTTGCAGCAACCTCAGCATCTGAAAGTATAACCCCCAAACATCTGAGTTTGGACAAGCTGTACAAAGTTAAGATAGTCTTAAATGGGGCAGGGAGGGAAGAAGTACCTCAGAGTTGAGGAAGCTCAAATCAATTCTAGCCTAATGTATTCACCCAGAGCACATGCCCCATCTTTTTAAAAAGAACTCTTTTCAGCCATGGTCTCTATGCACTTGGGATTGAACTTCAACTAGTTCATTTTCAAGCATGCTTCTAACTTGGCACAGCTGTGGGAAAAATCCCATAACTGAGCCATCTGGGTTGGATAAAAGAGGGAGTTTTTCTATTGATTTCTCACATTTTGTTCCTTTTTGTTTTTAATGGGGGAAAATCATTATGAAATAACCAAATTATTGCATAATGTTAATGAAAGGGGAGAAATCTTTTCAACTCTACACTGTTTCTAAAGAATTCTATATTGGAAGGTCTCTGTTGTCTCTGAAATGTGGTATAGAATGAATGTTTTGGGTGAATTGACTTGAGTGAATAATAATGGTCAGAAAATAAAGTTCTCTTTGGGTGGTCTGAAATTCAGCAGTGTTTATTTCTTTTCAGACTCAGCAAAGATTTTTTTTTCCCCCCCAGGGAAGCATATTTTAGCATTTGATGATCTGGATTTACTTAGTGTGGTTATAATTGAAATCATTAGGCATATATAATTTTTCATTTTTTCATAAAGACCAGCATTAATTGCTTTATGACTCAAAGAATCTGAAGTTAAGAAATGTTGGAAAATTGTTTAATCTCTGATAACTTTGAGAACAACTTTGACAAAATAGACTATTTTAGATGTTAGAAACTGCTATTTGCAGTCCAGAGTTACTTGTTTGAGTCTTGCATCAATTCAGACCTTAGAATTAAGAAACTTTTAAGTAAAAGTCTTCCTCTGTACTTGCTTCACCATGGGTACTGGGAACATGATGAGGAACAGGATGGTTTCTGTCCCTGTTGGTTGTTACAGTCAGAAGACAGGGGCAGATGTTATACAAACCGTTGCTCAGATATGCTACAAAGAAAAAGTATGGTGCACAAAGATTGTATATGACCTTTAGAGGGGGTGGAGTTAGGGAAGGCTCTCCTTTAGAACTGAAGAAATTTCATTCACACAAAGCCAATATATAGTATATAATATAACATGAAATAGTAGTAGTTATATGGTAGATCAAACATTATGCTGGTAATCAACTATTCCTTATCTTCTTTTACTAATCCCTCCCATGAAAGCTTCTTGGCAGCAGGAACACCTTGACATCAGAGTTTATGCCTATTTCATGTCAGAGGGCTTTGTTTATAAAAGGCCCTGAGTAATATTTCTCATTAATATATCACATAATTTTTCTTTCTATCATGCTAGTGTAATTTAGTAGTTGTATCATTTAACATACATTACTGTTAACATCGTTGTTGTTATAATATCACACGGGTCCTAGCATACAAAGAATAATTTATACAAAGATACAATTTAAGAAAAATATTTTGGGGGCACCTAGGTGGCTCAGTCGGTCGGGTGTCCAACTTTGGCTCAGGACATGATCTCGTGGTTTGTGAGTTCGGGCCCCAGCTCAGGCTCTGTGTTGACAGTTTAGAGCCTGGAGTCTGCTTCTGGATTCTGTGCCTCCCTCTCTCTCTTTGCCTCTCCCCCATTTGTGCCCTCTCTCTCTCAAAAATAAACATTAAAAAAATTTTTTAAGAAAAATATTTTTTAATTAATATGCCATTTACTGCTATTGCCTTGACTCATAAATCTACAGCAAGATCCCTTCCCCCAGAACATGATGTCCCACTATATATTTGGAGCCTGTCCATCACTCTCAGTTTCTGTGATGGAAATGATGAGGATTGTTTTACAGTTGCTGTTGACTTTTTGTTTGCTTTATTTGGGCATTTAAATCAATTTCATTGTCTAAGAATGTAAATCATAAAAACTGGTTTCCTTTAAAAATGTTAAAAGATTATGAAATGAGGCCTACTTTTCTTTTGGCATCAAGGGTAGTTATTAAATGGAGCATGGTCTTTTGATAGTAAATTTAGCCTATGGGTATATTCATTTTACAGTGTTCACTCAGGCTTAAAATATCCTCTAATGCCTTTGAGAGAGTAAAGCGAAGAACGCCATCACGTGACTGTCTGGGTTTCTGAAATGCTAAAGCTTTGTATAAGCCTTATGGATTTTGAGTAATAATAAAGCAAGTGCTGGCTTGTTAAAAAAGATAATCTGATCCATCCACTATATAAACCAGAATGTAATTTTAGATACTATGGTTTTACATCACAGATGATTCCGTAATCTCCAAAAGAACTTGCCTAATTATAAGAGTATATTTTCTTGGAATATAAATTCATTTTGATACTTAAATGATTTTAAGATTCTATTTGAGGAATCTTTTACTTATAAATATTGTATTTTCAATTAAAATATTCACATTTCTCTAGTCATGAAAAATATAGTGCATAAAGGGTTCCAAGATTTAAATATGACTGCCATTTCATTGTGACCGCTCTCAAAAGAAGTTGATTACCAAATAGTTAGGAAAAATGGAAGTTACAGTCTTGCGTATAGTTAGCCCAGTTTACTAATTCTCATACTAAATATTTTTGAGCATCTTTTTTGTTCCAGGTACCATAGTAGGCATCAGGTATATTCTCGAGAAACAAAACAAAGTTTGCAAAAACAGACCATCGAACAACCTTTCTCATGTAGTATTCCCACTGACGTTTATGTGCTTCATTCTTTGGATATCTTGGC
Organism: Panthera pardus; assembly: GCF_024362965.1. Classification (NCBI taxonomy): domain Eukaryota; kingdom Metazoa; phylum Chordata; class Mammalia; order Carnivora; family Felidae; genus Panthera; species Panthera pardus. Next base: position 24,739,405 of record NW_026526788.1, read on the forward strand.
CTCCCACTCAGAATATATCCACTTCAATCTTTGCACAGATCTCTAACAAGCTTCTGTGTCTGACTTACTGGTCTACTGGAAGTAGAAAGGGATTGCCGCTGAAGCCATCCGTACTGACAGTGCAGGTGATAATGACCAAATTCACACAGACAGAGCCACATTTGGCAAGGGATCACAAAAATAATTTCAAGTAGTATTTCTCTGGCCCTGCTCCAATCTGCTGCATGAGAACATCAAACCTTCCTATCCTCCAGATCCTTCTGAGAGTCCCCTGAAGGTGTCTCAACCAGAATTTCTTAGCATGGCAGTCCTCTTCTCTGTTTTCAGGGCACTGTGGAGGTATCACCCATCACCACCACAGGGCATTAACCATGTCGCGCATGGCAGCCGACGGCGCTGTGACTGATGCAAACCTCATGCTACTCTGGCCCTGCTTTCTCAGTCTCCACAGAAATTAGAGTTCAGCCTTTCATGTTAGGGTGGTCTCAGCTGCTATAATTGTAATGTGTAACAAAAATGCAACAGCTGAAGGAATATAGAAGTTTATTTCTCTCTCACATAACAGTCCACCTTAGGTGTTCATTTTGGCAACAAATCTTGTGCTGTCGTTCAAGAACTGGGGGGAGGGGGGCTCTGCCTGTCTTCAACACACAGCCTCCAAGGTTGCTCTGCTCTCTGCCCTTCCAGCCCACAGGAAAGGGGAAGAACCTAGGGGGGAGATACCCCCACTTCTCAAAAGCCTCGGCTCACATTCGGTTGGAAAGAATTGGCCCCACCTCTCTGCAAAGGGCCGCTTCCAGTCACATTTCTGCTTGACAGCAAGCTGTCACCTTCGTCTCCCTCTTGTTGCACTGTCCTAGACCTAGACCGCTGGCGGCCTCCTAGATCTAACCTCCAGAGCAGCTGAGGGCATCCTCCGTCACGTGATCTGCAGCATCTCTACCCTAGGCTGCTCCCTTTCCCATCCAGATCAACAGCTTGTCTAAACCTTTACCATTGTCCCCAGATCCACCCTCCTTGCCACTCACACCAGCCTGAAAGGTTGGTGACCTGCCCCCTAGATACGGGGCCCTGGCTGTGGTCCTCTCCCCGACAAGCCACTCTTTCCTTCCATCCCAGTGGAGGACACATCTCTACCTCTGTCTCAAGCTCACTCTCCTTCCCAGTGTAATTCTTTTCTATCTCCTGTGGGATCTTGTTCCACTAAATATTCCTGCTTTCTCTGAAGAGAATCTTATCTTGCTGGTAAAGTTTTCAATCATTGAGAGTGTAAACATGCTTTCTTTTGCTTCATGCTGTGTGGTTTTTTTTTTTTTATTGCCCCTCTTTTTCCTTTTTAAACCAGATCTCTTAAAAGACTAGTTTATGTTACCTGCCCTGTCTGCACCTCCTGTCTAGTGTCCAGCCTTTTGCAATCCTTACAGAAAAGGAGCACCCTGAGCTGTGTGCAGCCCACGTTCATTCAACAACTCGTCAACATGTACTCCTGAGCTCGATCTGTGCCAGGCACAGGGAATTCAGCAGTGAACAAAATAAAGGTCTTTGTCCTCCTGGAGTTTACATTCTAGTAGGGAAAGGCAGAAAGTAAACATCTATCTGTTAGGTGTGTCAGTGATCTGTGGAATGTTCTAAAGACAAAACGGAGTCAGGATATAAGGGGGCTAAGAGGACATGGATATTTTAAAAGACCTCACAGGTAAATATTTGAGCAGAGATCTGAAGCAAGTGAGAAAGCAATCCATGTGGATAACTGGAAGGAGAGCATTTCAGGCCAAACAAAACAAAACAAAAAAACAACAAAACATGTAATAAGGCCCTGAGCATATCTGCACATACAAGGAGCATATCTGCACATACAAGGGACAGTAAAAGGGCCAATATGACTGGAGCAGAACAGGGCAGGAAGGAATAGCAGATGAGGCCGGAGATGTAGCTGGTGCCAGATCCACAGGGTTTTCTAGACTAGGGTGAGAATTCTGATGGGAGCCGTAAGAGGGGCCTGAGCAAAGGAATGACATGATTTTGGTTTTGTTTTTGTTTTGTTTTTAGTTTACTTATTTATTTTGAGAGAGGGAACACGGGGAGGGGTGGAGAGAGAGAAAGAGAAGCCCAAGTAGGTTCTGCACTGTCAGCACAGAGCCTGACCCAGGGCTGGAACTCATGAACCATGAGATCATGACCTGAGCTGAAATCAAGAGCCAGATGCTTAACCAACTGAGCCACCCAGGCGCCCCTTCTTTCTGTTTTAAGGAGAGACTCTGCTGTATGCAGAATAGACCCCAAAAAGGCAGAGTGATCAGTTAGGTTGCTATCAGAATAATGCAGACAGGAGATGATGGTCATCTGGGTGGGGAGGTATCTGTGGAAGCAGAGAGAAATCTATTCTGGGTGGATCAAAGAGATGACAGGCTAAGCAGTGCTGGCACCTTCCATTCGCCCCGCCAGTGGACTTTCCTCTCCACATTCCACGTTTCTACACCTTGCTTATGGCCCAGGAGGCTGATCCATACAGACTGTATCATATCTGGCTTCCGTTTAGTTTGGCCCCTGAAAGGCTTCTGCAGAAGATCAGAAGGCAGGATGAGCATGAGGTCAGAGTACTGTTCTCCCAGCATCCTCCCTTCCTCCCTGCCACCAGGGGTTGGCTGTGACTGTCTACCTGAGGCTACCACTCTCCCCTACAGTTGCCCTCTCTGGATTCCAGGAAGCTTTCCCCTGCCCTCCCTCCTTCACATCCAGGGGTGATTCCAGTTCCTACTGTTGCTAACTCCAGGGTGCTTCAGTATCCTTTCATTGGGTTTCCTGAACCTTGCCCACAACTTTATAAATAGTCCCTTTAGTAAGATTTCCTCAGATTCTTACACTCTTGACTCATACTGGAAGCTAGGGCATCTAATGTAGTAAAAACAGCAGAACTTTTTTTTTTTAAGTTTATTTGTCCATTTTGAGTGAGAGACAGAGAGAGAGAGAGAGAGAGAGAGAGGGAGAGAGAATGAGTGGGGGAGGGGCAGAGAGAGAGGGAGAGAGCAAATCCCAAGCAGGCTCCAAGCCATCAGCACAGAGACCAACTCAGGGCTCAATCTCACGACCCGTGACATCATGACCTGAGCCAAAGCGAGGCAGAGCTTAACTGACTTAACCAACTGAGCCACCCAGGCACCCCAGAACATTGTTTTTAATCACAGTTTTTTACTTGTTTGTTTTTCTTTTCCCTAGTAAAATGCTAAATCTGTGAGGACAGGAACTATCATACTCATGTTTCTATTCTCATAACATAAAGTAGGGTTTACTACAGTTGTATCAGTGTTATAGGTAATGATGCCACCTGAGTCCTTAAGAATTGTCTAAACTATGTTTGATATGAAAGATTTATCAAAAGTATGGTGTGTGTATATCCATCTTAGTGCTTATAGGTATAATCTTCACCTTGTTGGATAATTCAGTTCTCTGGGACCAAAGAGACTTTTAAGAAAAAGTTGGGTATACAGCTTTCTTATTACTCATCCTCATGGAGATATTTAGACAATGGTTTGCTGATTTTACCAATTGTTTCTGAACTAGAAAGATACTGTACTATTTGTTCCCACTTTTCCCAAGAACATAAATTTTTACCAAATAAAGATGATGCCAATAACTTTTTTTCCCCAGGAACTTAAAAGATGTGTGACTTATTAACTTAACAGTTAAGTTACTAACTTACATTTGCATAACATTTTAATAGTGACTATATTTGGTTATATACATTCATAAGATTACCAGTGTGAGGGGCTTCTCGGGGGCTCAGTCAGTTAAACATCTGACTCTTGATTTTGGCTCAGGTCATGATCTCATGGTTCATGCATTCGAGCCCCGTGTCAGGCTCTGCGCTGGCAGTGCGGAGCCTGCTTGGCATTCTCTCTCTCGCCTTCTCTTCCTGCCCCACCCCTGTGTTCTCTCTATCTCTCTCTCTCTCTCACACACACAAAATAAATAAACTAAAAAAAAAAAGATTATCAGTGTGATCGTTTTCCTGCCAATTTTTGGTTTTAGTTTTGCATTTTGTTATTGATGTTTTCTGTTGATCTAAAGAATATTTTATCTTTATTCTTCACATGCTTAATTATACTTTTATAGTTTTGTGACTTGTTTTTTTTTTTTTGTTTTTTTTTTTTTTTTTTGACCTTGACTTCTTCCTTGCTATTTCCTTGGAGCAAAACCTTAAACAGTAAGCTTCATGGCCTTGAGGTGTAATTTTAATAAAAGCTGTGCTGAGTAATCATTTGGTATAAAGTCCCAACCAAATCCATTAATAGAAAAATAAGCAATGTCTTTTCAAGGTTAACTTTCTTTCTGGTTGCTCGCACGAATAATACACACTTATTACATTCATTTAATTATTGCCTGCTATTATAATTTAAGATCCATATTTCTGGTAAGGACAACCAAAAAATAACCTTAAGTTTAAGAGCAGATTATCAAAGAATTTGTTCATTAATGACAAATTAATATACCATGGGGTTTTGCTTATATAAAATTGTTGTTAATCCAGGAAAATGTCCAGGAATACCCTCTTGACTGGATACTTTGTTGTGTTTTAACTAAAAAGACATGGCTAGGGACTCCTGGGTGGCTCAGTCAGTTGAGTCTCCAACTCCTGATTTCAGCTCAGGTCATGATTCCAGAGTCGTGAAATCAAGTCCCCTATCAGGCTCTGTGCTGAGCATGAAGCCTGTTTAAGATTCTCTCTCTCTCCCTCTGCCCCTTTCCCCTGCTCACACTCTCTCTAAAAGAAAAAAAAAAAATCTATTTTTAAAAGGCATGACCTTTTTCTCCTTTTTTTATTTTTGACATTACTAAATATAAAGTGGGGTTTTTAAAGAGATAAACATTACATTCTTTAAAGCACTTTTATTTTGTGGATTTAAAATTAATTTAATAACTTCCTTTGGAAACTGAGTAAGCACTTGACTGAAGCGAGTGTGCGCTTGAAATCTGGGACGTTTAGCGGTTCTCATTCATTAGAGAACTAGTCATTTGGAGGTATCACCAGTCACTCTCCGTGCAGTCCCCTTTTCCTCTCTCTTCTCCTCTATTAACCAGTAAATTATGACTACTTGGGGAGTTGTTATCCATTTGGAAACTCACAACGGTAACAGCGGCGGGAAATAGTGAAATTACGAAAAGTAACAAGCACCGACTTAAATAATTTTACCTTGCTGAAAGTTTCCTAAGCTTTCAGAGTCAATTTAAGCCTCCTCTTTCTTGGGCAAGAAGGGAACAGTTTACCCTGAAATCCCCGTGGTGAGTACAAGGAGGGGGACGGGGGACCGAAAAGATCTGGTCCGAAGGCCGCCGCGCCCTGAGAAGCCGCCCCCTTGATAGACTTGTTCCTACTCCTGCCATTTCTTAGCTCACCCGCCTGATGCGGCTTGATTATTTAGGCCCCTCAGGAAAGTAAGAGGAGTTTACCGTATTGTCTCAAACTCTGGCCCATGCAGCGCTCGAGTCTCCTCCAGAGTCGCACCGTGGGTGGACCGGTGGGGCCCCTCGGGAGCCATTTCTTTTGTAATTGGCTCGGTTTTTTTCAGTAAAGAGTTGTATAGTTTTAAAAAATTAAAACTCCTTAGATTCCTTCTAGCTGTATAAAACCTCATTCTTCTGTTTGCAACCTTTTCTTTCTTTTCTTTTTGGGGAGAGGCATATAGTCAGTCAATCAGCGTACAAGCTAACCCTCTGAATACAGTTGAGAGGTCAAAGTGCTGAGTTAGTGTTTGGCTCTGGAGGGGCAGGTGAATCAGAGCTTGTCAGAGTATCACTTAACTTAAAAAAGGGAGGGGGAGGAGAAAGTATACATAGGATGAAAATCCCCATATTTGGACAAAAGCTTGGAATTGGTGGCAGTGAAAGATTTTAGAGAACCCATGAAAAGTGAACAACTAAAGAGTACATTTGGGCTGTTTTGTTTTGTTTTTTAATTTGAGATGATAATTGTAAATCCATTGCTTTGTTTTTCAGATATAGATAAGATGCCCTATTATTTGCTTTGGGCAATTTTTTTAAGCTTTCAGGAGTCTATACATTAGAGTAAATTGGTATGATTTCTATTTCATAATACACTGCTTCAAAAGTTATTCGTGGCTATTTTTAATTGATTTGTCCATGTAAATAGAAAACCATAAAAGCCACTTGAATTGTAATTCATTTCTATTGTCTATGGAATACCCAAACAAGCTTCTATATTAAAACCAAATAGTAGGTCAATTTTCTAGCTATTTATAGAGACCTAAATTTTTTTGTCCTCTCATTTAGAAGAGAACAAGGGAAGCAGTGGTTATTCTTGGATTTCACATTTAGCCAATCCTCACAAATTCTTTCTCTACATAGTATAATTGATTAATAGCACCAAATCCAGGGTCAGAGAGCCTGGATTCAAATTCCGGCTAAATGACCTTGAGCAAGTCATTTCACCTCTCTCTGTCACTGTTTCCTTATCTATAGTGGAAATAATTATGCTTCCTACCTTGTAATATTGCTGTGGAGAGTAAATTACTTAATATATGTGATATAGTTAGTGTAGTCCCAAGGCCATAGTTGGCATGGTTTTACATATTAGCTATTATTATAATATTGAGCAGGAGAGCAGAGATTTTAATCCTTAATGAAAATCCAACCTACTTGAGCGATAAGAGAGTTTGTGTACTCAAGTAGGTAGAAAAGTATAGTCGGGGAAATGAATTCAAGAAAATTAATCTGGTAGCATTCAATGAAAAGGATTGGTACAAAGAGACACTGGAGTCTCAGGGACCAGTTAGGATGCTCTATTCCAGGAAAGAGGTAAAAACGTCTTGAACTACTATCTCAGTCCATCCAGATTTCTGTAACAAAAATACCATAGACTAGGTGGTTTATAAACAACAGAAATATATTTCTCACTGTTCTGGAGGTTAGGAAGTCCACGATCAAGGCAGGTGTGATTTCTGGTGAGACCCACTTCTTGGTTCATAGGTGGCCATTTTCTCACTGTGTTCCCACATGGTGGAAGGCATAAGAGATCTCTTTGGAGGCCCTATTAGAAGAACAGTAACTCCATTTATGAGAGCTCCACCAACACGACCTCATCAGCTCCTGAAGGCGCCACCTCCTAATACACATTTGGGGTTAGGATTTCAACATATGGATTTGAGGGGGAGGAGGACACAAACGTTCAGCCTATTGCAGCTGCCATTGTGGTGTTGGTAGAAGATGGAAAATGATATGAGAAGTTACAGGCTTACATATGGGGGAAAAGAATACACTAACTTGGGGTGCCTGGGTGGCTCAGTTGATTAAGCATCCAACTCTTGATTTTGGCTCAGGTCAAAATCTCACGGTTCGTGGGTTTGAGCCCTGCGTCGGGCTCTGCACTCCCTCTCTCTCTCTGCCCTTCCCCTGCTCACAGTCTGTTTCTCACTCTCTTAAAATAAATAAATAAACCTTTAAAAAATAAATGGTTAAGCATTAAAAAAGAGAGAGAGAATACAGTACCTGATTTTCAAACTGGGTGACTAACATTATGGATGTAATAAACCCAGGATCGTTCTTTGGTTTCTGAACAGTTTCTATATATTGAGAATTAAGGAATGTAAAATTTAAAAGACAAGTCAAGATTAAGTGTGGTCATATCTTATTATGCTGTTATTTATATAACAAGTAAATGGCTAATCGTCATCCATAAAGAAGCACGTTGATAAGAGTAAGATCTTTCAAAGAACTTTCCTCCAGTTAAGAAAAATCTGTCCTATTGTGCTGATTCTTTCATTCAGATTCCTACATTTGTTATTCTTTGATTCTTGTCTTGTATCCCAAGATTGTTGATGTTGTGGTACGAGGAATTCAGACATAAACCTATTGAGAATTAAACCATCAACTTCGTGCTTGGTCCAACTATAGATGTGGAAACATATATGTAATTATTAAGAGTTGCAAATAATTTTCATCTGTTATTTCATAAGTATTTTTATTATTTCCAGGTCCGATGGATGATGTACTGGATTGTTTTTGCTCTCTATACTGTGATTGAAACAATAACAGATCAAACAGTTGCTTGGTAAGTTCTAGCACTGAGAAAGGGCCAGTCTATAGACACCTCATCAGGTGTCCTGAGTTCTTATTCTGCCCTTGGCTGGTAACCCGGTGAATTTGATCAAGTTACTTACTTATCCAGTGTTTCACTTTCTTTATCTGGTTTCCCCATAAGAACATTACTTTCCTTACAGTCCCCCCTCCAATTAAAGCAGCTCATGTTTCCCAGTGGGTTGCTCCCTGCCCTCCTCCCACACAGGTCCCAATATCTTGGAATACAAAAACTTAGTTGTCATCACCCTTTTTCCACAGGATGACTTGAGGCTATTTTTATCACTTCCTAAATGACTCCCTCTTTGAAGCCCACAGCATCTGGTTCTAGAACTCCCTCCCCATCCTTAAAACTCTCAACTACAAACATTCAAACTGGATGACATCAGCATCCACGTGGACGCCCACTCACCACCAGCTCCTTGGCTGCTCTGTTCCAAATAGCTGAGACAAAATTAAAGCATGTTTGTACCCTCAAGGATTTAACATTTTACCAAGAAGCGATACCAAAGGGAACAATTTGAATCTCCTGTGCCATATTTCACTGGTGCGTTTCCATCTAAACCTTACCATCACTGGAGAAGTCCTCCTTTCAAAATCTTTAAACTTCATACCTTGCCAGTATCCTAAACTGCCCTCGCTGTACAAACCGTCAGCCTAAATTAGCCCTTCTTTGTTTCCTTTCCTGGGCTACAAATGCAGCACCCCCAGAACATCATTCAGCTGCTCTCACGTAGGTACCAGTTTGACCCTCCCCATTCCCTTTACTTGCTGCTTCCCTGCCCTCCTGTATCTGTTTCAGACACTTGCTGTTCTCTCCTTTAAACTGTCTTTCTGGCTTTGCTATTCTCATCGTATTCTCACAGCACATTAGGTCATATTGGATTGCTAGGAAAAAAATAAAGAAGTCACCAGACTTTAACATTCTTAACAACTTGCCCTTATTTATGAACCTTTCTGTGTCTGCAGCCATCTTTCTCTTCTGACTTGAAATGTGAGTTATTCTTCCTCTGTCCCATAGCTCATTCATTTACCTGTTAAATGTTTGGTGGAGAGTTTTGGGGGAGGGTTTTTTGTGTGGTTTTAAATGGCGGAACACAGATTTCAAACCATGCTAGGTCTCTTAAGTTTCCAAGTTCTCTTTTTCAAGACTTCTCATATTTTCCTGATTGCAAATGTCACCTATATATATTATTAAGAAGCGAGTGGTGTACAAAAAGTTTACTGTGAATAGCGAAAGCCCAGAAACTCCTCTGTAACTGCCCCATGGTAAAGACCCTCTGTTGACTACACAACAGCTTTTTCTTACTGCCCTGGACCCCTCTGCCTCATCAGAAGAGCCCAGATTTGTTCAGTTAAACCATGTATCTTAATAATCTGTGTCCCATGGGATGCTAGCCCTCTGTGGTATATTGTTCACTTTTGCTGTGGCAGCAAACAACCCTAAAGGCATGATGGGTTAGAAAAACAAACATTTATTTCTTGCTCAACTTATGTAAGGGCAAAAGGTTGGCTGCAGCTTTGCGGGGCTCAGTTCAGTTTTAAGTGTCTTCTCGTTTCAGGCCCAAGGCTGAAGGAGCAGCTGTTTCATGGCAGAAAGCAAAAGTTTAAAGCAAGAGGTTGGGGGTGTTGGGGTGAGGAAGTCAAAGGGCATTTAAAGCTTCTGCGTGCATGTGATATGTCACACTCACATTATGTTGGCCAGAGTAAGTCACATGGCTAACCCCGCAGTCATTCCTCGAGGAAGTGCACTCAGCCCGTAGGGAAAACAGTGCAAAGTCACATGGAAAGGGGCATGGGTAGCTGACACTAATTCCCAGTCTACCACAATGGTAATTCCATTCCCCTTACAAGTGAATGATTGTCTGCCAAGTGCCGTTTTCCGGCCAAATGAGACTGGAAGGGGAGTTCTGGGGGGAGTGTTGAGAAAGAGAAGGACATGTGTTCATGGGGTAACTTTGTGCCCTTGGAGTATTACAAAGCTTCCTCCTGGCGCTTGGAGAGATGTCCGGTACTGACGCCCCCGTTGGGCTCTGCAGAATGGTGGCTGGTATACCTTACTGCCATGGTCAAATGCTGTTAATGTTCTCTCTGGACTGCTACAGTCAGCGGGCAGCTTGCCTATGGTTGCTTATACAGTTGTAGTAGAAGTTTCGGAATCTCAGCAGGGATCAGGTCACTCTTTGGTTAACTGATTTATAGTTAATGAAATTAATTCGTCAATTCAAACATAGTTATTTCCTTAATCACTCACTTTTACATGTGAAAACTTAATACAATGACTGAACTTTCTTAAAAGAAAGGGTGTGTGTGTGTGTGTGTGTGTGTGAGAGAGAGAGAGAGAGAGAGAGAGAGATTGATTTCCTCATTGTAGTTTATTTTCACCAGTGGTTTTTTTGAATTTTTTCTTGTTAGGTTCCCCCTGTACTATGAGCTTAAGATTGCTTTTGTCATATGGCTGCTCTCTCCCTATACCAAAGGAGCAAGTTTAATATATAGAAAATTCCTTCATCCACTTCTTTCTTCAAAGGAAAGGGTAAGATCTATAAATCCATAAATCATTTGTTAGAAATGGACATCATCACATGTTTTGTGCTATTAAACAAGTAAAACTATTATATCTTCGGGGAAAAGTCCTTGTTTTTGGCTTGTTGACACTATTGTTAAATAAAATTTATACCCATGAGTTTGTTTGTTTTTCCCCCAGGAGATTGATGACTATATTGTACAAGCAAAGGAGCGGGGCTATGAGACCGTGGTAAACTTCGGGCGGCAAGGTTTAGCTTTCGCAGCCACTGCTGCTGTCACTGCAGCGGTGAAGGTAATTATTTATGTTTTTTATTCAATGTCACATTAAGTCAATGGACAAAGTAGGGTGGCTTTTTATTCTAGATCATTATAAACTTTTGGCAGAATTTTGCTTTGCTTATTTTTGTAATGTAAATGTAAACGATAATTTAAAAAACATTTTAATGCATGTGTTTTATAACTGCTCAATATTCTGAAAGTCTTAACTGATCACAAAATGAGAGCTAGTTAATATATAAAACCATACCTGAAGATGTCATTTTGTCATAATTTTCCTACTTTATAGCCTTAAAATAAGGTTGAGTAAATCACCTATAGTAAAGATGACCATTCTTTCTTTCCCTGTCTCTGGTCTCTCTCTCTCTCTCTTTCTCTCTCTCTCTCTCTCTCTCTCTCTTTCTTTCTCTCTCTCTCTCTCTCTCTCCCGATGGCAATATCTTGGTAGGATTTCTGGCTTACTCCTGCACCCCTACTTCAACCAATTTGAGGTAACTGATTATTCAAAATAAGGCATGAAAAAATTCTGTTCTTAAAACTTGAGATTTTACTTAGCCAGTTACTAATGTCATGTGTTGTGTTTTTTTGCAAGTGAAGTTATCAAATGTATGCCTTCTGTGAAAACTTGCGTTATGGCTTTTGGATTTCTTTGCATGTAGTAATTGGTGTGGTTTATTTTGAATACCATAGCGTAATTGATTTTGGTGTGTAGTATATGGAAAGAAAACAGGCTTCAGATCCCGAAAATGCTGAGTGTGACTTTTTAAATAACTATTGGTGATTTACTTAACCTCTGTATTCACTGGTTGCTTCATGTATAAAAGAGGGGTAATATACCTGTCTGCCAGAGCATATGAAAAAGCACAGTGCTTGCCAAAACATAGTAGGAGTCCAATAAACATTAATATCATGTGTGTGTGTCTCTCTTTCAAGTGAAAATTTGAGTTTGTTGCTATGAAGTTAAATTGAGATTAAATAGTATTCCAGCTTCTGAGTTAGACTTTTTCAACTTGGTTATCTTGAACTAAAATAACAATGCTATGGAAATAAATATTCTAAGTGGTGATTCTGCATAATAACAATGGTGATGGGATATAAAATGTCGGTGGGGTTTCCAGAATGATCCTTAATTTTTCAGAGTGAACTTTGGCTCAAGTACAATTAATATGATCAACAAAATTAAAACCCAAAATTATATTCGGGGCACCTGGGTGGCTCAGTTGGTTGAGCATCCGACTTTGGCTCAGGTCATGATCTCACGGTTTGTGAGTTTGAGCCCCACGTCAGGCTCTGTGCTGACAGCTCAGAGCCTGGAGCCTGCTTCAGATTCTGTGTCTCCCTCTCTCTCTGCCCCTCCCCACTTGTTCTCTCTCTCTCTCTCTCTCTGCCTCTCTCTCTCTCTCTTCCCCTTTCTCCCCCCTCCCTCTCCCTCTCTCTCTGTCTCTCTCAAAAATAAACATTAAATATCTAAATTATATTCAGATTATATCCCCAGAAGTGTTACATTCAGAATTAAGTGTAAACTTATTAACTATGCAGCCCTAGACATGTAAGACAACTGTATCATTAATAATTATTAACTATCAGCACTTTAGTGAAGAATAGTTTACCTGCTACCTGACTTTTAAAGGCTTTTTCTTTTATTAGTATAGATATACTAAAAATTTTAAATTTTAATACTAAAGATTTTAAATCTTATTGGACTGTTATCCATTGTAAAAGAAGTTCATTTGCTTTTTTTTCTTGCTTAATGAGAATACATTCCTGATTTCCATATGTCCTAAAAAAGAGCATCCAAGAGACATAATATTCAACAACTAGAAATTCTACCACAAGACCACAGATGCAGTTATTGAAGAAATACTACAATAATATTTCCCAGAACTGAAGGACATGATTTCTAGATTGAAAGAACCCACGGGGCCTCTGGGTGGCTCAGACAGTTAAGCATCTGACTCTTGATCTCATTTCTGGTCTTGATCTCACCTTGGGAGTTCAAGCTATGCCCTGGACTCTGCACTGGGTATGAACCTTACTTAAAAAAAAAAAAAAAAAAAAAAAAATAGAAAGAACCCACATAGTACCCAGCACAATGAATGAATAAAAGACTGACTGTAAGCAAGGTCATTGGAATAGTCCAGAGACACCAGAGACAAGGAAAAAGTGTTTAAAGATTCCAAAGATAAAAAGTATGTCACATCCAAATGACCAAGAATCGGAAAGGCATTAAATTTCTGAATAGTGACAATGGAAGCTTGAAGACCAAAGAATAATACCATCCGTGATACCATAATTTTCACCCTCACATTCTGAAACAGTCAAGCTCTCAGTCATGTGTGAGCTTAGAATCAATCTAATTTTTTTTTTAAAGCATATGCAAAGTCACAAAATTTACCTCCTAAATTCTTTGTCAGGGTAGATATGCTCTGCCACAATTAGGGAATAATCCATGAAGAAGGAAACCCATGGGATCAGGAGATAGGGTATCTAGCACAGAAGGGAGGGGACAGTACTTCCCAGAATGTACATCTACATAGCAAGTCAAGTGCAATTGGCCGAAATTGGATGTGATGGGTGCAGGGTGCCAGGAGAGGTATCTCAGGGGAACGTATGAGGATGAGAGTATCTAATAGGTTTAACCCTATGCAGGGATGATACTTAAATTAGTCAGCACATGCTACAGCCAGTCAGAAGACACTGAACACCACGAAAAATATACTGGAGGCAATGTGAAGAGGGAGGCATAGCATGACTAATCAAAGGAGTATTTTAAAAACGGGATAATTGTTGACTCTGGAAAATAACAAAAGTTATATAAGAAAGGAAGTGTAATAATGGAGCATGACTAGGCCCAGCAGCAAGCAGCATTTATATCAGAATCATGAGAACACAGACTGTAGATTGAACAACTGTGATTTTGCTCTCTCAGGAAGGTGGAGGAAGGAGAAAAGGAAGTGGAAGAGAAAGAAAATCCTCACCTGTCAGCTAGGAAAGTAAAGGGTTTAATTTTTTTTTTTTTTTTAACATTTATTTATTATTAAGAGACAGAGAGGAACGCCTGGGTGGCTCAGTTGGTGAGCATCCGACTTCGGCTTAGGTCATGATCTCACAGCTCGTGAGTTCGAGCCCCACGTTGCACTCTGTGCTGACAGCTTGGAGCCTGGAGCCTGCTTCGGATTCTGTGTCTCCCTCTCTCTCTGCCCCTAACCCATTCGCGTTCTGTCTCTGTCTCTCTCAAAAATAAATAAACATTCAAAAAAAAAAAAAGAGGCAGAAACTGAGCATGAACATGGGAGGGGCAGAGAGGGGAGGAGACACAGAATCTGAAGAGGGCTCCAGGCCCTGAGATGTCAGCACAGATCCCGATATGGGTCTCAAACTCACAAACCCTGAGATCATGACCTGAGCCGAAGTCAGACACTCAACCGACTGAGCCACCCATGTGCCCTGGAAAGTAGAGGGTTTAAAGTGGTGCCTTCAAGAGGATACAGAGGAGAAGGGGACCAGGGACAAAACAAGAAAGCCTGTTGCTTTCCTTTGTTATAAAATGTACTTTTATTTGACTTTACAAATGAAGTATAGTTGATCCCTGAACAATAAGGGTTTCAACTGCCTGGGTCCACTTACATGCCAGTTTTTTTCAATAAATTCAATACAGTCCTCTATATGTATTTTCTCTTCCTTAAGATTTTCTCAGTAGCATTTTCTTTTCCCTAGTTCACTTTATTGTAAGAGCACTGTATATAATACATGTAACATACAAAATACATGTTAATCGGCTGGTACTAGTGAGGCTTCCATTCAAAGGAGTCAAAACTTGTAGGCAGATTTTTCACTGCCCGGTAGTTGATGCCCATAACCCCCACATTGTTCAAGGGTCAAATGGTACATGTATTATTACCCCCCCACCCTGCCACGAAGATGCTTTCTCAGTTTAACATTTTTAAAAGCATCACTCAACATGATTCTATGGCAAAAACCTAAACATTAAATTTCAACTTGAAAAAGTGCTTAGAAAATATGGACATTTTAGAACATTGTTTTGGGAAATGTAGAAGCATACAAATCCCATTTTTCCTACTCAATTCAACACTTAAATGTAGTTTCTAGTCCTGCTACTCTGTGAAACACCTTCCTACATACATATTGTGACTATTTCATGGGATATGTGTTTTACTTTCACTTATGTTTATTGCTTCCAAACCCTCTATGTGGGGGATCAGAAAAATCCCCACTAGAGCCACCTGGGTGGCACAGTCAGTTAAGGTCCAACTTTTGATTTTGGCTCAGGTAATAATCTCACACGTTGTGGGGCCCCATACTGGGCATGGAACCTGCTTAAGATTCTCTCTTCTCCCTACACATCTTTCTCCACAAGCCTGCTTGCTTACTCCCCACTATATTGTCTTATCCCCATCCCTTCCTCATTTGTTTTTATTTTATTCTTTGCTGCCATCAGTGTTTAGCATCCTGCACATTTATTCAACATCTGCTGGTTTAATGCCTACTGTATGGTCGGTGCTGGGGATGCAGCCGAGAACAAGATAGATACGGTCACTACTCTCACTGCCTGCTGTCTCGCTGAATGTCTGTTTTCATTAACTGAAAATTTTATCTCATCTTTGGTTGCTAAAAGCTTTCCCCTTGCCCTCCATTATTAAAATAAGCATTAACTCACAGAAATACTTTCCTTTAGAAAGGCTATAAAAGCAATCCTATACCTATATTTCTCTGCTTTCTTCTTTGTGATTCATGGTTTGTGTTTATCTATATATTTAGCATCATAAAACCACCTTTCCATTCAAAGGCAGGAAATAGCATACGAATCATTCATCTAAGTTACCACTGCAAATCAAATGCATGTCCCATAATTTGAATTCGTTTTGGAACTTTCCCTCCTTGTCTGTGATGTGGTGGTCCTTTTGTTATCAAGATCACTATATGTCAGGTAGCCCTCACCATTCTCAGCATGAACACTGTGAATGTTGGCTTCAGCCTGGATTTTATTCATTAGGAATAGGCATTAAATATGCCAAACATAGCATAATGTTAACACTATTTGCCTCAGTTTGTACTGTGCCTATTTTCGTGTAAGTGAAATTAGTTTCATCTCTGGAGATGTCAAAGAAAGGCCCTATGATGGAAGAAATCACTGAACCAGACACTTCATACTAAAGAGTAAATTGAAACTGAAATAGAAAATAGGTCAAGTTTAAGGAGAAACTCCAAGAAAGCCAGTAGTAAAGCTTGAGAATTAATTTATGATTTTTACAACATATAGTTTGTTAAAAATATCTTTCAGGCTAAAAATGATTGGACTCTTGGTATGACCTTTAAAGATCGGTAATACTCCCTGACTAGGATTCCCAAGTTGAACCACCTGAGCATGTTAAAGATGAAAATAGGAATCTAATCAGAACATTTATTACACCGTAAAGCAATTTTCTGAAAATGTTACTCAGTTCTGTGACCTCATTACCAGGCATCTGTTCACAAGGTCAGTGTACAAGTTTATTTTGGCTGAGCAAAGCAGAGACATATGAAGGACCTTCAAGGATTTTGCTGAGGATGTTCAGCATTCCATAGCTTTCACATGAGAAATGCAGGTGGCTTTTGTACAGATGAGCAACATTACTACCAGATAAAGGGCCGATGAAGAAAAGTACCATTATAACGTCATATTAACCATCTCTGACTTTTCTCTGGCAGCCTTTTCTTGGCAAACTATTTAGCAAATATTATTTTAAAAAATCAATTATCACAGAAATTAGACCCTTCCAGGTAAAATTGCTAAAAGCTAATAAACTTTAAATGATGATGATGATTAGGTCCAAATCCTGACATCTTGCTGTCTGCCTTAATGACTTTCTGTTTGTGAAAGGATTTGAGGATATTCACAGGCTTAGTATCATCCATTTAAAAAGAGAGCATTTGTCCAGACAATGGAAAGAAGGGTCAAACTATTTTCCCTACAATCTAGGGAAGCAGAATGTTATAACGAATATTTAATTCACCAATAGTCTGGTTATCTGCATTTTCTAGCCCTGGTTCTGCCCTAATTAGTCATGAGATTTGGGGCAGATCATCTGCACTGATCTAAGTTTTAATTTTCTTACCTATAAAACAAAGAGGTGATACCTGACTTCTGAAACCTCTTCTAGTTCCAAAACAGTAGTTGGTTCTCTCACTGGGAGAAGATTTTGCCCCCAAAGGAACATTTGGCAATGTCTGGAGACATTTGGGGTTGTCACAACTGGGGTTGTCACAACTTGTGTCTAGGGGGTAGAAGTCAGGAATGCTGCTTAATATCCTGTGATCCAGCTCCAAAACAGCAGTGCTGAGACTGAGAAAGCCTGCTCTAAAGGTACAATGAGTCAGAAAAAATGGAAAGGACATATAAATATGTATAGATAGTTTGGTGTGGGCTACAAATAATATACTTCCTTTTTTATGTTTTTGTCTGTTACAGATGTTCTTTGATAAATATATATAGATATACATATATACTCTTTAATGTTTATTTTTGAGAGAGAGGGACCACAAGTGGGGGAGGAGCAGAGAGAGGGGGAGACCCAGAATCCAAAGCACGCTCCAGGCTTTGAACTGTCAGCACAGAGCCCAACGCCAGGCTTGAACCCATGAACTGCGAGATCATGACCCCAGCTGAAGCTGGATGCTTAACTGACTGAGCCACCCAGGCGGCCCTTTATTGCTTTAATCTTAAAACCACTAAAATTTATTATTCACTTAACAGGAATGCAATCAATTCCATTCTAGGCTTAATCAGATTAATTCTCGAATGTCCTTAGAAGAAAAGGATATTTCGCTAAAAACTTGGAAGTAACCTTGTCTGCATTTTAATGTAGTATGTCAGAGATCAACAAGAAATAGAGCTTATTCATTATTGAACAGTATAGTAAAAATTATTCTGTAAAAGCTTGCTTGTAAGATTACAAAGATTGTTTTTAAATTCTTAAAAAAATAAGAGAGTAAGTTGAAGTTTTTATATAAAACCTAATAAGCTCAGTAAATTCTTATTTAACACAAAATATAATAATTTTAACAGTGTTTAACCAGGAAATGAAGTATTTAAACAAAAGCAGAATTTAAAAAAAAAAGTAAATAAATAATAAAAAAAACAAAGAATTGTTTGGGAGTAGCAAAGTTGGAATTAGTTATACATACGGGGTCCCCTTTTACCACTTCTCAGCTGAAGAATATTTCCCAGAGGATGAATGTGTTAGATCTGAACCCAGGACCCCAACCCAGTCAGCCCCTTATAAGTGTTCTCATTTTAATTAATTAATTTATTTTGAGAGTAAGAAAGAGAGAGAGAGAGTGTGCATGCGTGGGTGGGGCAGAGAGAGAGAGAGGGAGAGAGAGAATCCTTAGTAGGCTCCTCACTGTCAGCACAGAGCCCCATGCAGGACTCAAATTCAGGAACAGGGAGATCTTCACCTGAGCTAAAACCACGAGTCAGGCAACCAACGAGTCAGGCAACCAACGGACTCAGCCCCCCCAGGTGCCCCGCATTCTCATTTTAAACGGATGTTCTGGGCCCATTCAAGTTCAAACCCTGAGAACTTTGAGTCACCCAAAGGGTTTAGGAACACTGCTGCTGGTGATGATCATTTTTAATGTAAACTATTCTGCAAAAGTGTTCTTAATTATTTTGATTTTTGTGTTCTCATCGTAATCTTTCTGTTCCTTTCTCTTCAATTTTTAGGATCAATTTTAACACAAGCAGCGTACATGCAATTCTGTAGAGAATAGGACCTAAAATCTGAGATATTGACTTTCTTTGTGGATGGTAACTCCCTTCCTCCTTATTGACTAATGACTAAGACTAATGTTTCCACACATCTTTTGCTCTGCAAACTAGAACGTTTCTTCATTTTTCTTATACTTCTTGCTTAATACAGTATAAACCAAATAGAAGAAAATAAATAAAGCATTATTAATTTAAACAAAACCTCAGTACTTTTAGCATTGTTATTGACAAGCAACTATAAAACCTACTTGTTCCCTCAAAATAGAAAACAGTGTTTCTCTTAATGATGGGAGTAAGGGAGTGGATATAGGGAAGATGAGCAGAAAATAGATCAGAAATTCTTACAGTGCACACAATACAATTAAAACTTCACCATGAAACTAGAAAATGTTCATTCATTTGGAGAGTTGTAGCCAGGCATTGGAGGAAATTAAAAGAAACCAGGATCTCATCCAGTTTATAATAAATAGTATTCAAATCTAAGACAACAAACAAATAAAAACTTCACTATACCATCTATTTATGACTAATTTTTTAATATTAAAGAAATTGTTGAGAAAAAGAATAAAATCGCCCATCCCATCTGCCTAAACATCATACAGTTTCTATTTTTGCGTATTTTTGCTGCCTCATTAAACCATACTACTTGTAACTTGTAGTTATACTTGTACAACTACATACTTGTAACTATATTATGGATGTGATTTAGAATTCAGAGGTCAGGGAGAGGGATTTCCACTTAACATTTTATTATGAACATAATTTCTTTGTTAGTAGACTTTTTTGTGCTGAAGATATTAAAATTGGAGGGAATAGGCCTGCCTCTAAATGTGAATATTTTAAAATTACACTTCTTTAAAGTGATCACATTGGATATTTATAATTTATGTCATGTTTCTGAAGTTCACAATACAGCATTCTCTCTTCACACATTAGTTCTATTCTGAGCCCCTGAGAACATATATAGTGGAAAACCCAGTTTTTTGAGGTGATAATGACTTTTGAAGTGTTGGGAGTCCTCAGAAAGTGTGTACAGCCCCCTTTTGCTTTTCCCTACAGTACTTGGCCTTCCTTTAAGTCTTGAGGACATTGATAATACCTGGGCTACAGATTTGGTTACTTAAGAACTCCATTAAAATTCAGGCTGTAAATAGCTCATCCAGATACCTCAGGGTCGGTCATTGCTCACCTTTAATCTAAACTCACAGCAAACCCCTTGTGGATGGTGTAGTCGACCAGCGTGAATACCCACGACCACACCTGGAGTTCACTGCCGAACCTCTCTTATCCAGGCCAGTGCGTACATTAAAACCCACTGCTGTCTATGGAAAACTCTCTAGCAATCAAGAGCAATGAAAAAGAAGAGGCATAAAAAGAATATTTAGTTTACTTATTACATGCTCACCATCAGTACCATACCAGTATGCTAGGAGAATGCAAGAAGCCTAAAATTAATTTCTGAAATTCCTCCTCTGAAGACAGGATATACACAGCACAGCAATAGAACTAACAATAATGTGTGAGTTCACTTGTGAGGCATGCTCTAACTAATTTATTGATTATACTCGTTAAAGATACCAAAGTTTGTAGATGATACCATGTTAGATTGATTCAGTGGCAGTTTGACTTACTTGCATTCTGAGATGTTCTTTCTTGAGGGAGAGGGTTTGTATGGTTACAGCCAGTCTTGGAAAGCACCTGAGTCAGATAGAGGGTGTCCTAGATGTGCATACCAGTTACCATCTGTTTGGCAGTAGGTAGAAAGCCAAGAATTGCTGTGAGGGGGCACAGAAATACAAAGGTGGGCTAGAGAAAGTGACAATTGTGAGAAAATAAAAGGGTCTGTTTCAGATGTGCACTGGTCATTTCCTTTTAGTGTGTCTCTGATGTCTTCTTTCACGTGTCTTTAAAGGGACATCTGATAAAGTGGAAGAAAGTACAATGGATTAAACCGTGACAAGAGTATTTACTTACTTATTTATTATATTTCAAGTTTTTATTTAAATTTTAGTTAGTTAACATACAGTGTAATATTAGTTTCAAGAGTAGAATTTAGTGATTCATCACTTACATATGACACCCAGTGGTCAACACAGCAAGTGTTCTCCTCAATGCCCATCCCCCATATAGCCCATCCCCTGCCCACCTCCCTCCGGCAACCCTCAGTTTGTTCTCTGTTGTTAAGAGTGTGTTTTATGGTTTGCCTCCTTCTCTGTTTTTTTTTTTTTTCTTTCCCCTATGTTCATCATCTGTTGTGTTTCTTAAATTCCACATAAGAGGGAAATCATACAGTATTTTTCTTTCTCTGACTGACTTATTTCACTTAACATAATACACTCTAATTCCCTCCACATTGTTGTGAATGGCAAGATTTTGTTCTTTCTGATTGCTGAGTAATATTCCATTGTACATATATACCACATCTTCTTTATCTATTTGTCAGTTGATGGACATATGGCATGACAAGAATGGAAAGATATATGGGACCCAATTATTTTTATTGAGGATGCAGACCCTTTAATTTAATCATTTCTTTTCACAATGTAAAAAATATAGTAGAAATACAAAGTCCAAGTGGGGTATAGGAATAGCCTTTGGTTTTGACATAATATGAATATGATATGAAGTAGAGTAGTTGAATGAAGATCTTTTTTCAGTGTAAAATACAGTAACGTCCAAATGTTTATAGTGCCTCAGGCTTTGAAATCTGGAAATTTAGAGATGGACCATTATGGATGAGTTTCTACAGTAACATCATAACTAGAGGCCATCATAAATTCGCATGTGTGAGAAGAAATAATAGGAGTAAAAAAAACCTTTAAAAGAATATTTTTAAAGCAGCTATAAATGAGTCATCTGTATGCTATGCAAATTTTCAAAGTGGGTAAATTTAGAAATTATTTTTTCTCTTTATATTTGGGAAAGAAATGTAATTAGGTCTGTAAAGTTCAGAAGGGTCTCTTTCAAAGCCATGCAGTGATGAAAATCACTGAACTGTCTGTAGTGATGGAAATGTTCTGTATCTGCTCTATCCAATACAGTAGCCTCTAGTCACATGTGGCTAGTGAGCATTTGAAATGTGCAAGTAAGAAACTACATTTTAAGTTTATTTAATTTTAGTTAATTTAAATTAAATACCCACATGTGCCCATTGTCTATCATATTGTTAAGGCTTTAAAATGATTTGAAGTCAAATTGCATAGTAGTACATACACCTTGCCAGATAGTGAATTCATTAACTAAATATCATTTTGCATCCAAGATTCTTTGACTTTTAATTTTTTTTACTGTTCTAAGTAGAGCCATTACCACTGCTGACTTAGCTTATCTTTAAAACAGTATGTCTTTTACTTTAAAAAGTTATTCTAAATCATAAACCCCAAAGTGCCAGTTTTAGGAGAGAGCAAAATAATGGATGCTGTCTACCCTGAGGGTAAGCTCATCATACATTTTTTTACATTTAAAATAAATTACAAAACTGAAATGTTTGGGAGTGCAATGTACTGATGTCTACAACTTACTTTGAAATGCATTTTCAAAAAGAATTGATGGAGGCACCTGGGTGGCTCAGTTGGTTAAGCTTCTGACTCTTGGTTTCCACTCAGTTCACAATCTCGTGGTTTCATGAGTTCAAGCCCCACATCAGGCTCTGTGCTAGCAGCTGGGATCCTGCTTGGGATTCTCTCTCTCTCTCTCTCTCTCTCTCTCTGCCATTCCCCTACTCACTCTGTCTCTGTCTCTCTAAAAATAAATAAACTTTAAAAAAAATGGATTGAGGGGCTCCTGGGTGGCTCAGTCAGTTAAGCATCCAACTTCGGCCCTGATCATGATCTCACGGTCCATGAGTTCGAGCCCCACGTCGGGCTCTGTGCTGACAGCTCAGAGCCTGGAGCCTGTTTGGGATCCTGTGTCTCCCTCTCTCTCTGCCCTCCACCACTCACACTCTGTTTCTGTCTCTCTCAAAAGTAAACATTAAAAAAAAATTTTTAATGGATTTATGGATAATTGATAGTAGATATGTGATAAAATACAGGAAAATGTAAACAATATATGGGTGTTCACTCTGCAATTCTTTCAGCTTTTCTGAAAGTTTCATAATAAAATCAATAAAGCTTCATGATAAAGTGTTGGGAGGAATTTAAATGTAAGCATACTAAGTATTTTAAAGTGTACTTTTTTCCTCGGATCTCTCACTTCTCTGTTAAATAGAGCCAAGGAGCAATAACGGAACGTTTACGAAGTTTTAGTATGCACGATCTAACAGCTATCCAAGGGGATGAGCCTGTGGGACAAAGATCATACCAATCTCTACAAGAAGCAAAAAAGAAAAGTAAATCAGTCTCCGGTGAATCAGCAGGTGTGTTTGTTTGTTTTAATATATTTTCCTTTCAGGATTAGAATTTTGAGTCCAGGTAGGTACTAAAATAATACATGGTAACTATCTGAATTTGAGCAGAGGGAAATTTACTTTTAAGCTTATGTTGCAAATTTACGCTTAACTATAGTTCTCGTTCTCTAAATTTTCTCTAAATAAAGTTGGTGCTTGCCTTTTGTTGACTCCAGAGATAATCCAACTAAGAAAGTAACAGTAGCCTCTTGTGTTGCCATGAATTTTTAGAAACCTTGGGTGTGATTATTACCACCTCCCTGCCACCAGCACCAGTTCTGACTTGTGATCAGTGCTCTTTCTACTCAAGTCATGTGGTGACATCTGAGTGTTATAGTTAAACACTCTTTACTGTAAATGCTATGAACAAATAAGGATATTGACTCACAAGATAAAAAGTTTTAAGTGGGTGACAAAGGGTGACTCAGTTTGTAAATAGGATTACTACAATGGAAAATATGTTGAAATTCCATAGTCTAGTTCAAGAACTAACTTGTAGGTATTTCTAATATAAATTATGAGCATGGCATAGTTGATATGTTCTAAAACTTTGATAAAGCATTCTGATCTTAGAAATATACACATAAATAAAAAGATATACCTCCTTAGTTATTTTGTCACATATAAGAAAATTATAGTTCAAGGCTCAGATGAAAATTAAGATCATTATGACATTTCTTATTAATATATTATTAACTCCTTAAGGTACAAGGCTTTTTGGTGTGTGTGTGTGTGTTTAGGTAGTTTTCTTTTGAGGGAGGTTAAAAATCACCCTTTACATTGAAACCAATTTGAGAAATAAAACAACGGTCCCTTCTTACAGACAAAAAATAGTGAACTTTTTCTGAGTTCTCCGTAGAATGAATAACTTTACCAAGTTGGTGGCTGTTACCTAAAAGGTAGTAATTAAGCATTAGCCATTGATTGAGGTAGTAATATTTTTAAGAATGAGAACCAGTGAACTTTGAACCATCATCCTTAATACATTAACAGTGTAAAAGTAGTTTATAATATAGGCATTTTCTTAATATACATTTAAAATTAGATATACTGATTTTGATTATGGAGTCTGCTGTATATATTTTGCTTGATTTGGAACAGTTATCTGACAACTTTACCAGTAGTTTATTCATAATTATACTTTAGAATTGGTTAAGAGTGATATTCTAATAGTTAAATGAAAACAAGATTACAAATATGAAAATGCGTAGCTGTTTTTGTGATATTCATCTATTAAACTTAAAATAATGGGGCTAAAATATTTTAAGATAGTAAGATGCTATTTAGGTCTTCTGTTAGATTTTAAGCCATGAAATTAAAACAACAAGATTAGAGAAATATGAAGTAAATACTAGAAGTACAAGAAAGAAACTTATTCAGTTATTAAATTAAAATTTTAATATGCATTAGTTTGCACAAGTTCTAAGTTTCCTACAGAATGCTGCATACTTTGAGCCCTCTTCCCTAAGGAAAAAATTTAACAAAAACAATCTGTCTTAAAAATATTTTTTTAGGGGGCGCCTGGGTGGTTCAGTTGGTTAAGCGTCTGACTTCAGCTCAGGTCATGATCTCACGGTTTGTAGGTTCAAGCCCCGCATCAGGCTCTGTGCTGACAGCTCCAAGCCTGGAGCCTGCTTTGGATTCTGTATCTCCCTCTCTCTCTGCACCTCCCCTGCTGATGCCCTGTCTCTCTCTCTCTCTCTCCCTCTCTCTCTCTCTCTATCAAAAATAAACATTAAAAAAATAATATTTTCTGGGGCGCCTGGGTGGCTCAGTCGGTTAAGCTTCCGACTTCAGCTCAGGTCACGATCTCGCGGTCCGTGAGTTTGAGCCCCGCGTCGGGCTCTGGGCTGATGGCTCAGAGCCTGGAGTCTGCTTCTGATTCTGTGTCTCCCTCTCTCTCTGCCCCTCCCCTGTTCATGCTCTGTCTCTCTCTGTCTCAAAAATAAATAAACGTTAAAAAAAAATTTTTTTTTTAAATAATATTTTTTTAGGGGCTTCTGGGTGGCTCAGTCGATTAAGCATCTGACTTCAGTTCAGGTCATGATCTCACAGCTCGTGAGAGTTTGAGCCCCACATCGGACTCTGTGCTGACAGCTCAGAGCCTGGAGCCTGCTTCAGATTCTGTCTCTGTCTCTCTCTGCCCCTCCCTGCTCATGCTCTGTCTATCTCTCTCAAAAATCAATGAACAAACGGGGCGCCTGGGTGGCTCAGTTGGTTGAGCACCCAACTTCAGCTCAGGTCATGATCTCACGGTTCGTGGGTTCTAGCCCCGCGTCGGGCTCTGTGCTGACAGCTCAGAGCCTGGAGCCTGCTTCAGATTCTGTGTCTCCCTCTCTCTCTGGCCCTCCCCTGCTCATGCTCTGTCTCTCTCTGTCTCAAAAATAAATAAAAACATTAAAAAAAAAAAATCAATGAACATTAAAAAAATTTCTTTTTTAAAAAGTGATAAGGTTCCAGGATAGGAAGAGTTGAAGAGAAGATAATAATAGACAGTCTATAGAAACATAAGTCCAAGATATACATGGAAATTTATCAGATGAGAATGATGGCCTTTCAGGCAAGTGGGGGAGGTGTTAGGATAATTGCTAGACTTAGAAGATGGGGTAGAAGATGAAGTTATTCCTCTATCTCAAACCTTTCATCAAAATACTTAAAAGATTAAGACTTAAATATAAGATACTAAGCTATAATATAGTAGGAAATTCCTGAGTATATATTTAAACCAGAATTCTTAAGCATGACATCAAAACTAGAAGACATAAGGGAAAAACTTGAGAGGTTTTTCTACATAAAATATATATATATAACATATAAGGGAAAAATACTTCATACCATACAAAACAAACTAGAAGAAATATTCTTATGTGATACAGGCAAAGCGTTCAGATTTTAACAATACAAAGAATTCTTTCAAGCCAATTATTGTTAATTCTACTAAAGAATACAGCATGAAAAAGACATTCAGCCTCACACACAATCAAAGAAAGAGTAAATTAAAATAGTAATGACAGTAATTTTTCCTCACCAGATTGGCAAAAATATTTTTTTAATTAGCAGTGCTCTCTGTGTTGGTAATTATTCTAGTTATCTGTTTCTGTGTAACGAACTATAAACAGTGACCTGAAAAAGTCACAGTCATTTTTTTGCTCATGAACTGGGGGAGACTGGGCTCAGGGAAGGAGATCTTGCTCAAGGTCTTAGGCAGCTACAAACAGCACCTGGGGGTCGAGTCAGAATCTCAAAGGCTTCTTCATTCACATGTGTGCTGTTTCAGCTGTGAAGAGTCAAACAGGTGATGGCTGAAACAGTTGGGGCTTCTCTGGCCTCTCCTTCTCAACGTCTCTCTACATGGTCCCTGAGAGTGTGGGGGGCTTCTTATCTGGCAGCTAAAAGCTCGCAGAGAGGGTGTTTCAACCCAAGTGGCAGAAGTCATGCAGCCTCACTTCCGCCTCATGACAGTTTGTTGAGACTGGTACCTACGAGAGGAGGAGGGGCGCCTGGCTGGCTTAGTTGGTGGAGCGTGCAACTCTTGATCTCAGGGTCGTGAGCTCGAGCCCTGCATTGGGCAGAGAGATTACCTTAAAAAGAAAAAAGGAAAAAAGATTTAATAGAAGAGGAGAAAAGTGTCAGAATTTGTGGACATGTTTGAAAATCACCACAGCAAGCATGTTGGGAAACAAACACTCTCATACACTTTGTATGAGAGTTTAAAGTGGAATAATCCTTTTGATGACAATCTGGCAATAATTATCAAAATGTATTCCCTCTAACTCAGCAAGAAACTTCTAAGACTATGTCATAAAGAAATAATCAGACAAGTGTTCAAAGATGTAGGTACAAGAACAATTATCTTGTTGTTTATAGTAACATAATATTGGAACAAACTAAACGCCTAAAAGAAATGGTTAAGCAAAAGCATGGTTTATTAGCCATGAAAATTGATAATGTCATTCTCTACTTACTGACATAAAAACATATCCAGATTGTGGGGAAATAAACAATAACAAAACAATCTGTGTGTTATAATCCAACACTGTAGAGACACAATAAATAGATGAAATGAATTAATATATGTAAGTTATTTTTCAAATGTGTATACATAGGGAAGAGTCTGGAAGGGTATTGCTAAAATGTTAACAGTGTTCAGTTCGAGTATGGGACTTCAGTGATCTTTTTTTTTTTTAAATCAACCTATTTCCTAAATCAGAAAGAACAGTACTCTTTCCTTTGAAAAACAATTCAGGTACTCAATTTTTAGGTCATGAATTATTTTTTATTTCATTGACTTCCAAAATTCCTCAAGAAAAAAATAAGTTTTTCAGTGTGGTAATCACATTCACATTGCAAAGTCTCTTTACTGGTTCACGTGATTAATACATTTACCCCAGATGATCTGCTTGTTCACACAAGCAAACTCAAATTATTTGGAAAAGTGGGTCCATTTTGAAAACTCCTCATGGCCTGCTCTGACTGGTTTGAGGTTGGCTGGTCAAGAAAAATTCTGTTTTGATGAAGCTATTCAAATCTTCATGTTGTCACCATGGAAAAAAGAGCTCCCTCCAGATGCATTTCTGTAAGAAAATGGACTCCTTGAACATGATGTTCACATCCCTTGAAAGAACACCACGTTGTGATAAGTGGGAATGTTTTTTCTGCAAAGAAACTGCTTCTCCCATATTATTTAAAATTGGCTCAATATTCAGTTTTAGTACCAGCACATAAAGAAATAAAGCACATATTCTTTGTTTTAGGTGCTTTACATATTTACTTAATCCTTAAGATGACTGTACAGGTTAAATATTTTATACTTATTTTTCAGATGATGAAACTGAGACATAAGGAGATTAAATTACCTGTCAAGATAGCCCTTGACATAGTCAATGACATAAATGAGGTATCCAAGGTTCCTAAGCAAATTCTTATTCTTTCTCTTTTTAATTTATAAAAAGGCTACACTTAGGGAGACAGTTGGGGCTGGAACTCTGAATTCAAATAATTTGAGTAGGTAGCGACCTTAGAGATGCTTTAGTCAAAGATGGCAGATGGGTGACATGCCTGCTCCCTGCTCCCGTGCCCATGGTGGCAGACATTGCTGAAGGACTGTGGCACTTTCCGACACTAGTTCACAGTCCCCCTCAACATAATGCTCCCAACAGCTCAACGGGGTCAGAGTTCACATTCACATGGAAACTTATCCATCATCTTTCATCTGTCTCACTACCTTACCATTTAAGAAAACAAAGGCCTGGTGAGCCTGGGTAGCTCAGTTAGTTAAGTGTCCAACTTCGGCTCACGTCATGGTTTCACGGCTTGTGGGTTCAAGCCCCACATCGGGCTCTGTGCTGGCAACACGGAACCTGCTCTGGAGTCTCTCTCTCCCTCTGTCTCTGCCCCTCCCCTTCTTGCTCTCTCTCTCTCTCTCTCTCTCTCCCTCCCTCTCTCCCTCTCTCCCTCTCCCCCTCTATCTTTCTCAAAAAATCAAAAATAACATTTAAAAAAGAAAAGAAAGGCCTAGAGAGAGGCAAGATGTACTTTGGCTCTCACAGCTAATAGGCAGTGAAGTCCTCTAAGAGGTCCAGGGTGCCTTCCAGGTCAAACTTTCTGTGATTCTACACCTATATTAATATAAGATGGGAAAACTTAAAATATACCAACTGTAACATGTGTGAGCTGTGAATACCAGGTCAGTTTGCAAAAGCATCTGCTGGTTTCCTAAAATGGTAACAGAGCTTTGGGCTGAAGCTGGCCAGACATCTACAGGGCCCCGGGCAATACAGGCTCCCCAGCCTTGGGTCCCCAGTCACTGCTCCTCAGGAATGTGTGTGGAACGACTCCGTCCAGTGTAGATCACTAATGTAAACTTAGCATCACCTTTGTATGGCCCCGTAGTACCCCACTAGTTTCGCTTTCCCTGGGCTTGGCAGACCTGTAAACCACTCAGCCATCTCACTGAGCGCCTGCTGTGATAGGACACCCAGATTTGGGCTTCCCTCATAGTCTCAGGTCTCCCTCCTACTCTGAACACTTTTAAATCCTTGGACAACTTTGATTAACACTATTTCCAGCACTCACAGCAGAATGTTCATACATACTCGTTTCCAGGTTTTAAGTGGAATAGAAAAATGCATATTTTAGCGAAGATATTTGACTTGACTCCTCGCTCTTTGATGCATAGTTTGGTTTAATCAATTGCTAAGTTAAACTTGTCAATTTCATCTCCTTGTGGATCCCAAATCTGGCTCCTGTCTCTGTCTTTGCTCCTTGGACCCCGTCATCTCTGACCTGCCATACTGCAGTAACCTCCCTGTGTCCTGTGTCATCCACTTCATTCCCCAAAGTGCAAAAGGAATCCCTGAAAGAACCCAAGTGTAATCATATCACCCGTCCGCTTAAAATGCCTCAGTGGCCCCCCACGTTGCTCTCTGGTGAAGTCCAAACTCAGTAGCATGTGGTGTATTCGCTCCCCTGCCTTGTTCTCCCACTCCATCATGTGCTGGCTGTATTGAATCATGAGCCTTCCAGAAGTTAGCCACCACCTCCTACAAGAAGTCCTCTCTCACAGCCCACTTTCCCCCACCCCCAGGCTGAGTTAATTATCTTACTGTAGGCTCCCATAGCACCCACCCCATCCTTATCTTCAATTTACAGCATCTATTATAGTGCTGTCATGCCTGTTAAAGTCTGTTCCCTTCCCTTGTTGGACTAAGTTTCTTAGGGTAAAAGATGACAGTTGTGTCTTTTTCATCACTGTATGCCAAACAGAATTTTTTGAATATTGTGAAATAATGAATCAATCCATTAACTTTCTCTGAAACCATAATTAGAAAGCTAATAAGATTTGTTACCTGAAATTGGGAAACAAAGAAAGAATAAGGTGTGTATATAATCATCTTTTGAATAAGGTTCCAATCCCATCCCATCAGAAGCATCTTCCCAGGACCACTGACCGTTCCCCTCCCCTGGCCACACTGGCCTGCTTGCAGCTCTTCTAAGCAGTCGTGTGCCCCCTGCCCTCGCTCCCGGCAAGTGCCCTCTTTTCTTCCTGGAACACAATTCCTTGGACTGACGGGGGAGGAGTGGGGGGACAATGGATCTTGACCTAAATCATGACCGATTCTATCCCCAAATCCTCCCTAATTTTTAGCCTAGTAGTCTGGCAGCATAAAATTGTGCTTGCATAATTTACATCTAAAGGTATGTCTCTTATTATGAGACAGAAAAGCTTATTAACAACTCTTCATGGTTTGCTCAGTGAGTTTCAAGTTACTCATGGCCTGGGAGAGCGGATTAATAAACGTTTGTTCAGTATCTTTTTCTTCACATGCAAGAAGTCCATCCACTGCCCCCACCTGAGCCTGGAAAAACTACTTTTTTCTCACCTGAAGATGTAGGTATTTATGCTCCTTATCTTTATTAAAGGAGAATTTGAAACTTAATGGGGCCTTGTAACCTCACCCTTGTCTTGATAACTTGCCTAGCACTCTTCTTGCCACAGACTTGGGCCCCTCTCTTACTCCATCCAGGCAATGGTTCTCAAATGTTTCGAGCCCTGGACCCTAGGATAAGCATCACCTAGGAACTTGATAGAAATATAGATTCTCAGCCCCACCCTAAGCCTAGCAGTCTTTGTATTAGTAAGTTCTGACTCTTAGTATGTGCCTTTACTAATAAACTCTACTAAGCTTGATAACCACTGCTTCAGGAATGGGAGTGTTCCTGTCTCTGAATCTTGGGCATCAGGATGCTGTCAGACTTCCTGACAATAACCAGCCTGACTACCTGCAAGTTTGCATATTGGCCAATGACCCGTCTTTTGTCGCAACACACAGCGCCCTGTTAGCACACCCGCAGGACCTCTTGCTGACCTTCCTGATGCGGCTGTTTTCTTTGACTAACATCTGTCATCGTAGCCTGTGGTGTTTGTAATTGCTGAGGCCTGCCTGGCTGGCTTTCATCTCAGCAGCTGCAACAGTGTTGCTTTAACATCTCCATGGCCTGCCCCCGCCCCAACCTCTCACAAAGTTCTAGCCCCTTTGGGTCTTATCTGACTCCTTACGTTCACCCTCCCTTTCCCAATCTTGACAAAAGTTTTGACACACAGTGGGAGGAAACCCTTAATTTCTAACTAAAGTCAAAGGCACAAATGACTAAATGAAACACAAAATTGCTTAGATTGTTTAGAGTTCAGGAAAAGGAGAAAGGGCAGGGAGGAGATCTGCTTATGTTCTCTGAGTTTTGGACAAAGTGTTACCTCCTCAAAAGTCAGTTATTTAAAATCATTCTGAAAAATGCATGGTGAAAACAGGAATAGTCAGGGGAAGAAGTGAGTTATGAGCCTCATCTAGAATAGTGCACGGGGCAATGATTGATGATAAAGGGCGGGGAGCACATTCCAGAGGAGAAAGGGAGAGGAAGGAGTAAGCAGGCAAATGCAGACCATGCATCGAAGTGTGCTCGGATGGAGCGGTGTCCTTTCCCCGAAACATGCTGGTTTTGACCTGTTTAGGTTATGGAATTCCGCTGAAAGACGGAGATGAGAAAACCGATGAAGAAGCCGAAGGGCCGTATTCAGATGATGAGATGTTAACGCACAAAGGGCTTCGAAGATCGCAAAGCATGAAATCCGTGAAAACCGTGAAAGGCCGCAAAGAGGTTAGTCCCGTACAGAGTTGTTTTCCTAATGATTGGTGTTGAAGGCATTATCATCCAGGATATTAGCGATCCATAAAGGAAGGAACCCAGTGGTAGATCAGCAGTTACATTTAAAATTCTTTCTTCAGGAAGAACTTGGGTGGCTCAGTCAGTTAAGCACCTAACTCTTGGTTTCAGCTCAGGTCATGAGCTCACAGTTTGTGAGTTCAAGCCCCACGTCAGGCTCTGCTCTGGCAGTGTGGAGCCTGCTTGGGATTCTCTCTCTCTCTTCCTCTGCCCCTCCCCCTGCTTGCTCTCTCTATCTCTCCCTCAAAGTAAATAAATAAACTTTTAAAAAAAATTATTTATTCAAGGGGTGCCTGGGTCGCTCAGTCAGTTGAGCATCAGACTCTTGATTTTGGCTCAGGTCATGATCTCACCGTTGGGTAGTTTAAGCCCCGCCTCGGGCTCTGCGCTGACAGTGCAGAGCCTGCTTGGAGTCTCTGTCTCCCTGTCTCTCTGCCCCTCCCCTGCCCCTGCTCTCTCTCTCTCTCAACATAAATAAATAAAAAACATTTTTAAAAAATTTTTAATTAAAAAAATTCTTTATTCAGATCGGATATATTAGGATCTCTGGAAGTTTGCAAAATGATAAATTCCTAGTCTTCCCCTGTAAGCAGAAGATGGTATTCTTATATAGCAAATCATATGGTTGTCATGAGCACCCAGTGCCAGCCCTACGCCTAAGCAAAGAAAGCAACTGACAAAAATAACTACATAGTTTTCTTTGAACCAACCCTGTATGAGGACTAACTAGAAGTTTATCTATGATAATATACTGTCTTTGTGTCTGGAAAGGAGGATTCCAGTGAATGGTCAGATCATTGTGAGCAATGTTCATTGACCTACCAGGCGAAGCACAAATAAGAACAGTTAATGTTTTTATAATGTTACATAAGTAGCCATGTCTTTTGAATACACACTTATAGGATAATTGATTGTTTATATTAGAAAAGCTTAAAAAAATATTACTATGATCATGAGCTATTAAGTTCTGAGTTCAAAAGTAATCATCTAATTTGTAATAATGACACATTTCTCTCTTCAGGTGCGATACGGGTCACTAAAATATAAAGTGAAGAAGAGACCACAGGTGTATTTTTAGTCAT
The DNA here is from genome assembly GCF_024362965.1 of Panthera pardus. Classification (NCBI taxonomy): domain Eukaryota; kingdom Metazoa; phylum Chordata; class Mammalia; order Carnivora; family Felidae; genus Panthera; species Panthera pardus. Next base: position 24,772,262 of record NW_026526788.1, read on the forward strand.
CTGCACCTCAAGATCCCAAGACAAGTTATGCTAATCCATCAGCTTTTCTTCTAACATTATCCAGGATTTACACATTAAAATAATACTTTAAACTGTGGCGGTGATAGGGTTTATTTTCATCAGTCTAAGTAGCTTTTGTTTCTTTAACCATTACTTCCATGTCCTGACTACTCCAGGTAATTATGCAAAGCTTATTTATATATATATATATATATATATATATATATATATATATATATATATGTATATATATATATACATATGTATGTGTGTATATATATATATATGTATATCTATATATGTGTACATATATAGATATATGTGTACATATATAGATATACATATATATCTCAGAAATAGTAGAAAATTGTGTTATCTGTTTTCAAATTCCTCAACAACATTGAGTGCCTGGGACATTAAGATGAAACACAAACCCACAGTATACTTGAAAAGAGTCTTTTTACAGTTTAAGATACATCAGCCTTTGTGGTATTGTATTGTGTTTACCTCCATTTATGTTATATCTATCACATGAGGATAGTAATTAGATAGGCCTCTGATCAGCAGTGATAGGACAAGGGCATAATGTAAGATATAGTGTGTTTTATATATTCTTCAAATTTTTACTTTTAACATACTTGTCGGTTTTTCCACCATCAGCTGAACATTTTCGAAACAAATATTTGAAAGCCAGGTCTCCACATAGCACTTTTATTCCTGACTAGTTTTGCACACTTGAAAATTGTTTACTTATTTACGACTGTACATTTATTTTAAGCTTTACTGACACTTTATTGTTATTTGTCATATCCTGACATGTCACATTTATGCCTCGAATTTCATCATCTCTTTTCCTGTGGGTTTCATTTGTTAAATTTGTTAGGTTCTAATAATATGAAAATACACCTAATTGTCCAACTTTAACTATTTTTAATTCTCTCCTCTATAGATAAGATGTCTCTGTTTTAGACATCAACTAGTTTTCCATATTTAACCCTACATTGGTAGTCAAACTTAGCATGTTTTTGTTAACACTGGTGACATTTTCAGCATTTAGAAGCAGTAGCTTTAAAAAAAAAAAAAAAGTAGTAGCTTTTGTGAAACAGAGTCACAAAATTATCCAGCAGTCAGTCCATTCACAAGGTTGACCTCCTATGTGCTGCTGACTTATAAATCTGTATTGACTACATTTGAATCACTCATCTTTCTGGCTGAGATCATTTCCTGAATATAGGTGCCAATGCAAAATACAGATGTTAATCTTACATACTAGAAACTATTAGAATAGATATTAGAAAAATGTATTTTAATCCAAGAGATTGTGAGTTACTAAATGTGGAGGCTTTTTTAGGTTGCATTGATAACTATGCATTAACTCTGTTAATGGTGGTGGTTTTAGTGATCACTCATCAAATTGGTACAGTTGTAACCATTCAGATAATTTACTTGACTGTTCTGTTTGTCCAAAAGAGAAAACAATGAGTGAGATTTGTGAGATCTTTGACCTTTCTACCTTTTAAGAAGTGAAACCAGCTGGCAATGTATATTCAGCACCTCCTCGGATTGTTGGCAGAGGATAGAATGTTTACTTAGGACTACCTTAGTTTAATTCATACATTTCTCTTGATACATCCTCTTAAAACATCTAGACTCTCTCACATTCTTGATATGTGACACCAAGAAAAAATTCCCTCAACTTTGTTTCTCTGAAAGTTTAATTCTATGAGTGTCTTCATTACTTTACCGTGACTAATTTTTAGCCTTTTAGTTTTCTAAAAAGACTCATTTGTGTTCAAAATTCCTAGAAATCCTGATTATAAACTCTTGGAAGAGAGTTTTTATTTACATTGCCTAGTCCTAGACTTACCAATGTAAATGCTACACCATGTTTGTCTTTCCCACCCAAAGGCAGCGTCATCTCGAGTTGCCTGACAAAGTCATGTAAGTGACTTTATATAAAAACATTACCTCTGGGGGCTGCTCTGTGCCACTTTATGTTTCCTAAGACTAAAGTATTAAACCTATTCTGTAATTATAGTAAACTCATAAATACTGCTCTAAATCGGAGGGATTATTTATCCCTTTACACTCCTACAAACAAAGACAAGACCAGTCACAAAGAGGTAATGAGTGTCCTTTTTAAATCTCTCTCTCCACACAGTGTTCCCTCTGATCTATTTCTCCTGTTACATCTTTACAGGCAGTGGATGTCATTTTGCTATTCTATTACTTCCTTTCTCTCCTTTTCTTACATTTCTGAGATTTTGCTGCTTTTCTCTTGTGTGTGTTTTAGCATGCCCTTTCCTTTGAACTTTGTATGATAAGCTCACAAATCTTAGCCTCTTTGAAAGTGGAGCGGGCCATTTTTTGTTTCTCTGCTTTTGAATCCACTGCTTTTAAAAGAAGGAACTTATCTCTAGACCACAGTGCCTTGCTTTCCCACCACCACCATTTGGTGAATGGGCATCAGACGCTGCACAAGCCTATTTAAGGGCGCTATTTTGGTGGCTGTTGAAGTTTATGCAGAAATTGTAGCCGGTGTTTTATTATATATTTCTTCAACTTGTGCACTAATATTAACTATTACCAGAGGTTTTGGAAGTGACAGTTGATCTATTCTTCAGTTTACCATGCTTTTTCTGGGATAAAAAAGAGCCAGAAGTATGTCTTATTGCTAAGTAATTAATTATGTAAACCCACCTAGGTCCTGCACAAGATTCCCTCCACACGATTCACTATTCCATATATGTACGTGGATTTGGCTAGAAAGTGGTAAGTGTCAGCATTTGCTAATTATAAGTACTTGACTATACAGATTGATGGAACAAATTATTAAAATATTTTCAGGGAACTAATCCATATGTCACCACCAAAGATTTCTACAGTGTTATAAAATATGTAAATACTCCAAATTTCTGTAAAACACTGGTTAGTTAAATACATTTTATTTCATGTCTTTTTTTTTAAATAACACAGTTTGAGCTTCTGTAATACTTGAACTTCTGTGTTGTTAAAAATAACCCAATGTTACCTTCTATGAAATATTAGTAATTTGTATGTTTAATTGGAATGGACTAAATTTTTATTTTGATTTTCTTGTATTGGGAAGATTAAGGAGTTAATATGTATTGACAAGCAGTTTCCTAAATGTTGTCCTGTATAGGCTGATTCATTGACAAAGCAATTTGGTGATTTTGAGGCGATCATTGTTACTGTGGTAGGCAGTGTATATTTCTTAGTAAACAGCATTTACATTTGCTTAAGTTTACTAAGTTTTACTGAGTAAAACTTTGTGAAAGAAAAATATGGCTTTTTCCTCTAAATGCTTAAGATTTCGTCTACTGGTAGTGTCCTACAGATTTATTGTACATTAACTTTTTAAAAATGGACCATGAATTAACATTTTCACCTCTAACACCTCTTAAATCTGTGTACTTTAATAGTTAAGAGAAAGCAGTTTTATAATTTTTTAAACTCTTTGTAAAGGCTATCTTTAGGCCTAGTCTGGGGGTAATTTTACAGATGTGTTTTTTGAAAACTTTAATATAAAATAAACTCATTTTATTAGTGACAACTTGTATTTGTGTGTGTGTATCAGAATACCTATGTTGGTTCCATAAGTTTATAATATTTATTATTGAGTATGTATGTAATATTGTGTGTGTGTGTGTGTGTGTGTGTATAATATATATATATATATATTTATGTATGTATATAATAGATGACATATGCACACAGTTAAGATTCCAAATCACAGAAGAAATTATAAAAAATCATATACATTCCGGAATGGTCACAGGATTACAAAAGAAACATTGAATTGTTAAATTGGATGTTGGAATGGGAAGATTTTTAAAAAAGTACAGAAACCCTAGCTATCAATTTGTATTGGTTAGCTGCCTCAGACATAAAATATAACACAATTCAGTTTTATGTATCCTGGAAATGTTCTGAGGTTCCATCTGTTTTAAAGTCAGACATCTGTCTGCCTCACATTTAAGCTTTAGAGAGAAATCCCATGTTTAAAAAAGTTTCTTTGTGTTACTTCATTTTGATATGTAATGTGTTAAAGCATTTCCAAATGGAGTTATGTTTTCATCTTTATTAGGACGTACATCCTCGTGGTGATCCAAAGGAGTTAGAAATTTAAATAAAAATTCAAAAGAACACAATGAATATATGAACTGTGGCATTTTTCCCATTTTATTCTCCCTTTAAATGGTTCACTCTTCTTGAGAAAGATTTATGCAATGAAAATTATGTCAGAGATTGATTGATTGTTCCCTGGAAAACATTCCTCCCTTTTACCTACCCATCAATATTCTAGCCTTGAAACACTCTCTTCATGGTCTGGTTTTGCTTTTTATAAGATAATGCTTTAAAATGAAATTTTATTATTTATTTATTTATTTTGTGTGTGAGAGAGGGAGGGAGAAAGTGCACCTAGTGGGGAAGAGGCAGAGAGAGGGAGAGGGAGGATCCTAAGCAGGCTCCGTGCTGTCAGCACAGAGCCCAATGTGGGGCTCAAACTCAGGAATCCTGAGATGATGACCTGAGCCGAAACCAAGAGTCGGATGCTTAACCGACTGAGCCACCCAGGTGCCCCAATTTGTTTTGTTTTTAATCCTTGATTCCCTTCTTTTCCTTACCTCTCATATCCAGTACATTAGTATTTTGATTCTGTCCAAAATATACAGGCTTACTCGTGGAGAAACTGCCAGTTTGTTTCTATACCACTGCAGTCAAGAATGTATCACAATAAAGCAAGGCAAAGTAAATGTTTTGGTTTCCCTATGTATATAGAAGTTAGGTTTACATTTTACTGCAGTCCATTAAATGTGCAATAGCATTATGTCTAAAAAGACAATGTACATACTTTATTTTTAAAATATTGCTTTAAAATGCTAATCATTAATCACTCATCACAGATCTCCATAACAAATATAAAAGTGGAAGAGTTTGAAATATTGCAAGAATTACCAAAAGGTGACACAAAAACCCAACAAAGTGAGCAAATGAGGTTGGAAAAATGGTGCTAATAGACTTGCTCAATGCAGGGTTACCACCACCTTTAATTTGTAAAAAAAATGTAACATATATGCAGTTCAGTAAAGCAAAGCACAATAAAACGAGGTGTGCCCGTATCCTGAATTTGTTAAACTCCCCTCCCCTCCTACTAACCTAGTTTAAGCCATCATCATCTCTCACCTGCAATACTCAGGGCATACCTTTTATCGAAGGCAGAATTTCAGCAGGGGCAGATGGTCTTGCACATCAGCCTTGGGAAAGAAGTTTTTCTCCTCCAAGCATTGTTTAATGCTAAATTTGGAAGAAGTGAGTGAGAGTTGATGAAGCCAGGTTAGACTATCTGGCTGAATTATAATGTGTTTTGTCATGAGGCTATCTCAAAGTGTTGAGAAAGAATATGGGATAATAGGTGGAGATTTTTTTCCCCTTTCAGAATGTTAGGCCTAGTTACTCTAAATTTGACTGCTACGACAGATCATGGTAGTGGCAGGAATCAATACTAGGTATCTGTATTAGAGTTCTCCGGAAAAATGGAACCAATAGATGTGTGTGTGTGTGTGTGTGTGTGTGTGTGCGCGCGCGCACAGGTGTGCACGTACACACATGTGTAGAGAAAAAGAGGGAGGAAGGAAGAGAGACTGACTTATTTTAAGGAGTTGGCTCATGCAAGTGTGGAGGTCGTCAAGTGCCAAATCTGCAGGGCAGAGGGCTTACTGGAGACCCAAGGAAGAGTTGATGTTACAGCTCCAGTCCCAAGGTCTACCGTAGGTAAATTCCTCTTCAGGCCTTCGACTAAGTGGATGAGGGCCACCCGCATTATGAAGTGTAATATTCTTTGTTCAAAGTCTACTGATAAACTAAATATTAATCTCATCTGAAAAATACCTTCATAGTAACATCTAGACAAACCGCTGACCAAACGTCTGAATACTGTGGCCTACTTAGTTGACACATAAAATTAACCATCACGGTATTCTTAATTAAGTTCCAAAAGAAAATATTTACCTTGAAATATAAAGTTATATGTAAAAATTACAAGTCCTGGGTTTTATTTATCTTACAAAGAAAAGGATTGTTGCAGCACATGGTTGGTTTGGAAGAGGAAGAACAGTACCTTGTAAAGCTTATAATGTCTCTCGTATTCACCTGTGATAACCTAACATTTGACTGTCAGTTTGTTTTCACGTTTTGGGAAGAGGTGTCATCCCTGTTTTGTAGATAGAGAAACCAGGACTCAATATTGACCAGCCTAGGACCCAGGCACAACACTTGTGGCTTCAGTCTCTTGTTAACTCCATTACACTTGGTTATCTTGGCGATCACAGAATATTTAACAGCTCACCTAGAGAAGATTCTTAGCGTATCTGTGTTAAAGCAATATTTTCAGATTATTTCTTAGAAAACTGAATGGAGTGAAGTTTTTGAGTCATTTGATGTTAAGAATAGATTTCACTCTTAGGAGTAGCTTCAGTAAGGAGAGAAAGGATGCTTTGCAAATGGAGACAAAAAAAGAAAGACAGATAATTTACTATTAATTATTGGTGGAGACAAACAGGAAGAGATCTGAAGAGAGGTGGTAGCTTCAACGGGAGGAGTATCCTCCCGGGAAGTGCTTTTCCTTCCTTCCTCTCTCCACCAGCACTTGCTGTGTGGCTTCCTCTCTTCAAACCACACCTTGTAAACCCTTTTATGTGCTCCGTTCACAAGAATTTTTGTGCATTGTTCCCTACTGGGTTTTAACCAATAAAACATACAAAAAAGGCCAAATGCCTCTTTACATAGGAGATGAACTCCTTTCAGTCTTTTAAGTCCAAAGCAAGTACAGTGAGTATATATAGCAGGGGACAGTTTCCATATGTTGGAAGAAAATGGTACTGTATTATTTATAGTTTGCAACATGTTGTATAAAATGCAAACTTGCAGGGGGCTCCCAGGGAGGTAAATGAGACAAAGAAGGAAAGACTTGGGGTACTCTGTTTTGCTATAGTCTGAGAAGATGCCTAAAAAACAAACAAAAAACCAAAAAATAGTTTTTAAAATATTTAACATTAGCCAATGTAGAGGAGAGGTTGTGGTCTTTACCTTACCATAACTTACATTCTAAAATTAGAAAAGACACTGAAGCATGAAGAGGGGGAAAAGCCCTTAATATTGTAACCTTACTAGGAAAGGGGGAGTTTCAGAAAAGCAAGGGGAAGTAATTGTCATTAAAAGGATACATCTTCCAAAGTGCAAAGCATAGTTGCATGAGATGTGGTTGATATTTGACCGGACAGTCTCAAAGTACATGAGACAGTGGCAAGTAATAATTGCTTCCTCATTTAGATTAGACAATGAGCTCTCTCTGCAAGCTGCTCTCCTCTAAATAGATTGTAGAGGGTAATTGAAACAAGTTATACTGGGAAGTGGAGTGACCAATTCCTCAAAGTGTGAGAGCAGAGCTATGGTAACCTCTTAAGCCTGGCCTTCATCCTGTTCCTATTTAGGGAATCCTCAGGGCAGCCAGTGTGGAGTGCAGTCTGCAGTTCGCCAGCTTTATTGTTTAGACTTGAAGGGAAGGTCATATGCCCTCTTTGACAGAGAGGTTTATGGGCTCTCTCTAATTAGCAGCACCCTCCACCAGACAGACTGTTGGCCACCTTCCAAGATTGAGATTTGGTAGCGGCCACTGATGAAGGAGAAAACAAGGTTATTTACCCTGTGACTGTAATTCTTGGCACAAATTCTCTCTTTACACTCAGACACATTTTCCTTTTGTTCCAACTTGCCTTTGGAATTCTGAGTAGGGCGTTAAGGGAGGGAAATACGGCTATATATTTAGTAGTGTAAACAACCCATATGTTGGCCTCAGATACTTTTTCTTTTTGCTATTCTAGGGCCTCATGGTTCAACAACATAAATTGAAAGAGAGAGAAATAAAAGGCAACATATTCAGAACGTTTCTCGCAAATGTAAATACTTGAGCAGATGCCCACACACAACCTCAGAAAAGGAAGTCTAAGTTGCAACATTAAAATAACGACAACTGTGCATTAGGACACTTAGAAATACCCGTGGTAAAATATGATTGCGTTTAGCCATTACTGGGAGCACCGGGAATACATTTGGCCTGTCCTGCCCTGTCGGTTCCATAAGACGGTGGGTTAAGCTGATAGAAGTGCTTTTTGGTTGACTTAAACCAGATGCTCTGACTATTTTTGTCCTGTTAGCAGATGCAGCCGCACTGCAAAAGGCAATACTGCCCCCCTCGGCCGCCCGCCAACTGCAGGAGCAGGAGCCTCGTCTCCACCAGCTACCTCGGCCATAAAACCCTTTCAAGTTCCCATTATTATTCCAGGCACATTCCAAGGGGTTTGAGTCACAGGGTTCACTTGGCTTTCCTCCCGTCCTGAACTGCTTGTACCAGGTGGAAGACGACCTCCAACTTCAAAAATGAAATCCATAACCGGTCAAAGAGCGCTTTAGGGCAAGCCCCAGATGCAACTCGATTGCAACTTCTCTCCCACACCTGCTGTTTGCTGGCTGCGCACCTGGAGTCCCAGGGCCTGCGCAAGGCCTGCTTGGTCTAAACACAAGGGTTTTTCTTTGGGGAATCCTGTAAAGCTGCTCTATTTTCCCCGCTGGTTTGAGAAGTTCCGAGGGCTGTTGGGCAGCGGCGATGGGTTGGACATTTTTTCCGTTTGGCGTGAGTCGGGGAGCGCTTGGAGGCCAAGGCTGAAAGCCCAGGGGGCTGAGGTTCCGCCGGCTTTTAAGTCAGCTCGGAGGGAAAACTCCCAGCCCCTCCCACACGTCCATGCAGGCTCGCCGGCCGCCAGGCACCGGGCGGAGGAGCGCGCACATCTGGCCGCCCAGGAGCCACATCTGGAACACTAACCCCCGCACCCAGATGTTCAAGGGGCAGGGGGAGTCCAAGAACTCGAAGGGCGGGGCTTCCGCGGCTGCAGCTCCTCCCTGCAGGCCAAACGGCTGGAGTCCAGCCTCGGGAGCCGCCCCCGGGGCGCGCGGGTTGAGCCGAAGGGGTAGCTGGGGCTGTTTGAGGGGGTGGGGAGGATGCTGGAGCCGGGGTCGGAGGCTGTTGGAGTGCTGGAGCCACACTGAGGGATAGGGGGAGGGGTGTTGGGATGGTGGGTAAAGGCTAGAGACGTGCCGAGGACGGCGCTGGGGGGTCTGGGGTGCTGGGGGTTTTGGGGTTGAGCCAAGGGCCCGCCCGGCTCCCGAGTCGGCCCCACTTCGTGGGATTTTACAACTGAAGGGGAGGTGGTGGGGGGGGAGGGGAGGGGAGGGGCGGGCACCGAGGGCGGGGTTCCCCCCTGTGGGCCCGCCGCTCTGGCGCGGAGACGCAGCCGTTTCCTCCCGCGCCGCAACTCGCCCCCGCCTCCATGCGCCTCCCAGGGACCGCCCGAGGCGTCCTCCCAGACGAAGGGAGCCGGCGAGCCGTGCTCCTCTAAAGCTCTTTCACCCAGTTCCTAACCCGGAGAGGGAGGAGCCACACAAGCCCTTCGGACTTTCTCGAAAACCCTAGCTTGCCGGAGGAGGCTGCTTGGCGCAGGCCGGCGCGCCCCTCCAACGTTTTGTGTTTCTAGCTGGACTTTTGACGTCCAGCTAAGCAACAGTGTTTGCCAAGGAGTCAGGGCACTTTGGAAGATCCTCCGATCTGAACAAATCGTTTCCATTTGATTTATTTAACCAAGGTGAGGGCGGGCGGTGTTCTTGCTTGCAAACTGTCCTTCATCCAAGTTGTCCTTAGATTTTCATCTAAGGGTGTCACAACGCCCCAGGTCATTGCGCAAATGTTTTGTGACAATTTAGAAAAACAGAGGAGAAAAACATCCTAAAATGAAGCCACAACCGTCAGGAAAATGCTAAAGGATGTTGGTTCTTCTTCATCTGACAGCCCCAGTCATCACATATTCTCCACCAAAATAAAATAAATAATTCTATTCACAGCCCTCAATTTATGGCAAATCTCCCCCATTAGGGGCAAAGTGCATGAAAGGGCTCTGGTCCCACCCTAGTCACCAGCTGAAACTGGACGAGCTTGTTTACCTCTCCCCAAGGATTGCCGGGCTTCACTGAGAACAATCAAAAGAACACATAGTCCATGAAGTGGTCAGGGTACAGTGTCCAAAGAATAGCTCTTCCACTGCTTAAGTCTGTGACCTGGGGCGGAGTACTCTACCTCTTGGTGCCTGGTGCCTCAGTCTCACCATTATAAAATGTAACTGCCTGTAACAGCACAGGGGTGGTTTAAGGATTAGGATTAGTGAGATAGTGCAAATCAAACGTGTAACACAAAGCCCAATGCACAGGAAGAATTCAGTACTGTTATTATCACGGTCAGTGAGAGCAGGCTCTGTGTATCACTAAGATAAAAGTTGTGGGCAATGGCAGTTGGAAAAGGTAGGCTCCAGAGCTCACCCCTTTAATATGAGTCTTTATACCTGCTGAACCTGCAGCCCTGAAGTCATGGCTCTAAATCCTTGCCCTGGTAGAGCTTTCAGTCTAAGTAGAGGAAATTAGGTGAAATGGCAATGGTACGTGAATGTGACTTTTTTGTAACATGAATTTGACTTCTGGGTGTCCCCATTAAAACCACTTCCCAGAGAAGAGCACTCTTCTTTGAGAAGATTTCACTAGGGTGATGATAACATGCACAAAAACCATCTTTCTTTGCCTTTTGCTTGTCTACACATCTCCTTCTCCCAGAGGAATCTGATCAGGGCAGCGCCCATATCAAATGAAAATGTGGGTACTTAGAAATATTTTATTGTATTTATTTTTTAATGTACTTTTCTTTCTTGTTTGTTTAGAAATATTTTAGGTGGCACACAAGGCGTAAGTCTGAAAAAGTAAAGGCTGTTGTGAACACAGGGCAGCTGTTGGAATTTATCTGAATCTTAAATTCTTCTGTTTCCTCCACTGTAAAGTAAAGGGGTTGGATTTCCTTTTCCTTCCTGCACTAACATTCTTTAGTTTCTAGAGGTGTCCAGGTGATACTTCCTGTGTATGCCAGGGCCCACAGGAGGGAAGGAAGGGATTTGGAGACGCTTTGGGCTTGAGAATGATGGTCATTGGGTGATGAGGGACGGTGATGAAGGAACTCAGATCAGTACTGACTTGAGCAAGGTAAAGTACCTATAACCAGGTAAATGCTAACATATTTTTACGTACACAGTGGATATATTTATGTTGTATACACTGGTGTGTCTATTTTAAATCTAGGAGGTACATACCTATGTGTTTATAGTAGCATAGATTCTATATACACAGATCCCTCCTCTACTAAGTTTTTCCACCACCTGCAAAAAAAAAAAAAAAAAAAAAAAAAGGTAGAATTTTCCTCCTGTGGCCATGACTGCTCTGACTTTCCAGCAGAATGGGCTATAACAGAAGGTGTCCGTGATTCTGACCAGATGAGAAAAGTGTGCCCTTTTGTGGGCCTCCTGTCATGTTAACAAGAAAGTCCCCCAAGAAAGGAGGACAGTGGCCCTTGTGTCCACAGCCCTAATCTCATTTTACCTCAGAATATCTCCCATACCATTTTCCGTCATCGTCTTCCCTGAGATATTTCCAAATAATAATGCAGCTCCCCCCACCCCCCCGCTTCCCGTCACCCTAGATTCTTCTCTCTCACACGCCACACTCCTCACTCTCTCACACTCCACATGCTATCAGCCATGCCTGTCAGGCACTCCAATTTATGCCTATGGATATGGATGTGGACGCATGGCAAACCCCACCCCTTCTTACCACTTCCGATACTAGCATCACTGTTTCTTGGCAAACCTACTGCAATAGCTTCCTAATTGTTATCCCCGCGTCTTCTCCCTTACCCTACATTTCATTCTCTGTGAAGCAGCAGCAGCAGCAACACTTTTAAAATAAAAATGAGATGTGCTCACTCTCCTGTTCAAAATCCTCTGCCTCCCGTCACGTTTGGAATAAAACCCACGCTCCCAATGACAGCCTGTGGGATTTGACTCTTGTCTGATTCTCTCACCTCATCCTCTGTCACTTTCTTCCTTGTTCATTCCTCTCTAGTCATTCCAGCTTTGTCACTGTTCCTCAAAAAATGTCAAGCAGACTCCTACTTCAGGGTCCCTGTTTTCAACTCAGATTTTCACAGGGCTTCCCCTTAATTCATTCAGGTATCTGGGCCAGTGTCACCTAAGAGCCGACCCCTGAGCATCCCATTAATATAGATGCAACATAGCCATAGCTACTCTCTCATCAATCACCCTGGTTTATTTTCTTTCCTTCTATCTTTCTTTCTTTCTTTCTTTCTTTCTTTCTTTCTTTCTTTCTTTCTTTCGTGTAAAAAAGGTGATTTTATTAAAGCACAGGGACAGGACCCATGGGCAGAAAGAGCTGTTCCTTTCATATTTCTTATCAAATCTCTTATATGTCTACCTGTTACTTGATTATTATTTGTCTCCTCTCTAGAATGTATGCTCTGAGGGGTCCCTGGGTGGCTCAGTCAGTTGAGGGTCTGACTCTTGACCTCAGCTCAGTCTTGATCTCAGGGACATAAGTTAAAGCTCTGTGCTGGGTGTGAAAAACAAAAAGTAGAATGGAATGGTCGATCTTGTTCAACAAAGCATCTCCAGTCTAAACCAGTGCCTGTCTTATAAAGGGCACCTAGAAAATAATTGCCAAATGGATGAATATAAAGTCTCCACTTGGAACAGCAGTAAGAAAACAAGGTATCCCTCAGTTAGTGTAAGTTCAAGAGAATGCCATGCATCCCGCGTCTCATGGGCTTCTTTCTGATTGGCTCCTGCTCCAAGATGGATCTTGACTCTTAGAACGGAGTTTAATTGTAGGTGCATATAAATATGGGGATCAAAGTACACTCACTCAATGGGGGAGGGGGAGAGAGAAATGGAGAAAGAAAACAATGTAAATAGTGTGGGTAATTAGTTTACCATTTTACTCAGCAAGTGTATGTACTGAAATAAACATGGGATGGGAGACACAAATCTGCTCTCTTCTCAGTTCCTCTCTGTTCCTCCTGCTTTTCTTAGTAAAATCAGTGCTCTGTGCTGGGTGTTTCAACATGCTCATTGTCTGAACAGCGTGGCCCATGCAAAGCAGGTGGGCAATGAGTTTGAATCCTCAACCCACCACATTGGTGTGTGGCCTGGGGCAACTTACCTACCTTTTCAGTGCCTCAGTTTCCTCATCTGCGAAAGGGGCCAATAAGATTATTATAATGATTAAATAAATAATATTTGTAAAGTTCTTAGGACAGTGCCTGGAACATAGTAAGCAATGTATGAATATTTTTTAAGAGAACCTATTTAAATGTTTGACTTTACTTGATTTTCCACTTCTCAAGGAATTTAGTATAAGATACTGCTTTACTGTGACTGGCACTGGAGTTTTCATTATGTTTTTAGGCTAGTAATTTTAGTTTTAGCACCAAGCACAATATTTATTTTGCACCCATTTTCTACTCTAGCATTTATACTTGCCCATAAATTCCATTTAGGTCAAAATATCCCTAACTTCACAAAAAAGAAATTGTACCTTCAGGAGGTAACCCCTGTTACAGTTGAACAAAAGTGTTCCTTACTCTTCAGTTCTTTAAGCTTTTCTTGGCCAGCTTTTCTATAACATAATATTGTTATTTGGTAGTTGAATGTTAGTCCTGCAGGAAAATAAGTACCAGTGCTTTTTCTAAACCTGTGTGCCAAATCATCCCTGAAACAGGGGAATTGGGCCAGATAATCTCTGGAAGTCTCTTTAGCTCTGTTTTTCTATGGTTTTCATGAAAATGAAAATAGCTTATAAATGAGTGGTTCAGGAGTTAACACTATATTATTTGTACCTGTCAGCTCTGTGAATAGTGGACAATTGAGATAGTTTTAACTCTGCTGTATTGTCTGGAACAGATTAGGTTCAATGCTAGATTCAACAAGAATAAAGTCTCTTTGAACTGTGGACAGTCTGTCAGCACTCTTCTGGCATCAACATTTCACTCCTCCTCCCAGGGTCCTGGTCACTCACTCCTTCTTACATATCTGCATTAGAAAGAATTGGAAACACTCCCTTGGTTTGGTAAAATCTCTTTGAGATTATTCTACACACGATACGTTGATAAACATATCTCCTGTAGTCTTTGCCTTAGTTATGGTAGCATCATTCATGCATTTATTCATCCAGTAAATATTGACTAAGGGTTTAGTATGTGCTAGGAATTGTACCAGTGCTGGCCACTTGGTTGTCCAAGCTGGAGACCTAGGAGTCGTCTCAAATGCACTTTGTCCCTTGCTCTCCACATACAAGATCAGACACCAAACTGGTGTCTATACTACCTTCAAATATCTCTTGTATTTTTGTCCTCTGCTCCACTCGCTCCCCCATCACTGTGTTTGTAAGGGCAACCTAAGCCCAGCAGAGTGTGAGGCACTCTATTTAGGAGGCTCCAGCCCAGGACAGCAAGAGTAAGGGGGAAAGGGAATGAGGCAAGGGAAGATGTGACCCTGTGAGATGCACTGTGTTTCCACCCTGGTTACTGTTGTGCAGTGACACAACAATCACTCAGTGAATTGTGAGACTTCTCTGGAAGGGTTACAAGGAGAAACCACCTCTTGCACTGGTCTACAAGAGAGGGGAAGGCTATCTGCTGACCTCTCTCCTGGCTCTATTTGTCATTGGTGAAAGTTTACCCCCAGAAAGCTGAACACCTTTGAACTTCTTCTGGGTTGTATCATTTGACCACTTGGTGGCTCCCAGGAAGGCAGATCCCATGCCCAACTTGTGGTACATCATCAGATTTCAAAAGTAGAGCAGCAGCTTGACACAGGGGAAGTTCAGACCCAGAGAGGAGTGAGGCGGTCAGGAGATCTGAGAAAGTACACAGGTTTGTGTCTCATTATAAAAAAAAAAAAAAAAAAAAAAAAAAAGACTTCAGGGGGGTGCCTGAGTGGCTCAGTTGCTTCTGACTCTTGGTTTCAGATCAGGTCATGATTTCACGGTTCATGAGTTCAAGCCCCATGTCAAGATCTTTGCTATCAGCATGGAGTCTGCTTGGGATTCTCTTTCTCTCCCTGGCTCAGGCTCTTTCTCTCTGTCTCTCTCAAAATAAATAAACTTAAAAAAATAAGTAAATAAGTAAGTAAATAAATAAATAAACAAATAAAAGATTTTATACTTTTTCCTTTAGATCCTTCTATCTGCCTACTAAGTGGATGTTGTACCTCTCATTTGCTTCCTTCTAATCCATTCTTCACACTGTACCCAGAATGATCTTTGCAAGACTCCAATCTTTGACTAGCTCTCCTTAAACTCTATAATAAGATTCCAGATTTATACCATAGCATGTCAGGCTCCATGGTCTCCCCTGGGCTGTTTTCTTCTTATTAAAGATAATTTTTTTTTTATTTAAAAAAAAATTTTTTTAACATTTATTTATTTTTGAGACAGAGAGAGACAGAGCATGAACGGGGGAGGGTCAGAGAGAGGGAGACACAGAATCTGAAACAGGCTCCAGGCTCTGAGCTGTCAGCACAGAGCCCGATGCGGGGCTCAAACTCATGGACCCTGAGATCATGACCTGAGCTGAAGTCGGCCGCTTAACCGACTGAGCCACCCAGGCACCCCTTATTAAAGATAATTTTTATCAGTGGACTCAGTCATTCCTCTCAAACTCTTTGCTAGCACTTAACTGGTATATTTTCTGAATAAAAAATCAATACACTCGTTATAAAAAAAATTAGAAAATACAAAAATATCAAAAAGGAAATAAAAATCAATTGCCTAGAGGAGAAAACTCTTATTAACATTTGGAATACTTTCTGGCCATATTTTTTCTGTGCATATGTATGCATTCTTTTAATTCTCAGGTGCATTTATTAAATAAAAATTATACTTCAAGAGGTGCCTGGCTTGCTCAGTCAGGATAGCATGCAACTCTTGATCTCAGGGTTGTGAGTTTGAACCCCATGTTGGGTATGGAGATTACTTTAAAAAAATAAAATCTTAAAAAAAATTATACTTCAAGAATTACTGCATTCAAGTTTATATTCAACCAAAAGTACATGTCAAGACCACCTAAATGATTGAATTTGATAACATGCACTTTACTACAATTTTTCATGTCTCTGTTTTATTTCCTTACCTGTTACATTTCAGAAATATAGTACATTAGAAAACCCTCTTAGACATAACCCCTTCTCAATGTATATCTCTGCTTTGTCTTAAATAAAATAGCTTAATAATAAACTTAATAGATAACTTAATCTAAAAATCATAAATGCAGCTATTAACTTCTGTTCTATTAGGAGAGATAATTGAAGGCAGTTATAATTAGCTGTTTCCCACATCATGGACTAAAACTAGATACAAAATTTGCCCTACATTAAAGGTTTGGCAAGAAATTGTTTTATGATTCTATAAATACCAGTATAATATTTTTACTTTTTTATTATCAATACATTGACATTTTAGCATCACAAATTACTATTTTCTCCCTATCGATCACATATGGACCCTTCGTGGTAGTTGATAAAATTGTTGTGCGTTAAAAAAAAAAAAAAATCAAATGGTCGAAACTAAATTTTGAAAACAATAGCAGTGAAAGTTGATTTTTTTTTAATGTTTATTTATCTTTGAGAGACAGAGCATGAGTGGGGCAGGGGCAGAGAGAGAGGGAGACACAGAATCCGAAGCAGGCTCCAGGCTCTGAGCTGTCAGCACAGAGCCTGATGCAGGGCTTGAACTCACCAGCTGTGAGATCACGACCTGGCCTAAGTATGATGCTTAACCGACTGAGCCACCCAGGAGCCCCAATATTAACACGTTTATAAATCAAAGACATCTCTTGTCTATTGATTTATTAGAGAATCACTTAGGGTTCATTAGATAAGCACTCAAATTATTTTACTTAATACAATTAGAAAAGAAAAATCTGCATGTTGGCCATGTTTCATTTTATGTATTACATTATTCTCTTAGGCTTTGAATTAGAGGATATAAATCATAGAAAGCAAAGCATCACATTCTCAACTAATGTTCCAATTATATTTAAATGATTCAAACTGCACATAAGGAATTATTTTTGAAATCTAAGTTTTCAAAAAAAATTTTAAACAAAACATAATCTGATTCACATAAACTACCAGCTTAATTTATACTTAAGAAACTATGGTTTTTTTAGTTGTAAAAATCAAATCACATGGTCTTATAAAAACCAAGGTTCTGGTGTACATAATGAGTCTAAGTCAGTATTCACTAAGGCTATGTGAAATTCTATCAACTTTCAGCCCAATGTAAGGTCAAACCATATTTGCACATAAACAAAACTGGAGCTTATGATGCAAATGGCAACAAGTCATAACTTCTGTATCACGGTGGGTTCTACTAAACTTTCCATGGGATACAACAGATGGCAAAATTTGATAGTTTCCAGAAAATGAAAGCTATCAGAGCAACAAATAAAGAATACATTAGATACTAGAAAATAGAAAAGTCCACAGCATTGATGCTGTTAAAAAGTGAATAGGATGTTAAATAAACATCTCCAAAACATAGAACATCAGCAGACCACAAACCAAAACATGTCACTATATTCCTACTTATAAATCTATGTTTTTAATAACAATGATAACTATTATGATTATCATTATTATTTCTTTTTAGAGAGAAAGAGAGTTTTTGAGCAGGGGAGAGGGGCAGAAAGAGAGAGAGAGAGAGAGAGAGAGAGAGAGAGAGAGAGAGAGAGAAAGGGAGAATACAAGTGGGTTCCATGCTCCACACAGAGCCTGATGCAGGGCTCAATCATGAGATCATGACCTGAGCTGAAATCAAGGGACGCTTAACTGACTGGGCCACCCAGGTGCCCCTGTTTTTAATAATTATTTTATTAAAGGAAAACACTTGTTTCTGTAATGCAACAGGCAGTGATGGTTTTTTTGTTTTTGTTTTTTTTCCTACCTCCCTGACTACTGCGCAGTCTTTAAACCATCCTCCAGACTGGCATTATCTCATCGAGACTTCTGCCTGAAGTCAGCTTGTCATGGTTTCAGCAGGACTTGGTGTTTGGTAGTCTGCAAAGTCCCTTTCTCGTCTTTCCAACCCTGGGCTCCTGCCAGCCTGCCCCTATTCTCAGTGTCCTGTCCTCTCCCTGGCTGGGGCGGCGGAAGGACGTGCGTCGCCTGTTTTCCACCAGCTACATGCACAGCATGGGGAACTAGTTCTTCATACCAGTGAGAGGCCATTGCTTCTTGCACCTTCCCTCTGCCTATTCCCAGAGGAGAAAGCCAGTAGCCGTAAGGTTCTCCGTCTCACTTGAACCTATCTGGATGTTTCTCTCGTCTCCCTACACAGACTGTACCCTAAGAGGGATAATTTGTGGATACCTCCATTTCCTTTCCCTAATCTTTCCTTTTATCTCTCCTCTCCTCTCCCTAAACTCAAACTTGCCCTAAGCTTTCCCTTCTTGGCAGGAAGGTACCACCCTTCCGTCATATCCTACTCGTGTGCAAGGTGACATTTGCCCTTTCTCTTCTCTGGGGCCACAGTGATAGGAGGGCTGCAGAGGAACACAGTTTATGGGAGGGATGAAAAAACACATCAATATTTTCTAGATAATCCTCATTATGCTATGGTAAGTGGTATCCACTGTGGCTGATAAATTTACAGTTTTCAAAGCACTTTCTTATCTGCTATCTCACTATCGTCATGTTACTACAGGATGGTTGGGTTCCCAGAAAACAGACTCTAAGATGGAAATTTACACGCAAGAATTTTCTGGGGGCGAGTACTCTCAGAAACAGCCTCTGCGAGGGCGTGAGAGGAAACCGCGCTGGGCCCAGAGAGAGGTTGGACTGTGGATGCCGTGTAACTGGGGGCTTGGCCGACCTCACAAGGAGCTCTGGAGTTGGGATAGTCCTTTTCATATTTTCCCCAAATTGCATCCTTTATAGCCCTGAATTGACAGTCATTGGATCTGAGCTGCTTCCTGGGAAGGGGACATGACCTTGGATGAGGCAGCTGCCTTCGGCAGCAAGCAATTCTCTAGAGAGACTTAGATGAGCACTGTTAGCCGAAAAACCCCAGGCAGCTGCTGTCCTGAAGGCAAACTGGGGGGCGCATCACAGCATCCACTGTATTTTACCAAAAGTGAACTTGCTTCCTGCCTGTTCTCCATATTTTATGCCTGGGAACCTGGGACATAGGGAGAGTAACTAGATCAAGTTTCCAGAGCCAATAAGTGATTTACATATTTTATTTCATTTGCCCTGCAAAATAATTCTATTAGGTATATCTTGTTAGCTCCCTTTTATGGACAAGGCTACTGAGATTCAGAAAGTTTCAATGATTCCTCTAAGTGTTGAAGGCTGGCGAATTGTAGAACAAACATCCATATCTTCTCGTTCCACATCTGTGCTTTCTGTATCTCACACACTGACTTGATCTTGCCAAATCACGTGGAATAAAGGAATTTTAGAACTGGAAGACATTTCTGGAAAACAGTCTAACCCACTCATTTCTCAGAGATTAAAGTAACTTCATAAATTATTCAAGGAGATAAGGCTGGTGAATAACCTCCCGGGGCCTCAGTTTTCTTATCTGTTAAATGGGATCTGTTAAATGGGATAAGCTGCCCACCTATGGGGTAGTTTTAAGATTCAAATGAGATAATGGATGCAAAATAAACTCGAAATCTATTAAAATGGTACAGGGTTGTCAGTGTTTAGCCATTTAGACACTATGTTGGAGGTAAGAAGGGACTTCCACCTGTTAGAAACAGCAGGGTCAGGCTAGTACAGCAGAAAGTGTAACGTTTTAAGTTTTGGGGTGATTTGCACAGAAAATGAACTTACAATTTAACAAATTCTACTAGTTCAGATTTTTGTTAAAGGCGTACAAGTTTCCAGAAAACAAAAACAAAAACAGAAGTGCTTTCTGGCAAATTCTGATTAGAAGTTACATCCTAGGAGGTATTTGCTGTGAATAATTCTGACTGATACCCAGAATTCAAAATCGCATAACTTCCCATTCTCAGATAAATCAAATAGCACAGCTCAGTTTGCTTTGTATAAAGGAAACACCAGAGTTCCTTCCTCTGAACTTTGGAACTGTTTGTGACATAAAAACAAAAGATCCAAAATATTTTTATGCTTTGTCATGTAGGCTGAGTTCCTGAAACACCACCATTTAAATTTCAGTTATAGGGCTTAATTTGTATCCACAAGTGATAACAGTTCTGCTTTATTCGTTCCTTAAAGTGGAGTTTGGAATTCAAGAAAGTCTGTGAGTTGATTGTATTACTGTTTCTCTTCCGGAAAACTCACGGGTGAATTTATTTTCCATGTTTTTAACATGACAAAATAGAAAGTTCTATTCATACAGTTGTTCATAACAACAACGATGCTATCTTTTTAAAGACAAAATGGATGTTATCTATTACCAAACAATGAGTCACCCCAAAACTTAAAATAATAATAATAATAATAATAATAATAATAAATATTATCTTTCAGTTTCCCTGGGTCAGAAATTCTAGAGCAGCTTGGATAGATGGTTCTGACTTGGGGTCTTTCAAGAGGTTGTAATCAGATGTCAGCTGAAGCTTTGTGAAGCTGGGGGACTCATTTCCAAGGGGGCTCACTCACATGCCTGGCAAAGTGGTTCTGGCTGTTGGGGGGAGACCTCAGTTCCTTTCCACATGAACTCTCCAGAGCTAACTAAGGACACTCTTGAGTGTCCTTAGAATATGGCAACTGGCTTCTCCCAGAGTGAGCAGTACAAGAGAACAAAGTGGAAGCTGCAATGCCATCATGACCCAGCCTTAGAAATTACCCATCTTTGCCTATTGGTAACTCAGAGCAGTGCTCAGCCCTAATTAAATGTAACAGGAGACTACACAAAGATGTAAATACAAGGAGGTGAAGATCATTGTAGACCATCTTGGAGGAGGAGGAGTTAGCTGATGTGTGAATTCCAGTCATTTAGATGATCATGTATCATAGGGCACCTGGCTGGCTCAGTAGGAAGAGCATGTGGCTCTTGATCTAGGGGTTGTGAGTCTGAGCCCCATGTGGGCATAGAGCCTGCTAAAAACTATAAACGAACAAACAGGAATTAAATGTGTACAGTGCGAGAGGTCTGACATCTTTTCTTGTCTTCCTCCAGAGAAAGGGAAATGCCATGATAGCTGAGAGAGATTCAATATGGAAAATCCAAACCCTTCAAGAATATTTACACAGAACTCAGAACCTCAATCAGAGAGGGTCGAGGGGTCCATCTGGGTGCTCTCCACCTTCTGACACAAGGCCGATTAACCTTCAAAATTGCAAGCCAAGTGTTCAAGTGGTTGTGTGATTTAAAGGCATGTTGGCACAGCCAGCAATGGGAAATCTCAGCTGTGGTGTCCATACTTCAAGCATTCGTGTGTGAGAAACTCCTCTCTCCTACTTGATACCTCGACTCTGCCAGAGCCATCATGCTATACTGGAGGTGGGGCTTGATCTCATGAACGGTGAGAAAATGACCGGAGCCAAAATCAAGTGCCTGACGCTTAACCAACTGACCACCCAGGAAACATTTTATATCAAAGGATTGGAGTCAATGCTAGAGGGTTATATGCTCAAAATATCTGACTTCCCAGACCCAAATTCCAGCTCTCATCTCTAGTTGGATGGTTAACCGGTATCTAAACTATGTCATGTCCAAAACAGAACTCTTACTTTTCACCCCATTTAATACTCAAAACCTGTTCCTCTCAATCTTCATACATGTTACTACCACCACTCACCCCGCAGCTCGGGCAGATAACCTAAAGAATATCTTTGATTCTTGAGGCAACTGGGTCCCTCAGTCAGTTAAGCGTCAGGTCGTGATCTCACAGTTTGTGGGGTTGAGCCCCTCATGAGGCTCTCTGCTATCAGTGTGGAGCCTGCTTCAGATCCTTTGTCCCCTGTCTTTCTCTGTCCCTCCCCCACTCATGCGTGCTCTCTCTCTCTCTCTTTCTGTCTCTCGAAAATAAACATTAAAAACAAAAAAAAGAATATCCTTGGTTCCTCCTTTTCCTCACCCCCTAGATCTAATTCATCAGTACCTTTCACGAATTCTCCAAAATCTATCCCAAACTCGTCCCCACTTTTCCATCCTTACCACCATTATCACCACCGTCACCACCACAACCCTAACCTAAGTCGCCTCTACCTGAATGAAGTAGAAGAACTTCATTT
This sequence comes from Panthera pardus, assembly GCF_024362965.1. Classification (NCBI taxonomy): domain Eukaryota; kingdom Metazoa; phylum Chordata; class Mammalia; order Carnivora; family Felidae; genus Panthera; species Panthera pardus. The sequence goes on from NW_026526788.1 coordinate 24,794,488, forward strand.
CCACTTTTGAAGTTCTCTCCTTTCCATTTTCGAATCCACAAGCAGTGTGGTAGGTGTCCTAGGAAGCCAGCAGATAGCACCACATCACTGAGCTCCTGACATGTATTAGAGAGAGTCCATCTTCTTCCCACTTGGCCAAAGAGCCCTAAACAAAGGGCCACCAATATGTACATCATCTTTTTTCTTGCACATTCATTTAGACTTGTAAATGGGCACGGTGGACACATTCTGTTTAGTTAGGACCACTATGGTCCTAGTGAAGCAGATTTAATTATAGTTTACACATCACATTAGCTATTATACTTTACTGTTCCCCTACAGTTAACAGTGTATGTTGAGAATACATGCATATAGATATAATTTTCAACATCAACCTTTTAAACAAGTCACTCCTAGCAACCCCTCCCCACCCAGGTGATAGAAATCACTGGTGTAGTGAGGGGTAAGAGTGGAAACTGGAAAACAATCTGTAGCATTGTAAGTAAAAAAGAAAGTCGAGTTCTGAGTATGTATGACAAAGAAGCCAAATGAAAATGATGATAGATGTAGATCTTTAGTCAAACATAAAGGGTGTATTCTTGTAAAAAATATTTAGAAGCATACATGTTATGTTTATTGTTTGGAGGAGTATAGGACCAGAAGGTCATTTTGACCAGAAAGAAAGTCATTGGAGTCATGGAAAAAAACCACCAATGTGACCACCTTACAGAGAAAATAGCATGTAAAGTAACTGAGAGAGAAACCTAAAAGCTTCTGGTAAAATATTAATTTCTTAGGCCTTTCATATTTTACTCTTTATTTGGAGTTCAAAAAAGGATATTGATGCTTGAATGATTTCTTCAGGCATTACGTACACACTTAGAGATTGTATTTTTCTTATAACTAAAAATATGAGAAGCGTTCTTCATAAACAGAAAAAGTATGGAAATAGAATCATCTCTTGTGGCCATGTTAATGTGACTTCTGTCAGGTAGAATAAATTTAAACCAAATTTACACTGAATGAATCAGAGGATTGTTTTGACGTTTTTCCCTTTGAATTTTGAATTTCCTACCTTGAGTGTTAAGAAAGGTCATTAAAGTCATTATCAAAGACTGATCCAAATCAGAGTATGATTCAGGGTTGTTGAAAATACTTCTTTTTTTCTTCCCTGTTTGTGGTCTATCTGTATTTATCCCCTAACCTAGGTAAAAATGTGTAATATAGTTTACTTTTTAAACAGCCTTTTAAATTTTAGTGTATATTCTGCTATAACAAAATAAAGAGATGATTACCATAAACCAGTAATGATGCCATGCTTCAGTGATGCCAATCCCCACAGCTAAATCAACATTAGATAGGGATTTTCAATTCTAGTTTCAAAATGCTGTGAATATTATCTAGAACTACTGGCAGATATATTATAAAGTTCTAAAACAAACTAACTAATAAAAAAAGGACTTCCCCAATCATTTGATTTCACTTTAATCTTGGAACTCTAACACACTTTTGGAAGGAGGATGAGATAAATAGTAGCTCAGATAAATAGTAACATGATTTGAACCTGTCAATACGTTTGAGCATCACAGAGGCACGGAATGAAATGGCACAAGTCCCATTTATTGCTCTTTGGCCTTAGTTGATACAATTGTAAGATTTAAACTTTTTTTTATGTTTATTTATTTTTGAAAGAGAGAGACAGACAGAGAGAGAGAGAGAGAGAGAGAGACAGAGCCTGAGCAGGGGAGGGGCAGAGAGAGAGGGAGACACAGAATCCGAAGCAGGCTCCAGGCTCTGAGCTGTCAGCGCAGAGCCTGATGCCGGGCTGGAACCCACGAACTGTGAGACCATGACCTGAGCCAAAGTCCGATGCTTAACCAACTGAGCCACCCAGGAGCCCCGTAAGATTTAAAATAAGGACCAAAGAATCAGAAGGCTAGGATCCTTCCAACCCTACACACTTACTCACTGGGTGGCCTGTATACATTATAAGACACTGACCACCTCTGAGCTTCATTTTGTTTTTTCAGAACAGAAGCAATACCACTCAAGAGCAAGACCTCCCAGAGTTGCTTTGAGACTTAAGCAAGATAATCAATGTGAAACCACACTGTACCAAACAAATATAAGACATTGTTCAATTCTTAATGTGAAGTTGAGTATTTCGGGGTAGGTGCTACCTATTAAATAAAATATATCATAGTATTTTAAGAACAAATACAGACTCTTCTCCATCTTTAAATTTTAAACTGAGCATTAACAGATAGATGACCTCTTTGAAGAATTATAGAAGGAAAACATGACCCAAAAATTCAAGGAAAAGAGACATTGGCAAAACAAATTAATTTATTAGAAAATATAATGAAACTTATACAACAAGTCAAAATCAATTTGTTGGACAGAGCTTGAAATCGGTTCTCAAAATGGAAATCAAAGAAGTGTCAGCATGCCATTAATTGGTAAATCTTGAAATGTCTTATTAAATGAAAGGAAAACGAACATACATGTATTTGATACTGGCCTGCTTTTTAGGAGCTTTGTAATTATTTATTTAGTTGTTTGTTTGTTTTTAATTTTTTCGAATGTTTATTTATTTTGGAGAGAGAGAGAGACAGAGCACGAGCAGGGGAGGGACAGAGAGAGAGGGAGACACATACTCTGAAGCAGGCTCCAGGCTCTGAGCTGTCAGCACAGAGCCCCACGTGGGGCTTGAACTCATCAACTGTGAGATTATGACCTGAGCAGAAGTCGGACGCTTAACTGGCTGAGCCACCCAGCCGCCCCCGGAATTACTTTTATGTTTTGATTAGTACTTAGGATATGAGTAAGACAGTCTGAAAACACCACAAGTGCTTTCTTCACTTGATGCAGTTAATAAATCACCTAGACTTCGTGTAAGTGAAGAGAGATCTCCACAACATGACTGCACAGCACTGCTCACAGGTTTCTTTTTATTCTCTCTGTAGCTTTTGCTCTGCCTCATCTAACCCAATGCCTTTGCTAGGAATGAGCCATATCATTGCATATTGGTCCAAGCCACGTTTTTATTCCCCTCCCCCCCAATGCACATTCTTTTTTTTCTACCACTATTTCCACATGTGCTTGATGTGTTATTGTAGGTGTGGTTGATGCTGACAGACAACGTAAGCTAATAGCGATCTTCAAAGGATTTATATTCCCAGCCTTGCATCCACATAGTTTAGTGAATGAATGTGTATGTATGTACATTCATATGTTTCAAGTTTAAAAAAATGTTCAATGAATCTTTTTTAGAACATGACCCTTCACTTTAAATTATTTTTTTCTTGTTCACTAAGCAACAACCAGTCCTGACTGTGTCAAAAAAGAAAGCTGCAAAGGTGTCTCCTCAAAGGACAGATCTAGGATCAATGATTTCAATCATAGAGAGACAGATGCTGGCTTAGTTCAGATAAGGAATTTCCAATGATCAGAACTGTCCCCCCAAAATGTTTCCTTTGTGGATAATCCTGCAATTGGGAGGTTTCATCAGAGGCTGAACACAATAGCCTGCTTTTCTTTTCAGAGTGCACTGGTCCACCTGGGTGCTTGTTTGTAGTGCAGAATTTCATGCCCCACTTCCATCAAAGTACTTTCTAATTTTTTTATTTTTTTATATTTTTTTCTTCTTAACGTTGATTTATTATTGAGAGACAGAGAGAGACAGAGCATGAACATGGGAGGGGCAGAGAGAGGAGGAGACACAGACTCCGAAGCGGGATCCAGGCTCTGAGCTGTCAGCACAGAGCGCAACACAGGGCGGGGCTTGAGAGATCATGACCTGAGCCGAAGTTGGAGGCTTAACCTACTGAGCCACCCAGGCGCCCCTGCATCAAACTACTTTCTAACAAGATCCCAGGGTGACCTTGTGTTTGAAAACCACTGCTTTAGATTTCTTTCTAATCTTGAGATGATATGTCTCTATGGCTCTGCATCCTTCCCTGTCAATACTGAAAGATCCTGATGAGTAAGTGACTTTAAAAGGCGTAGAGCCATGGAGTGGCTTTCCAATATGGGACCAAATTTTCAGGATGTCACCTCAGTCTAGACTTCAGACCAGTCCTGAAAAGTCTTATGTCCAGATGCCTTTTTCCTCGATTATTCAGTTGGCAGCCTCCTGCTACACCTCTGCTCTCCTTCCCTCATGTAGCATCTGCCTCACTCTGGAATCCCACAAATCGTTAAGGATTCAATCAAGCATCAAAGAAAATCTTAGTTACATTTGAGTCATACCGATGTTGATATCTCTCTGATAGTTCACACTTATTGTGGGAAATTTGAATTTTTCTTAGTGAAAGATAAAATCAAATACACACACACACACATACACACACACACTTAACATATATCAGAATGTGTCATCTGCTTAAATACCTCTCATGTGTGACATCAGGATAAAAATTCAAACCCCTTACCATGGCCCAAGGGCTCTAAAAATTATATTCCCCTACAATTCCTCAAGCCACGTGCCACAGTCTCTCTTGCTTCTTCATGCTAGTCATCTGCCCTTCTGTCAGTTACTAGAGCTTTCTTCTGCATTAGGACCTTTGCACATGTAGTTCTTTCTGCATAAATAACTCCCACCAGCCTAGGTGGCTCAGCTGGTTGGGCATCAGTCTTTGGCTTAGGTCATGATCTTGCTTTTCCCGAGTTCTAGCCCCATGTCAGGCTCTGTGCTGACCACTCAGAGTCTGGAGCCTGTTTTGGATTCTGTGTCTCCATCTCTCTCTCTGCCCCTCCCCCACCCGTGCTCTGTCTCTCAAAAATAAATAAACATTAAATAAAAAATTTTTTTTTTAAATAACTCTTCCCCTGACTTTCAAGTCACTGTCTTCTTTTATAGTCCATGTTTACTTTCTTCATTGTACTTCATTAATGATCTCTGTGGTTTTGTTAGGTTTTTGACTCATTTACTGACCCTTTTTTCCCCAACCCCTTCCCGGTTTATAATACCTGTAAGGGTAGAGACACTGTCTTCTTTTCCATAGCACCATGCCTAACTCAAAATAGGCTTACAATAAATATTTGCTAAATTAATGAATATAGTAAAGTCACTTTTTTATTTGAAAGCTTTATTTGCCTCAAATGAAATTATAGGCAATTATAACCATTTGTAGAAACATTTCACAAACATGAAATAGAATAGCTTCAACCTTTGGTTGCAAAAGTAACATAATTACAGAATAAAGATGATACATTTTCTTTCTTAAGCCTGGAATATGTTCTGTCAGCTGTAACCTTGGTATTACTATAGGCGTGTTGAAATGTAGTTTTTCCGTAAGTAGATGACATCATTTTAGTACAATCTCTTTTCTTTTTAAATCTCTGATGGTGCTATTAATCAAACACAAAGCCTATAAAATGAGCCGGTGTCATCTTGTCCTTTGCTGGTTTCCTGATTGGAAAGCTCACCCTTGGCCTGTGATCACATTCATTTGGCAGAAAGTCAGTTTATTTGATGGGTCAGGACATCAAAATGTTTCTTTTCTTGGTTAAATTAATTCTCTTTCCCCCCAAATACAATATAAATGGAACGGATGTGTTAAGTAAACCCACAGATACTTTTTCTCCTAGTTCGCCAAATGGTACTGTAGCTCACGTCTGAGAATACAGGAGATGACATGAGGGACACTAACACCAAACAGAAGCTCAGCGAGTTGGCCAGCCAGATACTTCCCTTGGCTGGCAGAACTCAGCTTCTTTCTCTCCCTCTTCACTAAGTTGTAGATTTTTTTGAGGATAAAGATGCTATCCTCTTCCTTTGCAACTTAGCACACATATAAGCTAACTGGTTGATTCCCAGTGTTACTGATTATGTGCCATGAAGAGGTTTGGACTCCATGGAAGAATGGTCCGCATAGTACAGACTATTTAGGTTGGAAACACAATTTACTTACCCCCCAAAAACAAAAATCTCCCATCCACCTCCTTGAGCAACACTATGTAATGCAACTAAGATGATATTGTTGAGTGCATACTATATTCTAGGCATTGCTCTACATGATTCACACACATTATCTGATTTAGTACCCTATTATAGCATGCGGCCATTTGAAATGTATGAGGAAGAGCTGATGTAGAGAACGGGCTAATGAAGAACAAATGTGAAGAACTTCATTGCTCGTTCATTTTCCAACTTTATCGAGATATAATTGACGTAAGTTTAAAGCGTACCGTGTGATGAGTTGATACATGTATACACTAGGAAATGTGTACCACGATGAGGTGAGTTAACACATTCTTTACCTCACATAATTATCGTTTTGTTGTTGCCGTCGTGGTGAGAATATTAAAGCTCTACTCTCATAACAGTATTGATAACTACAGTCACCACGCTGTACTGAGATGCCAGGAAATTATTCATCTTATAGCTGAAAGGCTGAAGCCTTTGACCTACTTCTCCCCATTTCCCAAGCCCTCAGACCCTGGCAACCACCATTCATTCTACTGTTTCTGAGGTTGCTGTTTTTTGATTCCACATATAAGTGACATCATACAGTATTTGTCTTCCTGTGACTTCTTTCATTTTACATAATGTCCTCAAGGTCCATTCCTGTTATACTTAATGGCAAGATTTCCTTCTTTTTTATGGCTGAATAATGTTCTACTTTATATATACACCACGTTTTCTTTTTCCATTCATCCATTACTGGATACTTAGGTTGTTTTCATGTCTTGCTGTTGTCAATTATGCTGCAATGAACATGGGAATGCAGATATCTCTTTGAGATAGTGATTTCATCTTCTTTTATTTTTTATTATTATTTTTCTTAATGCTTATTTATTTTTGAGAGAGAGAGAGGGAGGGAGAGAGAGCGAGAGAGAGATCATGAGTGGGAGAGGGGCAAACAGAGAGGGGGACAGAGGATCCAAATGGGCTATGTGCTGACAACAGCAAGCCCAATGTAGGGCTCAAACTCACTAACTGTGAGCTCACGACCTGAGCTGAAGTCAGACACTCAACCGACTGAGCCACCCAGGTGCCCCAATTTCATCTTCTTTTAAATATATATACAGAAGTGGGATTGCTAAATCATATGGTACTAGCATATTTTTAATTTTTTGAAGAATCTCCATACTGTTTCCCACAGTGGCTGCACCAATTTATGTCCCCACCGACAGTGCACAAAAGTTCCCTTTTCTCCACATCCTCACCAACACTTATCCCTTCTTTTTTTGATGATAGCCATTCTATCATGTGTGAGGTGATATCTCATTATGGTTTTGATTTGCAATTCTCCGATGATTGGTAATATTGAGCATGTTTTCATGTACTTGTTGGCCATTTGTATGTCTTATTTGGAAAAATGTCTGTTTAGTTCCTCTGCTCATTTTCTTTCTTTCTTTCTTTGGCTCAGGTCATGATCTCACAGTTTGTGAGTTTGAGCCCCATGTTTGGCTTTGCACTGATAGTGCAGAACCTGCTTTGGATTCTGTCTCCCTCTCTCTTTGCCCCATAAGCATGCGTGTACATATGCACACATGTGCTTGCTCTCTCTCTCTCAAAAATAAGTAAACATTAAAAAATTTTTTTAAAGGTTCAGCATCATAAAAAGCTAGACGACCAGGAGTTTTTAATCTGTTTGCACATTAGAAACACCTGGCTAAGGATGGGGGAGGGTAAGAGTAGTTTTGAAAAAATATGATCTTAGGGACACCATAGACCAATTATATCAGAATCTCTGGGATGGGCTCTTGGTGTCAATATTTGTGAAATGCCCCCTCTCCTATGATTTTACATTTTTTTTATTGCTTATTCACTTTTGAGAGACAGAGAGAGACAAAGTGCGAGTGGTGGAGGGGCAGAGAGAGAGGGAGACCACTCCTGTGATTTTAGTGTGGAGCTGGAGTTTACTACTGATCTAGAATAAATCACTGTGAATTGCACTAAGGTTTCTGATTGTTGCTCAGCCGCTTTCTCAAGAACTCATAATTCAGTAATACAGGGGTTTCATGGACCATCAATTGTTAATACAAAAACAATATTTCCTTATTCTAATAGTATGATTTGGGCTCATAGGCTTATTTTTCATCAGCAATCCCAAGTCAGCCATTATAGTTTGTTTTATGGCTATGTCATCTTTGAATCTTTGATAGGAGTAGAACTGTTCTGTAACTAAGCACTTGACTTTTAAAAATTTTTTAATTTTATTTTTGAGAGAGAGAGACAGAGTGTGAACAGGGAGGGGCAGAGAGAGGAGACACAGAATCTGAAGCAGGCTCCAGGCTCTGTGCTGCCTGATGTGGGGCTCGACCTCAGGGACTGTGGGATCATGACCTAAGCCAAAGTCGGACGCTTAAACAACTGAGCCACCCAGGCACCCCAGTACTTGATATTTTTTTAATGTGAAAGCAAGATGAGCATCTGGGTATCTGAAAAAAAAAAAAGTTGTGGGCTGGGAATTTGACTTTTGAAGTTCCCTTGTGAATTCTAACAAGTTGGCTTATTTTTGAAATCTCTGTTTTAAAACTACAACAACGATATAATTTTGTATTTTGCTCTCAAATTCTTCAATGGTTCTTAAAGGCCAACAGCTCTTTCCACTGTGAAATGGGACCCAGAGGTTTTCACTAACTCCTCTCCAGAAAATTCAGTAATAAAACTTGAATTTGTATTCACTGTTACTGAAAAGTCTCTTATCGCCGAAGGACTCTGAAAGTCATGGTGAAAGATACCCACGTCTAGGTCGGGACACAAAGAAGACTCAACTCGTTGGATGGCTGATTAAAGGAATTATCTCAAACTCCCCAGCCATAACATTGAAACAGACCTGGTTGTAATTTATTTGTTTACTCAGCCATCTGGTCTCAGGCGCTAGAGGAAAGAAGGTGATTATGTATGACGCAGATGAAGCAGCAGTTCATTGCACCAAGATACTTGAAAGGCTTATTCTGGGCCCAGTCTGCTGACCAAAAAGGCCCACTCTGGTCAGACTGCAGAACTGTAGAGCCTAATCTCAGGATCATCTGGTGAGCTCTCTCTTCTCTAGGGAATGGGGAACAGGGAAAAGTTTTCCCCAACCTTCCTCCAGGTGTGAACTACCTGCAGAACACATGGAGAATCCTTTCAGTGGGAGCCACGCACTCAAGCATGGTGCAGTGTCCGTTACGTCTGCCCTACAAAGTGAAGGCCAGGACTGAGTCTTGGGAAGGAAAGGAAAAGACAAATATATCCAGTGTCATGGAAGGTCTTTCTGCTTGTTTGTCATCCTTGACCTTTATCTGTATACCTACTGTGGATGATAGAATTAAAGGTAAATGGAAACATTTCCTTCTTAGAGAAAGAGGTGGTGCCATCCAACTGTGATTCCTTTTATGTTGGTATATATTTTTGGGGCTCTGTGTTGCCCCAAAATTTGCCTGTGTTGAGACCTGGTTCCTGGATTTCAAAGTGCTGCCATAACAGGCAGCAAAAGAAAAGACTCCTCATATTTCAGGATGCTGCTGAGAGAGAGCGCTTATGTGACCCAAAGTTCTCTTTCACGGTCAGTTGTACTCTCCGCTTAAATCTGAAGTAGGCTGTGATTAGAAAGCTGATCAAAAGCAGGGCGGTGAAAAACCACTTATAGAACTATGAGGGTACTCTCATTAAATATGAAAAGTCTTCGTTGCGAGTCAGTGGGTAGGGAAGAAAAGGCTGAGGAGGGGGCCTCCACACTGAATGTTGCCTTTTAGTAGCCACCGCTGACTTTACTGGACTGCTAATAAGGAATTTGTTTATTGTAATTCTTCACAGACACTGTACTGAATCTATATGCATCCATTATACCTGTGACAGGTAAGATAATGTGATTATCCTTTATATATTCAGAGAAACTGAACCTGACCTTTTAATGAATAAATACAAGAATCTTATGCTATACTCCTAATCAAAATACGTGGATTCAGAGAATTGGTTTTGTTTTATGCATCAGACTTATTTTTAACAGCGTACATTTTCCTTTTTTTTTTTTTTTTGAATCATGTGTATGCATTCTTTATACAATTTCAGAGATAATAAAGGCCAACATATTTTTAAAATGCCTATTTAATTTGATTTCTTAGGGTTTCTGAAGACCTTTCTTTTCTTTTGATGTTTATTTATTTTTGAGAAAGAGACAGTGTGAGCAGTGGAGGGGCAGAGGGAGAGGGAGATACAGGCTGCAGGCTCTGAGCTGTCAGCAGAGCCCGACGCGGGGCTCAAACTCACAAATCGTGAGATCATGACCTGAGCCGGAGTCAGATGCTTAACCAACTGAGCCACCCAGGTGCCCCAAGAGCTTTCTATTTGAACATGCATTTATAAATTTGCATACTTTCTCCTTCACAATTGTATCTTTTATAGCAAGGTCTATGGCACGATGGCTTACATATTATAAGCTCACAAATATTTATTGATTGGTTGATTTTATGTTACATATGGGACACAATCTATAATACTGAGTTTTCATGCTGCCAGACCCTACCAAACTTTTTGGAAAAGAAATAATTTTGCTTCTGTCCGTATTTAAGCATCTCCGATTCAGTTTGTATCCACTGAAATACAGCTCCTGTCCTCAGCAACCCACTGAAATAGCCTTTGATGAGATCACTAGTGGCTACAGTAGAGGTATTTTCCTAGACCTCTCTGTGTATTCTGAAACTCTCCCCTCCTTTGGCTTTTATACTATTTCCTAATTCTCTGCTCCTTCTTGGTATCCATTATAGATTTCTCTTCCTCTGCAGATCCCTTAAATATGATAGTAGATTCATCTGTCCCTTCTCTTATTCTACCCTCCTTGAAGGATCTCACCCCACTTGTAGGACTTTAGTGTTACATGCTGGGGAAACTTAAATTGACCTGTCCACACAGGCAAGGTTTACCTGAGATTTAGACCATTATTTCCAGGTGTCTGCCAAACATTTCTACCTGGATATCCCCAAAGCACCACACACTCAACATATAAAAACTGAATTCCTCACTACATCCTTACCGTTCCCATCCTACCACACGACTCCTCCTGCTTATCCCTTTTATATCCTGACTTAGTGAAGTTCATCCATTTCCCACCACTCTGTCAGTTGTACAAGATAAAAAGGTTGGAACTATTAGTAGAGGTGGCCTCAGCTGTTAGTCATAGGACAAGAGATTCTTGATTTTCTTAGCCCATTGGCCTTCATCCTTCAGCACTCAACTCGAGCACTGTTTCCCCTCTGAGGCCTTTGTCATACCCAAGAAAGTAGTTAGATACTCTCACCTCCACATGCCCTTAGACTTACTTACTTTTACTATAATACAAAATCATGTTGTATTATAGTTGTACCCTACTATGAACTCCTATGAGTTCAAACTGATACTAAAAAATAACAACTAGTTAGATATCATTGTGGGTCAGACACTAGTAACCCAATTCACTATTTTGAAAACATACAGTAAAAAGATCTAAGAATTTATACTGCTTTTGCTTTACGAACTGTATAGTACGAGCTATATATATGAGCTATATAGTAAATGAGGGAAATTTTCTTAGTATTCTGGCTAATAAGTGAAGGACGAATAGAATTATAATATCATCACTATGCAATCCTTAATGAACCTACACATTGAAAACCAACATCTGCTAACATGGTAAAACAAGAGATAAGCAGACATTAGTGCCTCCTGATGGAAATGTACTCCATTTATTAAATACCCTTACCAAAGCTAACCAAATCTGAATCTTTTCAAACCTGTTAGATTCAACTACCGATTTAAAAACAGAACATTGAAGAACATATCAAACAATACCACAGGGTTGTAGTCAGCAAAATCCAATCTCTGTCTACAGGAAAAATGAACTGGTTTCTTTCTTCAATAAATAAGTTACAAATCTAAAAAAAGACGGAAGTTTGAAAGCCTAGAAAAAATTTAAAGACCTAAGAAATATGGAGTGAATCACAATGAGTGGACTTTATTTGGATCTTGATTCAAACAACTGTTAAAAAGTACTGTATTTTGAGATAGTTGGAATTTTGAACACTGTGTATCTGACAGCATTAAATTATTATCAAATATTTTAGGTATGATAACAGTATCTTTGCTATTTGTTTTGAAGACACTTCTTTTAGAGATACATACTGAAATGTTCATGGCCAAAATGATATGTCTTGGATTGGCTTCAAAACTATTTGGGAGGAAGGAATTCAGTGGGATTTCGTTGAACTAAGATAGACTATGAGTTTGAGATTCTCAAAACTGATGGGTCAAAGGATTCATTTAAATGTTCCATTATGCAGAGGTTTTTTGTTTTGTTTTGTTTTTTAAACAGTCTAAGTGTCTGACTCAGTGCAGATCTCTTTCCACCACTCTATTCGATTGATCGTGGAAAAAAAAAACAAGTAAAATTCCAGAATTTTCTGCTTTTTTTTTGGAAAGGGGTTCCCAAAACAAGGAATGAAGACAGTGGTTAAAAATGTCCATGCTTGGAGTTCATGAACTCTGTTTTCTCATCTGACTTTGCCAAGAACTTCCTATGTGGTCTTTGGCAAGATTAGATTTTCCTGTCTTGATTTGGTTACTCTCCAAAAGTGGTCGGAGATCAAGGTCTGCACTATGACTTAGCAGAGAAGGTTCCATCTAAGGAGGTCTCCACCATTTGTACAAAGATGATGCATAAAGTGAGTCTATTTTAATCAGTTTTTAAATAACAATTAATACAATAAATTGCATAACAAATGTAAAATTAAAATCTTCATAGAGGAAAAAAATGTATTATAATGAAAGGCCTTTTATTGACCAAAGCTTTATAAGTAACAGTATTATTGACTCAAAATAGTAAAGCTAGTTCCCGCCCCCCTCTTTATTTAGAACTGTCTTTTCATTTTAATATTAAGTCTCATGGTTGGGATCCTCTGTAACTTATCTTTTTTTCTTTTCACAGTTTTCCTTACTGTTTATTTGAAATATGGTAATAAATGCTTTCTACACTGGTTTTAATCTATGGTTTACATTAATTTCTTTTATAAAGGGCTGCTCTTGCTTAGATTTTGAGATGTTTTCAATGCCAATATTCACAGACAGCTTTGCAAACAAATGAAACATGATGATCATTTGATGCTGATGCATATATATTTTGTCTATCTTGCCCCAGAAATAAACGACATGGTAAAGTAGATGGAGTCAACTTTCTCTTTTACCCACCTGGCATCATTTGTTTCTAATTCCAGGCATCTAGTCGAAGATATTTTGTCAGCCAAAGAGGTTGGGTGTCGCTCCAGAATTCTCAGTTGCTTATGTAACAACTAGACAATACCCTTCTGTATAGCAGGGTTTTTTATCCATACTAATCCTCTCCCATACATTTGGACAGACATACTTACTCAACCACAAACATATGCCTGCTCTAATTTTCTTTCTTATAGCTGTAAGTTATTTTGCCCAAGATATACTTATTCATCTGTTTCATATTTAGATAGCCTTCCTTAGTATAAGCCTTAAAAGGCTGTCATGGCTATTGGAAAAAAAAAATTTAAATAAGGAGAAAAGTACATGCAGGATAATTATATAGCAGAGCTGTTATATCTTTTATAGGAGGGAAGAGAAAGAGGGAGGGAGAGAGTTGAATGCCAAATGGACACACCAGAAAGTTTTCAAACTTCCACAACTCACAAAAATTCATGGGGAATCACAGGTCGAACTTCCTTGCTCTAGAGTATTGAGAGGAGATGTTAATGTTTAAACAAAATGCAGGCAATAAATCTTGGGTTGAAAAGTAAAAATACGAAAATAAAAAGTGCATTGAGGGTGCATATGTATGTGGAGGGGTACCTCAGAAACGCTCAAAACTAGCTGTCAGTAGTCAACAGATTTTCTACTGTGTCTGCTGTAAGCATGCGGAGAGATATCATATTAGAATGGATCTTGGGTTATAAATGATGTGTTAGAAGTTCATAAATAAGTTTTGGAATTTACAGCCCAAACATTCTTCACATTGTTCTCTATCATATACCCTTTCCAAAAATAAGCTCACAAGGCATATTATGAGGGCTTAGCTAACTCTCCAGATTCCAAGACCAAATTGCTAAACTTACCCGTTCTGAACTTTGAATACTTTTTTTTTTCAAATTTACACACTACTGTAGAATTCTGCATTTCTAAAAGTTTTAGTGAGAATCAGCTATTTCAATAATGATATTCAAATATTTACTGCTGCTTTTAATATTATATTTTAGGAGCTACACTGTAAAACATGCTTAAACAACTTTAGGAAGTTGTAGGATTTTAACTGAAACAGAGGCAGGTTAAGGATTGCAGATTATGGACTACTTTGAGTTGTCATTGTGTGGCTGAGACTGGCTGGCTGCACACCGATCCCTTTTCCTCCTCCTGGATGAACAAGAAGACATATGGTCTAGTATGTTCTAGTCCTGTCTGCAGGCAGGTTGGTGTTATTTGACTAGGTTTGACTGATGGGGTGTGTAGGCAAGTAACGTCCACCATGTCCAGACTTGTCTGTAAAACATCCTCAGTGACCTTCTTTGCCCTCTGTCTTTACTTGATGGCTGAGTGATGATCAAACAGAGAGTCCACGGAGGCTCTAGGGGATAGCAGAGTCATAACACAGAAGTAACCCAGATCTCTCCATCACTGTCTAGAGGATAGCCCCTAAGGGAGAGCTGCCCATTCTGTATTGGGCAGGGAAGTGAGAAAGAAAAATCTTTTAATTAGATAGTGAGAATTCTTTCACAATGTATACTATATCAAATCATCATGATGTACACTCTGAATGTCTTACAATTTTATTTGTCAATTATACCTCAATAAAAACAAGCAAAGACAGACACACAGACAGAAAGAGGAAGGAAGGAAAGAAGGAAGGAAGGAAGGAAGGAAGGAAGGAAGGAAGGAAGGAAGGAAGAAAGAAAGAAAGAAAGATGGGGCGCCTGAGTGGCTCAGTCAGTTGAGCATCCCACTCTTGATTTTGGCTCAGGTCATGATCTCACAGTTCATGAGATCAATTCCCACATTGGGCTCTGTGCTGACAGCATGGAGTCTGCTTGGGATTCTCTCTCTCTGCCTCTCCTCTGTTCCCTCTCATTCTCTCTTTCTCTCAAAATAAATAATAAACTTTAAAAAGAAGAAAGGAAGAAAGGAAGGGAGGGAGGGAGGGAGGGAGGGAGGGAGGGAGGAAGGAAGGAAGGAAGGGAGGGAGGAAGGAAGGAAGAAAGAAAGAAAGGGAAAGAAAGAAAGAAAGAGAGGAATTCCTGTTGTTAAGGCACTGAGAAATCTTTAGTGTTAAGCATTGGGAGTGTATATTGATAGCCACTAATATTGATTACCTTGAAAATAACATTGTTTGTAGGTATTTGGTATACCATTCTTTCATTTTGTTTACCAAGAGCCACTGTGCTCAGTACCTCGTCTTTTTTAAATGTTTATTTTTGCGAGAGAGAGAGTGGGGGAGGGGCAGAGAAAGGGGGACAGAGGATCTGAAGCAGGCTCTGTGGTGACAGCAGACAGCCCGACGTGGGGCTCGAACTTACAAACCATGAGATCATGACCTGAGCCAAAGCCAGGCACTTAACAGACTGGGCCACCCAGGCACCCGTTTGTCTCTGTTTCTTAAATAATGCTCTACACTTCTCCACTCTCAGACCTCTGATGTTGACCCCAGGCCCCACATCATGTAGGCCATGATGTTATACTTCCAAAGAGAGCTCACTTCCCGATCACAGGTTTGAAGAGTTTCAGAGTACTTGTCCTTTCTTTAGGTAATAGATACTTCTATTCAAGCAAAGTAATTTCTGTTGGGATAGTAAACAACTTTTATGACAAGACGCTTTACATTATGGAGGTACCCCCTCATATACATACACAACACCATTCTTTTTTTTCAACCCAAGATTCAAGTTGCATTCTGTATGGGTATCAAAATTTCCTCTCAGATTTCACAGCAGTGAATTTTAACCCATGACTCGCCATTACTCGTAGTTGTGGAAATGTTAATACTTTCCGGTATCTCATTTGCGTTTCACAACTCCTTCCTGTTAAGTGTAAATAGCTCTATTTTACAATTACCTGGTGTGTGTTTTTTCTCTTTATTTTAAAAAAGTTTTTGTGTTGGGCCACCTGGATGGCTCAGTTGGTTAAGTGTCCAACTTCGTCTTAGGTCATGATCTCAGGGTTCGTGAGTTTGAGCCCCGTGTCGGGCTCTGTGCTGACAGCTCAGAGCCTGGAGCCTGCTTCTGATTCTGTGTCTCCTTCTCTCTCTGCCCCTCCCCCACTTGCATGCTCTCTCTCTCTCTCTCTCTCTCTCTCACTTTCTCTAAAAAATAAGTAAATAAAGAAAAAATGTTTCTGTGTTGGGAAAAAACCCCAGTTGTCACATCCTGTGCTTGTCCTTCACCCTCGTGCTACTACCACACTCACAACATTTCTGGCAACATACGTGTAGGTGTTTCCCCACACCAAGCAATTCTGCAGCAGCACTGGACGTCCTCCACTTTAACTCAATTATGACACCGTCTGTCTGTCTGGAGATAGCACCAGATCCCACGGGTGAAGGGCTCAGTCCCGGTAGACTGTCCCCCTCTTCAGATGCCCGTTGCAATTCCAAGCTGTCACCTGTGTTTCTGACCAATTGGCTATAGATAGGAAGTTCTCACGACCCCCTCCTCAGATTCGATTCATATGCTACACCAGCTCACAAAACCCATGAAAACAGCTTACTTACTGTGCACCAGCTTACTATAAAAGGATGTGATAAAGGACACAGATGGATATCCAGATGGAAGAGATGGTTTAAGGGCAAGGTATGTGGGAAGGGGTGCAGCGTTTGCATGCCCTCGTTGGGTATGCCACTCTCCCAGCACATCCACATTTTCACCAACCGGGAAGCTCTCCCAAACACACACGTTTTAGAATTTTTATGGAGGCTTCATCATGTAGGCATGGTAGCTCATTAACTCCATTTTCAGCCCCTCTCCCCTCTCAGAGAAGAGGGTGGGGAGTGGAGCTGAAAATTCTAAGCCTTCTAATCACGACTTTTGTCTTTCTGGTGACCAATTGGCTCCATCCAGGAGCCTACCAAGAATCACCTCATTAGAACAAAAGACACTGCTGTCACGCAGGAAGCTTCAAGGGATTTAGGAACTCTGTGCCAAAAGCTGGAGGCAGAGATCAATGTATATTTTTTCTGTTACCTCACAGTTTCTAATAACCATGATGGCATTTTGTACCCCTCCCCCAAATCTCAGCAAGGAAGGCACAGGATTCACGAGCTGTCTGTCCCCTCCCTGCCCAGCACAGTCTATTTAAGGAAGAGCACTTGCTACAGGTGCCTAGAAAATCCCAAGGCCCTCATCTCCTCCACCTGACCATTTCCAAAACCTCAGCAGAAACTCTGGCCTCTTCTCCATCACCATGATTGCCACTTCACTGGCAATCCTACCTACAAATTCTGTTATCTTTTTTTTTTAATTTTCTGTTTTCTTTTTTTACATTTACATCCAAATTAGTTAGCATATAGTACAACAATGATTTCAGGAGTAGATTCCTTACTGCCCCTTACCCATTTAGCCCATTCCCCCTCCAACAACCCCTCCAGTAACCCCCAGTTTGTTCTCCATATTTATGAATCTCTTCTGTTTTGTCCCCCTCCCTGTTTTTATATTATTTTTGTTTCCCTTCCCTTATGTTCATTTGTTTTGTCTCTTAAAGTCCTTATATGAGTGAAGGCATATAATTTTTGTCTTTCTCTGACTAATTTCACTTAGCACAAGTTCCATCCACATAGTTGCAAATGGCAAGATTTCATTCTTTTTGATTGCCGAGTAATACTTCATTGTATATATATATATATATACACACACCACATCTTCTTTGTCCATTCATCCATCGATGGACATTGGGCTCTTTCCATACTTTGGCTATTGTTGATAGTGCTGCTATAAACATGGGGGTGCATGTGTCCCTTCGAAACAGCACACCTGTATCCCTTGGATAAATGCCTAGTAGTGCAATTTCTGGGTCGTAGAGTAGTTCTATTTTTAGTTTTTTGAGAAACCTCCATACTGTTTTCCAGGGTGGCTGCACCGGCTTGTATTCCCATAAATTCTGTTATCCTTGAAGCTACTTTGTGTTCAACCAGTCTTTCCCAAACCAAGTTCAGCATAATCTCAAAATCAACCTAGTTTCTATACTTTCAAATTTTCCTCACCAAGAGAATTCCCCATTTAGCCTACATGAACAACCTTGACCTTACCTAATGCCTCTGGTACTAGAGCAGACTCTACCTGGTGAGTAAAGTAAGTAGAGGCATTTTCCCAGAGCCCAGACCCAACCCAGATCTCAGGCCTGCTCTGGATCTTGGCAGAAGTCTAAAACAGATTCTCAAAGTTTAGAATGTGTTAGAATTACCCAGGAGATACTTGTTTAAAAGCAGATGCCTGAACCTAAAATCTGCAGAGCCTTTAATCCATTAGATTTTGGGTGCTTCCTAGGAATCTGTATTTTTGTGACGCCCCTCAGATATATCTGTCCCCCATGGTGCAAAGACGTACTTTGAGAATACAGATGGAGTAATGTCAGCTATCAAGTGACATATTAAGATGCCCTGAGAAAAATGTTACTTTGTGTGAAAATAAAGTCAATCGAAAAAAGCTTTATGACAGGTTGGCCTTTGTCATTTGAAGACCTTCTCAGGATTTTGATGCTTAGTCTCTTTGCTTACAGCTCTCCAAATCTCCTCTAAGCCATGACTCAGCCTTTTGTTATATGTCCTCAGCTTTACCTCTCAATGTTTGTTTCTGTCCTTACATTGCATTAGGAATTCATCCAAAGTTCCAGGTCACTGAATTTGTGGTGGAAATTACTCTAATCCCCAGTTCTCTTCCTCTTCCAGACACAGCTGACACAGAACTTCTCAACACCTTCTGCTAGGAGGAGCTATGGCATTCATTCTGACTGATGAAATACGAGCAAAAGTGATAAACGTGGGATTCTCTAGTCCCTCCCTTTCCTCCCACCACCTCTTTTGGGCTTTGTGTTCCAAAAGGCACAACTATAAGCCAGTGGAAACAATCTGCCCGAGTCCTTTAGTGACTGTGTGTTAAGAGTTTCTCCTGATTCACATGGACCTAGTAGTATGAGCAAGAAATAACCCTGTTTGGGTTAATCCACTGAGATCTGGGGTAGTTTGTTGTCACAGAAAACCAAGTCTATTCCAACTAATATAAAGTGGTGTATTGCTTTAATGGAGTTTGTCCAAGGCTACCTCTTTTCTTGCTTATTTAGTTAATGGCTGCTGACTATCTTAGAGAATTCAGTCTTTTGGCAATTTAATAAGTTGTCTTTATTTAGCGATAATGTTAAGATGAGCACCTAATAAACGTGTTTAAGTAAATAAATATTTAGTTTGAGGGGCACCTGGGTGGCTCAGTCAGTTAGGCGGCCGACTTTGGCACAGGTCATGATCTTGCGGTCTGTGAGTTCGAGTCCTGCGTCGGGCTCTGTGCTGACAGCTCAGAGCCTGGAGCCTGTTCCAGATTCTGTGTCTCCCTCTTTCTCTCTCCTCCCCCGCTCATGCTCTGTCTCTGTCTTCTCAAAAATAAATAAACGTTAAAAAAATTAAAAATAAATATTTAGTTCGAAACAGAAATATTCAGGGGAATCTCCCCTTACCAATTATACTGTGAACTCTTTGAGTCTGACCAGCACAGAGCTGACAGACTATTGAGCATTTATCTTTTAGTATCATTCAAACATCCAAATTTGAGAGCCACCAGCCATCATTTGCACCGACTTTAATCTGGACAAAATTTCTTCTTTTTTACTTTTATTATTATTTTATTTTTGAGAGAGAGACAGAGAGTGTGAGCGGGGGAGGGGCAGAGAGAGGGAGTGCAAGAATCTCAACGTGGGCTGATCCCACGAACAGATCATGATCTGCATCAAGATCAAGAGTCAGACGCTCAACTGACTGAGCCACCCAGGTGCCCCTGGACAGAAGTTTTAAAATTTCTTCGGAGTGTTTGTAGACATACAGCCTTAAGGTATCTTGTAAGTTTGAAAAAAACCCAAAAACTGTCCTGACAAAATACATTAAAATGACTGAGTCACACTTTTTTTTTCTTTTTTCATTTGACTCCTCTAGAGGTAGCATGAAAGTTCAGGGCAGTCGTAATCCTTAGGAAGCTTTTAAGTGTGACCCTTGTGGATCTGTATTCCATGTGTTCTCCTTAAAAACTTCCCTTGTCCACACAAGGCGAGTTAGGTTGACTAATTGTCCTTGTTTTACCTTTGCAAAGGCTTAGCTAAAATTGTGCAGCTGGAAGAAGGGCCTCCAAACAGATTTTGCTGGAGTGATTGTGTCTGGTTCCTGGCCCAGAGCAAGATGCAAACTGACAATTTTCTTTTGTTTTGTGCATGCCCTCCCCTGTCCCTTTCCCCAAATTACAAATGGTTGGTTCTGCTTTTGAAAGTTTTTTGTTTTGTTCAGTTTTGTTTGCCTAGTTGTATCAGTCCTGGTCTGGCTGACTTTCTGGGCCCTGAGCCAGTTTAGTTTAACATTGTTTACTGTTTCAGAGCCATTTTGGGAGATTGGTATTTTAATTAAGAACATATTGATTTTAGATACTAGAAAATGTCTTTTGACACAAAATGTCTCTCCATTCTAAACCTTCTCAACAAACTTCTCACGGAGACTTAATCACTCCCTTAAAAATGATGGCAATCTATTTTAAGCATATTTACATTGCTGAATGTAGGTTTTCCGGTGGCACTCAATTAACACAGTACACTTTGGCTAACCTATTCTCTTCACCTTACTTTGCTAGCTTTTCCCCTTTTCCTACATTTAAATTAATTTATACTTCTAAGAAAATCTTAGCTCAATATAGCACACTTGAAATAAAGAAGAGGTAATTAACTTTTAATATAGTAGCTATTATTAATAATAATTTGTAATATTTTAAATCTCAACTTGTTTATTAGAACAATTTGGGGGCACCTGGGTAGCTCAGTCAGGTGAGCGTCCAACTTCAGCTCAGGTCATGATCTCCCGATTCATGAGTTGGAGCCCCACGTCGGGCCCTGTGTTAACAGCTCAGAGCTCGGAGTCTGCTTCAGTGTCTGTGTCTCCCTCTCTCTCTGCCCCTCCCTGGTTTGTGCTCTCTCTGTCTCTCAAAAATAAATATACATTAAAAAATTAAAAAAAAACCAATTTGGTGGTAACCATAATTATTTACTAATCTCCTGATTTGTGTTCTATCAAGGTTGCCTTTCATAAATATGTCTTTCTTCTTAATATTTTAAAATAGGTAATTCTACCTCCTATATCAAAATGGGAAAAATACATGAACAATAAGGTAATTAGCTAAAGAAGGTGGGGGGAAGTTCTGATTGTTTTGGTTTGGGCTCTCTAGCCCAGAAGAAGACTCTGAGGTAAAGATTCAAGTTCAAGTAGTTTATTTGGGAGATGATCACTAATTAGGAAGTGGAGAAGTGACACCACAAAGGCAAAGAAACCAGCAAAGAGTGAGTCATGAACCATTTCCCCTGGGCAACTGGGGCTCAGCCCAGTGTCTCCCTCCCTACTCTGGGAGAGAGTGTGAAACATTCCCTAGACTTATCCCACTTAAGGGGTGCAATTTGGGTATTTATCTCTCCACTTGGTTGAGGCTGCTTTTGAAGGTATTAATTCTCTAGTGCTTCCCACATGCCTTGCACAGCTTCCCACTCTAGACAACCAAAGAAACACCCTCAGCATTGGAGTAAGCAACCAGAAGCTATAGAGATGGATACAGAAGGATATGGGAGGGCCTGACAGTGTCTGTTACTCATATGAAAAAATAACTTATTGATAATCTAATACATGCAAATTAAAATAATGAAATGTTATTTTTGACATATTTTGACATTATTTTGGCATATTAAATTAGAAAAGATTTTTTTCCCAAAAGAAGAATGTTGGAAAACATATACTACTGGTGAGGGTAAAGTACAATCTTTCTGTAAGGACCATTTGGGATCTAAATCAAAAGCCTTAAAAATGTGCTTCTCTTTGATCCAGGAACTCTGCTTCTAAGAATGTATTCCTAGATGATAATTAAATCAGGATGCAGTGTTCATTGAACCTTGATAACAGTGATAAAAGTGAAATAACCAGAAAAATCCAAATGTCCACTAATAAGTGGTTGGTTAAGGAATCCATTCATCGAATCCATTCATCCAATGGAATACAATGGAGTCATTTGAACTGATAAAGCAGAGATGATTACCTGGAAATATTTTTACAACATACTGATAAATGTTCAAATCAGATGCTCCTATTTTGTTAAAATAGGTATGCATGTGTTGTGTGTATATAAAAAATTCTGGAAAGATAAAACCCAAAATGCAGATATTGCTGATTGGAAGGAAAACAGATTTTAAAAAATGTTAAGATGTATTTTTCTAATTTCCCAGTTACTCATAATAGTATAATACCTTATAACAAAGTTAAAGTTACTTTTAAAAAGTGAACACATAGTTTATGAGATTGTTATATAAAGGCCACTTAGCTTGCAAAAATGATACCATAAAAATGCCAGTTGTATAAAATCAATGTAGAATGGTAATTTGCTGTGAAAGCAACTTCTGTGAACTAAAAAGCATTAAATATACACCAATCTAATCTTTGAGAATTTTTTTTTATAAAATTGAAGCCACTTGATTCTTTTCTAGAAAAGTATCACATAGATACTCTTCTCTTCTCTTTATACAAAAATATGGGTCATAGTAATTTTGTTTTGAGTAGAGTTGTAGCTCATGTAATTTTGCAGCTGGGAGGAAAAACTTATTATAGCAAAAACCAAAATTAGAAGTAGACTGTGTTTAAAAGTTCATGTATATCCTGTGGCTAGAAATGTGGAACAGTGATGGAGAATATGTTTTCTCAGAAGATCAAAAAGCTGTAGAAATAATGATGGCCAAAATGTTATGACTCTTTATGGCCTAAAATCATGGTTACATACATTATCTGATTTGTTTTTCTCACCAAAACCTCTTTGAGGTTAGTGTGATATTACCATCCTGTATCACAGAATGGAGTCCCTGAAGCCCAAGAAGTTTTAACTAACTTTTTCCTACCTCAGTTAAAAAAAGCATCCATCCTAGGAATCAGAAATTTTCTGGTTCTTCAGTTGATTCTTTTCTTCCAATGCTGCACACAGGATTCAGAATCACAAGTTCTGGCTCTTGTCCCTGACTCCATTAGCTGGGTTATGTATGAGCTAATGTTCCCTCATTGGTGAAATAAGGATAGTAATATGTATAGATCAGGGCAGTTGTTCCTAAACTGTGGTGTACATCAGAATCACTTGGGCTTGTTTTTTTGTTTTGTTTTAATTGAGGTATAATTGATGTATAACATTGTGCATGCTTAAAGTGTATGACTTGTTGATTTGATAATTCGAGTGCTTGTTAAAGCACAGACTGTTGGGTCCCAGCCCCAAAGTTTATGAATCAGTAGGTCCAGGGTGGAGTCTATGATTGCTGCTGGTCCAGAGACCCCTTTTTGAGAACTACTGGCTTAGCATCTTTTAACCATTTCTTCTACTGAAAGTTGGTTTTATCTGTCCATGGCATTGTGATCACAATGTAGATTATATTTTTCTTTTTTTTTTATGTTTATTTTTGAGAGAGAGAGAGAGAGAGAGAGTATGATTGGGGGAGGGGTAAAAGGAGAGGGAGACACAGAATCAGAAGCAGCCTCCAGGCTCTGAGCTGTCAGCACAGAGCCCTACGTGGGGTTCAAACTCAGGAGCTGTGAGATCATGACCTGAGCAGAAGTCAGACACTCAACCGACTGAGCCACCCAGGCGCCTGTAATCACACAGCAAATTATAAATTGTGTGTGTATGTATATGTGTGTGTGTGTATATATATATAAATGTGTATATACATATATATAAATATACATACATAATAGATATTTGAGCTATTTTGAGCTATACAGATATCCATTTGTTTTATATGTTTTTTAATTGACTGAGATTTCCCCCAAATTGTTTAAGTTGTGCCCTTTTTGGAATTACGAATGATATCTCTACTATGAAAATTATTTGAGGTAATTATTTTGGGTAAGAGTAGTGTAGCATTGCGAGGTGCCTGGGTGGCTCAGTCGGTTAAGAGTCCTATTCTTGGTTTCCACTCAAGTCATGATCTGAAGGTTCATGGGTTTGAGCCCTGCACTGGGCTCTGTGCTGACAGCACAGAGCCTGCGTGGGATTCTCTCTCCCTCTCTCTCTGTCCCACCCCTGCTCATGCACATGCACTCGTGCATGCTCTCTCTCTCTCTCAAAACAAATAAATAAACATTTTTTAAAAAGTAGTGTAGCACTGTTAATGAAATAAACACAAGTTAAAGATCAACTTTGATTGTCTTCAGAAATTAAGAGAATAGAGGCACCTAGGTGGCTCAGTCGGTTGAACCTCCAACTTCGGCTCAGGTCATGACATCGTGGTTCGTGAGTTCGAGCCCCACCTCAGGCTCTGTGCTGACAGCTCAGAACCTGGATCCTGCTTCGGATTCTGTGTCTCCCTCTCTCTCTGCCCTTCCCCTGCTGTGCTCTGTCTCTCTCTGTCTCTCAAAAATAAATAAACATTAAAAAAGGAGAAATTAAGAAAGTAATGTCTGAAGTGCCCACTCAAAATTGCATGTTTCATCCTCTCTGGACTGCTATTTACCAGTGTTTCTATATCAAAAGGGATGAGAGGTGAAGTGTTGTTGCTATGGAAACAGAAAACGAATGAAGCAGGAGTAACTGAAGTATGTGCTGCTTATTTGGTCCCCTCCTCTTCTTCGACTACTCTAGGAACATGAAGTAATTGCACAATCTTCCCATCCTAGAAGAAATCTTTGCATCTGGGTCACCATTACCACAGACCCTCTAAGAGAGAAGTGGACCCAGGAAGGGCCATATAAGAGAACTAAGATTCGTTAAGCACCTTCCAAGTGGCTGGCACTGTGCTAAATGGCTAGGGACAGAACAGTGATTAAATCCAGCCTTCAGGGAACTGATTATTTAGACAAGTAATCAGAAATTATACTACTGTGATAAGCAGTATGATACCTTCCATGCTTCACAGTAGAACTTCCCTTTGCTTGTCCCAAGTGCACCTCACTCAAGTTTCAGGAGAGGCACTTATCCCGGCAAGTTAAGGACAGAGTCATTGTTTTATCCATACAATTCATTAACTTTTGTATCTTTAACATTTACCTTTTTCAGACCAAGAGTACTGCATCTTTGCAGAGAGAGAGAGAGAGAGAGAGAGAGAGTGGGAGAGAGAGTAACCCTAGCAGTTTCCACAGTGCCAGCGTCGAAGCTGATGTGGGGCTCAAACTCACAAACTGAGATCGTGACCTGAGCCAAAATCAAGACTCAGATGCTCAACTGACTGAGTCACCCAGGTGTCCCGAATCTTTTTATGTTTTTATATGAAAATGAACAATAGCTGCTGGTCATGACCCTCAAGTGTGCTACATGCATTTCCACCCACTAGATGTACATCTTGAGACTGATGTCATTTGCTTTTGGAGGCTGTTCTGCTGGGTGACAGAAGATGAAGCTGTTGAAGTCCAGTGGCTAGCCCCTGGCTGAATGTCTGCAGGCCTAGGCCCTGGAAGAGTCCAGATTTTCATCTAGTAGAAACTCCTGATGCTCAGCCTTTTACTCTGAAAGAGAATCCAGAGAGAACATCCCGACCCTTAGAGAGATTTGTATACTTATGGGATCCACTTCGTAGCTAATGTGCCTTTCTTTACTTCTAATCATGGAGACCATTTAGCTATTTGAGCTTTCGGTTACTTCGCTTTTACAGTGACATATGTTCTTTGTTTGGCTTCGTTTTCTCGCACAGAGCTTTGGTTTGAAATAGCTCAGGAAGGGGATCTCTTGTGTTGTAGCTATCTAATTTAGAATCGCCTGTCATTTCTCACAGTAATTTTAGCATAATATGTTAATCAAAGTTGTCTTATTTGTTTCCTCTCCTTATTTCTCTGTTTTCCCATGACTTTGTTCTTTTTTGTCTATCTCTTGCACAAAGAGCCAAATAAAAATCCCACAAGAAAACATATAATTTGGACCAATTAAAATAACAAAAATGTTAGGACAATATGGCATTTATTTCTAGGCTTTCTGTACTAAAAATAATAACGCCTCGGATTTATGTTGCAACTCAAGTCACTGTTGCAGACATTTATCTTCCTATTATCCTCAGGAGGGAGAAACATTTATTACAATCCCAGTTTCTTTTTTTTTTTTTTAAGATTTTATTTTTAAGTAAGCTCTACACCCAGTTTAGGGCTCGAGTTCACAACCCCTGAGATCAAGAGACCCATGCTTTACCAACTGAGCCAGCCAGGTGCCCCCACAATCCCAATTTTGTAGGTGGAGAA
Organism: Panthera pardus; assembly: GCF_024362965.1. Taxonomy (NCBI): domain Eukaryota; kingdom Metazoa; phylum Chordata; class Mammalia; order Carnivora; family Felidae; genus Panthera; species Panthera pardus. Next base: position 24,820,860 of record NW_026526788.1, read on the forward strand.
TAAATGATTTGTCCAGAGTTGCAAAGTTAGTGAGTGGCAGAAGTAAAAACAAAGGCTCTGGGTTTCTTGATTCTCATCATAGTATTCTTTGTAGTAGACTTTGTTGTTGTTAACGTAAGAATACGCTTTCATGACGTAATAATAGACATTTAAAAGACACATTGGTTACGGATTGTATTTTATTCCTTGCAGAAGCTTTATGTAGGTTTTCTCTAACAATTTCAAATGGATTTCAGCTTTACTGTTAAGTTAGTTTAGAAAATTGCAGGTGGCATGAAATTCCATGCAGTGTCAGGTTATGGCATCATGACTGGCCCACCTTACCACATGTACCAAATACCGCTGAGGTTTTGTCCTTCACACATCCTTTTAGATTGTTGAAATATTCACATGGAGTAAACCAAAGCTTGTATGTAGCTTCCCAGAGGGTTGACTACTGTCTTTTGAAAATAAGAGATTATGTGGAAAGTTCAAACACAGCATGTCATAAGGCATCCACATTACATTGGAAGCATAGAAAAATGTGATCCAAAAACTTTCCTACTCATCATTCTGTCCTACCATCGGACCAGTGAATTTCAATCTTCACTCCTTTGGGATAAGACATCGATTGCTACCATTAAAAACAAGTGTTATCTGGTAAGGACGATGGATAAAAATAATAGTTAAGATTTTTGTGTCAATCTGTCACCTTAAATTTCATCTCCTACCTGGGCTTTGAGGTTGAGGAGGTTGGATAGAAAGGAGACCTACAGTTGAGAGACTAGAAGCAGTGTGAACTTGCTGGGCATCTGGGAGTTTTAAAGGCTGAAGGAAAACTAGAAATCAGGAGCAAGTCACAAACACTCCCACGTTAGTCCATCCTGCGTTATTCACAGAAGGTCAAACAATGTGTGAAATGAGACAAGGGTCCAATAGAAGCAATCATGAAGAGTTAAAGTAGAATTTTTTAACCTAACAGTAACTGATTTTATTCTGAATCAAAGGTGGTGTATTATTCTGTGTCATCATGGTGTGTGAGGACATTAAATAGTTAATACTGAAAGGTGAGAAAGTATAATACATAGAAAACAATGCTTGTATCAGAATGGATATTTATAAATAAACCTGGGGAGTCCCATCCTCCCCACCCCCACTGCAACTTCTACTCAGTCTAAAGAATTTATCAGTTCAATTCATTTTAAATTTTTTAAAAGTTTATTTATTTATTTTGAGAAAGAGAGAGAGAGAGCGAGAGAGCAGGGAAGGGGCAGAGAGAGGGAGGGAGAGAGAATCCCAGGCAGGCTCTGCACCATCAGCACAAAGCCCGACATGGGGCTCAAACCCATGAACTGCGAGATCATTACCTGAACCAAAACCAAGAGTGGGACATCCAACCAACTTAGCCACCCAGGTGCCCCAATCCAATTCATTTTAATTCAAACATTTTGAGGATGTCCACTTCGTGCTGGAGCATCAGGGCTTCAGACACAGGAAGCCACAAGTGCTACTCAAACCTACAGGTGAATCCCAGGGCCTCATAAAGCAGATTATAACTGGAGATATCAGGTGTCACCTCTCCCACAGAGAGATACAAAGTACAGGGGTAACAGTCCTTTGGCTTTCTTTAGTTTGTAAAGAAAAGAGTATCAGAGTTTGCTACTTTTGCTGTGTACATCAAAAGAAAAAAAAAAAAGAAAAACATATGTTTGACCAATCAGCATGAGAAAAGATGCTCAACATTATTGTTATTATTATTGTTAGTCATCAGAAAAATGTAAATTTAAATAGCAAGATCTTACTACTCAACCGCTAAAATGGCTAAAATTGAAAAGACTGATAATACCAAGTATTTGTAAGGATGTAGAATGATTGGAACACTCACACATTTATCATATGACTTAAATTCTACTCAAGACTTATACATGAATGTTCTTACCAGCTTTATTCATGATAGCCCAAACTGTAAACCCAAATGTTTATCAACAGGTAAATAGATGAAAAGTTTTGGTATATCTTCATTCAATTCAAAATGGAATACTATTCAGCAATAGAAAGTAATTAACTATTGATACATGTAAAGGAATGGATGGATCTCAAAAGCTAATAAAGTTAGACACAAAAGAATACATATAACATGATTCCATTTATCTGAATTAACAGTCAGAATTAATCTATAATGGCAAAAAGTAGATCAGTGGTTCCTTAGGACTGAATGTGGGGGGTTGGTGGGGATTGACTACAAAAGAACACGAGGGGATTTCTTGAGATGATGGAAATAGCATATATCTTGACTGGGATGAGGGTACATGGTCTATAAATTTGTCAAAGATCATCAACTTATACACAAAAGTGGCACATATTGTATAAAAATTATACCTCAATCAAGTTGATTTAAAAAGAATACTCCTATCTTTATTGTGATTTAGCACTAAAGTTATTTTCCACAGGATAATTCTTTCATAGAGGATCCAAATTAGTCTCAACATGGTGCCCAGTGGTGAGATAGGGAACACTTTTATAATTTAGTGAAAAGTAGGATACTGATGTTGGGGAAGCTGTCTAGCAAATGCTAGGAGGTGATTCTTTTTCAGTCAAGCGTGGGTTAGGCTTTGTGACTCTAGATTTAGGCTGTCAGGATTTGAACCTAGCTCACCATCTGCTGGCTGAGTCACCTTGGGAAAGTTAATTTCTCAAAGCATCACTGTTCTTATGTATAAAATAGGAATAACGATGGTCTCTGTGTCGTAGTGTGTGCAGAAATGAAAGGAGACAGCTTATGTAAAGAGCCTAGGATTCAGGAAATGCTTCATAACTATCAGCTATTATTTCTCGTTTCACTCCTTACGGGAACATGAAGCTCCAGAGAAGGGAGAACACAGTCTGTGTAGATACAAATCTGGTTTTTTCCCCTGGTTTTTGTTTTTCTGTCCTAATGTACTTAAGGCTCTCATGAAAGGAATATTGTTTATTCCCAGAAGGAAGGAGACTAGGGACATGGGGCTGAAACTGAGAGATTGAACTAACAGAAAGCATAAGGGTGAGTTTTGCAGCATTCTGTCTGTCCTCATGGTTTTGAGAAGCAGATGGATTTAATGGCAGGCAGCTGCTCGCCAACCACTTACCTCCTTCACCTGTGATTCCGGACCACATCAGGCAAAGGTAAAAATAAAGCCCTACCAAATGTTACCTCGTGTCCACATTTAAAACCACAAATCAAGGATCTGTGAATCATCTTGTGTTCTGGTTTCAGATTCTACCTTTATATTTAACCTCAAACTATCCACTATTTAAGATCCGTGAACACAATCAATAGAGAATGAAGTGTATTTGAAGATAGCGTTGCTGCTAAGTTTAAAAATATGTCTGAGGAATGTAGTCTTCCTCTGCTTGTCTTATCTGCTTTTTGTGCAGGCATTTACAAATTCTGTTCAGATTCTTGAAATAAAAGTGAGTGGATTTTAAAATTTTTTCTGTGGAAAAAAAGCATAATAGGTGAAGACATTCTGGAATATTCATTTATTCAGAAATACTTTCCCAGTAGCTGTGTGTGTGTGTGTGTGTTAGACATTTTTTATGGTGTTATTTGGCAGTATTTTAAAACTCTGGGATATAAAAACTATTTGATTATTTTCTTTGCTTTGAAAAATCTTTCTGAGTTCTCAATTCTTGAAGTCTTAAAATGAATGCATAATTACCTTATAAGCTATTGTGCACATTAGTTTGCAAAGGAGAAAAGCCAGGGAACCAACTTTGTTTAAATGGAATGAACTTTCACAATTCAATCCTTTCTGGGGTTCGTGCTTCCTGAATCCCCAAGATGGCTGTGTTCCCAAGGCGATGTGGAAAAGCAGAGGGGGTGTTGCAACACATTACCCATGAGAATGCAAATGTAAGTCTGAATATAAAATTAAAGACATCTGTAGGAACAATGAAAATGTGTGACTTAACATCTAGTGTCCCCAACCAAGTGAAACACCCAGGGTTTGGCAAACTGTATCTGAGATATGTGTGTGTGTATGTGTGTATGTGTGTGTGTGCGTGCATGTGTGTGTATAAAATTAGTTGAGTGATAACGTGAAGGAGAAGGCCTGAGCTAGTCCAGATTAACCACCATGAGAAACTGCTTAAGATTGTCCCATTTTATCACTTATCTAAGAATAGATTTTTCATATAAAAATACCCAGTTGGCTGACTGGTTCAAACAATGTATATAAATTTAGTTCTTTTTGACTATGGTGTGACCTATAAGAAATTTGAATCTTTTGAATGTTTTCAGTAGGAAAAACACTAAATAGAATAACTAAATAATTGGGGAAGCAGTTTAGTCTGCTGTGAAAAAACACTAGACTGAGGTCTCTGGATACTTAGCAAAAGACCTTTGACCCACAATCACAAGATTTTCTGATAGGTTTAGCTCTGCTGCTAATGTTCATGAACAAATCACATTAGCACCCTGCAGAGTTTGCTCTTCTTGAAAATGAGGGGGAAAGTGTTGGATCTGACAGTCTCAAGCTCTGTAATTCTGCCCTTTCCAAATGTAGACGGAATTTTCAAGGTGTCTATGTATATAGAGAAGAACCTTTCTTTAAACTTCATGACTTTAGTGTGGTATCTCAACTCTTTCATTAGTTAATTGTATGACACTTAAGATATATAAAAGATATAAGGAATTAAACAGTAGTCACATCATTATATAAACTGCTGGGTAAAGATGGTGGCTTTGATACACACGTATAATTTCAATCCCTCCTGAACTCCCATGTAAGCCACACAGAGACACATTTTTAGTTGAGGGCATAAACCTCCAATGACAAGGAGAGTATGACCATCTCCACAGACTGAACAGTGAGAACCTACCTCCAAATCACATGTAATATACACTTCCTAGTTGGTCTTTTCTTTTTATGACCAGGCTTAGTTTTTATTTTGTTTCACAGCCAAGGGGAATCCATAGCAACAGCATTTTAGAAGCGTAAAAATAGATGCATGAGTGGGAATTGACAGTAAACCGGAGAAAGCCAAATCCTAAACTGATATTGGGTAAAGATGAGAACCAATTAGATTTCTACCACACAATCCTGAAACACCTCCACATTGGTGGCACCAGAGTTGGGGGACAGGTGGAGAGAGGGGAAGCAAGGGCTTGGCTAAGGATGATTGATTGAAAGCTAAAGTGTATTGTTAAGAAGCATTCAGATCCCAAGGCCCCTCACTGCCACCACAGCAGAGAACATGAGACAAGTAAAGAACCAAAAACAGAGTTTCTAAAATCTGAACTAAAGAAAAACAGCAGTAAGAGAGGAAATGGAAAGGAGGGAATCATCAACAAGGTAGTTCAAGAATGCTTCTCAGAATCAAGGGACATCGGTTTTCCAAAATGAAAGGGCCCAATGAATTCTCAGCACAATGGATTAAAAGAGATTTGTACTAAAAAACAACACTGGAAGCTAGAAGGCCATGGAAAAAGGCCTTCAAAATTCTGAAGGAAATTACTTCTCAACCAGAATTTTATATCCAGCCAAACTGTTAATGAAGTATCAAGGCCAGATATTTTCAGATTTAAAACATTTATCTCTCCAAAATAATTTCTTAGAAAGTTGTGGGGCGATATGCTCTACCACAATAAATGAACATATGAAGAAAGAAGAAAACATAGGATACAAAAAACAGGACACACAACTCAGGGAAGAGATGAAGGGGCTCCCCAGGACGATGGTGCAGGGAGTTCCCAGGGTGAAAACTGTGTGTCATGCTTACAGTCCACATTGGAGCAGTGTGACTCAGAGGCATATATGTCATTATCTTTTCAACCTAAAAATGGCCGAGTGAGGCTTGCCCTCTGCTTACCTGTACTTGGCTTTCTTGGGTCATATGCAGACGAAGTTCCATTTCTTCTCTTCTGCTTGGGTCAGGTGAGGACACTTGTATGTTCCCCATATGTATGTTCTGCTTGGACCTGTTCCTGAGAGCTGAATGTTAACCAAGATGAGATCAGAAGCAGCAAATACAGACCATATTCCTGCCTATTGTCCAGTACCTGGCCCATACTATGCCCTGCCAATTGTCCCAAGTGTGTGAGTCCAGTGTTTCTTAGGACTCACTCATGGCCTAGTCTGCTGTCTCTCCAAAGGGGTTTGGTAAACTCTCGGTGAAACTACAGTCAGACTAAGACCCAGAATCATACTGTCAACATCCTTCTGTAAATTCCTCTTTTCCATTTAATATTATTTCTGTGAAATGTACCCATGTTGATATATTTGGCTCTAGTTCGTTTATTTTCACAGTCTGTATTCTATTGACTATACTATAACTTATTAATCTGTTCTTTTGCTGTTTGAACTTTTAGTTGGTTTACTATTTTGTTATTACAAACAATGAATGTATGAATATTTTTGTACATGTCTTCCAGTGAACGTGTAAGAGTTTCTCTTCATTACTTGCTTAGGGAGGGATTGCTGGGTCATGGCATTTATATATAACTTAATGGATATTCCCAAAACTTCCTAAGTAATTTTTTTTTACCAAGTTTTGCTGCCACCAGCAATGTATGAAAGTTTCTGATGCTCTATATTCTCACTAATCCTTGGTCCTACCAGACTTATTAACATTTGCTAATTAAATGTATATAAAATGTTTCCTTGTTATGATTTTCATTTTCATGTGTCCAGTGAGGTTAAACATCTTTTCATTTTTGTTGACCATTCATGATTCCTATCTATGACTTGCCTCATCACATCTTTTGCACATTTTTCTATTTGAATATTCATCCTTTCCCCTGGGTTTGAGGAAGTAATTTATATATTCTGGATATTAATCCTTTGTTGATTGTAGGTATTCTAAATATCTTTACCCAGAGTGTGGCCAACCTTTTCACTTTTATTATAGTGTCTTGTTTTTGGTAAACTTAAAAAAATTAAAGTATAAGAGACATAAACAGAGTACACAAATCTTAAAGATATAGTTCAGTATTTTTTAGAAATAAAAATACTATATATATATATTATGTATCTTGATGCATTTTTAGAATTTTAGAATGTGGTTGAAATAACAAATCTTTTCCTTTATGATTTATGTTTTTGTGATTTGATTAAGAAGTCTTTCCCCATCCCAATGTCATAAATACATTCTCTTATTTTTCTTCTAAACATATTAAAGTTTTATTTTTTTACATTTCATGAACCTGGAGACAGAGAGAGAGAGAGGTTTTAAGTAGTGGTCTGGGTTGTTTTATTGATTTATTTTTCCCATATGGAAAACCATTTGTTCAAGCACTATTGATTGATGGGCTATTGTTACCTTCTAATCTACGAATCCATTGTTTTCATGCAACAAGATTATGTGTGTGAACCTAATTTTGAGGTACCGCACTGTGTTCCACAGGTCTCTGCTTAGCTTTGCACCAACACCCATTCTCTTAATTACTGTAACTTTATCATAAAATATAATATTGAGTAGTGAAAACTTGCTCTGTGTTTTGTACCACAAGCTCCCAGTTGGGCACTGAAGTATGCCAGCACTCAAATAAATGATTCTGTAAACCCAGGTTAGTGAGAAGCAAACTGTACCAGACTTGACGTCATGGGTGTGGCCTCAGTTTTGCCTCATCTGGGTATTTGATTTGGGGCAGATCACATTTCTGTCTCGGCCTCAGCTTTTTTCATCTCAAAACACGTAAATTTGATTGGCTCCATGAGTTTCCTTCCCACTCAGAAAATCTTGACTCCATCATACCTGTTTTTCCAGATTTCCCAGAACCTATCCCCTGCGCCCAATAAGCAGCAATATGTTGTGGAATTCACCACTAGAAAAGAATGACTCCAACCTCCAATGTTTTGTTGTTATGTTCAAAGACTAAACTAGATTATCTTTTTTTTTCCTTTTAAAATCTTCTCAGATCTTGTCAACTCTCTAAGCTCAGAAGAGAACAAGTACCATTGATTTCTCATAAATGCCTCATCTATTTTCTTCATTCTTTCTAAAACAACTTGGTTTACAAGTTTAGTTGGTCTCATTGGGACGGTAAAAATACCTCTTCCTCTTTCAGAATGGATTATTTTGAGTATGATATAAATGAAAATCAGCATGTAGTTTTCTCTCGGTTATTTTGAACTAGAACCACCAGAAGCAATGTTCCTGCCCTTATAAAGCAAATTAGTTACATAGTGACGCGCTGCTACCAGTGTGCTTTATTTTAAACTCTATTCATTCATTTACATTTACAAGATAAATACTTGTTGGAGGGTGGATGTGATTATTCTCAGTACTGAAGACTTGAAAAGTTTAAACTGAGTATTCACTACGGACTTCCTTTAAAACATTATTTACTGGAAAATAATATTGGAAGTATAGAAAGACAGTTATCAAGTCAGGATTATCTGAGTGGGAAGGGATCTTATGGAGCCAGTCAACCCTGCACGTTTTAAGATGGGAAAGCTAAGGGTCCAGACAAAAGAGTCACTTGCCCAAAAGTTCAACTTAGGGGACCTCTTCTGCTCCAGACAAGTCATCGGGTGAATTGAGATTTATCTATGTGCTTTTCTCAAATTGCTTAATTACAATGCTATTCGTACATCCAAGGGCAAATCCAAATTTTGTGGAGTCTAAAGTAATTTAATTTGGGGGGGTACTTTTTTTTAAAAGGACATAAAATTACAAATATAAAATTAAGTATAAAAGGGAATATGTATTTAAATAGAAAACTATCAGATAAATTACTGAAGATTTAGAGATTCCAGTCCCTTTCTTCAGAGATCTCTTAGGCAACTTACCAGAAACACATACAATAATGCTTCTGAGCGCAGTTGGCCTTCCCTTCCCCACCGAGAAGACTCCACAAGCCCCAGCAACAACCAGCATTTGTGGTTTCATCAGCTTCGTGGTAAATCTGTTTCTGCACACATCATGCACACTATTTCGCTATTTGTAAGACACAGTATAATCCAAAAACATCAAGGAATCTATATTTCATTTTTATGTCATAATAAAAGAATAAAAGCATATTTATTATAAAGAGTAGTGGAACACATGGGCTTTAGCTGACAAATAAGGCTAAGGAAAAATGATACCTTTTATTCATTGTCTGTTACATGCCAGACTCTCCCTTGTTTTTAGATGAGGAAACAGAAGCTCATAGAAGTAAAGCAAGCTGTCCAAGGAGATACAGCTATTTGTATTCTATCGCTCCAGCCTCCCACCAGTGATTCCGAAATGACTCTGTTCGAATGCTCTGTAGAGGGCCTGGTGCAGAAGATGCAAAATGATAAATGAGGCCATTCCCCGGCAGTGGAGCTCAGAAGCACAGAATATTTCCCCAAAGATACAGACTCACATCCCTTTGGAAGCTTTCTTAACAAAAATAACAAACCACACAGCTGGTCGGAGGTAGAGTTTGGGTTGTTTCCCGGCATTTTAGCTTTAAATACGTTACATAACTGCAGCCTGCTATGTACCAGTGTGCAACAATGCCAATGTATTTCCTCTTAGCTTGTGATTTTATCCTTCTTATCAGTTAGTAGAATATAGTAACATATTCAGAACTTACAATTTCTAGGATAGTGCATATTGAATTTATCTAAACGAGCCATTTCAGTACCCACTTTCAACACTTGTGTGATGAAAAACACTTAATTTTATCTATCTATCTATTTATTTATTTTAAGTTTATTTATTTATTTTGAGAGAGAGAAAGGGAGTGCGAGGGAGGGGCAGAGAGAGAGAGAGGGAGAGAGAGAGAATCCCAAGCAGGGGATGCGGGGTTCCAACTCAGGAACCGTGAGATTATGACCTGAACTGAAATCAAAGGTCTGATCCTTAACCGACTGAGCCACCCAGGCACCTCGAAAAATATCTAATGTTAAGAGATTGTTTTGTATTTTATATATCTGGTAAATAGGTTAAATATGCCAGAGCATGCAGCCTGAGAGCTGGGGGAGCTAGTTTTTGTCTTGGTCTTGCTACTAACTACTTTTCTGCAATGTGATGATTTTTCTCCTTTGGATGCAAAATTCTTAACCTCTTTCAACATAGGGTCCTTGGCAATGAAATAAAAACGTTAGACCTAGAAGTCTGAAACAGGGGCGTCTGGGTGGCTCAGTCAGTTGAGCGTCCTGCTTTGGCTCAGGTCGTGATCTCGTGGTTTGTGAATTCAATCTCCCTATCCAGCTCGCTGTGGTCAGCACAGAGCCCACTTTGGATCATCTGTCGCCCTCTGTCTCTCTGCCCCTTCTGCGCATGCATGCTCCCTCTCACTCAAAAATAAACATTAAAAAGTTGTAAAAAAAAAGACGTCTGAAACGGTCTATATGATTAAAACCTCTTTTTTTTTTTTAACAAAAGACTGATATATGAAAATGTTTGTGCCAGCATTATTCATAATGGGAGGGTTGTGGTAGTTACCTAGGGAACACACAAGGAGAAAGAGTAAGTGATTTGGGTAGCATGATTACCATGGGATATCCCTCAACTATTACAAACACTAAACTAGATGGACATACTGCAGTGTGAATAGATCTTAAAAACATAGCATATAGTAAAATATATATAGGAACAATCACTTCTATAGAATAATACGTTATATAAATTATGAATACTTATTTTTAACACAAAACAACTGCATGCATTTTACAAAGACAGGTGGATATTCAAATACATATGTTAAATCCATCAGGTGCTACAGTGGGGCTGGTATTGGGCCTGATGTTGAAGACAGAGGGGCGCGATGTAGAAAGAAAGGTCTTAAGAACCAGTGATTCCAGAGTGTTATAAAATAAAAGGTATCATTAACTCAATTCTGTGCACACACAAAATTCTATAACAGTCACTTGCTCAAGAAAGACGAGGAACTTGTAAGAATCAACACCAAAAATACTGACCAAGAATAGTATGAAACATAAATTTATGCTAACAAACGTAGGCAGTATATACCTTCTCATATAAATTCAAACTTACTGATAAAATTAGGAAAGGTGAATTTAAGGAAACGGTCAAAACTTCTACTTCAGACTCAGGTCCCCAGTTCACATGTGTGAATGCGGGTCAGATTTGGGCCTTGAAAAATTTACAGGAAATCCACATGTCATAACAATGAAAGGTTAAATGTGCTCAGCATTGGACACTCACCAGCTTCATTGTTTCTGTCATCTTTCCTTCTTTCAGCCAGATTATTTTTGGCTCTACTTTCTCTGGCTTGCTTCTATAGCCAGTACTGGGTTTCCTCTTCCTTTGGCTGCTGTCTTGGCATGAACATTATTGATATTTCTTTTAAAGAAGTAAACAGTTCTTGCTTTGGCCACACACAATGTAAACTCTCTCCCTTTCTATCTCTTTCCCTCCCTCTCTCTCTCTCTCTCTTTCACACACACACACACACACACACACACACACACACAGCTACTCATAAGACATTGAATCAAGCCAACTCTACAATTAGTGGCTTAGGAGTGAAATTTAATACAAGGGTAAAAGAGGTGGTATAAATATGACACTGTGAACGAAAATGCCCCAGAGAATTCTAAGAAGTTATTTGTTCCACAAAGAAAGAGATAACCAGGAACCCAAACTTGTTATTCTTTATCATATTCTCCATTCCCATAGCCCAAATCTAAGTATTTGGATTATGCTACTATAGACGATAGGTTTAATATTTTACCGAGGGAAAAAAAATTTTTTTAAGTTTATTTGTTTATTTTGAGAGAGAGGGGGAGAGAGAGTAAGAAGGGAAGGGCAGAGAGAGAGGGAGAAAGAGAATCCCAAGCAGGCTCTACACTGTCATCACAGAGACCAGTTCGGGGCCTGAACTCACAAACCTCGAGATCATGACCTGAGCCAAAACAAAGTGCTGGAGGCTTAACTGACTGCACCAGTCAGGCTCCCCAAGGAAAAAACTTTTGATGGTCATAAAGCCCATCACCAGGTAGAGCTTGCACCCTGCAACTTTTTCTGTGATCGCAACTTAATGATTTCTTTTTTTGTCTATGATTTTTGCCTTGGTGTTTAGAGGTTTTGTAAAGTATGCAAATTTCAATATAGAGGTTGAAGACAATGTTTGTCACTTAGAACGGAAAGAATTTGAGATCCAACATTGCTATTTTAGTTAGCTCTCATTAACAGGGAATGAGGACCTTCAGGTTAATGAACGCCCCAGATACCTCAAGTTTTTAATTTGAAAAGCCAAATATTATTATTACAATGCTATGATATTAGTAATATTGGTGTGTTACTTTGGAAGAAAAATATTTTACACTGAATTTTTCGCTTTTTGGCTTTATTGCGCAGAATATATTAGTTGTCTATTCTAGATTTGTTGATGGCAGTCGTCGTGAATAGTGACTGGTAGTTAGGATGCTTGCTGTACAGCAGGGACAGGTACAACACCATGGCGTGGTGGTTAAATGAAGGAGACCAGGAGCTAGTTTCCTGGGTTGAATCCTGGTGCTGCCGATAATGAGTTGTATGGCCTTGGGCAAGCTATTTAACTTCTTTGTACTTTACAACGTTATTATACAAATTAAATGAGTGTACAAATCATATTTGCAGAACACTTAGAATAGTACTTCTCACATATAAGCACTATTTCTGTGTATGTTAAAAATACATGCATTTCAGCAAGTGCTTCTGAGGTGTTAAGTGAGTTACCTTGGACCTGCCGTGGTTCTCATTTTAAGTTATGTTGGGATTTTACAGTTTTTCGGCCTCCTCTTTTTCTGTTGGTTTCCAGTCGAGTCCATTTCTAGCACCCATTCTCACTCTCTTATTAAGTGAATTTGTGGTGACCTGGGAAATGAAGATATCAACTTATTAGAATTTTGTCTAAAAGTAAGTTGAGGGACTCCTGGGTGGCTCAGTCGATTGAGTGTCTGGCTCTTGATTTCAGCTCAGGTCACAATCTCAGGGTAGTGGGTTCAGGCCCCGAGTTGGGTTCTGCACTAAATGTGGAGCCTGCTTAACATTCTCTCCCCACACCCACCTCCCCGCTCCTCCTCTCTCTAACTCTTCAAAATAAAAAAAATAAAGTTAATAAAATTAAAAAATAAAATTAAGTTGAATAGTGGAAAAATCTCTATTTTTTGGATGAGGAGAGATTTACCTAACTTGCTCAGGAATGGTCCTTTTTCCTCCTCTTCCAAACACCAATTATGTTCTGAATAATTGAGTTCATTTGCTAACTGTTGTTAACAGAGTTTATCATACTATCTTTTATTCGGTGAAATATATTCTGTATCACAGTGTTTTCCTCTTTCCTCCCCATTTATACAAATGCTTAAATATCTCAACAATCATTCTGGGATAACACAGAATGTGGTGGGCTAAGGGGGAAAGGAATGGATGTCATGGAAGGTGATGGTTAGACAGTCTCTCCTGGGCTCCACTCTATCGCTCACTGCAGACAACTGCTGTAATTCTCTGTGAGCTTCTGGACTAGCAAGGTTTCCTTAAAAGGTTTTGTATGGGCACCTGGGTGGCTCAGTCGGTTGGGTGACCGACTTCGGCTCAGGTCACGATCTCATGGTTTGTGAAGTTTGAGCCCCGAGTCGGGCTCTGTGCTGACAGCTCGGAGCCTGGAGCCTGCTTCGGATTCTGTGTCTCCCTCTCTCTGCACCTCCCCTGCTCATGCTCTGTCTCTCTCTGCCTCTCAAAAAATAAATAAATGTTAAAAAAAATTTTTTTTAAGTTTTTTTAACCTAACCTGTGTCTCTTCTACATGAAAGTAGATGTGCAATTCCACTGATGATGTATGAAACAAGACAGAGCTGTTGAAAACTCCTGTAAGTCATCACTGGATTGACTCCCCACTTCCTCTCACTCTCCACCTTAAAAATACCCAACAAGCAAAAAAAAAAAAAAAAGAAAACAAAAAAAAACAAAACAATCCATTCTTCTAGAATTATTCTTCTTGGCTTTGCAGTGAATGGAAAGAGTGAATTTAAGAGGAATCTTGAAGGTTGCTAAGAAGACCTTAATTTAAGTCATGGTCATAAAATTTTAGAGTTGGAAGGGTCCATAAAGATTTCTTAGCTCAATTTCTGCATTTTTCCAACGTTTTTTTTTTTTTTTTTTTTTTTTTTTTTTGGGACAGAGAGAGACAGAGCATGAACAGGGGAGGGGCAGAGAGAGAGGGAGACACAGAATCGGAAACAGGCTCCAGGCTCCGAGCCATCAGCCCAGAGCCTGACGCGGGGCTCGAACTCACGGACCGCGAGATCGTGACCTGGCTGAAGTCGGAGGCTTAACCGACTGCGCCACCCAGGCGCCCCTATTTCTGCATTTTTCAGATGGGGAAACTGAGACCAGGAAAAGTTAAATGACCTGACAAAAATTACAAAGCCAGAACTTGACATTTCATTTTTTCTAAATGTTTATTTTATTTTTGAGAGAGAAAGAGAGAGGCGGGGGGTGGGGGGGTAGGGGGGTGGGGAGAGAGAGAATGAGCAGGGGAGAGGTAGAGAGAGAGGAAGAGAGAATACCAAGCAGGCCCTGTGCTGTCCACACAAAGCCTGATGCAGGGCTCAATTCCAGGAACTGTGAGATTATGACCTGAACTGAAATCAAGAGCTAGATGCTTAACCAACTGAACCACCCAGGCACCCCAGAACTTGAAATTTTAAATGTTGGTAAGTCTGTGAGTTTTTGGCCATGATACCTACCATGGGCCCAGAGATATATTGTAAATTATACCAGTTTGATTTATCTCAGTTGCAAGTGATTAAAAAAAAAAAAAAACAAAAACAAAAACCTCCAAAAACCTAGCTTCAGCTAATTTAAGGAAGAGAGGAAGATGTATTGGCTCCTGGTCATTAAGAGTCTAGGAGGGGTTTGGCTTCCAGCATCCCATGGTCCAGCAGCTCAAATAGTGTCAACAGAACCCATTTCTTCTGTCATGGATTGGCTTCATGCTGTTATTGTCTGACAGATTTTTCTTCCATATTTGAAATATGGTGGCAACAGCTCCAGGCTCGATATCCTCTCAGATTCTATCCTCTCAAGTTTAATAGGAAAGAACCAGGAGCTCTAGAGTTAGACATATATCATCCTATTGGCTGTGATGGGGACTATGGGGCATTTCCATAGAAATCGCAGAGACGAGGAGAAATGTGATACATTGATTGGCTTAGGCTTGCGTCACATACAGTGAGAATCAGGACACAGATTATCTGAAAAAGTTCATATAGACATGAGATTTATTATTTTCTAACAATTATATAGCACTTACTCTGCCTGGTTGTTCCAGGAACTTTACAAACATTAACCCATTTAATCATCTTAACAACCCAATGAGATAGGTCCGATTGCTATTGCCATTTCAGAAATGAGAAAACCAAGTCACAGAGAGGTCAACTAATGTGCCCAAGGTTACACAGCTTGTAATCTACAGAATTGTAGTCACAATTCCATCTGACACAATCTTGCCCTTAAATACCTGCTTTCCCGTTGTGGGCACCAAGTAATTTAATTCTTCCACTTTATCAGGACAGCTATCTTCTTAACTGCAACCGTTCACTAAGCTGAGATGGGGATTTTTCTTCCTTCTTGTCATGGGGAGACTGATCAGAAAGGTGAATGGCGTACACGGGTGGGCGGGCAGGGCCTGAGGTAAGGGGCAGACCCAGCTCAGTGCGGAGGTAGCAGCTAGTTCTCAGTGTTCTGGGCTTCCTTCTTAAAGCAGTCCTCTGGGCTCTTGTAGAAGGAGCTCACATGCATACTACATTTGCTAATTCTGGGAACTGAGAAGATCTGCCAATAAGCTTTTTGGAGATGGACGACTTCTTAAATGTCAAGTGCAACATTGAGCCGTTAAATTGTGCTGTTTAAAATGTCAGGAAAAACCATTATTTTTGCAGACGGAACTTCAGTGTGGTCTGATTTCAAGTCTGTGGAATGACTCCTGTCTTTGAGGAGGATGCTTCCTTTCTTATTTTGAAATGCTGCTATTGTTTTGTACAGAGAAGAGTGGTCTAAGAGGCATTTCTGGCCAGTGAGCCCAGCCTAGCACCGGCGAACAGTTTAACTCCTCCAAGGTGCTTCCGCTCCATAGTAGCCCAGTCGTACCAGAAACTCCTAGAATAGCTAGCCACTGTCCTGCCCTCTTCCCACCTTCCTCTGCCTCCTCCCTCCTCCTCCAGCACAGAGCTCTGGGTGATGTTTCCTCTGGAATCCATTCCAGTTATGTTGTTTTAAATCATTTTCTGCAGAGCCTAGTGGGGACTCGTAGAGTAGAATTTATTCCTCAAAAGAATATTATAGTTGAGTGCTTTGGAGTACAGCAGCCCCAGGCAAGTGCCAAATAATGACCAGTCGCAGTGGAGAGTGAGAGCCTTGAAGCTTTGGGTCTATTTCTCCACACCTGTCATTTTCATCCAGGTATTGTCACATGATTAGGAGCCTGAATGAAATCGCCCAAAAGTAATCTGAAGTTTGAGTGATATGTGTGGAACTGGGTGAGAGAGAGGTCAACTGACTCCCCTTGCTGCAGGGGGGCTGGGGGAGGGAGGGCTGGAGCTGCCTCTATAATCTGTGGCCCTGTGGTCTTAGGAAGCACTGTTTTAGTATAGTCAGCCCCTCCTCCTCTGGCTTCCTCCCTCATCATGACCCAGCTTGATCGTCTCAAATTGTTAGGTTGTAGGAGATGACTCCCAATCCATCTCTGTATCTGAAATTATACGGTAAGGCCTACCACATAATTTACGAGAAACACAATTAATTTGGTGTGCGTGTAGGGGGGACTCTGTCTTGATAGTGTAGGAGACTGCCATCTTGTGTCTTACCAAGACTCAGTATGAGTATATTATTTTACATGTCCTAGATCATCACATTTACAAAGCCCTTAAAAGAGGGTGAGCAACGTGACGTGGAGCCCAAAGCACCGAATTGCACGCGGAAAGGCCCAGTTTTTAGCCTCAACTCTAGAACCATCTAGCAGGCGCATACTGAGCAAAGCAAAATTTTTCTGATCCTTTTTTTTCTCTTGTGAAATGAGGAAATACACTGGATAATTTGTAAGATGTGCTTCCTACTCGAAGACTTAAATCTGTATCTCTGAAGTCAGATTAAAAAAAAAATGTATTAAGAATTGTTTTCTGTTTCCACAGCCTTGGAAATTTAAATGAATATCTATCCCTGTGTAACAAACAGATAAGACAACTGAGACCCAGAGACATTTATAGCCCGTCTAACATCAAACCCTGAGTCCTTCAGAGAGCGTCTATTCCCTTGTGTGATACTTTGCCTGTGAGTCACTGACCTACATCACACAGGCCATGCTGGCTCTCCACTCTGGGAGGAACACGGTAAAGTCAGTGGGTACGAACAGCTTGGTTCCCAGATCACTCAGCTGGGAGATGATATTTAGAATGATGACTTAAAAACAGTTCTGACCAAGCAAAGCATTAGTCAGCTTGGGAAAAACTTTATGGCTTGGGAGGAACTTCTCAGGGAGGGAAAGGTAACAGTACATTCTATTCATCCCAGGAGGACCATTTGCCATAAGTCAGTCAGGGAAGAATTTGTTTTGGACCCACACAGAGAAAAGAGAAGCAGTGAGGGAAAGAGAGCCTGACTGGAAGTTAGAAGACTTAATTTGCTTCTAGTCTAACTCTGCCAAGCACTTAACATAGGACAAAGTACATACCCTTCTGACCTTAACTTTTTCAATCCATAGAATGTGAGGATAAGACTAGATGGTCTCTAAGCTCTGATGTCTACTTCTGTGTCACAGCCGTGATTAGGAGCCTTCCTAATTTTCAAAATAAATCCTAAAGGATCAGAAGGATCTCTCTTGCCATGGTCTCCCTCTGCCCTGGCTTTGTGTTTTCTTTAGCTTACAAACACCCTCCTCTAGGTTGTCTCATCCCAGACTAATTTGTATTCTGGAGATTGATTCCCCTCTCTTCTGTGGTGGGCTCTTGGCAAACAGATCCCAAGTCATTCATGTTAGGGTCACTAGAGTGAGCACATAGTGAGTGTTGCCTTGCCTTTTGTTTGGTAGAATTGCATATCCAGGAAATTGCAAGTCTATGACTGCTCCATATTTCAAGTATTACTATTTCTTAAATTTTGAATGCTCATTTTTTTTTTTAATGTTTTATGTTTTGAGAGACAGAGAGAGAGCATGAGTGGGGGAGGGACAGAGAGAGAGGGAGACACAGAATCTGAAGCAGGATCCAGGCTCTGAGCTGTCAGCACAGAGCCCGATGTGGGGTTCGAACCCATGAACCGCGAGGTCATGACCCGAGCTGAGGTCGACTGAGCCACCCAGGCACCCCTGAGTGCTCATTATTTAATAATCTCTTGTGCAACTTTTGTGGCATGCTACTGATATGCAGATATAGGGCTCCTTTACTTAAGTATACAATTATTGGTTGACAATTACTTTTTTTTTCTCATTAAGGGAACAGCAACCTGTATATGCAGATGATTGCATGTACTTATGATTTTATATACACAATATGCATTTTCTCCTGCACCAGTATATATTTTATTGGCTTAAACAAGTGAACAATTATTATATATTAAAAACAATTTTTTTAATGTTTATTTATCTTTGAGAGAGAGAGAGCAGGGGAGGGGCAGAGAAAGAGGGAGACAGAATCTGAAGCAGGCTCCAGGCTCTGAGCTGTCAGCACAGCTGACACCCAGGTGCCCCTTTTTATACTTGTTTTTCATTTTTATGCTGTAACTCTGGTTATAACTATCTCCTAGCTCCTCCTACTATTTGCTTATTATAAAGCCCTTATACAGAACTTTAAAGGTGAAAAGTCATTTAAGGTCATCTCTGATTCCAACCCCTTATTTTACAGAAAATTGAGGCCCAGAGAGGCTTAAGGTATCCCTGCTGGTCATGGTCAAGAAGGAGCTAGAACTGAGGAGTCTTTTGTTTCCCTGCTTCCACTCAGAATACTTATAAACATATAACACACATATATGTTTATAAAATCGAAACAGAAATATTTATGTTTTGCTTACATTCTGTTGTAGAAAGGTAGAGAAATTCAGGTATAAATTTCCCTCTTGAATGTCTCAGAAACGTGCATCTTCATGAATATTATTCATTGGTTGAAGAAAATATTGCTAGGTAAGTAGAAGATTCGTATCCTGTTTCTTTAGAAGCTCAGTTCACGCTGTGCCAAGGGGATAGAGTACAAGTGCCGGTTAATAATTTATAGTATGTATTCGTCTCCATTCCTCTTTGACTAAAATATTAATCCTCCATTGATCATCATTATTTGCTTTTTGCCTTGGCAATATACAGTGTGCAGAGAGTTTGATGAAAGGGTTATTTCCTAGACTCGTCATGGCCCCCTGCGCTCTGCCAGTAATTTACTGACTTTATTTACTTGTGGTAATGAGCACACCATGTAGAAGATGCCAGCTGCTGGGATTGTCTTGGGTGCCTTTTTTCTAGGGCAGGACAATGTAAAAAGCACAGCTGTTTTTCTAATTTAGTATTTGCAGCATGCGCCTGCATTTTTATTACATTTTTAATGGACCAATGCAGGTGAATATAGAGCATAAAAAATCTGAGCCTGATTTCTATTAATAAAGCGAATTTGTTTAACAGTATCTTGAGAAGTGCAAGGGGTTTTTGGGTATGTGTTTTAAAAGACAACAGGCCTTGGAAGGTAGGACAGAGAAGATTTGGTTTAGTGACTTAGAAATTGTAGAATTGTTTAATTGGTATAGTTTAAATACGTGGAGACATTTTATATATGCACGCGTTTTGTGTGTGTGTATAATTTGTATAGTTGTTCGTAAATTATAGTCTAAGAGATAAGAGAAATTTGGTATGTAAACCTTCCTTTATATGTTAGAGGAGAGAAACTTTATATTTTGATTTGTAAGAAGGAAGTCCATTTGCAAAAATCATTCTTTGTTTACTACAAAATACAGCTTTGAATTTTATTGGAAAATATCTGTTTTTCCAAAATGCAGACATTTTGACTAAATTGTGAAGCCATGAGGATGACCTAATTAAGGAGGAACTAGCACTTTTCCTGCTTCCTCATTTGGCCACTAGTTCATTCCCTTTCTGTCCCTTGTCCCATGATGGGGACTGAGTGCATTGCCTTTCAGACCACAAGACCCCATGAGTCCTTTCACCCCTTCTCTTTCTGATTTTCATCTCTGCCTTCCTCTTTCTTTAAAAAATAGAAACATTTCTGCTTTTATCTCCTCTCACTACCTCTTTAAATCTTCTGTTTATTTAAATAAACTCAAGCATTGCAAGAGCTCTTGGCACACCCAAGCTGTGGGCTGAGCTGCCTGCCCATTACAATCACAATACGTGTAGTTTCTCATAGGTGATGAGCCAAAGATATGGTGACCGTGGGGCACTTGGTTGCTTATAACACACTTTCAGGACAATGGATTCATATTACAATTGCTCCTACTCAGCTAGTGGCCCAGTTTTTCCTGAAGCTCAGTGAGATAGATCTTCTCTTTGAATAGTCATTTATGCAATTTCTACATGGGGGGGGGGGTGGTGGCTGGGGAGGAGGGATAGGAAAGACTTAGTAGTTGTGCTCTACTCTTGAATATTGAAACTGACTGCCCTACTAGGCAAGTCACCATTTTAATATATCAAGTATGGTTTTTTCATATATATTTCATATATATTGTAATAGATCAAATATCAGGACCTAGCAAGGAAATCAGAACCCACTTTAAGCATATACAAGAGAAGAAATTCAGCACAGGAACTGTTTACACAGGTGATGATGAAGCTGGGGAAAACGGGTTTATCAACTGAGAGAGAAGTGAAGAAGGCAGAGTTACACACAGGTAAGGCCGTGGGAGCCAGGGTTACCTACTTTGGCTGGAATCATGACAGCCCTGTCCAATGGGAGCTAAAGCCAGAGAGGAGACCGTTCAGTCATCTGAGATGCCATCCAAGGTGGAGGAAGCTGTGGCCTCAAGTTTCTCTCCACTTTCCACCTCCTCCACAACTCATGCCAGTGTCTCTTGTTGGCCAATTGCAGTGGGCAGCCAGTGGCCCTAGGAGCTCAGGAGAAGAAAACTATGGAGATCACCTCCCCTTTGCTGGCAATACAGATCAGAGTGGGGTGGCGGAGGAGGGACAAAAGGGGAAGGAAGAGGAGAGTGGATCATGTAGTGAATACACTCAGAACACCCGCACGGAGGTCACCATCTAACCCTAACTGAGCTCTCTTGACCCCTAATACTGGCAAAATCTTCAGGGAGTTTATGAATCCAGGTGGGCGGGGACTACAGATCTGAAGGTTCTCCAGAGTCTGCCAGTGGTCCTTGGATGACCTGATTAAGCTTCTCTTCGGGATTTTCTGTTTCTCTTTCTCCTTCCTCCCACCCTCACCGCTACTTCCTTGCTGAAAAACTCCCTGTGGTTACTAGTTAGAATCATGGAGGTTTTCTGGGGAAAACCTCAACCCTTCTTCAAGGCTTACAGACTTGGGTTGGAGTTAGAATAATTGAGTCGAGGATGATGCCTGCAGAGAAATTGCTCAAGCCTCAGAGGTGGGATGGGGCCTTCACACATCCACACAGAAAGCCATCTCTGAGCACTATGGTGGGTTCTTTGTCCTGTGTGTCATCACATGTTGCCAGATATTTGAATTATTTGGTTAATGTCTTCACAATCCTGATAGAATATAGATTTCTTGAGGAGAAGGGCTGAGCCCTACAAGATTTATATCCCATCGCATAGTGCTACTCAAATATTAAGTACTTCAGTGTTCTTAATTGAAAGGTAAATGTCCCTAAATGGAGAAAGATAAGCTCTAGTATCTAATGGTTTTGGTTAAGTTATATAAAGTCTCTGAGCCTTGTTTTAATGCTTTTGAAGATAGAATTTTATTTTATTTATTTATTTTGAGAGAGAGAGCACATGAGCGAGCCGGGGTGGGGGGATGGGGGGAGGGGCAACCGAAGAAAGAATTCCAGGCAGGCCTCCCCACCCTCAGCACGGAGCTCATGGCAGGGCTCCATTTCATGACTGTGAGCAGAAATTAAGAGTTGGAATATTTAGCCACCCAGGTGTCCCTGAAGATAGAATTTTAAATAAAGACCATGCCTTTGTGACCTGTCCAATTACATCATAAGCAATTTGAGGGCAAGGGACAGTAGCCTACATTTTTATGTCTAGCATCGAGCATACCGTCTTGCACGAACAAAATCCTGGGAACATGTTTATTAAAGATCTAATTGAAAAATTGAGTATAAGATTGGCCAAGCTGCAATATGAATAAGCTTTTAGAATATTTATATTCTTTTAAATGTTTCTATTTCTTTTTATTATTTAATAGTGAAGAAGATTTTAGAATCTACTTACCAGGGATTGCAAACTCAAATACCTACCAGGCAGGGCACCTGGGTGGCTCAGTCTGTTAAACATCCAACTTCAGCTCAGGTCATGATCTCACGGTTCGTGAGTTCGAGCCCCACTGCTGACAGCTCAGAGCCTGGAGCCTGCTTCTGATTCTGTGTCTCCCTCCCTCTCTGCCCCTCCCCCACCTGTGCTCTGTATCTGTCTCTGTCTCTCTCTCTGAAATATAAATAAATATTAAAACAATAAACTTTCAAATGCCTGCCAGGGATCAAGTAAATAATGAGAAATGATCCTGGCTGTGATGAGAGAGAATAGTGGGGAGCTTGGAGAGCTGGAGATTATTGGAGAGCACTCTGAATGTCCTCTCTACAGGGGGCAGCTGACATTCTGTCCTCACCAACTGTTGGATGAGAGAGTGGCAGCAGTATTGGCAAAACTTCTGGATATATATGTGAAATTTGTATATGTTTATGGCTGGATTAGCTAGTTAGGGAATTCTGCTAGAAACAATATCCATTTTAGACTTCTCGAGGTTAATAATATTTATAGTTCCTAATAATGTATTTATTGAAGATGCTTTGGGAATTATCCTATGATTTTGAAGCTCTAATTTTCCTTGTCTTCCTTTCCAGTTTTAACGGGAGTACTTTACCACTGCAACCTTCTGTTTTGCTCAGTTTAGTGGCAGAGATATCTAAAAGGCAGAAAAGACCGCTATTAACTATTGCTGAACTTTCACCTTCTACTGACAAAAGTGCTGACTAGTTATTTGCCTTTTCAGATTATTTGCCATGACAAACAATTTTTTAAAGACACGTGAAAGAGAACAGATTTTCAGTCAACCAATAAATAGATTATCTACAGATGTGCTTACAGAGAGACTACAAAGATTATGCATACTCTTCTATTGAGATGTGGTTTGCTCGGGTGCTCGCTTCGGCAGCACATATACTAAAATTAGATGTGGTCAGCTTGGGGACCTGGGTGGCTCAGTCAGTTAAGCGTCTGACTTTGGCTCAGGTCATGATCTCACAGCTCGTGAGTTCAAGCCCCGTGTCGGGCTCTGTGCTGACGGCTTAGAGCCTGGAGCCTGCTTCAGATTCTGTGTCTCCCTATCTCTCTGCCCCTTCCCCACCCATCCTCTGTGTCTCTCAAAAATGAATAAGTGTTAAAAAAAAAATTAGATGGGGTCAGCGCAGATCACTGCAATACACTGTTGATCAAACTAGTCTTCTGAGCGCTTGTGGCCAGACAACCGGTGAGTTTCATACACACAAATTGTCTGTTTACCAGAGAGTAATGGCTCAAGCAGAGCCACCTGAGTTTCATAAGACCTGTTCCAATTTGCAGTTGATTCGATGTTGAGGGGACCTAATAAAGGTAGTAAATGAGTCATTTTCCAACATGATATAACTAGAATTGGTACTTGGCCCAGAAAGATGTGAGTCAGTTTAGTCCTGACTCAGTTCCCAGTCTGATGCACAGTGACTCACTTCCCTATGTGATGTCATGTTTGTTCCTTGTAAGATGTGACCTCCTCGTTGTTTTGTTGTATTGGGGTTGTTTTCTTTTTTTGAAATAGAGGAAGAAAATGAGAATATTGTAGAATAAGATGAAATACTCCAAGGAATACAGAATCAGACTAATAAAAAAAAGGCCTTGATTTTCCCATAGTGAGCCTGGAGGAATAATTAAGCTTTAAATGCTTATATTGTTGTTCCCATCTATTAGGATGGTTAATTTCCAAACAGCCTAGCTATTAGCCAACATTTGATTGAAAACATTTTGCATGTAAAAGAAGAAAAATTGGTATAACAACAATCGTTTGGTAGATATATTTATAAAAGGCAGCTGCATTTGGGAAAAAGTTAACAATAGATGGTCAGATTAAAGAGGACACATGGATTGATCTTTCTAGAAGGATACATTAATTTATATACAGAAAGTAAACCCAAAATGGAACATTTATTATGAAACCCATGAGCATTTCAGAATACGTAGAATTTTAAAAAAATACTGCAAAGATGGCTTTTTATGCTTATGTCAATAATGTATGAAATTCAGCGTGCATGGCTTGTGTTGCAGGTCAACCGAGGCTGAGGAGAAAAGCAACGTTTGCATCTCAGACACTGTGTTGGTGAAATGGATTAACTTTGGTCTTCCCGGGCCGACCAAACACTCTCATCATCTATGATGATGACTATACTGAGAAAGTCGAAACAATGTAAGTTAAGACTGTTTCAATGACAAGCAATAAAAGCCCCTTTTGGCTAATTTAAGCTAAAAGGGGGATATTTTAAGGATGGATGAATCAGAGTAGTTGCCAAATAACCAAGCCTCAGAGCACTTTGGGGGTCCTCAGATTAGGTACTTCTGGACCCAATAGGGTTCTATCAACTTGAGACTGCCCCAACAGTCTTCTGGGTGAATCATCCTCTCTGACAGAGGGGCTGACTGCACAGTTCCCATTGGGAGAACTGTCGTGGTCTGGTAGCCATCGCGTCCTGTGTCTGCTACAGAGACCGTTTGCTTTGTTCTCCAACTTCTTTCCCTTACAGCCCCAATCATAACATTTTAATCTATCCTGTAAATGAGTGCTTCTCAACATTTTATGTTCAAATAGATCACCCGGGGATCTTTTTTTTTTTAATGTTTATTTTTGAGAGAGAGAGAGAGAGAGAGAGAGCGTGTGCGCAAGCGGGACAGGGGCACAGATTGGGGGACAGAGGATCCAAAGCGGATTCTGCACTGACAGCAATGAGTCCAATGTAGGGCTTGAACTCGTGAACTGTGAGATCATGACCCAAGGCGAAGTCAGATGCTGAACTGAATGAACCACCCAGGTGTCCCCCTCCCCACCAGGGATCTTCTTAAAATGTAAATTCTGACCCAGCAGAACTCAGGTACTACCTGAGATTATGCCTTTATAGCAAGCTCCTAACTGTTGTCAATAATGCCAATCCATGGACCACACTTTTACTTTGGTCACCTAATTAATATCCATTCTCTCCCCCCGACCTCCTAATAGCACAGCAAATTATCCAAGTATTTATTTCTACCCCTATACGATCTCTATGCTTTGGAGGAAATTGAACATACTCCCAGTTCTAGTGGTGGGTACCAACTGGCTTGACCCCATCTGTCATTCAATGTTATTTCAATGGCCCAGAATCTACAACAGTGGCTAACAAGTAGTAGACAACAGATATTTGTTAAATGAATACATGAATTGATGTGAGCACAGATACATGATACGAGCTTATCCAGTTTAGATGGATTTCAGGACACTGGCTTCAAATGCTGGTCTGGAAGCCCTCTTTGCCAATGGATGTGAACATTCAAGATTTAATTTTGACTGGCAGCCTTCCTACAACTGTTAGGAAGTCAGCCATAGAATGAGGCTGACACTAGAGAAGGCAGCATGGAGAGACAGAGAGAAATGGGCCACTGATAACATCACTGAAACACTGGATGACCTATGTCCACCCAAAAGTTACAAGAACCAAAAATTGCCTTCAATTTTAAAGCCAGTTTTAGTTGGATTTTTTGTTACAACATAGAATCTTAACTGACAGTGGGAAATGTCTTACTCCATTCCTAGGACATCCCATTATGGTACAATATGGGTACCTTCAGAAGTCAATGTGGTCAGAAAGCATTCTACAACACTCTATGGCATGGATTTAGAAACAGACTTTACTGCGAAACTTACTAAGAAAGTGTCGGCAGGAATGGCACAAGTCTGTGATCTTAACCTCTCATTGATCTAAGGAAAGGCATACTGGAATACGGAAGGTGTATATTCCAGGCAAAGGACACTATATCCTTGTTGCTTTCCATAAAGGGGAAGTGAGAGAACAACTCGTCCATGGGGGTACAAACAGATACTGGGGCAGGGTGTTTAATAGTGTTAAGTGTTCTCAGCATGTCCAGAAGAGCCAGTTTTGCAGCTTTGGAGATTTGAGGCCTGAGGGAGGAAGCCAACAGTCCTATATAGGAAGCTGAGTTGAGTTGGAGGAGCCCATCCCACTAGGAGAAGGGGGAGGGCCCTGATCCAGCTAGCCTGTCCAGGCTGCCTAAAGTGACCTCCCAGAGTCATTTCTAGAAAATTTAGCTTGGCACCCACACTAACCTAAACTCTTTTCCTAGCCAGTTGCTTAAAACTGCCTTCACATGCTTCACCACTGCCTTCAGGAGAAAGTCCATGGAGTTTGTTTTCCAATATAGTCATCATCTGAATGAAGCTAACTCTTGAGTCTTTCTTGTGTTGCCCTGACATTGTACCATAAACTTCAGCTATAGCAGATGATCTTCTGGGCTCCAAACATTTTGTATATCATCACCCCTCAGTGTCTGGAAGACTCGTGCACCATACTTCTTCCTGGAATGCGTCTCATGGAGCACTCTGCCCACTCAATTTCCTCATGATCAAAGCCCGTTGATCCTTTACGTTTCAGCTCAACTGTTACTCTCTCTGGGAAACAGTCCCAGAGCTTTAATCCCCACACCCAGCATAATTAATCATTACTGCCTTTCCGTTCCCATAGCACTTGGTTCACACTGCTAGCTCACACTTATCACCTTGTTAAGCAACATATCCATGGCCTCCGCTAGATTATGAGTTTCCCTAGCATAGAGATCTTGTCTTATTTGTCTTTATAGCTTAAGCCCCACTGGGCTGCTCTCCATGGGACTGATCCTGCTGGCCTCTCTGTAGGATCCTGACCTTAATTCTCATTAGGGAGCATGCCTTAAGGCCAAAGTTTACCAAGAAATTATATAGGATTTTCTCTGATGAAAAAGAATCTAAAGATGGACTAGGTACAGCCTGTTAAAATGCTGGAATTTGCACCCAAGCTGGAGAGGGCCAAATGAGTTTGGAAGGGAACAAAATTAGGAAAAGAAGCTTGATCTTTTGGAACAAGTTCCCAGCAGGTCAGGAAACTTGGCTTTGGAGAATGGCCACCGATAAATGGAACAGTAGAATAGTTTTTAAAATAATGCTCCCCTCCTTTGGCCTTTTCTCAATTTGATTGTATTGCTGTTAACTTTGTTACTAAAGCGGCATGCTCAGGATACCGGGAAGCACGTCTAGAAACAGCTGTGTAGATGGCTGATCATTGATTTGCCCCCACCGTTAGGGCACATGAGGTAGGATTCCTCTTTCCACAGCCGTGGCGCGAGGGTTGCTCTTGTACTAATGACAGGCACCTAAATTAGCCCACATGGAGTTAAGGGAAATAGTTGATTCTTTCATTTTCTTTGGGCCAACACACTTCAGAGATTTGCAACTATACACTTTGACCTCTGCGGATTTTTAGAACAACAGGGTAATGTCCAGAGCAGAGCCAGCAGGTCACATGGCTTTTCTGAAGGTTTATTCAGTCACCTCCGGATATACCTGAAGTCAGGCTGATGCCAAAATACATGGGACCTTGGGCGTGAGCCTGCCGGAGAGCACAGCCCTGAAGGCCTAATGGAGCGGTTGGCACCGGTGACAGTCTGCAGGCCCAGTCTGGCCTCCACAGCAGCTGCACATGTTCCTGGGACCAGAGCCAGCTGGTGCTCATGGCAATGGTTTCTGGGTCCTGGCACTATCCCAAGATCGGCCCAAGCTCCTTAGCCCTGATCTGGCAGTGGCTTTGTTCTAGCTCTAAACTGAAGTTCAGCCCCCTGAAGTACAAGGTGAAGGCAGGCCCTTGAACCTTAACCTATGTGCTCCTCCCAGACTGACATGCCCTCTGCTCCAGGTGAGACTAAGGGCCCACGGGCAGGGCCAGGGCTGGTCCTTTGGGGTTACTCTCAGAACTTCTGCAGTCGTTTTGCCCACTCCAGAACTGGGGGCGCTGCTGTGTTGTCGGGGCCCTAGGCTGCCAGTTGGCGTAGAGATCACGAGGAATGGAAAGAAACCTGGCAGGAGATCCCCCTGACCCCAATTCATCCAGGAGCACTCTGAGGCAACCTAAGGACTGGATTTCAAAACTGGCCTTGGTTGCACAAGAAAGGTCATCCCAAATCAGGGTCTCCCTAACCGGGTATCAGGAATACCGCAGAATTCTCAAAATAAAATGGATTTTCCTGTCTATTAGGACACTTCACACATATTTCAAATACAACACCAAGCGTGGCTAAAGCGTCTTTAGACCATTTTCATAGCTTTATTGGTTGGAATGAGCAATCTAAGTAATAAGTAAAAGCAGAGAGCTCGCTATGCAAATAAAGCTTCCAGACTCGTCTCCCGTCTTCTTCCCCCAGCAGATTGCCTCCGGAGCCCCTCCCAGGTGGAGCTCCGAAATCTGCTTTTAAAATATAGTCTTTATTTGCATGATCCCCCCCCCCCCCCCATGTTTCAGTCTAATTCTCCCAGATTGAGAGAAACACAATAAAGGGGAAAAAATTTTTGTTTTCAGGGCTTCCCTTTTCACAAACTCTTTTTTTGGAAACCGCAACCTCGCGTCCCAGAAGAGGTTCCTGGGGGCTTTAAGAACATCAATCAGTTTCGCAGCTGGAGGCCGAGGCTTTCCTCCGGGAAGACTTTTTACATAAAACAGATTGTACTTTGTCCTTGCCAGGGCAGACAAAGGTTTAAATTAAATATGCAGTGAGCTGCAGTTGGCTGCTTGCCACAGCCTGGGGGAGGGGGAAGGGAGAACTCGTCCCTACTCTCCTTCCTTTCTCTGTAGTTGTTTCTTTTTCCTGTTTCTTTTTCCAGCCTGGAGTTAAAAGGCCTGCGCTCAGGGCTGGGCTTTTCTGTAAATTTGCGGTGTGATGTGGTGCAAGTCAGTGGGCCCCCTGGGACCTCAGTTTCCTCTTCTGTACAATGAGTCTGAGATGATGTGTGAAGGTCTTTTCCATATTTAACCTTCTAAGTTATCTCCAAATTCAGCTGTGTGCATTTCCAACAAACACCACCAGCCTCTCCTCGGAGCAATGCATCCCCACCTTTCCTGGACTGACGGGGCCTCCTTTTCCCACTGACCCCTGGGGGCCAGGCGGGCCACGTGTAAGCGAGAAGGAGGCCCTGCAAAGCAAGATAAACGGCCACCGGCCACCGATTCTGTTATCTCGGTCTTGGCGGGGGTGGGGGGGGTGGGGGGTGGTAATAAACAGTAGTGGGTATTGGAGTGAATTGAAGAGACAGATTCTTCAAAAAGGGGGCAGCCTCTACCCACCTCAGCTGAGGCCACTTGTTGTGGCCTGTGGGACAGAGAGGTTTTTTTTGTTTTAAAGATTATGTTTTTGAGTAACTTACAAGCTAGGAGATCAAGAGTCCCACACTCTATGGACTGAGCCAGCTAGACACCCCGAGTTTAGTTTTCTTTTTTTTAATGTGAAAGTCTGAAACTTCTCAAGATTGGTAACTAATTACAAAAAAGAAATTATGAGTCTCATAAAGTAGATGTGCAGGTCTGTGGACTGAATTCAACTTGAAGAGGGTCAATTCGTGGACCTTAAGAATGTAAGAATTTTCTGTCTTCTCTATCTCACAGAGATGTTCAGAGGGTCTGTGTATTTAAAAGTGTGTTGTAAGCTGCAGCAACGTACTATCGACCTGAAAGGTATTTCAATATAGAAATGCCCTATGAGAGGGGCGCCTGGGTGGCGCAGTCGGTTAAGCGTCCGACTTCAGCCAGGTCACGATCTCGCGGTCCGTGAGTTCGAGCCCCGCGTCAGGCTCTGGGCTGATGGCTCGGAGCCTGGAGCCTGTTTCCGATTCTGTGTCTCCCTCTCACTCTGCCCCTCCCCCGTTCATGCTCTGTCTCTCTCTGTCCAAAAATAAAAAAAAAAAAAAAAAAAAAAAAAAGAAATGCCCTATGAGAGGGTAAATTTCAGGAAAATAATTTTAGTCATATTCAGGTTCCCAATCAACTCTTGGCCTGGAAGTTAATCGACCTGTTCTTTTATTGGTTAAACATACTTTTATTATCTAAATCCACACTGATTTCATGTGAATGATTTCATGTGAATAATAACATGAAATTGATTTCATGTTATTAGCCTTGTAGGAAAAGCAGGTTATAAATGGAATATATATATAAACTTGAGAATTTTATTTTGCCTTGTAATAATGGTGGCCTTTTATATCATCAGCATATTAAAGAAAATATTATTTTAATATATAATTAAATGTTACAGATTTATATAGTACAAGGTAATATACATTTTAATCAAATTTCTATTATTTGGATACATATGTGTTCTATAATACTATAATGATTGCAACATAAGTCCACAAAAGACAAAAGCAACTTGAGAGATCCTTTGTTCTCTGCGTGCTAAAGTGTTAGGCAATCTTTTTATCTTGAGGGAGAACTAAACGAAAATGGGATTTAATCCTTTAAAACATTCATTTTAGTGGTTAGATGACCTCTTTTCCTATTTTGCCTGCATAAGAAACATGAATTCTATTTTCAGGAATGTATATGAAATACATTACTCTTGTTCTAAATGTATTCAAGTGATGTGCAATAACAAATAGGCACAGGTAAATTATTAAGAAGCAAGATGAAATGATTTCTCTTCTTGGAATGCCATGATTTCACAGACTAGAATAATTGAAGGTTACCTAATATAAAAGCATTTCCTCCTGCATGGAGAGCCATTTTCTCTTTTCAGTTTTTTTCCCCTTGATCTCACTAACTCAAGACATAAAGATTTTATTCTCCTTTCTTCTGAGTTGGTCTCCTTTTCTTCCCCTGTATTTAAGCTTTTTATCTTTTTGTCTAATGTAAATAGTAAGTCTCAGATTTGATCCATTAATTTAATGTTTCTGACTTATAACTTAAAAATACACATTACATTTTTAACCTTTCACTTAGAGCCTAAATTGGAGGACACAGTAAATAGGATTTCCCCATTAGCAGGGCAATATGTGAAATATTTACCGAAGGAGATGGCAAGGGCATAATCAGAATGGATACCGCCATGGTGAGGACAAACACCAGTTGTGAACAACCGTTCCAGACTTACTGGTTCTTTTTAACAACAAGTTGCAACCATGCAATTATTATCACCAGAATAATTATCATATGGGAAACACTGAAACATTTAGTTACTGTATTAGTCTGGATAACTAGCCATTAGCTGCCACAATAAACCAGCTCTAAAATCTCAGGGACTTGATGCAGCAAAAATGTATTTCTTGCCCACACAAAACGATGTAGTCAGTAGAGATTTTCTTCCACTCGAAGACCCCGGGCCCCTTCATCTTGTGATGTGGCCATATTAACATGGCTTCCAAAGTCATTGGACAAAGAATGGAAGGACTGGAGGGCTCCCCCTGGGTCTCACAACCTGGAGCTAGAAGTGATACATGACACCTTTCACTTTTCATGGGCTGGAATTAGATACATGTCTCCAACTGGCCTGTGAGAAAAAAGAGAAAATGTAGGGAAGCATATCAATTGCCTTTGAGTTCACAGGCCCAAGTACTGATGATTTCTATCTCACACCTCAAGCTGATTGAACTGATGGTGCCTTGAGACCTTTGCTGCTGACTCATGGCCTGATTCTGTGACTTCTTTGCTTCTCTGATTAGTTCTATCCTACTCTCTGCAATCTATTTCAGGATCAGATGTCCAAGAAGGACAGTCTTATTGTCTTGTTTATCATCATGATCTGTTTAGGCAGAGCCTTTGTTTAAAGCCATCTGAAATGCACTGGCCCATCTACAGACGGACTCCTCTTGATTATGTGCCCACACCTGTTTTAGCCATCTGCGGAAAGGAGTTTGGGAATAAATTGCGTAGGAATTTGGGGATAAAATGGATAAATAAATTTGGCAGAACTGTTTTGAATAGTGAAGATTTAAAAATATATCTAGCAAGGTCTTCATTGTTATTAAATTGTTACTATATCATAATAATCGTGAAATCACAATTTGTCGAGGTTTTGTACAATGCGACAGCTTTATTTTTTCAAGCATATTTAAGTAGTATGGATTAAGAATAGTTGCTGTAAATGTCAGTCTACAAACTAAGATGTACTAAAATATATCTTTCATCTTTTCAATCGTTGAATTTAATTTGTATTTTATGTTTCCACTCTGTTGAGTGCAAGAGACTTAAATTTGTTAAATTGCAGGCCTCCCCTACCTACCCAGGGTCGCATTTAAGATTCAGAGTATCTATGGATTTACAAAGAATAGAGGCATTTGATCAGCACGGGAGTTTTGACCTGCTCCGTTTCCGACCTGGGCCGGTTCACCCCTCCTTCAGCAACCTGGTGGTCCCCCGCTCCCCGGAGGTCACGGAACTAGGTGCGGACACCCGATCGACGTATAGCGCACTACAGCCCAGAGCTCCTGGGCTCAAGCGATCCTCCTGCGTCAGCCTCCCGAGTAGTTGGGACCACAGGCGCGCGCCACCGCGCCCAGCCACCGCGCCTGGCCAGAGGCATTTGAAAGTGGACAATATTGTACTTTGTCTGTAGCCCCCAGGCTATCATGAGATATGGACAGCGGCAGAGATCACCACCAAACAGGTATCCGTTTTCTCTTTCTTTAGTTAAAAACCATCTTATTCTTATCTGAGTACATGACTGCCTACGCAGTGACTACATTTCCCAGGCTCCCCTAAAGCTAGGTATGGACATGTGTCTAAGGGCCGGTCAATGGGAGGTGAATGGGAATGATGTGTTAACCTCTGGGTCATGCCTTTAAGTGACATCTGCTGGCCCTCAGCTTTCCGTGGTCCTTTTTCCTCTTCTCCAAGGCTGGAATGAAGACATGGTGGTGATGAGCCAGGTTTGTTTCTGTGAGGGCAGGAGGGCAATATTCCAGGGGGGGTGGAGAGCAGTAAGAGAAAAGGAACGCTGGGCTCCTGGATGACCTGGTAGAGTGGGGCAGCTCCAGCTCTCTGGTCTACTGCTGCTTTGACCTTGTATGTGATAGAAATGAGTGTTCTCTCTCCTTAAGGCTCTGTTATTTTGGTCTCTGTGAAAGCAGCTGAGCCAGTATCTTAAAGGACACACCCACTTTCCGGGGTGCTTCCTGCTGTGTCCCCTTTGTTTCTGATGGCCGAGCCTCTTCCTGTCTGTTGCTTCTCAGCGGCTGCAGCTCTGTGTTAGTGATATTCTAATGCTTCCTTACCAGCTGCACCATGGGAAACTCTGCTTCTGCACTTCTCTTGCATTTCTGGCATCATTCTGCTGCCACCACACCACTCTGTGGCTTTGAGAACTCTGGGGGACTCACAGGACCATCTGCCTAGATAGAGCATACAGATTTTCTGCCTACTCCTATACATGGTGGAATAGAGAGTCCTAGTTTCTGGATTCCACCTAAAGAGGGGGCAGAATATTTTGCTCTAGAATCCCCAAACATGTCTGGGAGTTTTATCATTCCTCTCCCAACCTCAATCAGAGGGCTCAGTTTAGGATAAGAGTGAGATCAGCCTAGGGGCCCTTCTTAGGAGCCCACTGGTGTCTTTGCTTTTCTTTCGAATCTCCCTATTCCTCCTTATCAGAATCTTTTTGAGTATTAACAGTATGAGGAGCTCTGTTCTAACATGTCAGGTTTCCTTCTAAATATTTTGCCTTAATACCTGGGCCAAGCTTTACAAATATTTTGTTTTTCCTGTTGGTTACCAGAGGGGACGGCGGGGGGGGGGGGGGGGGGGGGGCGGGCGGGGGGAGGGGGCAAGGATGGGTGAAATAGGTGATCGGGATTAAGGAGCGCGCTGGTCGTGATGAGCACCTGGTATTGTGTGGAATTGTTGAATCGCTATATTGTACACCTGAAACTGATGCAACCCTGTGTGTTAACTGGAATTCAAATAAAAACTTAAAAAGAAAAAAATGTTTTCTTTTTCTGGGTTCTGAGGTATCATTCCTTCTCTGAGGCAGCTAAGGCAGAACATCCCATGAGGTAGAGGGTGGTGATAACTAAAATAACGCAGATAGACGGAAGTGTTTGTTAATATTTCAAGATTTCATCTGTCACTTAACTTGCAGCCAATATTGCCAAGGACGTGTCTTTTTAGGAGTTTCTTCAGCCAATAAATAAGAATTATCTGTTGTGGTGCAGTGGGAAGGTTCATTGGCTCAGATTTACAGGTTTGTGTTCCAGTCCTAGTTTATGCCTGTGCTTTGGAAGCACACTTTCTATGTCAACAGTAAAGTGCAGTTCCAAATGTTTGTCTCTTTTATCTGTGGACTTTGACTCCATTGATTGTGTAACATTGGGAAATTGACCTAGATTTCAAGTTTCAGTTTTTGCTATATATTTCCATAGCACTTTCTACCTCAGACAGAGGGAACTTCTGTGGAATAATAATAATAGTTTATGTTTAAATAGCATTTCTAAATTGTAAGCATTATTCTTAGTGCTTTACATATACTATTTCACTTGTGACTCATTTATGAGGTGGATACTGAGATACAACCCAAAATAGAGGTAGGATTTAAACCTTTACAGTCTGGTTCCAGGGTCCGTGCTCTTAATTATTAAGTTAGACAACCTCTTATCACAGGAAATATTTTGAAGGAAAGGAATGAAAATGTATTGTAATTATTATTAGAGTGCTCTCCTGGTTCGATTTATAAGTACTAATCTTTCAAAAGCAAACTATGACTCAACTCTATGTAAATTATCCCAAAATTCAGGTATGCTAAGGAATAACTGAACGCATGCTAAGAGTACAGTTATTAAAATTACTATTTATTTTTATAAAGTGAACAATAGATACATTTACTTCATTTAAACTGCCTCCTTTCAGGGCACCTGAGCAGCTCAGTCAGTTAAGCATCAGACTCTTGATTTTGGCTCAGGTCATGATCTCACGGTTTGTGAGCTCCAGCCCCTGCATCTGGCTCTGTGCTGACAGCCCAGAGCCTCCTTGGGATTCTCTGTCTTCCCTCCTCCCTCTCTCAAAATAAATAAATAAATATAAAAAAAATTAATTTTCCTCCTTTAAAAAAATGTATTTAGGTCAGGAATCAATACAAGCAATCCAGTTTTAATTCCCACTTAGAAATAATTCTAAAATAGTATTTACTAAGTCATAATTAAGTAAATGTTTCCTTTGCTTTCTTTGAGGTATGCTCATTAAAGGACTTTCACCCCAGCCAAATGAGGTCAGTGAAATTCAATTGCATGATAAAACTTTGTCACCATCTAGTGTCAGTAAGGAGCATTGCAGTCATGTTGCTTATTTTCTCTCTTCAGTAGCTTCCTTCTAGATCTATGTTAGTATTAACTAGCACTCCCAGTGGTACCAGTGACCCACTGAATCTGTAGACTTTTATTTATTTTTAAAAATGCTTATTTAATTAAAAACATTTTTTAATGTTTATTTATTTTTGAGAGAAGAGAGAGACAGAGCATGAGTGGGGGAGGGGCAGAGAGAGAGGGAGACACAGAATCTGAAGCAGGCTCCAGACTCTGAGTTGTCAGCACAGAGCCTGATGTGGGGCTTGAACCTACGAACTGTGAGATCATGACCTGATCCAAAGTCGGACACTCAACCGACTGAGCCACCTACGTGCCCCAATGTTTCTTTAATTTTGAGAGAGACACAGAGAGAGAGAGAATGGGGAGGGGCAGAAGGAGGGGAGGACAGAGGATCCGAAGCAAGCTCTGAGCTGACAGCAGACAGCTGGATGTGGGGCCTGAACCCACAAACCATGAGATCATGACCTGAGCCAAAGTTGGACACTTAACCAGCTGAGCCACCCTGGTGCCCCTGTAGACTATTTTAGTAATTGGATTTCAGAGTAACTCATTTCAGGTCATTTCTTACTTCCAAAGCATGGTTTATTTTGTGAGAGTGTTCTCAGGGCACCATAAAAACTTTCATCCAAGTTAGAGACAGTGTGCTCACCCCTTAAAGATCCCTTTGCTTTAGCTTCAGGATGACAAACATGGGAAAAAATCTTCATGATATATATTAAATTATTATGAAATAGTTGAGGCTTTCAGAAGAACATAAAGTCAGTATATCAAACATTTATGCACTTGCTGTAATAGTTATCTCCTGCTGTATAACAAATTGCCCCAGTGCAGCAGCTGAAACAGCAAACATTTATTATCTCACACAGTTTCTGAGGGTCAGGAGTCAGCGAGTGGCTCAGCTGGGTGGTTCTGGCTCAGCGCCTCTCTCCCTCGGGGCTGTTGGCAAGCCTAAGCTGGGCAGGCATCTCAAAGCCTAACCGGGGAGGGAAAGACAGCTTCTGAGCTCATGCCTGTTTGTCGGCAGGTTTCAGCTTCCTGCAGGCTGTCTGCCAGAGGCTCCGTTTCTGAAAGTGTGGGCCTCTTTATAGGACTGGCTTCCCCCAGAGCAAGAGAGGGGGAGGGAGCCGGAGGGAGAAAGAGAGGGCGGGAGGGAGAGAGGGGGAAGCTATAGTCTTTTTTAGAATCTAATTTCACAAGGAATGGTTTACTTCTACCGTACGTTATTGGTCACTCCTGAACCTGGTACCATGTGGCAGGGGACTATAGACAGGGTGAAAAACAGGAGGCGGCCATCATTGGGACCATCTTGAAGGCTGGCTGAAACGCCCACCGTCTAGCTTTACTAAATAGTAACGTTTTGCCCCATTTGTGTAACTACTACTAGCCCTGGGCTAAACTCAGGGAGCTACCAAAGAGAAAGAATGTTTTCTTCCCATGGACTTTCCACCCCACTGCTGAATCTCCCTTCCTCCCTCTGTGACTGAGCTCTGCCAGATCCCAGAGCTCACATTTGGCTGTAGGAGACGTGAAAAAGCTCAGTCCAATCTCATACGCAGCTCGAATGCCATCTTTTTACCTCCTCATACTGCTGACTCTGTGAGGAAGGAGATCATGGTTGTTCTTTCAGGATTTTTTTCTGACTTTTCTTGCTTCTTTTTTGCTTTCTAATTTGCTCTAGCCCGGGGTCCAGCATGTGGGTTAAAGAGGAGCAAAAAATATCTTTGTATTTAGCTGATACTGTATATAGTCTTCCCTTGGTTAATGCTAGCTGATACTCATTCCCTCCATTAACCTAAACATCCAAGTACAGGTTCTTCAGGTGAGGATGTGGGTTATTTGGAGAACCCGTGAATGCTTCACACTCTTCAAGTATTCTCCAGTTGGCTTCTTGAAATCCACACTCGGCCTTTGCTCTCTTTGAGGCTTCACCCTATGCAGCCTCTTCCCGCCAGGGACCTTGGCCTCAGGAAGCAGTGTTCTTGGGTGGCAGGGTCTCTTCAGGATGGCTTATGCCTGCTCCCTGCAGGTCCTTTTGGTCAACAGGAAAACATCATGTGTCTTTTTCCTGCCAAATGCCTTCCCGTCCAGTCGGCCCTCCCTCTCCACCCTGTAACCGCACTGCTCCAGCCAGTCTTCTGCGTTTGGAATTCTCCAGATGGGCGCAAGAGCCCAGGTGCAGATGCCGACAAATGCTTGCAGATGCTGGTTGGCTTTCCTTAGAACTCTCTCTGCTTTCCTCTTTGGTCTCCAAGCAGCACCAGCACCTGCGATGTGAGGGCTCTGTAAACATCCAGCCAGAAGGTGAGACGCCGATTTACTCCCTTATAGGCACTCCTGGTCCCTGTGACTGGTTTACGTGGAGCCTTTCTCTTGGCCTGGGCGTGAGTGAGAAGTGCCTGATTATGGGAGGGGGAAAAAAACCAAGAAATCCCATTCAATGAATGTATGGCTTTCTCGTAAAATGGCTGGAGATAAGGGACAGGGACTGATATTTAAAGGACCAGCTTGGTCATTTTCTATAAAATTCTGCAGAAATGTGTCTAGCAAGTCTCTGGCTTCAGGGCCTCATTTGAATTTCAAAGATAAAGAGAACCCCCCTTTTTAACATAATACATTTTGCTCAGATTAAAACATGTGGAAATGTACAGATTTAGTTGAAATCCTCTGTGTACTTGTCCTCAATTCCACTCCCCTCCTTGCCTGCCTAGAGGGTGTTTGTCAACACCATATATACTCACTACTTGCCCTAGTGCCTTTGGGCCACTATGACGGAACAGCACGGGGCGGGGAAGAGGGGCGGTTTATAAACAATAGAAATTTATTACTCACAGTTCTGGAGGCAGAAAGTCTGAGAACAGAGTGCCAGCCTGGTCATGTGAGGGCCCTGGTCCAGGTCACAGACTTCTCATTGTGTCCACACGTGGTGGAAGGGGACAAAGGAGCCCTCTTGAGCCTCTTTTATAAAGGCATTAATTCTCATTCATGAAGGCTCTGCCCTCAGGAACTAATTACCTCCCAAAGGAGCTTTTTTTTCTTTTCCCCTTAAAGTTTATTTATTTATTTATTTATTTATTTATTTATTTATTTTGAGAGAGAGAGGGAGAGCGCATCCATGCACCAGAGAGAGAGAGAGAGAGAGAGAGAGAGAGAGAGAGAGCGAGCGCTTGCATGCAGGAGCAGGGGAGAGAGGGAGACAGAGAATCCCAAGCAGGTTCCCTGTTGTCAGTGCGGAGCCTGGAGCCAGAGCCTGGAGACTGTTGTGGGGCTGGATCTCAGGAACCATGACATGACCACCTGAGCTGAAATCAAGAGTCGGCTGCTTAACAGACTGAGCCACCCAGGTGCCCCTGAGATGATTTGTAAAATTTTCTTTTCTTTCTTTTTCTTTTTTGCTATTGCAGATGACAGAACAATCATCATCCTGGTACTTGTCTAGTTATATATTATAGAACATATACCTAAAAGAAGTATAGAGGAATTGCTAGTTTGAAGGATATGCTAATTTACATATCTCCTAGACGTCAGATTGCTCACTCATGTTATTTTCCGCCACCGCCAGCAAATTCAAATCCTCAGCAACATTTGGTATCGTTGGATTAAATAATTTTTGCCAATTATCTTGTTTTAAATTGTATATTGTACTTTAAAAAAATGTTTACTTTTTACTTTGAGAAGAGAAGTGAGGGTGAGTGGGGAGGGATAGAGATGCAGGGAGAGAGAGAGAATCCCAAGCAGGCTTCATGCTGTCAGTGCAGAGCCTGATGGGGATGGGGGGCTCAATGTCACAAATGGTGAGATCATGACCTGAGCTGAAATCAAGAGTTGGACGCTTAACTGACTGAGCCACCTAGATCCCCCTAAATTGTATACTGTACTTTTTTGGCTGTTAGTATTTTTGAGCATCTTTTCATATATTCTTTACTCTGGTCTTCCTTTATATCTTTTGGGCTAGATCATCACAAGGCCATGAGAAAACCTCTCTGCCTTGTGATGAAGTCCTTATGTTAATTTGAAATTCTCAGGTTCTATGCATAGCTAGAAATTATAAATATAGAATTCAGACATTAGGAATGCATATGGGGGAGTTTTTTAAATTAAAATTTATTTATTTTTTTTTATTTTAGAGAGAGAGAGTGCAAGCATGGGAGAGGGGGAGAGATAGAGAGAGAGAGAGAGAGAGAGAGAGAGAGAGAGAGAGAATGTTGAACATGCTCCACACTCAGCGTGGAGTCCGACGCTGGGCTCACTTCCACAACCCTGGAATCTGAGCTGAGCTTAAATCAAGAGTTGGACGCTCAACCAACTGAGCCACCCAGGAGCCTCTGGAATTATTTCTAACATCTTATTTTGTGTTTTCTGTGTATTACCTCTTTTATAGCTTCTTTCCCCTTCTTTCCTCAACTACAATGTCTGGCACTTGGTAAGAACTCTTTGTGTTTGCTATTGTTATTATTACATTGAATTGATAAAGCTTTTTATATTCCTCTTTTTTTCCCTCTTTGATGTTTTATAAACTACAGATTTTGTTTCTAATTTAGTACCAATACTTAATTTAAAAACATAGATTTAATTATCTCTTTCTCTAAATAGATACAGTTATTCACTAGTTCTGTTTCCCTCCCAAATATTTACCACATTTTGACCACACATTATTCAACCTCATTCCCATCTTGTTATGGTTGTGCTTTATTTGTTCTTTTGTTGTTTTTGTTCTTTTTTAACA
The DNA here is from genome assembly GCF_024362965.1 of Panthera pardus. Classification (NCBI taxonomy): domain Eukaryota; kingdom Metazoa; phylum Chordata; class Mammalia; order Carnivora; family Felidae; genus Panthera; species Panthera pardus. The sequence continues at coordinate 24,861,030 of NW_026526788.1, forward strand.
TATAAATGAGATATTATTATTTGTCATACACATTAATTAAAACTACTAACACATTTTGTCATTTTTTTCCGCTTTTGCTTTTTCTTAATTCTATACTTCCTTCTTTTTCACTTTTATTCTTACTGAAATGTATTCTCTGATTATTGTCTTCATGAGATTCTGTGGATATTAAACCGTTAGTGTTCTTCTTTCCTCTTTTAACAACTGATAATCAGGGGCACCTGGGTGGCTCAGTCAGTTAAGCATCCAACTTTGGCTCAGGTCATGATCTTGTGGTCCATGAGTTCGAGCCACGTGTCAGGTTCTGTGCTGTCAGCCTGGAGCCTGCTTTGGATTTTGTGTCTTTCCTCTCTGCCCCTCCCCTCTTGTGCTCTTTCTCTCAAAAATAAATAAACATTAACAAAAAATGAACAGCGGATAATCAGTTTTGTAAAAAAGGTTGATTTAAACATCAGCAGTGATGACTTCATCCTCAACTCCTGAATCAATACTGGTGGAAGTAATCTGCTTACCAATCTTGGAAGGACTTTGTAAATCAATGAGCTGCTTGTGAATCCTCACCTGAAAATGACCCATGTCTTAGAACCTTCACCACGACGAATTTTTCTTGTAGTGATTCTTGGAGTCTTGGTGGGCATCTGGACTGTTCCTTTTACTTTGAGATTCTTTCTCTTTGTGCCTCTGATCAAATCCGCAGGCACCACCTCCAAAGATTTTACAGTTTGGCTGGTTAGAATAATTCTAACTCACCACCTCCGGTTCCTTGAGTGTCCTTCTCTATCTTTTAAAAGCCATGGCTTTGGGGCTTTCTGACCCACCTGTTTCTCTGCAAGAGTAAACACCAAGGAGTCAGGAGCTGCAGGAGCTGCCTCTGGGCAGAACTAGCTCCATTTCATCTGGACCAATCTTCCTCAAAGAGCTAAGTGGTGTTTTTTTTTTTTTTTTTTTTAACAAGAGAGATTTTTTGTTGTTGTTGAGAGAGAGAGGGTGCCAGTGAGCGAAGGGCAGAGAGAGAGAGAGAGAGAGAGAGAGAGAGAGAGAGAGAGAGAGAGAGAGAATCCCACATTGACAGCGTGAAGCCCCAAGCTGGGCTCCAGTGAAGGGGGGCTCGAGCTCCCCTCATGCAGGGCTCGAACTCACTAATGGTGAGATCATGACCTGACCCAAAGTTGGATGTTTAACTGACTGAACCACCCAGGCACCCCCAATCTTAGTGTTCTTCTAAAACTCTTTATTTTGCTCCTATTCTTATGTGATATATTGGCTGGGTATACATTTCTAGGGCAATGCTTATTGCTGATGAGAAATCTATTGTCAGTCTAATTATCATTCCTTTATGGAAAATGTGTCTGCTCTTCTGAATCTTTTAATATGTTTTTCTTTATCCTTGATGGCTTGTAAATTATAATATGTCTAGGCATGGCTTTATTTTTTATATCTCCTGGTTGATAATTTGGATCGAAGTTATGCTCCGATGACTGATACCCTTTTGCAAGTTTGGAAAAATTTCAATTATTATCTATTTAAATATTGCTTCTCTTAAGTTACCTTCAGTTTGTCTTTGTGAAGTAGGCATCATTGCATACATCAAAGTTCTTCAGTTTGTCCCTCACTTCTTTCTCTCTTTCTCTTTTGAAAAACTTTTTATTTAGTTTGAGAGAAAGAGAGAGACTATGAATGGGAGAGGGGCAGAGAGAGAGAGAAAGAGAGAGAATCCCAAGCAGGCTGTGTGTCATCAGTGCAGAGCTGGACTCAGGGCTTGAACTCATGAACTGTGAGATCACCACCTGAGCTGAAATCAAGAGTTGGAAGCTTAACTGCCTGAGCCACCCAGGCACCACCCCATCCCTGCTCTCTTTTTTAAAGTAATCTCTACACTGAATGTGGGGCTCTAACTCACAACCCTGAGATCAAGAGTCAGATACTCACCGACTGAACCAGCCAGGTGCCTAAACCCTCATTTCTCTTAGCTACTTTTTTTTTTTTAATGTCTTTATTTATTTTTGGGAGAGAGAGAGAGAGAGAGAGAGAGTGTGAACAGGTGAGGGGCAGAGAGAGAAGGAGGTAGAGGATCCGAAGTGGGCTCTGTGCTGACAGCAGAGAGCCAGATATGGAGCTGGAACTCACGAACTGTGAGATCATGACCTGAGCTGAAGTCGGATGCTTATAGGCACCCCTCTTAACTACTTTTTCATCATTCATATTTTTATGCCTGTTTCTCTGTATTGTGTTCTGGATAAGTTTTTTACTACTATCTCCTAATTCACTAATTTTCTGGTTTTGTGTGTCTGGGCTGGAATTTTCCTGGTTATTGAATTTCTAAATTCAGTGACTCCATTTTTGCTTCTAAGATTGAAAATTCATTTTTTCTCATATAGCTTTTTCTTATTTTTTTGTTTGCTTCACAAATTCTTGCTTTACAAAGATGAAACACTCTTCACTTAAGTTAATAAATATACTTATTTTCAAATTTTGTCAGATTCTTTCAAAAAATTAATTTGTTTTGGAATCCATTTACAGTTGGAATGTTGAAGTTTTGGCTGACTTTCTTAGCATTAGATACTAGTTCTCATGGTTCTGGAATTTTGGTTTATAGGTACATTTTTTGGTATGTGTAAATTTCTGAATAAAACATCTATTTTCTGTCTACTTTCATGAGGATTGGTTAGGGGTCTACAATTTACAGAGGAAGGATTTTTTATAAGCCAATTATTAATTATTATTATAATAAGTTTTGTTATAAGTTTCTTTCTTTCTTCTTTCTTTCTTTCTTTCTTTCTTCTTTCTTTTTCTTTCTTTCTTTCTCTTTCTTTCTTTCTTTCTTTCTTTCTTTCTTTCTTTCTTTCTTTCTTTCTTTCTTTTGAGGGAGGGGAGGGGCAGAGGAAGAGGGTCAGAGACCATCTTGAGCAGGCTCTATGCCCAGCATAGAGCCCAAGGTTGGCCTCAATTCCATGACTGTAGGATCATGACCTGAGCCAAAATCAAGAGTTGGATACTCAACCAACTGAGTCACTCAGGTGCCCCTCATTATAAGCTTTAATTAAGCTCCATTCATAATTCCCTTTTGTTACCTTTTCATCATCTGTAGTTTTGTTTTCATGGCTCAAGCTTGTTGATGCCCATGTAAGTGAGATGTGACCATTTTGGGGCCTGAATGTTAAACATGAAATTTGTGAGGGGAGGGGAGACATAATTCAGTACGTAACAACATGTCTTCAATAAATATTTGTTAAATTAACATTATTTCTTTCCATAGGTCCCTCTACTTCTGATGGCTGTTTTCCTTTAATGTAGAGTTGATCTTTTAAGCTTTCTTGTATTCATATGAATTTGATATTTTCCTTTCTCTTGTGGATCCCTTCTGAAGAAATTAATATCCCTGGTCTTCTAGGTACTTGCCTGTATTTCATAAGTTTGGATATATACAACACACTTTCCAGAATGGCTGAAATGAAAAGACAGAAATGCCAAGTGCTGGCAAGGGTGTGGGACAGGAGGTGTGCTCATACGTTGCTGGTGGAAGGGTAAATTGGTACAACCATTTGGCAAGCTCATCAAAGCTAAACATATACCGACCCTATGACCCAGGAGTAGACATGTACCCCTAGGTGTTTATCCAGCAGAAATACCCCCGTATGTTCACCAAAGGACACACAAAAATGTTCAGAGTTACACTGTTCATAATAGTTGCATGTAGAAATTACCTTAAATGCCCATCAAAAATAAATGAATAATGGGGCACCTGGTGGCTCAGTCAGTAAGTGTCTGACTCTTGATTTCTGCTCAGGTCATGATTTCATGGTTTGTGAGATCAAGCCCTGCGTTGGGCTCTGTGCTGACAGTGTGGAGCCTGCTTGGGATTCCCTCTCTCTCTCTCTCTCTCTCTGCCCCTCCCCACTCGCACGCACTTGTACACATGTGCTCTCTCTCTCAAAATTAACTTTAAAAATAAAATGGAATAATGAATAAGGAAGCCCACCTGCTAGACATGACTCTCAGAGAGGCCCTGTGTATCCCATGAGCACAGGGGGCAAGGGGTCTATCTCAAACAACCTTTCCCTATAGGCGTGAGTAGTGCAGGGGTATAACCCTTAACTCCAGGAAGATGACCTTCTGGGCTGGAGCGTGCCCTAAGCACACAGGTCAAGAAGGTCCAAGAGGCCTGAGGGCTGGAAGTGCTCTGTGATAACTGCATGCATGGGTCCCTCAGGGGGGAAATAAAAAGATGAATAAATCAGTATTGTAGTCACCCGATCACATCTTATGTAGCAATGAAAAGGAATGATCTACATTTACACACAACCACATAAATACATCTTCTAAAGGTAATGGTAGGGGCGCCTGGCTACGTCAATGGAGTGACTCTTGATCTCGGGGTGGTGAGTTCTAGCCCCACATTGGGGGTAGAGAGTCCAGAGAAATAAATCAATAAAAGTAATGGTAAGTGAAACAGTGGTGTACTGGTACAAGTGGTGGTGGACGTATTTCACTCCCGGTGTAGACAATAAGGGTGTGCATTGTCTGTAGAGAATTTAAAAACAATAATAACACTAAAAATCTGTTTTTCTTTTTCATTGTCAGCATGTGTTATCGGTGATACTACACTCTTTCCAGTGGGTGCAGACCATCTTTTCCCCCACCCACCTCCCCATCACTGCAGTGAAGGAAGCCTGCCGCAAAAGAGAGTATCCTGCGTGATTCCATATACATAAAGTACAAAAACAGGAAAAACTTATCTATGCTGTTGGCAGTCAGGATACTTTTTTAATCCTTTGGGGTGGTGGATGGAATGGAGCACAGAGCGATGCTAGGGGCTGGAAATGTCCTGGAAATTAGTTACAAGAGTGTTGTTCAGTTTGGGAAAACTCATTGAGCTGTACTCTTATGGTCTGTGCATTTCTCCATATATTACTCTGATAGAAAATTGTTTTTTTTTTTCAAAAGCTACGACATGTTTTTTTAAAAGATTACATGTACTTAAGAATTATCATTTTGCCTAGGAATGTATATCTGGCTTGATCTGGGGAGGCAATCTTTCTGTCTGCTTTGACAGAAACTTCCATCAGGATCACTCAACAGCCTAAAATGGATACTTTTAGAATCAACTCCTAAAAACTCAGCACAGACATTCATTAAGCGCCTGCCACATGGGAGAGGTAGGGAGCTCCATGCTCTGATGATAAGATACAGAAGCTGCTTCTTTTGCTGAGCTGAGAGGAAAAACTGGCTTATAAAGCAGTTGAACTGCTTGGGACTTAATCATATGAAACTAGACACTCACCTTTCAACAAAGATGGCAGATAACCTGGAACATCTCTCCTTTGCTATTTCTGTGGAGTGTGAATTTTTTTGAGGTCACTAACCTTGAGGAAGATGGGCAGTGTGGGACCTGGGAAGAAGGAGAAAGGGTGGGTGGAATAGACAGATGCCAAAAAAAGAAGCGGAGGAAAAGGCAAGAGGGGGAGAGAAGACATTGCTTCTTCCATCTGTGTCAACCAGGGTAGATGAAGAGATTAAATGGATCCAAACTGTCACTCACTATCACTGAATAACAAAGAACATCTTTTTGCTCCAATAAAAAGTAGGAAGGATGGCATCTTAGGATAAAGGGGGTTCTTCTTTAAATTGAGTAAGTTTAGGGGCACCCGGGTGGCTCAGTAGGTTAAGCGTCCGACTTCAGCTCAGGTCATGATCTCACACTCCGTGAGTTCGAGCCCTGCGTCAGGCTCTGTGCTGACAGCTCAGAGCCTGGAGCCTGCTTCAGATTCTGTGTCTCCCTCTCTCTCTGCCCCTCCCCTGCTAATGCTCTGTCTCTCTCTGTCTCAAAAAACAAAACAAAACAAAACAAAACAAAAAACCCCAAAAAACCAGACATTAAACAATTTTAAATTGAGTAAGTTTAACTTTATGAAAAATCTACTTTTTTATACTTATTTTTTATATTCTTCTGTGAACTGGTAAAATTTCATCTCTGTCTGCTGTTAGAGAGGGACCTCTGCTCTGACCCAGAGGTTGGCCAATTTATTCCTTAAAGGACGAGGTAATAAATACCTTATGTTTTGGGGCCAGATTCTCTGTTGCTGCTACTCTACTCTGCCATTTACCTGGGACGATATGTTAATGAATGGATGTGTCAATGTGCCATAAAGCTTTTGGACACTAAGAGTTTTGGATACTAAAATTTGAATTTTGTGATTTCTTGGGTACAAAATATGATTCTCATTTTGATTTTCTCCCTCCACCTCAACCATTAAAAAAGACAAAAGCCATGGGGCACCTGGGTGGCTTGGTTAAGTGTCTGACTCTTGATGTCTGATCAGGTCATGATCTCACGATTTGTGAGTTCGAGTCCCGAGTTGGGCTCTGCCCTGCCAGCACGGAGCCTGCTTGGGATTCTCTCTCTTTCTCTCTCTCTCCCTCTGCCCCTCCCCACTCATGCATTGTCTCTCTCAAAATAAATAAATAAACTTTAAAAAAAACCCAACACCTTAGTGTAGCTTAGTAGCTTGCAAAACTAAGCTACACTGAAACAGGTGGTAGGCTGGATTGTCCTGTAGGCCAAAGGTCCACTCTGGGGCTTTCTTCTGACATTTCCACCGTTATGCAAGCTGTTTCTGCTATGTGCCTTGCTCTCCTGGCCCTCTCTCACTCTTCTGACCCTTCTTCAATAGCTCTCCTACTCTCATCCCCTGTATTCAGTTCTGCCCAAATATTCTTGGTAGATTTCCTTTACAGGTTGACTCACAGTGGCTCTGCCATGTGTTAGTTGGAGGACCTTGGGCAAATTATTTAATATCTCTACACCTCAGGTCTCTTACCTGTTAGGTGGAGATAAATATTGAAAGTAATAAAAAAAAAAGCTAAGTTTAGGAAAATTAAAAATTTCTATAAAGAGTTATATGGAGGGTAGTAATGACAGCAGCAGCCCAGGCCGTACCTACTGCTGGAAACTATAGGGCAGGCTTGTGTGGCATTCCCAGGCTCTCAGTTTAGTGTCTTCAAACTCCCGTTCTTTTTTTTTTAATTAAAAAAAAATTTTTTTTTAACCTGTATTTATTTTTGAGACAGAGAGAGACAGAGCATGAACAGGGGAGGGGCAGAGAGAGAGGGAGACACAGAATTGGAAGCAGGCTCCAGGCTCTGAGCCATCAGCCCAGGGCCCGACGCGGGGCTCAAACTCACGGACCGCGAGATTGTGACCTGAGCTGAAGTCGGACGCTTAACCGACTGAGCCACCCAGGCGCCCCTCAAACTCCCGTTCTTTAAGTATTTGTTCAGATCCCTTCATTTGGGAAAACCTTAAACACTCTGTGGGGGGGAGACAGCGTTCCTCAGCCTCTTCCCTGTTATCAAGAGCATTTCCATGCTAGCCCAAAACTTGCTCACCTTCCAGAAGTCACACTCGGAGGCTAACTAGACCCCACGTTCCTTAACAGGCAACTTAGCTACTATCTTTCCACACTGTGGGATCTCACTGTCCCCAAGTTACTCATTAATGTATCCCCTCCAACCACATGCCACCCTTCACAGAGAGAATTTGGGTAAATCCAGAATTCTCTATCTGGTTACATTTCCTGTGATATCGTGATGCTTGTTTGCCTCTTAACCCAGCTTGGAGTGCAGCAGTCAGGTGATTAGTGGGTTCTGGCTAAAGGAGGATAGAGACCTTGGCTCCCTGGGGAGGGGGATACAGGGCATGTGTCTCAGATTTAGTCCTCTGGTCCGGTGTTGCGAGAGGTGGGGTTTCAGAAGATATTGAGATTTCAATATCTCTGTGAGATATTGGGATAAGCTGCCATTTGGGTGGTAAAGAGGGGTGCTGGACTGGGTGAGAAAGGCATGCTCTGCACTCGTGCAGTAGTTCTGTGCCAGAGAGCTCGGAGGACTGGCACGAATGTGCCACTCTGCCTGCAGGGAGGGGACGGGCAGGGGGCTTCAGGGGTGTGGCAAGGTGCCTTTGTGCAACTTTGCAGGTGAAGACAGTCTGGACGATAAACGTCACCCAGGAGTGTGTCCGCTGGAAATGCAACCTGGTAGGGGATGCCCCGAAACCACTGGCACGTAGAGGGTGTGGCTGTTAGGAACATGGGCTTTGGCGTCAGCTGCTCTACCACTTACTAATAACCTTGGCCTGTTATTCATTTAGAAGTAGAGATGATAATACCTACCACAGAGGATTGTTGGCCAGATTAAGATAATATGCGTAAAGCACATGGTAATATTGAAATACCAGAGTCAGGGGTCAGCAACATAGGAGATATTCCTGGCAATGTGACCCCATTTGAATCCATTACACGTGGTCTGGCATTCAGACACACGAGTCACATATGCTTCCATGTGCCTTGGGTGGCCGTGAGATTAAGTAAATTTTTTTCCTCTTTAAAAAAACCACATCCTTTTAGTAGAAAACTACAGCAAACACCGCACAATATGGAAAAGGACCACTTATTTATGATCACTACATGTCAAAAACCATCTGGACCATTTTCTTGTAACAGATGTTTGCCAAATTAACTTTGGAAACAGAAAATTCATGTAGGGTATTTCTCTCAGCACAACGAACGCAACTAGGGCAGATACAGATACATTTTTCAAAACAATATTAAGCCATATTACGGTCAGGTAAAAACCCATGGTGACTGCACACATTAGAATTTGCAGAGTGCTCAGGAAATGTCAATAAACTATCTCTTAATTTAGAAGAAATTCATTTAGAAATGATCTGAAATTCAGAACAGCTTTAAAAACTTGGCCATGAAGACTTAAAAACATTTAATTTATGTGGTTCATGGTAATGGTAATTATAATGCGAAATATTATTTGGTTTTCCTCTCTTCCAGGCACAGACCTCCTAAAAGCTGTTGGAATTTCCTGTGATGGAAGGAATAAAGGTGTCTTCTGTTACATTAATGAGGTGACCTTTGGAAAACCTGGAAGGACTGAGGCCGTGGTCAGAGGAGCCTACCCAGTGGTGGAGGGTTGGAGGCTTCAGCCTCCAGCCAGAGCCCCTCCCCACCAGGGGAGTGGGGCTAGAGATTGAGTTCAATGCCCGATAGCCAATGATTTAATTAGTGGTGCCTACAGAATGAAGCCTCTGTAAGAACCCAAAAGGATGGGGGTTTGGAGAGCTTTTGGTTTGGTGAACATACAGACAGTGGCGTGCTTGGAGACAGCATGCAAACTCTGCATCATTTTCACACACCTTGCCTTATGCACCTTCTTCATCTGGCTATTCCTGAATCATATGCTTTTATAATAAATCAGTCATCTAGTAAGTAGAATGCTTCTCTGACTTCTGTAAGCCACTCTAGCAAATTAAGCCCAAGGGAGGGGGTCATTAGAATGTCCAGTCTATAGGCAGTTCATTCAAAGCACAGGGGACAACCTAGACTTGCAACTGGCATCTGAAGTCGGGGAGGAGACCTGAACCTGTGGGATCTGATGCTCTCTCCGGGTAGGTAGTGTCAGAATGGAGTTGAATTGTAGGACACCTAGCTGGTGTTTGAAGAACTGGCTGGTGTGAGCGGAAGAGACCCACACGATGGAATGCGGTGAAGAATCTTATTAAGAAATAGTTACCTGCTGCTGGTTCTTAAGAAGTGTCTCTTTCATTCACAAACATACTATGCTGGGACCTAAGAATAAAAAGTCTATTAAGAATTAGCCTTGGGACACCTGGGTAGCTCAGTCGGTTAAGGGTAGGACTCTTGACTTCGGCTCAGGTCATGACCTCGCGGTTCATGAGTTTGAGCCCCACATCGGGCTCTGTGCTGGCAGTGCGGAGCCTGCTTGAGATTCTGTCTCCCTCTCTCTCTGCCCCTCCCCCGCTTGCTCTCTATCTCTGTCTCAAAAATAAATAAATAAACAAACAAACTTAAAAAAAAAAAGAATTAGCTTTTATCTTCAGAGATTTTTTAGTCTAATTAGAAAGCAGGTGAAACAACACATTCAGTGTGGTTAAAGGGCTAAGATTCAGGTGTACCTTGGGGCCTATGGAGGTCCAAAAGATAGCCATAAAAATCAGACTCATGGATCAGGGAGCATTTCTTGAAGGGGGTGAAACTTGAGAGATGAGGGAAAGTTTGCAAATCAAAAAGTAGTCAGGGTAGGGTGGGACAGCATTAGTGACTTGTCTTCATTGTAAGCAATGCAGGACAGTAAGATAATAATGACTATAATATCCAATAGCTTTCAAAATATCTATCTCTAATATTTTCAACAAGCTTGTATTAGCTTGAGATTTAATACAACCTAAAATCCAATATTTGCCTTCTGTAGAGTCATAGAATGATAGAACATGAAAGGATAGTTAGTAATACTTAAGTCCATTTCCAATATTAACAACCTCTTTTTAAAATTCTAAAGTAATTCATGCTTTCATAGAGCATGTAGATAAGCAAGAGAAGAGAAAAATTCCTGTTTAATCCTACTTCTAGGCTGTCATGAATATCTTATAGCTAAAATCTTGAAAATGCCCATGATTGTTTCCTTGAAGTAAATTTAGGATTAAGTCCAATGAGAATTGCAAATTAAAAAAAATTCCCATTTTTGGGCCTTTCACTGATGTTAACAGATATAGAAAGATTGTATTTATGTTTGGAGTCTGAGTTCTGGAGTAGGCAGTGAGTTTTTACTGCTATGCACCATTACTAACTGTGAGATCATGGCACATTAGGGATTTTTCTAAACTTCGGCTTCTTTGTTGGCCACTGGGGAACCACAGCCAAAGCCAGGTGATTAAGGGGCATCCTTTGTGCTGTGGCCACAAACACCAGGACACCAGAAGTAAAATGGGAGTGCCAGATATCTGTAAATATACCCTTGGGGACAGGCTGGTGCTCTGGGTCTCCAAGATGGCACCTGCTGGCTGAAGAGAGGCAGAGGGCTGGAGGTAGGCAGAGGATGCCAGACTAGAGATTGCCCCGCCAATCTCCCACCACAGTGAGCGCAGTGGCAAACCCTCAAATGTGTGTCCAATCAGGTTCCTGGCCTCAGGCGGAAGGTCCAAGGCAAGCAAATGAGCCTCTCCCACACAAGGTCTGGCAACCCTCAGTCACCTTCAGCGCTGGGCCCTTGGCAAGAGAGTCCTGCCTTCAAGACGTGTCTCTGTGCCTCATGGCTTGTGGGTCTGTGGACAGGAGCCTTGTTGGTTTTCAAAGCTATGTGTTTTAGGACTCCTCTCTCAGGTGCAGGTCTTAAAAGTGGGGGTGCCTGGTATGGGGTTCAACCAGTTGGCTTCTCGGGGAAAAGCTCTGGTTTTGAGTTCCCTCCTGACTGTGGTTTGCTGGGCCTAGGATGCAGTCTATGGTGAGATTGTGTCCCAGCCTTTCCTGCCCGCTTGGATGCAGAGTGGTTGCTCAGACATGTTTAGGTTTTTAGGTGGTTTTTTTCCCCCCCAGAGGAAATTCATCCTTATGCAGAGGTAGATTTGGTGTGTTTGTGGGAGGAGATGAGTTCTGGATCCTGTTACATTGCCATTTTGATCCGCAACCAGATTTTAAAAATGCTATTACTTAATCATGTGTGTGTGTGTGTATATATATATAATATATAAGATATAAGATATAAGATATAAGATATAAGATATAAGATATAAGATATAAGATATAAGATATAAGATATAATACAATATAATATATAATATATAATGTTTGTTTATTTATTTATTTATTTGAGTGTGAGTATGGGAGGGGCAGAGATCGAGGTAGAGAGAGAGAAAATCCCAAGTAGGCTCCATGCTATCAGCACAGAGCCTGACACAGGGCTCAATCCCAGGAACTGTGAGATCATGGCCTGAGCCAAAATCAAGAATCGGATGCTCAGCCATCTGAGCCATGCACGTGCCCCAACTTAATCCTATTTTTAAAGACTAAAGGAAATCACTATTTCTATCTTTCTCTTGAACAAACCCAGTGTTTTTAGAATGCTTTAACTTCCTTCAAATATTCCTCCCATTGTCTGTCTTTGAGCAGCTTTTCCATCTGTGCTATTTTTATCTAGCATTTTACTTCCATTGTGTTTTTCAGTGCAGAAAAGTTATCATTATTTGTTAAAAAAATAAACTTTATTTATTTTTTAGAGCAGTTTTAGTTTCACAGCAAAATTGAGCAGAAAGTGCTGAGAGTTCCCATATACTCCTCGCCCCCATCCTCGTTATTTTTATAGTCAATTCTTATTTGAATTTACCAGCCCGTGTTGTGAATTTTTGTTTCCCCCTGCTCTATGCATCTTCTACCTTCCTTCTGGATTTATTTTTACTCATGCGAAGTGAACCTTATTAAGATTTCTAGAAATTAAAAATAAACATTTATAGTTTTTCAGGTATGAAAACTTCTACTTGGGTCTGTGGAATGATGTGGTCACTAGAATTTTCATTTTTTTTTTCATATTTTTCATGAGTGAGCTCATGTTCATGGGCGTTGTCTCTTTTGAGAGTCCCATACACGGGATAGGAGGTCTCCCATGGGGTGGTTTTTCTTTTTTGTTTGCCTCTGTTGACGTTCAACAGTACTCATGAGTCCTGAACTGGTTTTGTTTTAAATAATTTTAGATTTGGAGAAGAGTTGCAAAGATAGTACGAGAAGTTCCCATATACCCTTCACCCAGCTTCCCCTATTACTGCAGCCCTTAGACAGGCCTTTAGCAATTTGTTCAAAATTTCTAGCTAAGTTCTTCCTAATGGGTTATATGGTGTCTGAAAAGTCTATCCCAGCTGAGCAAAGGTCTGGGTCCTATGTCTCCCTGTGGATGCCCATCTTTCTTGAGATTTGGGGTCAGATATTGGCTCTGTGAACTCAGTTTCTGAAGGATTTGTGAAAGCTGGCTTGTCCAGCTTTTTTTTTTTTTAATGTTTATTTATTTATTTTGAGAGAGAGAGGGATAGAGAGCAAGCAGGGGAGGGGCAGAGAGAGAGAGAGATAGGGAGAGAGAATCCCAAGCAGGTTTCATGCTATCAGCATAGAGCCCAACACGGGGCTTGATCCCTAAACCATGAGGTTCATGACCTGAGCTGAAACCAAGAGTCAGATGGTTAACTGAGCCTCCCAGGTGCCCCAAGTCCTGCTTGTTTCTTATTATAAATGGAGGAGTGATGCTTTCCCACTCCTTTTATCTCCAAGTGGGACCAATTTGGGGGTTAGTTTCTTCTCCCAGATTTCTGCACTGCTCAGGTGGTGCAGATTAAAAAATTTTTTTTAATGTTTATTTATTTTTGAGAGAAAGAGAGACAGAGTGTAAGCTGGGGAAGGGGCAGAGAGAGGGAGACACAAAAGCTCAGAGCCTGACGCAGGGCTCGAACTCACGAGCTGTAAGATCATGACCTGAGTGAAGTCGGATGCTCAACCAACTGAGCCACCCAGGTGCCCCAGGTGGTGCAGATTTTAAAGCTGCACTTGCAGCCAGCCCAGCTTCAGTGCCACTGGGGCAGGTGGCTCTGTTGTTTGCAATCCTGGGTTAGTGAGCAGAGATTCTTCCCTGATAGGTAGAGGGGTTTTGTTAATTTGTTTCTTTTTGTTTATCCCCATTGTTGGTTCTCTCTTGTAGAGAATTGTGATTATCAAGGACTCCAGGGTGATTCCCCTGAAGTTGGAAATGATGTAAAAGAATACCTTTTCTTTATTTAGTATTTCTGTCTTGTAAATTATACTGACTGCCTGTGCACCACTTACGGACTTACCAAATAATCTGTTCTGTATGTGAATTTCAACTATTCTGTTTCCTTTTCTTTTGTGTCTATTAGATTGGAAGCACTCTGAAGAAGGAGGACATGATTTCTACTTTTGTATGCCATGTACTCGTTCAGTGTGTATTTCCTGATCCCCCACTGGGTGCCAGGAGCTGTGCTACGAGATGGGTGTACTCTGGGGAGCAAGCAGAAAAGTTTTCTACTCCTTAGTATTGTGGGGAGTCAGATAGCAAATAAACACAGAATAAATATATAATTACCTAGTAGGATAAAGAAAAGTATCTGGTTCTCTGAGACCTAATTTATATTGGGAGTTCAGAAAGACTTTTCTTAGGAGGTGACTTTTACATTGAGACTTGATAGCTAAATGAGAGTTAGGTGAGGAATCAGAGGGACCAGCAGAACACAGAACAGCCTATGCTGAAATCTTTTGGTGGTAAAGAGTGTGGGGCATTTACAGACCTGAGTGAAGGTTGGTGAGGTTCGAGTATGCTGAATGCGGTGGAGAGTGGAAAGAAATGAACCTGGAGGAGTGCTCAGAGGCCGGAAGATATGAGGTCTTGGGGGAGTTAATATGTCACTTTAGTCTCGGCAGCTGCAGAAGTGCTTTGATTTAGTCTGCATTTATGTACGTGTGTAGGCTCCACACCCAGCACGGAGCCCAGTGTGGGGCTTGAACTCATGACGGTGAGATCAAGACCTGAGCTGAGATCAAGAGTCGGATGCTTAACCCACTAAGCCACCCAGGTGCCCCTGGTTTGCGTTTTACAACATTACTCTGGGTGCTGGGTGGAGGACTGATTGTAAGGGAGAGAGGATGGATAAGCAGGTCATGTGGGTAGTCCAGGCAAGAGATGACAGCGGCCTAACGAGGGTGGTAGCCATGGGGATGGCGGGAAGAAGCGTGACTCGAGGGACAGTCTGTGGGCAGAAGTGGCAGGGTGTGGTGATGCTGTGTTTGGGGGAGGGGGTGGTGTGAAGGGAGAAGAAGGCATCAACAGATCCTTCCTGATCGACTTGCTCACGTCCTCTGTCCACTTAAATAAGGCAGGAAAACTCGTGTGAGTCTGTCCTTTGTGAGGAGCAGACACCGGCTCGGGAGCCACCTAAGCCTGGTTTGTGCCATCTGCAGTGATCCATGCAGCATTCCCTCCTCTGCTGGGATGTTCCTTCCCAGCTGGACTGTTAGCTGTGCGGGGGAAAGACTGTGTGGCTTTCATCTCCGGTGCGATGCAGCACTTAGCACGGTCCTTTGCTCAGAGCAGATGCTGAAAATCACTTTTTGAAATGCATTTCTTTTGAGCACTTTGTAAGAAATGGATTTTTTCTTCAGTTGGACAAGAAAGATTTTATTTTCCTTTAGACTTTACCAAACCCTCCCTCCGGTTTTTAGCCCATTGGTAAACTATAGTGCATTTGTCATGTTGATTATGAATTCAAGTCAATTTTTCCTTTGCCCTTTGATTTTAGTCTACGGTAGGATCGAGTTACTGGACTAGCAAAGAGCCAAGTGCCTCATCCAAGCCTGGTCTTGGTATCTGTGAGGCGTGGAGAACTGACGAGCACATTGAAGTATTTGCACATATGTTTTTCTCTTTTGCCTCTGTGGTAAGACATTTTCCTAACTGTGCTTTGGATTTTTCCCATTCCAGTTTTGAAATTTCCCCATGGGCTTTAGCCACTCAGCCAAGCGCTCTCAGATTCCCTGCTTACCAATCGGGGGCTGCTTCATCTGTGAGATCCTTGGTATCTTCTGTTTTTCCCTCCTGGGCTTACTGACCCATTTGCTGGCCTTTTTGCCTTTATACTTTTCCAGTATTTCATGGTTGTTAGTAACTTACGGGCTTTTCCTTTCAACAGTTCTCTGTCCTCAGGGAGCGCTCCCTCTCGTCTGCTCCGAGGATTTCGATTTTGACTCCTTTGTTACCCGGCGGTGACCATTGCCGCTTGAACCACAGCGCCCGGAAGCAGGGGCCAGTTTTCGTTAGTTTTGCCCGAGTCTCATCTTCCTGTCCCGACATTGTTTCAGGCATAGTTTTCAATTCAGCAGAATTTTTCTCATTCTGTTTCTTAGTTGCTGATTACAGTCTGTCTCTAAAGTAAAGCCAATTTTGTCAATTCCTTTTTTTCTTTTTCTTTTTTTCTCTCTGGCAATGTTGAGATCGCGACTGCTCTTGACAGCTGCTATGCAGTATGTCATTACTCAGCTTTGGAAGTAATTTTAGAATGCTGTGTGCCCCTGACTATGGAACAGTGTGTTACCAATGTCCCGAGGGTGGTACATCTGAAGGTGGGAATGACCTGAAGAAGCATCTGTGACATTTATACAATGCCTTACAGTTTGCCGGGGACCTTTAGATATGTGATCTTGGTTAGTGCTCACGGTCAGCCTGGGAGGGCATCATAATTTCCTGTCTTAAAGTCAAGGGACTCGAGGATCGTAAAATTAAGTATTTTTTCCTAAGTTGTCCAGCTACAAGGTGATGCCTCACCATTGCTCTTTATGCTACAGGATTGTATCTTTTCAATATGATCTAGATTTCAGGTTGGGACCAGCAGCCCAGATTTCAGGCACAGTTGGATCCAGGAACGTGAACAATGTTCTCAGGGTCTAGTCTTTCCCTCTGCTCTGTTTTCCGCTGAATTGACTTTCCTTTTGTTCAGCCCCTTCCCTTGGGGGGCAATATGGCTTCCCGTAGCTCCAGGCTAATATCCTCCTATCCCAGGAAAGGAGAACAGGCCTCTTCTGCAGAAGTACAGCCGCGCTTCTTATTGTCTCTAAATTGAGTTATATGTTTATCTCTGAGCCAATCACTGTGGTCGGAGGGTTGTGATGTTGATTGGGCAGGCCGAATCCTGAGTCACATGAGTTTTCCTGGAGTCAGAAGCTACAATCAGCTGGGCTTAAATCACATGGTGGGAGAGTGGGGGGCAGGGAAAAAAATGTGAGGTACTGTTACTAGAATAAAAGTGAATGTATGCTAGGCAGGCAAGACATGACATGTCCTCTGTGCTGAGTGTTTTCCATTTGCCCTTCAGATCCATTCACCTTCCTGCTCTGTGTCCCCAGGAGTCTAAACTTGTATAAATTACATTGATGAGCAAGCTTTTCCTCAAGCTTCCCATTGCACTTGGCTAATGGAACCCTCTGGCAGGAGATAGGAGTCACAAAGTGTGAGAAAGTGTTATTTATTCCACGAGCTGCTTTCCCACAAAGGTACCATCTATAACTGAAGGTCACCACTCCCGCCAGCCGACTGTCTTCACATAGCTTGCCCTGTCTCCACATTATGCTGACTGCTTTCCTTATTCCTTCAAGCCTAAAGTGATAACACCCTTGGGGTATTACAGAATCCCTTTTAGTTTCCCTACACTCTGTTCTTACTTTTGTAAATGAGCCCTTTATTAAAGTGTCCTCAAGGTACTAACTTTGAGTGTGTCCATCTCATTCCTGCTGGGACCTAACTGAGTCCTACAGGCAGGGGAGTAAAAATCAAATCCATGCCACATGAAAAATGATTTGGAGCATCCGCAATGTTAGGTCAGGTGATTGAGAAGATTGAAGTGGGATATGTGAACGGTGATCAATATAGATGTGAAGGATCGCCACAGGGAAGAGAGGGCAGCATGGTTTTGTGTGGCTTTATTTATTTATTTATTTATTTATTGTTTATTTATTTTAGAGAGAGAGAGAAGAGCATGAGCAGGGCAGAGGCAGAAAGAGAGGGAGACACAGAATTCCAAGCAGGCTCCAGGCTCTGAGCGGTCAGCAGAGAGCCCATTGTGGGGCTTGAACCTATGAACCGTGAGATCAGGACCTGCATCAAAGTCAGATGCTTAACTGACTGAGCCACCCAGGTGCCCCTGTGTGGCTTCATTTAAATTAGAGTTGTCACAGGTTTCTAACAATTAGTGCTGTCTGAAAATGAAACAAGCTGTCTGAAAGATGATGAGTTCACCATCACTGATCATATTCAACTAGATATCTCTAGTGACATCATTTTTCAGGGTGTTTCCTGAAGGGGATTCCTTTATCAGACAGTTGGTGGACTAAATGACCTTGAAACTCCTTTCCTACAGTTCTTTTCATGCAGGAATAGTTTTCATGTCCTTTTTCCTTTGGGCATCCTGTGCTTTCTCACTGCCTGGCAGAGACAGGTATTGCGATCGGAGGCTGTGGGTGCACCTGCTGAAGCCTGGAGTCTTCGTGCAGGTTTGCACTGATCTCCTGGGTCGTTCTGGTTCTTATGCTTCTCCAACAACCACTGGTGTGAGTGTCAGGAGTAAGAAGTGGCCAGCTGTGCTTTGCTGTCTTGTCAGTTGGAGGCATTAAAAGACCTCACCTGTGCCTTTGCTTCACAAACTGACAAATGTCTTTACGATGGAAGCCATGGGGATGTAATCTAACACCCAGTACTAGAGGTACCATGTTGTTACAGAGAAATCGGCTGCTTGTCCTAGAGAAGTAAAATTATATCAGTGCCAGGAATTCACTGTACCTTAACCCGTGGGACTACTTAAAAAACGAATCTGTGAAATGATGTTGCTATTCTCTTCATTTTATATGTTTCTGCATTAAAAAATTGAATTAAGAAAAAACTGCGGGGTACCTGGGTGGCTTAGTCGGTTGAGTGTCTGACTTGGGCTCAGGTCATGATCTTGTGGTTCATGGGTTTGAGCCCTGCATTGGGCTATGTGCTCACATCGCAGAGCCTTTTCAGATCCTCTGTCTCCCTCTCTCTCTGCCCCTACCCTGTCTCTCTCTCTCTTGCTCTCTCAAAAATGAATAAACTTTTTTTTTTTTTTTACAAAAGAAAAACTTCTAAGGTTTTATAAATTCAATCAAGAACTTACTTTCCTAATCCTAATTTGTTCAGAAGGAATCAAAGTCCTTAGAGACAAATTCTCCTACCCTGAAGGTTTTACTGATTCAGCTGGCTCTGCTTATAAGTGATAGAAACTGATCTGGCTAACTTAATTTAAAAAGAAATTTATGGGACTGAAGGAAAAGGACAATTTGCAGAGCAACAGGAATTGACAGTCTTAGCAGGGCTCTGCTACAGGTACAAAGAAGCTCTC
Source organism: Panthera pardus (assembly GCF_024362965.1). Classification (NCBI taxonomy): domain Eukaryota; kingdom Metazoa; phylum Chordata; class Mammalia; order Carnivora; family Felidae; genus Panthera; species Panthera pardus. Next base: position 24,879,793 of record NW_026526788.1, read on the forward strand.
ACTGAATTTCTATCCATGTATCATTGTACTCAAGATATGACATTATGGAATAAGGGGTCCTCATGGGTTGTTTGGATCTCAAGCCCATCTTTTGTTGGAGGAGGGTGGGACACCTTGACTGAAAGTCCTACGAAAGGTGCACACGATGGGAGAGGGAACACCCCTGGATGCTGGAAAAATGAGACCCACTGTCCACACACTGACTCCTATGGTGGCCAAGGAATTACTAAGTGAAAATGGAAATTGAAACACATGTTACAGTAATTCCGAGGTGGTATAACTTATCCTAGCAAAGTAGATTATGGTTAAATATTGGAATCTGTAGACATGTATTTAAGAAAGAACTCTTGAGAGAAATATTTCAAAGGATTATGATTCTACTGTTCCTTTCACATAGTGGTTTTAGAATTGTTCATGGGGTAATGAGATATTTGTCAGCACAGTGTAAATCTAGGGACAAAGTAATAAACTTTGTTTTGGTAAAGGACTACCTAGTAAATATTTTAGATTTTTCAGACCATAAAATCTCTGTAGCAGCTACTCAACTCTGCCATTTTAGTGTGTAAACAGCCATGGATAATATGAAAAACAATGGGTGTGGCTGTGTTCCAATAAAGCTTGATTTACAAAAACAGTCAGTAGGGAGATTTGGCCGATAGACTCTAACTCTACTTTGCTGAATCCTCACCTGGGGGTATTTCATTACTATGGTAGTTTGGTGGATTGCAGGCTCAGTGTGAGCAAAGGGCTTGCACAGTAGCTGAGTCCTTGAACACACTGTGATGGACCCTGGAAGATGTGTCTGGTACAGAGGAAAGCACAAGGAACTTTATATGGGATGGCCTGAGCTCATATCCTGGCTCAACCACTCCATGAGTGAGGGCAAGCTGTAGATCCTTCAATCTTTAAAATAGGTAATATAATTAGAATGTCCCTTATGCTTGTTGTATGAAAAATAGCGTGGGGCTTGACAAAATACTCACTGACCACTTTCCTCTCTGTCCTCCTTTTCTAAAATTATGTGAAAAGCATATATTACTTAATTAGGGCACCATTGAAAGATCACTGACATTTTGTTCAGCTCAGGAAATGTGTGAAAAAAGTCAATGCCATGTCTCTGAAGATTCTCAAAAGCGGAGTGACAGGGATGGGAATTAGCAGGTGGAAGAATGAAGAAAAGACCTGGTCCCCTTGTCTTCTTTACATTCCCCCCTCCAGCCTGGCCTCCCAGAGCTGGGAAGGTCCCCTTGAAGGCAATGGGTGATTTAACAAGCAGGAATTCTTGTCCAGGGGACCTTAAATCAGGACCCTGGAATAACAGTTCAGGAACATAGGGATATTCAGCCTGGAAACTCGATTGTCTTTACATGCCTGAAAGGCCACACATGCAGAAGGAAGGGGGGCCTTCTGTTGGGTGACCTCACAGGACAGAGGTAGGACCAGTGGCTATGGAAGCCATGGGTCATCCAAAAATGACATGGTCAGCCTGGGGAAGGGGTGTTTCCTCTTGTTAGGGATATTCAAGCCGAGGGTTTCTGGGATTTTGGAGTAGGAATAAGGTCTGGATAGAGCTGTAGACCAGGCCCTTCCAACTCATGAATCGTTCTTGACCCTGTGAAAGTTCAAAGCAGACAGGTCAGGACATGAGCCGTTCCTGAAGATCAGTTGCCCAAAAATATTAACAGTGGTCCACTCCTGACTGGGGACAAATTCTTCTCCATAATTAAAGAGTGATTAATGTGCCCCTTTTGGGGAAGGATAACAATATATAACATTTGCTGAGTTCTTAGAATGTGCCAGGAACTCATATATGTACTTAAATGTTTTATGTCGTTTTTTTTCTCATAATGGCTTGAGAGGAAGGTGCTTATAACATTTTATATTTATATTCATTTTATAGATGAGCAAACTGAGGATAAGAGAGGTTAAACACAGCACCTAAGACCACAAGGTAATAACTGATGCCCAAACCTGAACATGAATTTTCTAACTCCAGAGCCTATGCTCTTAATCCCAATTTGATTCGAAATTAAATAATTAGGGAGAGAGGCCTTTCTGACATGACATTGTGCTGTATTAGGTGCTCCTAAAACACTATCACAAATCCACATTTAATAAGAAAATTGTATTTCAGGGACTAAAAGTTTGAAAATGTAATGAAGACAAATGGCCCCTGTTGGCAAAATTAAATAGTGATGTATTAGGTGCTGGCCTTTAGTTTTCTGCACTGTAACCTGGAGGTGAAATATCCATTGGATGTCTACTGCACACTCTGCTTTTTGAGGAGGCACCACAAGGAAGTAACCCGTCTTGGTAACTGGTGTAGGGGGAGGGAGGGAAGGGAATGCACGAGCAAGTTCAAAAGAAGTTTCTAGACATACATGCAGTTGGGTAGAGGGAAAAAAAAAAAGGTATTTACACAGCTGGCCTTAGGAGAGAATGGTCTTTGGGAAAATTGCTTAATCAGCCCTCTACTGTGGAAGGTGAGGGTTGGAAGGAATGATCTGGAAGACAGCACCTGGATAGGAATTCAGGCTCTTTGGTCTGACTCTCGAGGGATGTGGTGACCCTCGTTGACATGTAGATCACACAACCTGCAGCCTCTTAATTACCCATTCCTTTCCCCAGGAGCAAAGCCGAGTTTGTTGGCTCCCTCAGCTGACTTCTTACACAGGCTAGGTTGCATATTCGGGGCTTTTCCATTTAAGGCTGCTCTAGAGATGTTAATTTTAACCTGATTTTCCTTGGGTGTGAATGCTGAAAAGCTGAGGAGGGGGTGGCTGACACTGATTTGCTGTAGGCCTGGAAACATTTTAGATATGCGATTCAAGAGAAAAAAATAAAACCACAGAGAACACAGTTGGAGCTTCTATCATGGAAAGCACAGTCCCCAACCACCCCCATCCGCTGCTAGCCCAGCTCTGCCGTGTGGCTGGGGAGAGGCATTTAGTCTCTCTGATTACCCATCTGAAAAATTAGGGTGGTTGGATGGAATGATCTCTCAGGTCAACCTTTCGTGCTGTAAATTCTGTGAGTCTTCAGTATTTCTTTCTTGGTATTGAATAATTTATTTTTTATTCTCTTCTGTATTTAGAAGAGATAATAATTCATTCAAGGAGAAGAGTGGTGACATGATCCTGGGGGGAAAATCAGTGTGTTCTCTGAATCTTTTTCCTGTGAATTCTATATGTCTGTGTGTTTCTTGCTCCCTCTTCTGTCCAAACTCTAGTTTACTCTGCATATTTTCACATTTTGAATACCATTGTATAAACTTGGGTTTTACTGTTTGAAACTTAATACTATTATTGTAACTGTTGATATTTTGTCTCTTCTTTTTTTCATTTATTGAGATGAAACTCAAATAACATAAAATTAGCTATTTTTGAGCATACAGTTCAGCAGTATTTAGTACATTCATAATGTGAAAATACCACCTTTATCTAGTTCCGAAATACATTCATTGCCTCCAGATAAAACCCCATATCCACTAACTGGTTATTCCCCATCCCCCCTTCCCCTCAGCCCCTGATGACCACCAGTCTGCTCTCTGTTTCTATGCATTTACCTTTCCTTGATATTTCATATAAATGAAATCATACAATGTGACCTTCTGTGTGTGGCTTTTGCTTACTTGGCATGATGTTTTCAGGTTTGCCCACGTTGTGACATATATCAACATTTCATTCCTTTCTGTAGCTGAATGAAATTCCATTCCATTGTATGTGTATACCACAATTTGTCGATCTGTTCACCTGTTGATGACTATTTGGTTTGTTTCCATGTTTTGGCTATTGTGAATAGTGCTGCTGTGAACACATCTGCACAAGTATTTATTTTAGTACCTGTTTTCAGCTCTTTTGGGTATATGCCTAGGAGTGGAATTGCTATGATAATTCTTTGTTTAACTTTAACAGAGAGCGCTTGGGTGACTCAGTCGGTTAAGCATCTGGCTCTTGGTTTTGGCTCAGGTCATAATCTCATAGTCTGTGGGTTCAAGCCCCGCATCAAGCTCTGTGTTGACAGGGCAGAACCTGCTTGGCATCTCTCTCTCGCTCTTTTTCTCAAAAAATAAATAAATAAACATTAAAAAAAAATCTTTTTGAGAAACTGCACGGTGGCTGCACCATTCTATATTCCCACCAGCAATATATAAGGGTTCCAATCTCTCCACATCCTACTCCACATTTGCTACTGTTTTCCACTTTTTTTTCTTTTGATTACAGCCATCCTAGTGGATGTGAGATGGTATCTCATTGCAGTTTAGGAGGTCACAAAGTACCTTTCATTCCCCCACCATCCCAACCTCCCACAGACACGAGGCAACTACTTCAGTAAAGCTCATTTGAAACACCGATTTGATTTTATTCTCCAGTTTTATGTACCTGACCACTGACTCTCATGCCCGTGCCAACCCTGTTCCTAGGGTACAACTCTGTGCCTTTGTGTGAAAACGTTTATCACTGATCCTTTGCTCATCCTTAATGGAAAATAGTTAAAAAAAAATCCTGTGCAAAAAGAGGGTATGAAGACCAAGAGCAAAGGAAGGAAGTGTTTCCGTTTTGGTGAACAGTCACTGTAACACACTGGGTTCTTCTCTCCAGGGTGGGTTCCAGGCACGGTAACTACGCCTGGCTCTATGTGGAGCTAGTTGCAAAAACCACATCTTGGAAAGTCATCTCCTGCAGGGCCCACCCCAAGTGTTGTAGCCACTTGCTCTCTCCAAGAGGACCTTGAAGCTGGCTTTTGTGTGACCCTCGCAGGGTGGTCTTGATCTCCATTCACCCGAGGAGCTGCTGCTTCTGCAGGGGATGCATTTGGATTTCCAACACTGGAGGTTCCATCTCGAGGGAACTACACGTAGGTGGTTCATCTGGCTCAGAGACAGGTGAGCATGATCTCTGAACTCCAGACTTCCGTGTGACATAGTCAGTGAGGTCTGGCAGGCCAGCAGATGGCCAAGGTTAGCAGGGGTTAGCTGTTTCCCATTGCCATGTGAATTTCTTTTCTTCACATACCATCTTTTTTTTTGCTAATCAGTCAAGGCCAAGGTCAACATTCTGTATAGACAGTCTGGTTTTTAAAAACTTGTGGGCAGGGAGGGGTGCCTGTGTGGCTCAGTCGGTTAAGGGTCTGACTCTTGGTTTTCGCTCAGGTCACGATCTCATGGTTTATGAGTTCAAGCCCCATGTTGGGCTCTGCACTGACAGCATGGAGCATCGTCAGGATTCTTTCCCTCTGTCTCTGCCCCTCCCCCGCTTGCGCCCTTTCTCAAAAAACAAAAAAACAAAAAACCCAAAAACTTGAGGTGGGGGAAGTTCTTCAGCTTTTCTGTGATTAATGAAATTTGCCCACCCTCGATTACAAAATTAAGCATCAGGGAGTTAAGAAAAAATCATTTAAGAGTTGGAAATAAGATAAAAAGTTGGGTAATATGTCCTTTTTAAAAAAAAAAATTTTTTTAATGTTTATTTATTTTTGACAGAGAGAGAGAGACAGAGCATGAGCAGGGGAGAGGCAGAGAGAGAGGAAGACACAGAATCCAAAGCAGGCTCCAGGCTCTGAGCTGTCAGCACAGAGGCCCACGCGGGGCTCAAAATCACAGACTGTGAGATCATGACCTGAGCCGAAGTCAGACGCTCAATCTACTGAGCCACCCAGGCGCCCCAGGTAATATGTCCTTTTAACATCATGTGGTGGGGGCATAGTTTAGCAGGCCCACCCAAGGAGAATTTAGGTAGAAGAACATATACTTTGTTCAACTCACTTATTACTTTATTTATTTATTTGTTTATTTGAGAGAGAGCACGAGTGGGGGAAAGAGGCAAAGAAAGAGAGAGTGAGAGAGGAAGACAGAGAATCCCAAGCAGGCTCCACCCTCAGTACAGAGCCTGTCGTGGGGCTCGATCCCACAACCCTTGGATTATGACCTGAGCTGAAATCAAGAGTTGGCTACTTAACCAACTGAGGCACCCAGGTGCCCCTAGTTTTTTTTTTTTTTTTTTTTTTTTTTTTTTTTTTTTTTTTAAATTTATACTTCACAGGGTTTCAGATGATTTTCCTGGAAACCCAGGGAAGGGTACAATCAGGTCAAAGCTAGCATCAGTGAAAGACATACTCTGTGGGGTCTGTCGTCAGATGCCTTCTTAGACGACATGGGGACAGATCCATTTGCTGGCTCCAGGTGGGCACTGCAGATTCTGGGGGGCAGCTGGCTCCTCGAACTAAGTCTATGACTTTGGGGCATTTGGAAGCCTGGCCTTTCGTCGCCAGTGTTAGTGCTGCCCAGTGGCTAGTGGCCCTAGGCCCTCTGCTTCTGGCTTCTCTGTGCTCTGCTAACTCCTTAGCTTCTTTCTGTTCATGACCTAACAGCCAGGCGGTGAGTCCTTTCACTCCCGACTTTTTCTCTTCCTCTCTCAAGTGTGCGACTTCTCCACTTGGAAGTTCTAGGGGCCGGATACTGAGCCACTCCTCAGTGTCTGTTGAAACTCCTTTCCCCTGATGGCTGCCTGTGAGGTACACCTCTGATCTGGCCAGAGAAGAAACTCTGGGGCAGAGTCTTTTTACAAGAGCAACTTGTGAATTCTAAATTAACAACTTGGCTTCAGAACGAGTGGAGTCCTTTCTCATCTTTGCAGATGAGTGAGCCTCATTAGAGGCTCCATTAGATCACCGCCGCACTTGGAAATCTACCCCTGTCATCCGTTCCTCAGGCTGTTTAATTTCTTGGTCACGCATCAGCAACTTGAACTGTTCTATTTCCCCCTCTTATGTGCATTCCTTCCCATGGTTCAAAACAGAATTTTCTGGAATGTGGGCTCACTTTGATACTTTTTCCCCTTCTCCCACCACTCTGAGAGTCTATTCCTCTCTCTTTCAGTTCAGATTTTGTGTTTTACTGTCTCCATGGTTCTTGGATGGAATGAGCTCCTGTTAGCCAGATCCTCCTGTCCTGATTCAGGCTGAGGAAAGATTAATTTCATCTGTAGGGCTTCTTTCTTGCCTTTCTATTCTTCTCCATTCTAGTAATGGTCTCTCTGGGGTGTGTCATTTCTCCTAACTTCTGGATTCCATGGTAGGTCAGGGTCAAACCGCTGGACTGGCTCCACCTCCGGAGGTCCTGTCTGTCCCGAGGTAAGCTCCGCTTACCCCCACCCAGCTATATATCCATGTTGGCATCCCTCTGGGAGGATGCCAGTGCCCTCAACTGTCTGTCTTTGGGTCAAAGGTGTCATAACAAGCTCTGGCCTGGGCTTGTTAGAGGCTGAAGAAGTTATGACCCCACCTCTATTTTTCATGCCATCAGAATCTTTGATGCTTCTCAGGGTAACAGGGCACTGTTTTTATGCCTCTCCGGTAGCACTTTTCTGCCATGGGGTGTGATGATGTAATATCCCCCACAGTGCCTAGAATAGTTGAAAAGAGATATCACTCAAGCTGTGTTTGATGAATAAATAACTGAATCAAATTAGTGGTATTGATGTTGGCATTTGGGTTCTGCTCTGGTTCGGGGCCTGACTGGTTCACCTAGATCTAGCTTTGTAGTCTCCATTATTTAAAATGTCATTTATTGTAGAATAAATGCAAGAAACTTCATACAGACTATAGATGTCTGTATAAATATAGATGCCTGTATAATTAAAACTTGGGGTCTTCCTATTTTTTTTTTTTTAAGTTCTACAAAACACAAATCTCATCTATTTTGAGAAAATCCCAGATAATACATAGTAGGTCTATTAGGGACATGTCAGACCAGACCTGGCCTGGCAACTAATCCAGGATTTGATGTGCTAGTGACAAGAGGTCAACTGTGGAGTTTTGATGTAGTTGGCACTCCTCGCTAAAGACTAATGCATGTTGTTCAACTGTTTGGCTAACTTAATAAAAAAAAAAAAAGAATAGAATCTTCCTTGCATAGACCGACAGCCAGCACTTCCTTTCTGGACTTAGACTGAAGGAAGATTATTTTAATTTTTAAGACTCCCTTCTTGCCTCTCTACTCTCGATTCTATTCTCAAGCTGTTGTTGATGGGATCTAGGTTTTCCCAGATGGGACAACTTGAAGCAGAAATTAATTCATTCTCAAGTGAAATATATGAGGAGAGAGAACAGCTCTGGAATGTATTTTGGTGATTAGCCATCAAGCTAGGAGAGCAAGGGCGGTAGTTGGCTGGAAGTCATCAGTACCAAATCTATATTCATTTAGCATCCTTCTTTATACATATGTCACTTTCCTGTTTTAATGGAGAAAAAGCCCAAGTCAACATTTTTAAGCGTGATTTTTTTGGGGGTTGGGGAAAGGATTTAGTCTTAAAATAAGATTATGCACAGTATTTGTGCAAGAGAATTTTGAAATTTTAAGAAGCTAATGAAATTAGACGGGCTCAAATCCTTTATGGACTGAAGTGATATATACATAAATAAATATAATGGAGAGAGGTTTCCCTAATCATCTTTATGTGTGGGCAGGTGGGAGGTAAGAAGAAAATATGTTTGGAGGGACCGAATAACATTTTTATGAAAGGTTTATGAAACTCTGCACGTTTCAATTTGGACACTGATGTATTTGGAAAAGAAATGCAAAAAGATGTCACTCCCCCTCACCTCCCAAAGGAACAAAATGTGACTCCCAGTGTGTTAAAGAGACTTCAGAAATTATTTTATCTAATCTCTACTTCACACGAAGGAAACTGGTGCTTGGAGAGGCTGGGTGACTTGCCCAACATCACCCAGTGACTTAATGGCACACCCTGGGGTTGAATCTAGTCTTCTCTTAAATAAGCCAATATTCTTGTAGTGTTATGAGTCCCCAGCACCTAACTTGATGTGGGTCAAGTTAAAGGTTTGGGAGAATCCAAAATGCTCCACTTAGAGATAGAGAACTGCAGAATAATTTACAATCCCATGACCTTGCTTTGCAGCTGTGGAGTTCACAGCTCATCTTATTTCAAATATGTCAGCCTCTAATGGATAATTTGATGGCAGACTTATACAGAAGTCCCTCCTTATCCACGGTTTCACTGTCTGTGGTTTCAGTTACTGTGGCCAACCGTGGTCTGGAAGCAGACGATCCTCCTTCTGACAGATGGTCAGAAGGTCGATAGTAGCCTAATGCTATGTCATACTGCCTACATCATTCACCTTGCTTCATCTCATCATAAATCATCATATATCATATATCATCACAGAAGAAGGGTGAGTACAGCATAATAAGGTATTTTGGGAGAGAGAGAGAGAGAGAGACCACATTCACATAACTTTTATTACAGTATATTGTTACAATTGTTCTATTTTATTATTAAAAAAATTTTTTTAGGTTTATTTTTGAGAGAGAGAGAGACAGAGCGTGAACAGGGGAGGGGCAGAGAGAGAGGGAGACACAGAATCCGAAGCAGGCTCCAGGCTCTGAGCTGTCCATGCAGAGCCTGACGTGCGGCTCCAACTCACGAACCGTGAGATCATGACCTGAGCCGAAGTTGGATGCTCAACCAACTGAGCCACCCAGGAGCCCCTACAATTGTTCTATTTTATTATTGTTGTTAACTTCTTACTGTGCCTAATGTATAAATTAAACCTTATCATAGGTATGTATATATTGGAAGAAAAACATAGTATGCATAGGGTCTGCTACTATCTGCCGTTTCAGGTATCTACTGGTGGTCTTCAAATATATCCCTTGCAGATGAGGGGGGATGACTGTATTTTTAAAATTTTATGTTAGTCATTTGGAAAGAAGTGAAAGTCCCAAGGACGTTGTTTGTACCCTGGATTGGCTTTTGCTGTAATGAAAAATTTTGGGCTTTATTCTGCATTCAGATCCATGTGCAACAAGGACATTTTAACTTTACCACTCTGCTGTTATGGTAGTTGAGAATTTGAATGTTGATTTTATTATGCACATGTCTCTGTGAACAAATACTGGCTTGGATGTGGAGAAATGGGAACCCTCTTGCACTGAGTATTATTACACTTAATTCTTTTTTTTTTTTTTTATTAACATGGTGCATTATTTATTTATTTATTTATTTATTATTTTTTAAAATATAATTTATTGTCAAATTGGCCAACATACATTGTGTAAAGTGTGTTCTTGGTTTTTGGGGTAGACTCCTGTGGTTCATCACCTGCACACAGTACCCAGTGCTCATTCCAACAAGTGCCCTCCTCAATGCCCATCACCCATTTCCCCCTCTCCGCCACCACCCCCATCTGCCCTCAGTTTGTTCTCTGTATTTAAGAGTCCCTTATGGTTTGCCTCCCTCCCTCTATGTTTGTAACTATTTTTTCCCCCTTCCCTTTCCCCTTTGTCTTCTGTTAAGTTTCTCAAGATCCACATGTGAGGGAAAACATACGATATCCATCTTTCTCTGACTGACTTATTTCACTCAGCATAATACCTTCCAGTTCTATCCATGTTGCTGCAAATGACATGATTTAATTCTTTCTCATTGCCAAGTAGTATTTCATTCATACAAACCACATCTTCTTTATTCATTCATCACTTGATGGACATTTAGGCTCTTTCCATAATTTGGCTATTGTTGAAAGTGCTGCTATAAACATTAGTGTACATGTGCTCCTATGCATCAGCACTCCTGTATCCCTTGGGTAAATTCCTAGCAGTGCTATTGCTGGGTTGTAGGGCAGTTCTATTTTTAATTTTTTGAGGAAACTCCACACTGTTTTTCACAGTGGCTGTACCATTTTGCATTCCCACCAGCAGTGCAAGAGAGTTCCCATTTCTCCACATCTGAGCCAGCATTTGTAGTTACCTGAGTTGTTCATTTTAGCCACTCTGACTGGTATGAGTTGGTATCTCATAGTGGTTGTGATTTGTATTTCTCTGATGAGGAGTGACGTTGAGCATCTTTTCATGTGTCTGTTGGCCATCTGGATGTCTTCTTTGGAAAAGTGTCTATTCATGTCTTTTGCCCATTTCTTCACTGGATTATTTGTTTTTCAGGTGTTGAGTTTGTTAAGTTCTTTATAGATTTGGGATACTAACCTTTTATCTGATATGTCCTTTGCAAATATCTTTTCTCATTCTGTCAGTTGCCTTTTAGTTTTGTTGATTGTTTCCTTTACAGTATTGCACTTAATTCTTTCTGAAACTTTTTTTTTTAAGTTTTCTGCCTTTTTAATTTTAATTTAATTTTATTAAAAAAAATTTAAGTTTATTTATTTATTTTGAAACAGAAAAAGCAAGCAGGGGAGGGACAGAGAGAGAGAGAGAGAGAGAGAGAGAGAGAGAGAATCCCAAGCAGGCTCTGCACTGTAGGCACAGAGCCCAATGCAGGGCTTGAACCCACAAACTGTGAGGTCATGACCTGAGCTGAAGCCAAGAGTCAGACGCTTGACTGACTGAGCCACCCAGGCACCTCTGCCTTTTTTTAAAAAAAAGCTTTGTTCATGTCTTCTGAGGATTTGCTAATTTTTGCTGACTGTTACTAAATGTTTTTTTTTTTTTTCCTATGCTTTTGGCTAACTGGATAGATTCTCTTCTGTTTGTTCCCCTCTTTTCAGACCTTCCTATTTGATGTCAAGTGGGCAGAGAGACTTTCTTTTTAACTTTATCACCTCTTTGAGGCTTAACACATTTTTTTTATTATGATAAAATATATATAGCATAAAATTTACCATTTTTACTATTTTTATTTTTTTTAATTTTTTTTCTTTTTTTTTTTCTTTTTTTTTCTTTTTCAACGTTTTTTTTTTTTTTTTTTTTTTTTTTTTTTTAATTTATTTTTGGGACAGAGAGAGACAGAGCATGAACGGGGGAGGGGCAGAGAGAGAGGGAGACACAGAATCGGAAACAGGCTCCAGGCTCCGAGCCATCAGCCCAGAGCCTGACGCGGGGCTCGAACTCACGGACCGCGAGATCGTGACCTGGCTGAAGTCGGACGCTTAACCGACTGCGCCACCCAGGCGCCCCTTTACTATTTTTAAATATACAATCTGGTGGTATTAAGTATAGTCACAATCCATACAATATTGTGCAACCATCACCGCTAATCATTTCCAGAACTTTTTCATTATTCCAAGCAGAAACCTTGTACCCACTAAACAACAGCTCGCTGTTCCTCCCTCCCCTCGGTCTGTGGTAACGTTTGTTCTCTTTCCTGTCTCTATGAATTTGATTACTCTAGGTACCTCATTGTTAGTGGAATCATACCGTGTTTGTCCTTTTGTGTCTAGCTTATTTCACTTAGTATGATGTTTTTAAGGCTCATCCATGTTGTCGCATGCTTCAGTATTTTAGTACTCTTTAAGGCTGCATAATACTCAGTTTTATGTATATACCACATTTTGTTTATCCCTTCCTATGTTATGGACACTTGGCTTGTTTCCATCTTTTGGCTATTGTGAATAATGCTGCTAGAACACTGACTACAAGGGTCTATGTAGTCTCTGTTGGGTTCTGTTTAGTCTCTGTTCTTTTGGGTACATACATACCCAGAAGTGAAATTGCTGAGTCATATGATAGTTCTATTTCAACTCTTTGAGGAATTGCCAGAATTCTGCCACTGCACCATTTTACATTTCCAACCCCAATGCAAAGGGGCTCCAATTTCTCCACACCCTCACCTGTACTGGTTTTCTAGTGTTTTTTTTTTTTTCTCTAGTGTTTTGATACAAGCCATTCTAATGGGTGTGAAGTGGTATCTCCTTGTGGTTTTATTCATTTATTTTTATTTTATTTTATTTGTAAATAGGCTTCACACCCATTGTGGAGCCCAATGTGGGGCTTGAACTCATGACCCTGAGATCAAGACCTGAGCTGAGATCAAGAGTCAGATGCTTACCAACTGAGCCACCCAGGTTCCCCTCTCACTGTGGTTTTAACTGCCATTTCTCTAATGACTAATGATGATGAGCATATTTTTATGTGCTTGTTGGCCGTTTATGTATCTTCTTTGGGGAAATGGCCATTCAAATCCTTTGCCCATTTTTTTTTTTTCTTTAGGATCAGTGTGCTTGTTTTTTTGTTGTTGAGTTACAGGAGCTCTTTATGCATTTTTTTTTTTTTTTACATTTATTTATTTTTGAGACAGAGAGAGACAGAGCATGAATGGGGGAGGGTCAGAGAGAGAGGGAGACACAGAATCCGAAACAGGCTCCAGGCTCTGAGTTGTCAGCACAGAGCCTGACGCGGGGCTCGAACTCACGGACTGTGAGATCATGACCTGAGCCGAAGTCGGACACCCAACCGAATGAGCCACCCAGGCGCCCCTATGCACTTTTGATATTAATTCCTTCTTTGATGTAATGATTTGCAGATATTTTCTCTCATTCTATGGATTGCTTTTCATTCTCTGGCTAGTGTCCTTTGCTGTACCAATGTTTTTATTTTTGATGAAGCCCAGTTATATTTTCTTTTGTGGCCTGGATGAGGTTTACTGTGTTTTGAACATCATGGAGGCTGGTACCTGTGTCAGCTCTGGGAGGGGCCCGTGTTTGGTGACGGAGGTACCTCTGCCCCAGGCTGCTGATGCTCTGGGTTCTGCTCCATTTTGGCAGTGCTCTTACCTGCTCCCTAGAAGGCTGCGTCAAGACTGGCAGGAGACAGATAGGCTATTTTCAGATCAATGACCCAGTTGCACCACTGTGCAGACCTAGGGTCAAATACACAATACTGACAAGGGCCAAACAGGAAATATGAGGGAGGGTTTAGCTGAGTATAAGACTGCAGTGTTGTGGCTAATACCCTCATCTGAATCCTGGCTCTGCTATTTACAAGCTGAGTAACCTCAGGCAAATCATTCAATTCTCTGCGCCTCTGTTTTCTCATAGGTAATATGGGGATAGGATTGCTAAAAGCATCCAGGAGGCAATACATGTAAAGTGCTTGGAATAGTGCTTGGCATATCGTAAGCACTCAACAAATGTTCTTATGAGGATTAAATGGATTCGAATATGCAGAGCACTTAGAACACTATCTGCTGCAGCCAGTATTATTCCCAGCTCATGGCATTCAGATGCAAAGGTCTAAAAAGTTTTAAACAAAGAGAGTGCAGACCAAACAACATCGTTCTTTTTTTCTTTTCTTTTTTTAAGTGTTTATTTATTTTTGAGAGAGAGAGAGAGAGAGAGAGAGAGAAGGAGGTAGAGAGAGGGAGACAAAGAATCCAAAGCAGGCTGCAGGCTCCAGGCTCTCAGCACCGAGCCCGACGTGGGGCCCGAAACCACGAACCATGAGATCATGACCTGAGCCGAAGTCGGATGCTCAACCGACTGAGCCACCCAGGCGCCCCTAAACAACATCTTTCTACGGTCAAAATTTAACGTGAAGACTGTCAACTTGAAATCCCTGAACTGACCCCGGACAACTTTGTCAAACCTCCCGGGCAGAATTCGCTTCTGAGTGTGCTTTCTCTGGCCTTATCGAAACCTGGGATCCTGATCTCCCCCCTCACCCCAGCCTGCGTCTCTCCTGACTATGGCTTCTGCCTGTCATTCAAACTGTGCTTCCGGCTCCTTTAAGGTGAGGTCCTTCCAACTTTTCCCCTCCACCTTGGCCTGTTAACCCAAACCCTGTTCTGATCTCCTCTCCACGTTCCTGGGTCTGGCAGACATGGCTGTGCCCACATTATCCACTAGCTCCATGGTATCTTTCAGGCTGACCACAGGCTGTCCTAAGAACAGACATCCATTTCCATTGACCCAGCTGATCCAAATGCCGTGATCATTCTTCCAGATGCCTGGTGTTTACCCTGTGTGTTTTGAATATAAGCATAGACACGTCCGAATAGGTCCAGGAAGACATGCAGGCCCCAAATGAAAACTCTAGAAAACCAAGATTCCGGAGATCTACTCACTCCACTGCTTCTGCTCATTAGTTTAACAAAATGTTTCATTTCTTTACCTATGCTGTATCTTGAAGCAATTATCACGATCGCTTAAGTAAGGCACACTTTGTTGGTCATTTGCCAAATACAGTTTTTTAAAAGTGTATTTGTGTTGGGGTGCCTGGATGGCCCAGTCGGTTAAGCGTCCAACTCGATTTTGGCTCAGGTCATGATCGCACGGTTACGTGAGTTCGAGCCCCACTTCGGAGCTGACTGTATGGAGCCACTGGGCACTCCTGAACTTGTTTTATATAAAAGTAAAAGTGATCATTAGGCGTTGTCTTAGGTGCTAGCATGGTGACATGAAGGTGAAGGTGCGCCACGAGCCCCAGTAGCCCAGCCCCCGAGGTGAGGTTCACCTTTGGCTCGGACGTCTCATACCGCTGGACTCATTTACTCATTGGGATCCTGCTGCCGTCCGTGTGCTGGGGGCATAGTCCCTCAGGAGGGTCGCGGGTAATTCCGTGAGATCTCTGTTTTCACGACTCACCGTGATACAAAGTGTGAGGTTTATTTTGTCACAAAGCAAATGTGACCGTGATTTGTTTCACATTTTATGTGGCTTCTTCCGTGTATTATATTTCACACTGAATCATGTTTGGGACAGTTAAAAAAATGAGAGTGGCTTGAGAATTTTTATTCTCACTATAAAAATGATAAATGCTCACTGTAAACAATTCAAGTATAGGGAAATATAAAGGAGGAAGAAAAATTGCTCCAAATTCTGTCACTCAGAGATAAATACTGTTAACATTTTGACGAATATCCTTCTAGACATTTCTCTATGCATATATATTATGATTGAAAACAGGCAAAAATGAATGCTGCATTTTCTCAAGTGCCTTTTGGAGTCCCATGAAATGCTGATACGACCTACAGAGTGTTTTCTATATTGCCTCATTGAAACAATGAGAAAGTATTTGTCCACATTTTTATCTATCTGTAAATTTTTTTGCTATAGAAGCTATAGCTGGACTTAGTTATTAATCTCGTTTTCAAATTCCTTAATTTCTGCATTTTTCTATATTAAGTCCTTCTTACTTTTCTTAGGCTTTTTTTTTTTTGTTTGTTTGTTTTGTTCTTACTTCTTGGTTAAATTCTTAGGCATATATTAAGGCAGCCTAAATTGAGTCCTAGTTTTGTTTTTGTGTTTCTCCTATTTTTGGACCCTCCTCTTGCCACCTGAAGAAACTTGAGAGTTCGTCCGAAATAAACATCTTTCTGTTTTGTTAACTCTTAACTGGGGAGTAAAGAGACAATGTGAGAGGCTGGTGACCTTTTCACATAGCTGGCTGTAACAGATGGTATTGCCATTTACTTTTGTTTTGGAAGCTAGAAGCAAATGACCGTAGCATCTGGGATGAGATCAGTTAAATTTTAGGATGGAAGAAAAGAATTTGAGTTTTTGTGCTAGATGAAGATGTAACAGCCTACTCTAAATGTCACCACCGAAGGAAATGTTACCCTCTGCATAAACTTAGTGGTGCTGGCTCACCCAGCAGGCTTATTATTTAGTATGGATTGTGGCTAAGGGGCTTGATGTTTTTAACAGAGTCCGGTGGTTTCTCTGACCTATTAAAACAGGAAGTTTCTGGAAATCATATTTTGCCTGTTGATTTACTTCGTTTGACCATTCTGTTCAGCCTTATGTTCTGCAGTCTCTGGTGCAAAACTTCTCCCTTCCGGGGGGACCAGGAGCTCAGAATAGAGTCAGATAGACTCTGTGCTTGATCACTTATGAGCTGTGGCCCTGGGCAAGTCTCCTGCCTTTCTGAGCCCTAGTATCACCTTCCAGAATTAAAGAACAATGTAAGAGTTAAGTTGGTTAATCCATGGAACATGGGGATAATTTTCAAAATATTCAATGGGGTCATTGGCCAATCTGCAGAGGCACAGACTGTAATGTTGGAGAGGGGTCCTTGAGGCCTCCTTTTGTGCTTTTAGTTCCTGGGAGCAGGGGACCTAGGGGATACTGGGGGAAGCTCAGATGATCAGGACAGTGGGGGCTCCCTGAAGGTGCAGAGTGTAATGACTGTTTGGTAATGTGCACGATAGCGTTTTTTCTATCTTTTCATAGCTAGCATTTCAGCCTCGAGGAAAGCATTTGGCACGATGTCTGACGCACTGGAAGCATTCAATAAATGTAATTATTGTTCCTGTTATTATTTTTAAATTACAAACATGATGACGGATGATGATAATGATGGCTATACATATTCCTGCCCACAAATTTTTGCTCTGTTACCTGCCTGAAGAATGGTGCTGAGTAATGTCGTAAGGAATGTGGCCCAGAACAGCTCTTCTCTGTCCACAGCATTTCCTACACAGCCTTCTGTTCCTATCGTGATCCTCCTCACCACCATCTTAGCTCTTGCCCTGAGGATCACTTTCCTCATTGACAAGTATCGTATCAGTCAGTCCATGAACATTGAGTACCTTTGATGTGCTCAGCGCTGTGTTAGCATGTTGGGTCTGGTCCTTGGCCTCAGGGCGCTGAAATACCTCTTAGGTGGCCTCCCTCAGATGTTCAGAGCCTTCAAAGCCTCCCGTGAACCCTGGATTCCCCGTCAAAATTTCCAACCCGACCTTCTGGCACTCTTTACACCACAGAATGTCTTCACAACAGACGGTGCTGAAGGTTCACTATATGCCAGGCACTGTTGTAAGCACTTTACGTAAATGATCTCATTCAGTACTTTCAATAACTCCCTATAAAATACGTGCCACTGTTGTTAGTCCCATTTACTCATGAGAAAACGAAGGCACAGGAAGGTTAAGTGATTTGCCTACTGTGACACAAAGTAACATCAGCCCCTGGCCTTGAACACATGAAGTCTGGACTCTGGGGTTTACACCCAAGCTTTACTATGCCAGATGATGAGGTGGGTGTCGGTTTTGCATCTCGTTCCTGAAGACTGAGGTCTGGGGCTGGAATCACATGAGAGCCCGGTGTCGGGCACCCCTTGACCTCCAGCAGGTTCATTGCAGGACAGTGTGGGTGGCGGGGCACAACCAGGGTTTGGTTCCTTTCCCTGTCTGTCCCCTCTCTGACAATCCCTCCTCTCACTGCTGCATCAGCTCCACTGATTTTCTCTCTTTCCTTGACAATCTACTCCGCCAGCTCCTCTTGGAAGAGTCAAATGATGGAAGCAGGATAATCACAGAAGTGTTTCTGAGTGTCACAATTAAAAATAGACTAAAATGGGTTATACGCCATCCTCTGAGTTAGAGTGAGGACCTGGTAAGTGGTAATGACCTTACCGTGGAGGGCGTTTTAGTTAGCTTGGGCCGCTATAGCAAAATGCCGTAGAAGGGGTGGTTTAAACAACACATGCTTATTTTTCACAGTTCTGGAGGCTGGAAAACCAAGATCAAGGTGCTATCGGATTTGGTTCTTGGTGAGGGCCCTCTTCCTGGCTTGCGGGTGACCACCTTCTCTCCGAATCCTTACACCGGGGAGAGAGGAAGTGAGGTCGTCTTTTCCTCTTCTTTTAAGGACACTAATCTTATCATGGGGTGCTGCCCTCGTGACTTTATCTAAACCTAATCACCTCCCAAAGTTTCCACCTCCAAATACCATCACTTTGGGGCTTAGGGGCTTCAACATATGAATTTTGGGAGGAGGATACAAACATTCAATCCACAACCAAGGTGTAGTTAATTGTTGGGAATGAGCTCCTATAATCTAAGTGGTTTCAGAGTTGAACTTGTGTAACAATCATCTGAGGTGCTCTCAGAAGACCGCCATGGCTCTTCAAGTTTAGTAAACTCAGCAGCGTGGAAACCAGATGAGGGCAGTTGAAAGGATTTCCAGGCCATTTTTTTAAAGTTGTTGTTTTTTTAAGTTTATTTTGAGAAAGAGAGGGAGCTCAAGTGAGTGGGGGAGGGGCAGAGAGCGAGAAGGAGAGAGAGAATCTCAAGTGGGCTCCACACTGTTAACACAGTGCTCATCACAGGGCTTGAGTCAGGAACCATGAGATCATAACCTGAGCCAAAATCAAGAGTCTGACGCTTAACCAGCTGAGCCACCCAGGCGCCCCAACCAGGCCGTTTTTTGATGCTATTTCAATTCTCTGTTCTTTTTTTTTTTTTAATATTTTTTTTTTTCAACGTTTTTTTTATTTATTTTTGGGACAGAGAGAGACAGAGCATGAACGGGGAGGGGCAGAGAGAGAGGGAGACACAGAATCGGAAACAGGCTCCAGGCTCCGAGCCATCAGCCCAGAGCCCGACGCGGGGCTCGAACTCACGGACCGCGAGATCGTGACCTGGCTGAAGTCGGACGCTTAACCGACTGCGCCACCCAGGCGCCCCTCAATTCTCTGTTCTTAAAACCCTCACAGAGAAGGTCATTTGGGCTTTAAAAGTCAAGAACTTGATAGTCATTGACCACAAATAAAACCCAGACACTCTGATGCATTATGCATGCTAAGTAAAGTAATACTGAGTTGTACTCTGCAAATAAGTACATAGTCACATTGTATTCTGGAAGCAATGCTAGGCCCTGTAGGGAGTGGAGAGAATGAACATGACTTCATTGGTTTCAAGGAGTCCTTTTAGTAGAAGCTTCTGGTTTAGAATCAAAGAGGGCTAAGATTAAACATTTAGTGATCTTTTGAGAACTCTGAGAGACAGATCTTTGGACAGAGAGCATGATCCCAGCAACATAAGCACAGAGCAGATGAGTTTGCATTAGCAAGATTGGCATGGTCTGGGGTCGCTAGATTTAGCAAAATGTAGGGCACTCTGCAAAACTATAGGACACCCAGGGTCCTGAGTTTGAATTTCAGAAAAGCAATGGATACTACTTGTATAAGTATGCTCAAAATATTGCAGGGGACATAATGATACCAAACATTATTTGTTGTTTATCTGAAATTCAAATGCAGCTGTGCGTCCTGTATTTTATTGGACAATCATGGTAGCCTAGTAGCTGTGTGATCTTAGGCACGCCGTGCCTCAGTTTCCTCATCTGGTAAATGGGTTATTGCGTGTGAAGCATTTAGAACAGTGACTGGCTCATAGTAAGTGCTCTGTATATTATAAAAATTGTTACCATTCAGACAGAGGTTATATCTGGTTAAAGCCAGGTTGTTGTTGGCAGGACCATAATATTGAGGATTTAAGAGACATTTTAAAAATTGCTTGTTTGGGGTGCCTGAGTGGCTCAGTCAGTGTCTGACTCTTGATTTCAGCTCAGGTCATGCATGATCTGCTGGTTTGTGAGTTTGAGCCCTGCATCAGATTCTGTGCTGACTTCACAGAACCTGTTTGGGATTCTCTCTCTCTCCCTCTCTCTATCCTTCTCCTGCTCGTGCTCTCTTTCTCTCAAAAATAAATAAATAAACTTAAAAAAAATTAAAAAAAATTTACACGTTCACTGTGATTGCATTTAGCCTTCCATTTGGTATTGTCTTTATTTATTTATTATTTATTTTTATTTTCAAGTTAGTTAACATACAGTGTAGTCTTGACTTCAGGAGTAGAACCCAGTGGTTCATCTCTTACATATAACACCCAGTGCTCATCCCAAAGAGTCCTCCTTAATGCCCATCACCCATTTAACTCACTCTCACCCTTCTCCAGCAACCCTTAGTTTGTTCTCTGTATTTAAGATCTTTTATGGTTTGCCTCCCTCTCTGTTTTTATCTTATTTTTCCTCCCCTTCCCTTATATTCATCTCATGAGTTTCTCAAATTCCACTTATGCACGAAATCATATGATATCTGTCTTTTTTCTGACTGACTTATTTTGCCTAGCATAACACCCTCTGGTTCCATCCACAATGTAAATGGCAAGATTTCTTTAAAATGTAACCTCAAGGGGCCCATGGGTGGCTCATTTGGTTGAGTGTCCGACTCTTGATTTTGGCTCAGGCCATGATCTCACGGTTCCTGAGACAGAACCAGTGTTGGGGCTCTGTGCTGGGCGTGGAGCCTGCTGAAGAATCTTTCTCTCCCTCCCTTTGTTCCTTCCCTTGTTGCGTGCACACACACACACACACACACACACACACGCACACACACCCTGTCTCTCTCTCAAAACAAACAAACAAATAAATAAAATGTAACCTCAAAATGAAACCAAAGGAGGCTCTAATCTCATAATAGCTACCTTCAGCTTTAATGATTTTCACTCTCCCATAAATTCTTATGATGGGATTGACAACCATCAAGGAAAATTCAATTTTCACTTTCCATTATTCCAGTTTTGCTCTCTGGAGCAGTGTTGAGCTGGGGGTTGAACCTGAAATGAAATTGTCCAGTTTCTACTTTTTGCTCAAGTTGCAAAAGGCTTGTCTGAAGAGTTTTTGGAGGTTTCAAACCTATTCCAAACTGTTTCTCCAATACAAGCCTTTGGCACTGGAAATGTTTTGTTTTATTTTATTTTATTTTATTTTATTTTATTTTATTGTATAATTTTTTTAGCTTTAAAGTTGATTTAATTTGAGAGCATGCACAAGTGTGAGTGGGGGAGGAGCAGAGAGAGGGAGAGAGAGAATCCTAAGTAGGGTCTGCCCGGTCAGTGTGAGGCCCGGCACGGGGCTCGATCTCATGAACCGTGAGATCATGACCTGTGCCAAAACCAAGAGTTGGACATTCAACTGACCGAGCTGCCCAGGCACCCTGGCAGTGAAAGTGTTTCAGATGAGAGGCTTGGACTCTGGGATGTAATTGTGGTTCTGCTGGTGAAGATATTTATTTATTAATTTAATTCAGATATTACACTTCAAATTTGTTAGAGGTCAGTGTTTGCCATCATTTCTTTTTCCTACCAGAGTCTTTACTAGCTGAAGTCAATGACTGTACAAGTCTTTGGTCTAAGAAAGTAGCTCAACTGAAAGGATTTCTCCTTCACTTGAAGTGTCCTGCCAATTTCCCATTCCCCTCAAACTCCACTGGTCAACTTTTATCACTGTCCATCTTCAGATGCTGGTGTAACCTCCCTGGGAAGGAGGGTTGGGGACCACCTGTAATTCATCTTTGAATTCCCTATGATGCTTTGCAGGTAGTAGACTGCTTAATAACTGTTTGTGGTGTTGAGCTGAAGACATTCCAACACTTGATAGGACTTCATTGTCACTGCAAATGACTCATCTTTTAGCATATATTCACCTTTGCAAACCAATCTGAAAGAGTTGCTTTCACTAGAACAGGTGAAATTCAAATATGGAAAAGAAAAGAAATTTTTTAGAAGTCCAAAGCATGATAGTACTTATACTCTCGGGCTCCACAGATGAAATAGATCAGAGCATGAATAATTCACAGTGAGCATAGGAAATATATGGTTGGATGGAAATTCTCTGAGTTGGTAGAAAAAGGATCCTGTTTCTTTTCCACAGAGGAGAAGGATGTTATCTACAGCATGGACTAGGGCTGGCTGTTTTTAAGGATCCAAACCGATGAAGGATTGGCCCTGTCATCTGAGTGGGTTGATTTCCATTTGCCACCCACCTCCCACTCTCCCCCCACCCCCTCTGACTCTCCCCACCTCACTCTTCCCTGCTCTGTGCCCAGGACCCTTTTAGACTAGGTCTCTGTTGTTCACCTGCTGGCTGCCTTCCAGGTGGGATTGGTTACCAGAAGGCAGTAGTGGGGCAGGGGAATGAGGTTGGGGTTATTTTCCCGTTTCTTCCCTGGTTTTACATCACATCCCTGGCAGCAGCTGGGTTTCTGCACAGTGACAACTCCTACTGGGTCCATTCCCCTGAGCTGGGTTAGCTGTCCCAGGTTCTGTGGGAGGTAACAGTTTCTCACTATTGCTGGTATCTGGATGCCTTACCACCCTTGTTGCTTAAACCCTGCCTTTCCCTTCATTACATGTTCTTACATTGATCTTTCTTTTTTTTTTTTTTAATGTTTATTCATTTTTGAGAGAGAGAGAAAGAGAGAGCCTGAGTGGGGGGTGGGGGGGGGCAAGAGAGGGGAACAGAGGATCTGAAGCAGGCTCTGTGCTGACAGCAGAGAGCCTGATGTAGGGCTTGAACTCACAAACTGTGAGATCATGACCTGAGCAGAAGTCAGATGCTTAACTGACTGAGCCACCCAGGCCATAAAAACAACACCTTTAAACATAATGAAATAAAAAATTAAGAATTAAAACCAATCTTGAATACATTAGGCATTTTTTCTTTCATAAAACAGACAAAACAGACAAGTGCTCAAAATTTGCTTTTTCCCCCTTTTTTGGTGAAGATAAGTGGCTATCAGGTATACTCTATTTAGGATATTTAAAAAAATTGAACATGCTTAATCTGTCCCTTCAAGGTAAAAGTTGTTTTAAAATAATGAGAACATATCTGCTTTGCAAATGCAACAGGCTACAGAGAGCATTTGGAAGAGATGCTTGAGTTTGTATCCATCGTAAAGTAATTTTGTGGCCAAAATTAAGGTAGCAATTTTTACCTATTAGAAATTCTCACATTGGGAGGAGCCAGGATGGTGGGACAGCATGGAAGTTTTTTGTGCGTCTCCCGTCCAAGGAAGTCTCACGTCTGCACACGCTTCAAACTGGAAACAGAGTTTTCTAACCTGAGTCCTAAATGTTTCAGATGAAGTTCAGAAAAGCGTTGAACTCATTTGTTGAAAATATGTATTGTACCGTTTCCTAATTTGTTTGGAGATGACTGAGACTTGAAGAGAGTAAAAATTTACTAGGCAAATCTAAAAAAAGGGAGTTCTCAAGTTGGATACATGGAATTGAAAACTGAGTATGATGACTCAGAAAGCACTGCTAATGACACACTTCTTTCATTTGACTTGATGAATTTTGGTGGGGTATTTTTTCCAGCTCTGACAGATATTAAAACAAAATACTGGGGGGCATCCGGGTGCTCTGTTGGTTAAGCGTCTGACTTTGGCTCAGGTCATGGTCTCATAGTTGGTAAGTTTGAGTCCCTCATTGGGCTCTGTGCTGTCAGTGCAGATCCTGCTTGGGATTCTCTCTTTCCCTCTCTCTCTCTCTCTCTCTCTCTCTGCCCCTCCCCCACTTGTGTGCGCTCTCCATCAAAATAAATAAACATTAAAAAAACCAACAAAAACCCACCAAATATTGAAACTAACTTAACCTAGCACCAGAGTGTGTACTTCGTCCATCACTAAGAATTTTACCAAGAATTCCAATCATGAAGCATATATAGTTTCATTGCTGCCATGAAATAATAAATAATATTAAGTCTTTTTTTGTTAATTTGATTATGTAATTATTTTACTAATTACTAATTTAAAAGAAATTACTAATGGTAAAAGAATCTTGCCAATGTTAAATAAAGTAAAACTTATTTGAATTATTTATGGCACCTTTTATCTTAAACACTTCTTTTTTCTGCATATTGGAGCTGGAAAAAGCTTTGGAGTTCATGGAGTTAGAATATATGTTCTAGAACTAGAACTCAGACCTCCTGGTTCCCAGCACAGAGTCCTTTTCTCTATTTCACACTTCTTCTGGTCTGTAGTATTACAGGAACAGTAAAATACAGACTCCACTTTCTGTGTCAGAAGTGGGAGCCTACTTTCGGTGCACAGTGATAAGTCCACTGACAGGGAAAATAAGAATTTTCCAGACTTCCAGAAAGTGTGGCTTTATGATGGTGGCCTACTAACCGTCGTCCTTGGAAATACAACAAAGTCCGGGCTGAGACTGTGCGCTGGCCGTGGGACTCAGGGTTTGTGTCACGCAGGCTGCGTACTCCTCACTCAATGCCGATCATTCATTCCTCCCATTCCGACAACAAAAAGTGGAACCACACACAGGGAACAATGTGGAAAAAGTCTTGCCTGAGAAGTGAGAAGCCATGACTGTCATGCACAAGTATTCATGTCCTGAAGGGAGACCCAGCGGTCATGTGCATGCTTTATGGGAGAGGCCCTGCGTGGGCTGACGGGAGATTGGGTGTGAAAGGGTAGCTGTGGCATGTGTCTTCAAAGAGAAGACAAGCGTTTACTAACTGAGGAAAGCAGCCACAACTCCTTCCATGATGGCATTTCCTACGAACAGAATGCCTGTGTGTGGGGAGGGGAGGCCAGAGGTGGGTGCCTGCTGTAGGAATGACTAGATCTAATGTCTCTTCTCCAGTGTAGTCCCAGGGTTATTGAATCCTGGGTGCTCAAGATCCTTGGGGGCAGTGCTGTGAGATAGAGACAAATCCTACGCCATTCTCTGACATGTGCTAGTGGGATGGAGTCCTCATCCTCACCTGTTACAATGGGACAGCAAGGCTTTCCTTGTGGGGGTGTTATGAGGACTAAATAGAAGGAAGGATGGAAAACTGCTTAATGCTAGATACATGGTAAGTGATCAATAATTATCATATGAAATATTGCACATATAGGGAGGTTATATAGATTAGTAGAGTCAACACCAGCACACTCACTGTTATGCCCAGAATTCGTGATCCCCAAAGACCACCAGGGAGCCGAGTCCGATGCAAAAGCAAAAGAGCCTTTATTCGAGCTAGTTCGAGCTCAATCCCCTACCTGCACCGATGCAGCGGTGAGATACCAGGGAGAGAGAGCGAGTTTCAAAAGCACAAAGGTTTTATAGGGGTCTAGGGGCAGTTGGTGAGGTAATGGCTGTGGCCTCAGCTGATTGGCTGGGGAAGGGTCGTGGCCTCAGCCGATTGGCTGGGGAAGGGTCGTGGCCTCAGCCAATTGGCTGGGGAAGGGTCGGAGTCCTGTTATGCAGGTCGCGGGGCGTGTTTTGATCAGGAAATTTGAACTGGTGAGGGGGAGGTTACTCAAGGGGAGGAGGCGTGGCCTGAGGTTTCTGCGATTTTCCCGGAAAGGGGGCATATCTGGGACATAGTCACTCAAGGTAAAGGACACAGAACAAGATGGAGTCGGCAGGCGTAGGTCCGCTCTTTCACTCACCTCTCAGCATAATTAATAAAATGTGGAACCCTGATTGCCCTTCTCTGTCCGCCCCTCCCCTTGTAGGTAACCACAATCCTCTACTGGTGCTTATATTCCCATGGGTGTCTTTATATTTTTACTAAAAGTGATGGATAGAATACTGTCTGGATGCTTTTAAGCACGATAACACAGTCTGTGTATTTTTTTTTTTTTTTTTTTACTGTTTATTTATTTCTGAGAGAGAGAGAGAGAGAGAGAGCGTGAGCAGGGGAAGGGCAGAGAGAGGGGGAGACAGAGCAGGCTCTAGGCTCTGAGCTGTCAGCACAGAGCGTGATGTGGGGCTTGAATTCATGAACTGTGAGATCATGACCTGAGCTGAAGTTGGACGCTTAACAGACTGAGCCACCCAGGCGCCCCCACAGTCTGTGTGTATTTTTTTCTATAACTTTTTTTTTTTTTTTCTTTTACAGTAGGCTCCATTCCTAATGTGGGGCTTGAACTCATGACCCTGAGATCAAGTGTCACATACTCCACCCACTGAGCCAGCCAGGCGCCCTTGTAACTTTGTTTTTTTGCTTCAAAATTATGTCTACAAGGTTCATACTTGTTGATTTGTGTTGCCTTGGTTTGTTTTTCATTTTCATAACTTATTTTCTTGATGATGGATATTTAAGTTGGTATCAAGTTTTTTCCTACTGAAATTAATGCTACAATCACAGTAGTTTCTGTGTTCCTCTGCTTCTCTCATTTGTAAAATAAAATAAAAGAGTCTTCTCTGCCTATACCACATATCCCTTACAATGACACTTTTTTTTTTTAGAGCATTTTGCAATTTACTAAGTGCCTTTAAATGCATTGTAATTTCCCACAGATGGAGGCAGACTCACACTGGGGTTTTCTGGGTCCCAAACCCAGGCTCATTATAGTACATTATGCTGTGAAAGCTTCTTATAAACTCTAAAGAGTTTCACCGATTTGAAATAGCATCATCATTGCTAAAAAGTACCTTTTGCAGCAGCTCAAAGCCCACTTGTTCTTTCCACTTATCTTTAGATAGGGTTTCAGATTCCACAGCTGAAGTCTCCCAAACCAAAATTTTGCAACAAAAATTCAATTTTCAGTTTTCCATCCTGAGGTAGAAAATAGTTCCTTGCAGTAACCTTGGTATTTGCTGCCCAGTCAATGTGGCTTTTTAGTGAATATCTCTAGTCAGGATTTCCATGGATTTTTTACAGTTGAGTTTTTCCAACTGTATAAGATTAGTATAAGATTTATTTTATTAACTTATTTAATTAAAACATTTTAAAATGTTTATTTATTTTTGAGAGAGAGACAGAGTGTGAGCAGGGGAGGGGCAGAGAGAGAAGGAGACACAGTATCTGAAGCAGGCTCCAAGCTCTGAGCTGTCAGCACGGGGCTTGAACCCATGAACTGTCAAATCACGACCTGAGCCAAGTCAGATGCTTAACCAACCAAGCCATCCAGGTGCCCAGTATAAGCTTTTTTTTTAATGTTTTATTTTATTTTTTTGAGAGAGAGTGCAAGTGGGAGAGGGGCAGAGGGGGACAGAAGATATGAAGTGGGTTCTGCACTGACCGCTTGCACTGTGGGGCTGGAACTCACCAACTGTGAGATCATGACCTGAGCCAAAGTCAGATGCTCAACCAAGTGAGCCACCCAAGTGCCCCAGTGTAAGATGTAAAAAAAAAAAAAAAAGTTTATTTATTTTTGAGAGAGTGCAAGCGGGGGAGGGGCAGAGAGAGAAGGGGACAGAGGATCGGAATTGGGCTCTGTGCTGACAGTCTGACAGCAGCAAGCCCGAGGTGAGGCTTGAACTCATGAACCCCAAGATCATGACCTGAGCCGAAGTTGGAGGCTCCACCGACTAAGCCACCCAGGCGCCCCTAGTATAAGATTCTTATACAAGGATTTGGAATTTGTAAATGCTCAAAGAAGAAAAACTCACTCAGAAACAAACACTGTAATCATTTTGGCACATTTCTTTTCAAAAATTTTCAACATGTTTCAACTTGTGCTGTTCCTCCAATTTTGTCCCCTGCATTTTTCACTTAATGTTATAGTATAAGCTTTCCCTCTATGGACTTTTAGTGGCCAAAATTTACCCAGAAAGGAAGTCTGTGTCTCCAAGGAAGCTCATTCTCAGAAAGGAAACAATTCTGCTCTTCACAAGGTTATGGGAAAAATTTCTGTTTGGTTGGTGTAGGCTGTCCCTGAGTAACCGTTTATTAAATGTGCAAATAAACTTCTATTCTCTGTCCTAGTTTGGTTTCTTTTCGTTTTTTTTTTTTTTTTTTTTTTTTTAATGTTTATTTTTGAGAGAGAGAGAGAGACAGGCAGAGTGCAAGTTGGGGGGGGGGAGGCAGAGAGAGAGACACACACACAGAATCCAAAGCAGGCTCCAGGCTCTGAGCTGCTGGCACAGAGCTCCACTCAGGGCTGGAACCCACAGACTGTGAGATCACAACCTGAACTGAAGTCGGAGGCTCAACCTACTGAGCCACCCAGGCGCCGCCCCCGCCCCGGCCCCAGGTTTGGTTTCTATAAAGATAATGACTGAGGTAAATAACGTAGAGTGTGTGCTTACATATGCATTTGTATGTCGTGTGTGTACATATCTACGTGATTGGGTGTTTGTATTTACATACACACTCACACCAGAGACACACCCCTTTAGGGTAGGAGTTGCAATAGGACAGACAAAAAGTACCTCCTAGTATTTCACTGTTTTGAAGAATCAACTGGACTTTATTTTGACTTTATGTTCTGATCGTAATCTCAGGCTTCTTCCAGGAAGGGGGCGAAATAATTATTAATGACGGGTCGTAGTCCAAGTTAATTTGTTGTTGGAGGAGGTAATCATCATTTCCAGGTGTTCTCCATCAATGTAACAAGACAACCTGTAACAATCGACCGTTTTGTTTATGATGAAGCTAATTAAAACTAGTTAACAGATTTGAGCTTACCACACGACTAAATCACAAGTGATTAAGTCTGCTGGATTTGTAGTATGCATAGAAACAATTATTTTGAAACCAGAATACTCTGACTCAATGGATATGTTTGTAATATAACTGGGAATCAAATCAAGAAATCCGCCAAGGAAGATTTTTGAAAAAATAATCCATCATCAGCTTTTTAAAAAGTTACATCACAGAATGCTGCCTAATATTTTAATTCATAATGTATGTAAGGGGATGAATCTCCCCAGGCAAGGTACGACATACAGAGGAGCCAATGAGCTGTGAAGTTATGGAAGATTATTTTTTTGGAAGTGTTAAAATGCTTTTGAAAGTCACAGTGAATGGGATTGAAAGATATTCTCCAATGTACCTGAATTTACCAGAGCCACCTTTTGTGGCGCCTGAGTAGGCAAAAGCTGCACCCCAGTTGCTACAGAGGATGTGGAAAACGTCTCTCGATTCCAGGCTGGAAGTCTGTGCAGGTGTCTGATAGGCTGGTCCAGCAGGGAATCTACCTCCTTGCCAAGGCCCCTCCGTGCCCAGCCCAGCCTGTCTCTGGGTTGTTTTACAAGACTGAGGTGGGAAGCAAAGCAATCTTATTTTCTGACCCAGGGCTCTGCTTGACCCATGATCGGGGTGGTTCGAAGAATGAGAAGTTATTCCATTTAGGTGTCTGTCCTTAGAAACACTGGAGGGAGGAAAAACTGTGGGAGGCAATGAAAGCCCAGATTAAGTCTGTGGCTGTGAAACGGAAAAAAGGGAAGGAGATGGGAAAGATCTGTGTTTGTAAAATTGGGAGGATTTGGCAATATTTGGATGTGGGTTGTGTGGACTGTGTGTTGTATAGTGCTCCAAACCCTATTGCCCTCACCGGATTCGGGCCAGAGCCTTGGCTAAGAGCTCCTCTCAGGTTTTGGGCAGCTTCATGCATTTTCAGCCCGAGAACAATCTTGGGCTAGAACTGTGTGCAGTCAAGTTGTTGGCTGGGGCTCCATATATAAAAAGTAGACTGGGTCTGGGAAGTCTGCTCCCAGCTCAGATGCTGTTCTCAGAGACTTCATTTCTTCACTACATGGGCCTCTCCACAGGGCTCTTGGCGACGTGGCTTCCCACAGAGTGAGTGGTCTTGAGAAAAAGATCTTTTGGGAAAAAGAGAGCACCCAAGACAGAAGCCGTTGTCTCTCATTCCACTTGGAAATAGTGTACCATCATTTCTGTCATATGCTGTTGGTTTCAGAGATAACCTTGGTGCAATCTGGTAGGAGGAATACACAAGGGTATGAATGCTGGGTAGTGGGGATCCCTGGGGACCCTCTTGGAGCACGCAGCCACACGATACTCATTTTCTTCTTTTAAATAGATATTTATTATATAAGTATAAATATAAAACATAAAATTATAAATTAAACATAAAACACGAATTAAACATAAAAATCAAACATGGCCAAAAATTTAAATGATGAGTGAAACTCTTCCTCATGTTCTTTTCCCAGGTCCAATCCCATAGATAAACACCATTAGCTGTTTTTTCCCCCCAGTGTTAAAAACTATATGTGTTTAAAAACTATAAATAGTATAATTTCTAAACTTGTCAGAGATTTTGTTCACTTATGCAACTCCCTCTTCCATTACCCTTCTACCTCCCATGTGTGTTATGTAATTATTTTTAATTCCTCTACTGGTTGCCTTAGTAGTATAAAACATGTACTTGAACATCTGTTTTTGATCCATCACATATAAACATTATCTCTTGACTCCACTAGATGAGGTAAGAAACTTAGTAACACTTCTCACTTCTGACTTCTGTCAGCTGTGTGGTTCCTTTAGTCTGCTGGAGGTTAGTAATATTTACATTCTGTTCTGTAGATATACTTGCTTTTATTGCATTTAGAAAATAGTTGTTCAGGTGTCTAGTGGGATGACATTGCTGAAAGCCAGCCCTCTGCATATTCAAGGAAAAGTGGAACAACAGTTAATTCTGACCTTCCTGGCGGCCTAACTCTTCATAGAGAAGACCTACAGTTTGTGATGGAAAAATATCAGCCTAGACTCCCCTTCCTTAGAAGGAGTTGGGGATCTGTATTTTTGAAGATCACAAGATTTAGCCACCATTTTGCTAAGAATAGCAACTATTTGTTAAGCACTGCATGTCTGCCAGGGGCATATGCTATCTCTTTCTCTCAAACAACTTTGAAAAGAAGTTACTATTACTCCGTTTTTAGACAAACAGGCTCAGCAAGTTGAGATAACTTCTCTAAAGTCACCTAGTCAGTACATTCCTTATTATTATTATTATTTTAATGCTTATTTATTTTTGAGAGAGAGAGAGAGAGAGAGAGAGAGAGAGAGAGACAGAGTGTGAGTGGGGGAGGGGCAGAGAAAGAGGGAGACACAGTATCCGAAACAGGCTCCAGGCTCTGAGCTGTCAGCACAGAGCCTGATGTGGGTTTGAACTCGTCAACCATGAGATCATGACCTGAGCCGAAGCTGGACACTTAACTGACTGAGCCATCCTGGTGCCCCCATCTAGTCAGTATATTCTAAATGGGGATTTGAACCTAGGACTGCTGGAGGCTCCGAGCCATCGTGTCTGAAGGGCTTCTATGGCTGGTCAACAGATGAATAAATATGGCAACATTTCAAGAAGGCTCAGTTTTTTTTCTTAACTGTTTTCTCAGTTATACAAAAGAGTGTTTTCAAAAGTAGCATTTGGCATAATTCTCATGTACAATACTATTTTAAGAGATCAAGGCTTGTTTACTGGGAGAAAACTAGTACAGAATTTTGAAGGACTGTTTTGCAAATGATGGATCTATAATCTCGCGGAGAGAAATGGGCAAGCTTTGTTTGTTTGTTTAAAGGAGATTGAAGTTTGAGTGTATCTTTGGAGAAAGGGGACCATATTTGATGAATTAGGTAAATTACTGCGTATTACTTAAAAATGAGACTTGACAATTTGGGTAGCAGAAAATCTTTATCCAGATTTGTAAGGGTTAATCATTTATTATAATATGTGCAGGGCATGCCAAGGAATTCTTCCAAAACATAGGATTTACGGAAGAAATGAGTAACCTAGTTGTCCTCTGAAATTCCTTTTTTAATATTTATTTATTTTGAGAGAGAGAGAGGGCAAGTGAGCATGAGCAAAGGAGGAGCAGAGGGAGAGAGAGAATCCCAAGCAGGTTCCATGCTCACCATGGAGCCTGACGTGGGGCTCTATCTCATGACCATGAGATCATAACCTGAGCTAAAATCAAAATTTGGATGCTTAACTGACTGAGCCACCCAGGCGCCCCTGAAATTCTTATTTTGGGTAGACATCCCTGCATTATGGGTGCTAGCAAAACAAACACACAAACAAACAAAATCACACACACACACAAACCCAACCAAACAAAAAATGGGTGTGAGGTGCAAATGAAAGGCTAAATAAATTATGATACATACATTAGATGGAATCTGGGTTGTGCCCCACACCCAACTGCCACTCTCATGGGCTCCTGATGTTTCTCTCAAGGCACACGGGCCCATGCAAGTACGTCAGTGTAAGCCCTACCATGAATCATTTGACTTTACTCAGCATTTTGTTATGGGCTGTAATCAGTGAGCTTATTCCTCCTGGAATTCTCCCACCAAGTCCCATTTCTGAAGCTCTCTTTTGCTAATTTGGCTTGAACTCCCCCTACTGGCAGATCCAATTATTATCCCCAATTATTGTGGATTTCACTGTTGCCAAAATCACATGATGTTTGCTAAATACTGAAAAAACTTTTTATTTAATATGTTATGTTGTTAGGATGGCCAGAAGGTGAAAAATAAGAGCATTTTTATACCTTTAACCTACAGGAAACCGTCCATCGCTAATGACTTATGGTACGTGTGTTCTTTCCATAATTGTTCAGAACAACAATGCCCTAGACAGCACTCCAAATTAAAGCGCACACCCGGTAGAGTCGTAATTTTTTAGTTCTAATTAACCAATTCTGTCTCCTTGAATGTAAATAACCTCTTCTTACTTTGAGCTTTTGCTATTTAAGAATTACTCAGTACAAATTTTAAAGTAGATTAAAAAACAAATCTCTTCAAATTTATTTCAAAGATAAATGCCTCCTACAAGTCTTGCCATCAGATACTACTCAACAGATCCACTTGTGCCTGAGGCATTATCAGCGATGTGTGGGGGTTGGTAGTTTTTTTTGTTGTTGTTGGTTTTTTTTTTTTTTTTTTTCTATTTTATATTCTCTTTTCCCTCTTGTGTTTGAGTAAATGGTGGTGGGTGGATTTGCAGACAGCACCTCTCCCTTCCCTCAGGACTCGATGCAGAGAAGGCAAATGTTCTCTCTGCAGAAACCCTTTCTTTAAAAAGTGGACGGCTCCTTCCTTTCAGGGGGAAGAAACGGGAAAAACAAAATAACAGAATATTGCCATCATCCTTTATAATTGCTTATCATGGGATATGTGTGAATAATAAGAAATATAGATATTGGTCTCTGCCCCCAGTTCCTGACGCAAAAATCCTTGTAAATTAGGTTGCGGTTGCTTGGAGAATCTTTTCTTCTAACACTTAGCCTTTGACCCCAGTCATTGACACAGAGCTCCTCAATCATTTGGGATTTCCTCGCTGATAGCAGTGTCTTTTGTTCTAAAGAGGTGATTATTGGTGGACCCTTGTGGGGACTGGTCATCGGAAAGACCAAGACATGATTAGAAGCTTACAATCTTCAGCCCCACCTTTCATTCACAAGAGAGGGGAGAGAGGCTGGAGATGGAGTTAATAGATGCTTATTAATGTCTACCTACTAAGCTTCTATACACATCCCAATAGTATGGGGTTTGGGGACCTTCTAGGTGGGTGAACAAACCTATGAACTGGGAGAATGGTGCACCTCAACTCCACAGGGAAGGGCTCCTATGCTCAGGACCCTTTCAGCCCTCACCGTATGTACCTCTTCACAGGGCTGTTCACCTGCATCATTTATAGCATCCTTTATTATATAATAAATTGGCAAACTTAAGTGTTACCCTGAGTTCTGTAAGCTGTCCTACAAATGACTGAATCCACAGCAGGGGTTCATGGGAACCTCTGCTTTAAAACCAAGTCAGACAGAAGTTGTGGGTAACATAGGGACCTACTACCTGAGATTGGCAGTAGGGGAAGTAGGGGACAGTCTTGGGAGACTCAGCCCTTAAAACTGGGGGGTTTGCTCTAACTCCGATTAGTGTCAGGACTGAACTGAATCAGGGACACACAGCTGCTGTTGTGGAATTGCTTGAAGTGTGGGAAACCCACACAGCTGGAGGCTGTGCTGAGTGCGGTCATAGTGTGAGAATAAAGGAGAAACACAGGAGTGTGGCTTTCTGATGCAAGAGGTGGTTATTCCGCTCAATGTTTTCCAAAGAGTTTGAATATTACATGAAACGTTTCCTTTGGAAGAAGTGCTTGTAAGGTGTTTTGAATGTCATTGTCCCCATCTTGTCCTTTCTCAAGCAATATGATATCTTACTTAAATTTCTGTTTTCTCCATACTAAAATGCATAAATAAAGAAAGATCATGTGAAACCTATTTCACCCCAGATGATCAAAAGGTCTTATTTCACAAAAATGAATGTAGTTTTAGATGTTGGCTAGAAATCGTGCTTTTCTTCTTTTATTTTTTCCAGTAAAATTGAAACTTCTGCTACAACAAAGACAAGAAGCAAACAATTAAACCCACATGAGAACTTGCTTGAGAAATTTTTTTTTTTTTAGGCAGGCTCAAATATAAAAAATAAAAATCAGCCAACATGCTAACTTTACTGTTGTCCTTTTGCTTAGCAAGATAAGGTGTGCTGATGGCAAATGTTTTAAAAAGAGTGGCCTAAAGAAAACTTTTTTCATGTAGAAGGAATTTCCCCAGAGGCAGAGACACAATCTTAGTCTGGGATCAAAAAACATTATCATAAAACAGACTCCCCTCTGTTTTCACAGAAATTGATGATTATCAAAAGAATTTTAGAATTACTGAGAAAAACTTATGGCCAATAGACCAGAGGATGGAGAAAGGGCAGATGTTTAAATTCCTTTACTTGGGTCATTTGGAGGTTGGGAGGAATTGATTTGTTACATTTGCCTTTAAACTCTCCCTCCTCCTCCTTCTCACATTGCCTTCAATTTTCTGTCCTTGTGTCTTCTGAGGCTGTTAAGAATGAATGAGCTTAGTTGATAATTAGACTAAATGACTCTTCCTTGGGAGTCATTAATCAACAATGCCAGGTTTCTTGGAAGAAGGACTCAACTCAAGAGGACTTTTTTGAATTCTCTGAAAGACAGGCTCTCAAGTCTGTTGAAGGTGATTGGAGAAGAAAGCCTAGCCATTCGGAATGCTTCAGTAAGAACTGTGAAGAACTGAGTAGAAGTAGTGGGAAAAGGAAAGCACATGTCTCCTTTTTCTGCTCAGTGAACGTCAAGTGTGTCTCCTACTTTTCTGTTCAGCATCCATGTTTCAGAGGAATTGCCTCTCCTCTATGTCATTCTATATCATGTGGTTGTAGATCATGAGACCTCAGCCATGACCATGGGCAATGGTGGGTAGATAGGTGTTAGGCACCTGACCCAGCTAAGCCAATCAGCATCTTTCCTGGGACTTGAATCTTTTTTTTTTTTTTAATGACATTTGTCAAATTGGTTTCCATACAACACCCAGTGCTCATCCCAACAGGTGCCCTCCTCAATGCCCATTACCAACTTTCCCCTCCCTTCAACCCCCCATGAACCCTCAGTTTATTCTCAGCTTTTAAGAGTCTCTTATGATTTGGCTCCCTCCCTCTCTTTTTTTTTTAGGGGGACTTGAATCTTTAGTGGAGATATCAGATAGAAGATGGCTTGGAGCTGGGCCACCTGATGGCTGTCCCTGAATTACTATTCCTCTGGTACCTGGGGCGACCCTGCTTCCTGTCCTTCTAGTGGCTGTGGTATTCTGTTCTTCCTTCACAATGCTGAGATTTCACAATGTCCAGAATATTTTCTTTTTTTTTTTTTTTTTTTTTAACGTTTTTATTTTTATTTTTGAGACAGAGAGAGACAGAGCATGAATGGGGGAGGGGCAGAGAGAGAGGGAGACACAGAATCGGAAGCAGGCTCCAGGCTCTGAGCCATCAGCCCAGAGCCCGACGCGGGGCTCGAACTCACAGACTGTGAGATCGTGACCTGAGCCGAAGTCGGACGCTTAACCGACTGAGCCACCCAGGCGCCCCCAGAATATTTTCAATAAACACTTCTTTTTTCCCCCTTAATATAGCGAGGTCAATTCCCATTGTTTACCATTAAAAGACCCCAACTGATACTTTCAGGTATAACAGCAATTCCTGAATTAAAAACCAAAATTAAATTGAGTGTCTGCCCGAGAATCTATACAGTACTATGGCTACAGATTGTCAGTAGATGATGTGCACTCCTGGGCTGGCGTTCCATCCTTTTCAGCTTCTACATCGTGTGGTCCTTGCAGCCCCAGACCTCAGTTAGTAGGATCAGAGAAGTTGGTGAGACAGCCAGATGTAGCACCGTGTTTCCGTGTGTTCTGAGGAACATTAAGAAACACTGAGAAACTCTGTAAACAAATCAACATTGCCTAGCCAAGTAAGATGGAAAAACAACTTACCCTGTGGGTGCTTTATGGAGATTGACACTGCTCATAAATAGAGTAAAGGCTCTGCTGAGCTGTATGGGAAAGAAAACCGTGAAACTTTGTCTAACCCAGCATTTTCCAAATTTTCTTGAGTATAAAATCTTTTCCCCACAAAATGCCTATTAGTATTTCTTGAAACCAGGATGTTGTGAAATCTATTTGGGGAAACACAGGCATAGAGCAATTAGGAAAACTAGGGTTTAGATATTTAAATATATTTGGTAGAGTGCTGTCAGGTGAATTTTTGCTTTATTGCCATATTTCCTAAATCAGTATTTCATCTTCAATCATCTGAATTTTTTAAGAAGTTTATTATTTAATTTTGAAAGAGAGAAAGAGAGAGAGAGAGGCAGAGAGAGAGAGGGAGACAGAGAATCCCAAGCAGGCGTCATGCTGTCAACGCAGAGCCTGACGTGGGGCTCAGACTCGTGAACCATGAGATCATGACCTGAGCTAAATCAAGAGTCGGATGCTCAACCGACTGAACCACCCAGGTACCCCTCATGAGGAACAATTTTGAATCTTAAACACTTGTTATGTAAGAAAAACGACATTGGGCTTAGGCTTTGCGGACATTTAATTGTGTGGAGAGGATCTGTATCCTGGATTTCTCCTTCCTGTGCCTGGACATATCTGGTACAGCCATGTAGTGATCATGAGCCAGGGGATGAATGGCTCATTGTGTCTCCTAGAGAGTCTCATTGATGCCTCTTGTTCTACTCATCCCTTCCTCCACTATTTTTTTTTTTTTTTTAATTTTAGAAAGAGAGAGAGCATGAGTGGGAGAGACAGGCAGAGAGAAAGGGAAGAAGAGAATCCCAATCAGGCTCCACCCTCAGTGCAGAGCCCGACTCGGGACTCAAACCCATGACACTGGGGTAATGACTTGAGCCAAAATAGAGAGTAGGACACTCAACTGACTGTGCCACCTTGATGCCCCTGTTCTACTCATCCCTTTCTTTTTTTTTTTTTTTAAGTTTCTTTATTTATTTTGAGAGAGAGCACATGTGTGTGTTCACATGAGGGGGAGGGGCAGAGAGAGAGAGGGAGGGAGGGAGAGAGAGAGAGAATCCCAATCAGGCTTTGTGCTGACAGCTCCACCAACTCCAATGCCAGACTCAAACTCAGAAACAATGAGATCATGACCTGAGCCGAAGTCAAGAGTCAGTTGCTTAACTGAATGATCCACCCAGGTGCCCCTCCACTCATCCCTTAAGTGCCTCAAACTACGCTCATCTTTTGGACATCTCCTCCTCTTTTATTCCAACTCAGTTCTCCAGTCTATGTTATTGTAAATCTCCATCTCAAATCTTCATCTTTCTCATGAGTGTTGATTTCCAACAGTCTTTTAGGCAGCTCCACATGGATGACAATCGTAATGAAAATGATGATAATAATAGTAATGGAGATAGATAACACTATGAACCTCTTGCTGTGATCCAGGCATTGTGCAAAGCTCTTTATTTTTATTAGCTTATTTAACCCTCAGAGGTACTCAGAGGTTAAGTAACTTGTTTAAGATCAAACAATTACTATATAGTAGATCTGGGACTCAAAACTGTTAATGTTCAAAATTCTTACACAGTTCATCTTGCTGAGTTCCCTAAAATTAGAGATGCCATCCACTAGGCTAGAGCTCTTAAATCCTGCTCTCATGTCCTTGAATTTACAACTGATAAATTTCCAAGAATTTAACGTCAAATCCGTCTTTTCTTCCCACCATTCATACTGTCCTTGCCTCTAGCGCAGACCTTCTCCACTGCATCACTCCCTGCCTGACAATAACTACTTCACAAAATGACCTGCTTCGAAAGTTTTCTTCTCTAGTGTTCATTCTGCTATCTTATTTTTCCTTAAAAGTTTTTAATTAAAAAATTTTTTTAAAAAATTTTGAGATAGAGAGAGAGTGTGATTGAGAAAGGGGCAGAGAGAGAGGGAGGGAGAGAGAATCTTAAGCAGGCTCCATACTGCCAGTATGGAGCCCTATGCGGGACTTGAGCTCACAAACTGAGATCATAACCTGAGCCAAAGTTGGACGCTCAACCAACTGAGCCACCCAGGCGCCCCTATGGGACATTTCTTTCAAAGGAAGTGAGAAGCCATTGTCAGCTTCATTAACATTGCAATTAATAAATTTTTATTTTGTCTTTATTTTCTGTATGAAAGTAACATACACAAGGTACTGATTAAGCATGAAGTTAGGGGGTGTCTGGGTAGCTCAGTCGGTTAAGTGACTGAGTCTTGATTTTGGCTCGGGTCATGATTTTGCAGTTCGTGAGTTTGAGCCCCACATTGGGCTCCCCACACTGACAGTGTGGAGCCTGTTTGGGATTCTCTCTCTGTCCCTCCCCCACTGTCCTCTCTCTCTCTCTCTCTCAATAAATAAGTAAACTTAAAAAAAAGTATGAAGTCAGAACTCAAGATATCCCATGTGTTATTTTTAGTTTGTTTGTATTAGTGACTTCAATACTTAGCGAGAGAAAAGTTAGTAGTGCAAGCCAATATCCAGGTCTCTTTTCCTTCATGGGACTACAGGACTACAATTTCCAGCCTGTTTGGACTTACACAGAGCCATGTGATGGTTCTGGTCAAGAAAATGTGATGTGTGACAGCGAAAAAGCCAACACGTCTCTTCCATTCTCTTCCCCTGACTTAGCGATCATGGAGGAGGCTGCATGCTGAAAAGACAGAACCACAAGGTTAAAGCAGCCTGAATTGTTCATTTGTTTTGTGGCAAGTAATTATTTCATGTATCTGTCAGCAACTTAAAGCAGATATGAATGGACAGGAATACTCGGAGGATGATGTTGACTGAAACGCATTTCAACATATCCAGAGTCTAGTTACAATACTCTGGTACCATACAATATCAATATAACTATTCTGTGATATTTCCATTTATTTTACTTTTAATAGAAATATAACTATTCTGTGATATTTCAATTTATTTTACTTTTAGTAATAAAAATGTTTTTTCTTATATATGAGTGAACCTATATTTTACTTTAAAATTAATAGTGACAGTTGAATAAACAATGGTTATTTTTCTAATCAAGTGACCAACCTGCTGAATATTAAGGGCTCGACAAATGTTGCATCTTACTATTTTCATCGAACAAGAGTTTCTATTTTGATTATTCCTGGTAAATGGTAATTTTATTTAAAAAATTTTTTTTAAATGTTTACTTATTTTGAGACAGAGAGAGAGACAGAGTGTGAGCAGGGGAGGGGCAGAGAGAGAGGGAGACAGAATCTGAAGCAGGCTCCAGGCTCTGAGCTGTGAGTACAGAGCCTGACGCGGGGCTCAGCCCATGAACCATGAGATCATGACCTGAGCTGAAGTCGGGGGCTCAACCGGCTGAGCCACCCAGGTGCCCTAGAAATTTTATTTCTCCACTGGTCCATTTGCCAAGCAGTTTAGCAGACAGACAGTTAGATATGGTGGCTTCTGCCTTCAGGGGATTCTATCAGATGAATCCTGGTTTCCAGAACAATAGATGTTGGCAATCTTTTCTTTGAAGTCCATCCATCAGGACTTTTCTATCGCAGTTGGCCAAGGGTCCTGCTTTGGCTGCCGGGTTTTCGTTCTGCTGAATATTATATTCCTGAACTCTTATGGATATTCTTTGCATCATTTAAAATATTTTTATAAGCAATGTTCTGAATAGGAGGTCTCATCAGGTTTTATTCCTTTTGTTGTGTGGTCTGTAGCACAGTCCAAAACGCAGGTTTCTGTAAACTGATTGCAGGTTCTTTTAATGTAGACCTTATACTGTCTGTTCCAAGAATTCCCATATACTTCTCTGATCAAATTCTGGTGTCTGTGCAGCCATATTCTTTTTTTAAAAATAAATTTAAAAAGTTTATTTGTATATTTTGAGAGAGAGAGAGAGAGTGCAAGGAGGGGAGGGGCAAAAAGAGAGAGAGGGAGAGAGAATCCTAAGCAGGCTCCGCACTGTCACTGCACAGCCTGATGCAGGGCTGGAACCCACAAACTGTGAGATCATGACCTGAGCTGAAACCAAGAGTTGGTCGCTTAACCAATGAGCCACCCAAGGTTCCCCTGTGCAGCCATATTCTTTTGATACATTTCTTTGCCACTGTTTCTGATACATGAGTTTCCTTTCTGTTCTGGAAAAGCGCCTGTTTATTCTTTGCTTGAATGTCTCCAGTGAGGCCTGATTTCTTCCTTAAGCACAGGCTTTCCCATCCAATACCAGTATGAGGCTGGGATGCTGTACTGCCAGTCGGTTCTGGGGGTGGAAGTTTGGAGTCAGGGCAGACACCAGGCTGCTGGATGGCAGGGAAACTAAATAAAACAGCCTGGATTGTTGAGTCCCCACATGGGAGCACCTACCCTCGAGAGTTGCCAGGATGTACAGTGGTCTTTGCTTGAGTGACAAATAACTTTTGTCTGTTTAAGCCAGGGAGCTTTTGGATGAAGAATCATTTGGCCTAATCTGATTTATACAGGTGGCATTGATAATTGCTGTCATCAGAGATAAAAGAAGAAAGCCAATAATAGCAGTGGCTAACCCTTATTGGGATTCTCCAGGCTTTGTCCTACGTGCAGGAATGAATTATCTTATTCAACCCCTATAATAACCCACTTAAGAAATGAGGAGACAGAGACGGAGGAGAGATTTCATAACTCACCTAGGGTCACAGAATTCATAAGGTTTAGAGCTGGGATTCAAACATACATCGATCTGATTCCAAGGTTCATTTACTTCCTGCATATGCTCTATGGTCATTTGGCTTATTCACACATATGGAACTTTCTAAGTAAATGCAAAGGTAGAACTTGGTTCTAACGTGTCAAGTGTTCTATTTTTTAAAGGAGCATGGCAGAGTTTGTCTTCTGGGAAATTTCTTTAGATTTATACAAACTTTATTTCCTCTGGGACCAAAGGGGAAATTTCTGGTTCATGTGACCTGCTTTGTTTTTAAGGTAACCAAATATTGGGCACAGAGTAGAATTAGAGCAAAGTCCTTGCAGGATTTAGGAATGATGATGTGATTAATATGTCTTGATTTAACATTGATGACAGCATAGAACAATTAGCAACTTAATAAGTTAAATTTCATTAATATGTCTTTGGGGAAGGAGTCTTTGTCAGATTAAGTAAGACTTGTGCTTTGATTACCTACAGAGTTTTGAACTAAGTCTGGCTTTCCACTATGAAGATCAAATCCCAAAGTCCTGGCTTGACTCATCCATCATTTTTTTTTTTTTTTGACTCCTTAGGGAATCATGACTTTAATGAGAACAAATTCTATTACTTTAAACATTTATTCTTGATAATAAAAATGCAACCAGGGCCCTAAGTAATGAACCGGAAAATAATTACATCCCATTAAAGGTATTAGCTAGTATTACTTACTTTGGGGCATTTTATTATACTTTATTGGGGGGTAGAAATACAAGAAACACTGATTCTTCAGGGCTCCCTGAAAAATCTGGGAGTCTGAAGGCAGGGAGAATACAAGATGATCTAAGACATTTTGCTGGGCAAAAAAGTAAGGGAAATACTCAAAGACTAATGGGTGTGTCAAAGGCATATTCAACTCAGCTTGAAGGGATGGACTCCTATTGTCAAAATTGGGGGACTATTTGAACATTAAACAAGAATATTTGACTGTGACTAATAGCAGAAAGAGGAGACTTTTAGAGATCACTTACGGTGAACAATTCATTGTACAAGCAGTGAATGCAACTAAGGAATTGATCTAAGTTTGAATCCTGACTCTATTATCTTTTGCTGTTAGGGTCTTAAACATTTCCATGTCTCAGTTTCCAAATATGAAAAATGGGGATGATAATAATAATAATAATAATAATAATCTATCTTAGAGGAGTGATAAGAGGATTAACTAAGAACAAAATATGTAAGTAAAATGTTTAAAGTAGTCCCCGGTGGGACCCTTGGGTGGTTCAGTGAGTTAAGTGTCCAACTCTTGATTTCAGCTCAAGTCATGATCTCACAGTTTATGGGTTCCAGCCCTGAGTTGGGCTCTGTGCTGACCATGCATGGCCCACTTGGGATTCTCTCTCTCTCTGCCCCTCCCCCACTCATCCTCACTCTCTCTCAAAATAAATAAATAAACATAAAATAAAATAAAATAGTCCCTGGCACATTTCATGTGCTAAATACAAGCTATTTATTATCATTACTTTTATTATTTGTCTAAAATACTATACCAGCCTTGGGCTTTTTGTTGTTGTTTTTATGACAAATTGGTTTCCTTTTGTTTCCAGCTTTATTGAGCTATAATTGATATAGAACATTGTATAAGTTCAGGATGTACAACATATTGACTTGATACACTTATAAACTGTGAAATGATTACAACAGTCTGCCATGTCACATAATGACCACTTCCTTTTTGTGGTGAGGACATTTAAGTTCCACTCCCTTAGCAACTTTCAAGTATGTAATATAGTAGTGTTAACAATAATCACCATGCTGTACGTTAGGTCTTCAGAACTCATTCATCTTAAAACTGGAATTTTGTGCCTTTGACCAATGTCTCCCCATTTCCCCCAATCCTCTGGGCCCTGGCAGCTACTACCATTCTATTCTCTTTCCCTGTAGTGTCCTTAACTAGCTTTGGTATCAGGGTGATGCTGGCCTTATAAAATGTGTTTGGGAGTGTTCTTCTTCAATTCTTTTGGAAGAGTGTGAGAAGGATTGGGGTTAGTTCTTTAAATGTTTGGTAGAACTCACCAGGGAAACCATCTGGTCCCGGGAGATTTCTGATTACTGATTCAATCTCTGTACTTGTTATTCGCCTGTCAGATTTCCTATGTCTTCATAATTCAGTCTTGGTAGGTTGTAAGTTTTTAGGAATTTATCCATTTCTTCTAGATTGTCCAATTTGTTGACATATAATTTTTTATAGTAGTCTTTTATGATCCTTTGTATATTTGTGATATCAGATGTAATGTCTCCTGTTTTCTTTGCTGAATTAATTTATTTGAGTCTTCTCTTTTTTTTTTTTCTTACTTCATCTATCTAAAGGCTTATCAATTTTGTTTCTCTTTTAAAAAAAAACAGCTCTTAGTTTCATGAATCTTTTCTATTGTTTTTCTGGTCTCTATTTCATTATTTCTGTTCTGGTCTTTGTTATTTCCTTTCTTCTGCTAACCTTGCAGGCTTGGGCTTTCTTACTCTGGACTTAAAAAAATAAAAACAACATGAGTGTACTTCTAATTGGATTTTTATTATAGCCGAGTTGCTATCCAGTACAGTAACTCATCTCAGTGGTCCCTGTGATACCAGGAAGATGGTGAAATCAAAAGTCATCAGATAGAAAATCTGTAGGAATCTCACTGCTGTGTGAAGAGCAGCTCCATGATCCACTGTCCTGAAGGACTTCACACCCAAGAAAGGGACTGGGTGAGAGCTGCAGCGGAGGGGTCCCAATGCAGAGGTCACAGCTGGCCTTGCAGTGTTTTCTAATTGAGAATCAGGACTCCCAGTGAAGAGATGATTGAAGGATGAGAGTAGAAACCCCAGAGGCCCAAGGGATCAAACAGCAATTGGGACAGGGGCACTTAAGTTACCATGCAGAGAACCTCCAGTGTTGAGATGACTTGGGCCAATTTGCTTGGCTGTCGATTTCCCTGCATAAATCCCAGGAAGTTCCTCATCAAGAAGCCAGTGAGGAATCACATCCTTACCAGCCCTTCTCTCTTTCTGGAGCATTTTAAGACATTCATTTTTTTTTTTTTTTTCCCTTCCCTTCCCCCATGGCCAAGATCCACACATGAGTGATTAAGACATTCGTCTCCAATCTTACTCCATTTCATGTTCATTGAGATTGTATTCGAAGCAGTATTAATTCACCACAAAACTTCTTAGCCTTCTTTTAACTCATTTGCAAAATTTGCATATAGGAGCAGAGAAATAAAAATTTTGTCTCGAGGTCAATTTCGTATTCCACTGTTAAAAAAACAATG
Source organism: Panthera pardus (assembly GCF_024362965.1). Taxonomy (NCBI): domain Eukaryota; kingdom Metazoa; phylum Chordata; class Mammalia; order Carnivora; family Felidae; genus Panthera; species Panthera pardus. The sequence goes on from NW_026526788.1 coordinate 24,924,094, forward strand.
TTTCTAGAAAACACTTTTAGTACCAAATGCAGCTTCAGTTTTCTTAATGTCAGATAATCACACAGGTGGGGTTTGTGATCCAGATTTTCACTAAATGCGAAAGTTTCCTGAGGCAGAGCAAATGCCTAAATCAACAGAGAGCAATGCTAGTCCTTATTTTAAGCTTTCAACCAGTATAGTTGGTCAAATGAAAGACTCTGTGGGCCAGAGGGTGTGTGTGCACTGGGTAAATTCTTTAGTTTTTTTGAGACTCTGTTCCTTCATATGTCAAGGGTGCACATATGACTGTGAGCACATGGGCAGTACATGTTCAGTTCCCCTTTTTGCTCTTTTTTATTCAGAACATTTTAGTAGAGTAAGTTTAGGTTCACAGCAAAATTGAGGGGAAGGTACAGAGATTTTCCATGTCTCCCCTGACTCCACATGTACCTAACTTCCCTCATTATCAACATCGCCCACCCAGTTGGTACATTTGAAACAATTGATGATCCTACGTTGACCCGTCATAATCACCTGAGGTCCATAGTTTACACCGTGATTCAGTCATGGTGTTATACATTCTATGGCAGTGGATCAATGTATGACGACATGTATCCATCATTATGGGATCACTTGGAGTATTTCCACTGCTCCAAAAATCCTCTGTGCTTCAACCATTCACAGCCCCCGCCTCGCCCCTCAGCTACCACTGATTTTTCTTTTTTTTATTGCTCCATAGTTTTGATTTTTCTAGAATGTCATATAGTTGGAATCATACAGATGTAACCTTTTTGGATTGGCTTCTTTCATTTAGTCATATGCATTTTTTAACTGTTTTTTTTTAATGTTTATTTATTTTTGAGAGAGAGAGAGACAGAGCACGAGCAGGGGAGGGGCAGAGAGAGAGGGAGACACAGAATCTGAAGGAGGTTCCAGGCTCTAAGCTGTCAGCACAGAGCCCCATGTGGGGCTCGAACTCACAAACTGCGAGATCATGACCTGAGCTGACGTCAGACTCTTAACCAACTAAGCCACCCAAGCGCCCCCTTTTATTTTATTATTTTTTTAATGTTTATTTATTTTTGAGAGAGCGAGAGACAGAGTCATTTAGTAATATGCATTTAAGGTTCCTCCACAACTTTTCATGTTCTTCCACATCTTTCTTTTTAGCGCTGAATAGTATTCTGTTTTCTGCATTTACCACATTATCCTACTGAAGACATTGTGGTTGCTTCATCTTTACAGATGCTTGTTTGCCATCTGTACATCTTCTCTGATGATCTGATAAAGTCCTTGGTCCATTTTGAAGTTGGATTTTGTTTCTTATTGTTGAGTTTTAAGAGTTGTTTGTGTTATTTTAGGTAACAATCCTTTATCAGATGTGTCTTTTGCAAATATCTGCTCCCAGTCTGTGGCTTGACTTCTCATTTTCTTGACAGTATCTTTCACAGAGCAGAAGTGTTAATATTTTAATGAAGCCCAGTCGATCAATTTTCTCTTTCATGGATCCTGCCTTTTGTGTTGTATCTAAAAATGTCGTTGCCATATCCGAAGTCATCTAGGTTTTCTCATATGTTATCTCCTAGGAGTTTTATAGTTTTGTGTTTGACATTTAGGTCTGTGATCCATTTTGCATTAAATTTTGTGAAGGATGTAAGGTTTTTGTCTAATTTTTTTTTTTTTTTTTTTTTTTTGCACGTCCAGTTGTTCCAGCACATTTGTTGAAAAGGCTCTTTGGTCTGTTATATTATCTTTGCTCCTTGGTCAGAGATCAGTTGACTGTATTTATGTGGGTCTGTTTCTGGCTCTGGATTCAGTTCCTTTTTTTTTTTTTTAATCCTACAAATTCCTCTCCTCTTTTCTGTAGATTGCCCAGTGGAAAGGGTTGGCTTTATTTATGCTACTGATTATGCTGTTTGGCTCCTATGTCAGTGGTTCAACATATATCATTTATGTCATGAAGGATCATCATTTGGGACTTATCAAATTTCCACTGGAATTCAGGATTCTTAAAATTTTTTTTTTAACGTTTATTTATTTTTGAGACAGAGAGAGACAGAGCATGAACGGGGGAGGGTCAGAGAGAGAGGGAGACACAGAATCTGAAACAGGCTCCAGGCTCTGAGCAGTCAGCACAGAGCCCGATGCGGGGCTCGAACCCACAAGCTGTGAGATCATGATCTGAGCCGAAGTCGGACGCTCAACCGACTGAGCCACCCAGGCGCCCCTGGAATTCAGGATTCTTGATAGAATACACAAATGGCATGATTGTGCTTTCTAAGAAACCAACATTCTAACAGGAAAAAATATATCCTTGAGAGCATCTTGCTTCACCCCCCTCCCCCCCCCCGAATTATATGTGGCAGATAAGGATTTTTCAGGAATGCTTAAAGAGAGGGACAGACTCTGTTTTTTCTCTGCCTCTCTACTACTTTCTGTATTTTGTCTCCATTTGTTTCAATCCCTGTCTTGGATTTACAGTAATATTCCCCTTATGAAACATTTGTAAGTGTGGATTTATTTCTATAAACTTGTCCTGAAACCATAAGACTTTCAATTCACATTGTGTATAAGCTGCAGTAAGCATTCATGTGAATTTCCAGTCACTCTCAATGAAGATAATTTTTAAAAAGACGTACCTGGGAATTGGGAAAAGAAAAAGGAGGGAAGCTGGGGCAAAGCAGGCGCGGGACTTTTTACTGTGCAGCCCTAGGGAAGAGCCGGGAAGTTGAGCCAAGGTAAACCTGAGCCAGAGGGCACTGCTCCCGCTTGTGAGTGGGAGGAGGTGCCAGGGGATATGACAGAAAGTGCCAGAGCAGGACTTGGGCTACTGCCACCTCTGGTATGTTTCCAGCCTGGAAGTATCATGGGGGCATTAAGGCTGAACAACCCGCAGCATGAATGGGAAATCTGAGAAATATCAATTCAGTTGTAGGGTTAGCCAAATATTTTATAGAAAGCTTACTCAAAAGAGTTTTCATCTTTTTCATCTGAAGGTTGAGATAACTATGGGACTACTGGTGGCCTGCTTAGCACTCGTCTCTTTTTCATCCTTTACTAAACAGAATGTTCTCTTTGATCAGAGTGGCAAGGCACCAGCTGAAAGCTGCATTACCCAGCCTCCTTTGCAGTTAGAGGTGGGCATGTGACTAATTCTGGCCAATGGATATAGGTAGAAGCTGCTGAATGGCGGCTTCATGGAAAGGACCTTCAAAAGGGGATAACTCAGCCTGTAACCTTTTGCCTTTCTCTCTTACTATCTGAGATAGAGTTGTGATGGCTGGAGCTGTTGTGGCCATTTTGTAAGTGTGATGAGGGCTTGAGGTTAGAAGACACGTGCTAATGGGGGTGGAGAAAAAAGATAGGAGGTCAGGACACTGATGACATCATGAGCTATCATGAGCATATCAGCTACGGAATGCTTTTCTTTTTCCTTTTCCTTTTTTTTTTTAAATGTATATGAGAACAGTTTTGGGGGCTCTGTCACAGATGAATATAATTTTTAATGAAAAGAGATTCTCCATCCTTTTGGCCATCTTGATCCATAGGAAGAAGAAACCCTCAACTCTGAATAAAAAATCATGAAGACATTTAACCTTGAATAGAGGACCAGATGCTGAAAAAGTTCATTTTTTTCTTTCATATTAGAATTCTGTTTCTCTTTCAGATTATATTAAAAAAACACTTGTTATAAGAAGAAAGTCAAATAAAACTAAAATGTACAAAATGAAAAGTGAGAGCAGCTTATACTTCCACCCTCCATAGTAACCACTGTTAACTGGGTTTTCTGTTTTTCAAAAAATGCCCTTATTTGTATATGTACATATAAAAATATAAAATAAGTTAAATTTATTTATTTTTTATTTTTTATTTTAGAGAGACAGAGTGAGAATGTGCAAGTGCGGGAGAGTGGCAGAGGGAAAGAGAGAGAGAGAGAGAGAGAGAGAATACCAGGCAGGGTCCACGCTCAGTGCAGAGCTCAACGTGGGATCATGACCCAAGCCAAAATCGAGAGTCAGATGCTCAACTGACTGAGCCACCCAGGTGCCCCCCAAATATAACATAATTTAAAATCATTCTTGAGAGGCATGTTTTCTATAAGGAAAATTAGTTGGTAAGCATCTTGGAAGAGATCCTGCTATCTCATAAAGATTGTGTCAATAAATAAATAAAACTAACTGTACTATAACTATTCTTACTATTTTAAGACATGTAAAATGTCATTGATAATTTCATTTCCATGAGTGATTATTTCAAACCCAGTTTCCTTGGTCAGATGCCCTGACCTGTTCATCCACAGGGAAAATAGAGGTCACCAGGTGGAAATTCTTTCAAGTTCCTGCCCTCCCTCCTACTTGTGTCCACACCCCATTGTCCCTCCTTCCCTTTGGTCTGAGCATATGTGTGTCTTTCACTGTGCACCGATGCCCTCCTCCCATCTCCTGTAGAACTTGCACCACTCATGATTCTCTCTCCCTGGGTCTTCACTCTCTCCTCTCTTGAGAGGACAGTGTTATTATTCCACTCGATGTATAGGAATGTTCAACTCTCCATTGTCTAAAGATATGAACAAAAACCTTTTTCCTTGACTTTATGTCTACTACTAGCTACTGCTCTTTGTCCTTCTCAGCACAGCACCACGCTTAAAAGTGTGGTCCACATTTGCAGGCTCCTCTTCCTCCTCTGGCTTTGGTCTCCACCATTCAAATGATTTCCTAAGGGATCCATTTAGCAGAGATTATCTTGCTTTTCTTTCACCAACATCTGGTTCTGGTGGCTACTCCCTCCTTGTATCATTCTCCCTTTGTATTCACAACACCGTATACTTTTTCTTCTTCTTATTCACCCATATCTTTAGGTCATTCTCAGGTTCTGTGTGTGTGTGTGTGTGTGTGTGTGTGTGTGTGTGTGTTTTATCCTTATTTTTTTTCAGCCCCAGAATTTCTATATCGGAATGGCTCCTTGACCCAGAAAAAGGAGGATGGTGGCTGGTGGGTAGGTAGATAGGTGGAAGCTGGGTTTGCATAGCACTTTACATGTGCTTGACAAAACATTAATCGCTGTATCAAAGACTGCAGTTATGTCTAAGTGAGAGTAAAGGGGCCAAAGGGTCTCTCATCCTTAGTAAGTGCCATTATTGGACACCTACCCTATTTCCATAGTTTATCAACTATAAGCTGATGACAGTGAAGTATATTGAGATAATAAAAATCAGCCCAGAACTAGGAAAGTAAATATACGCCTAGGTTTGAGTGAGTAAATATGAGTCCTGCTAATAATCAGACTGTACTAATAGACATATAGAGAGAGCTAACTGCAAAGTCAACAGAAAACATTATTTCTCAAGGTCACATTGCAGCTGTAAAATGTTCTAACAGTCCTTTATTTTGAGTGATGACTACTTTCTTGCCAGTGACACTCAAGACCCGTTTTTGGTCCCTCTGCCTTCTGAACAAAGAAAACTACTACTGCCCTCACTTGATCATAGCTTCTAATTCCAGAGCCGATCCTCATTTCTCCTAGTCCTGCCTCAAAACTCATTACGAGTAAGTCCTAGCCCAGCAAAAAGCCCCTTCCTGTTCCCTCTTAGAGGCCCCAAGATTTCTCATGGAATACATTCCATGTTGCGGCAGACTAGATAAACCTGACTTTGTCAGATTACATTTGTGTTCCTGGTGATTTTTAATGGATGGGCTTTATTGTCCAGCTCCCATGCATTTCTCACTCCTGATTCATATTCCAGCTATTTACTGAACATCTCCCCTTGCATGTTTTACCAGTGACTTGAATAAAACATGTCCGAAGTTTAACTCATTTTGTTTTGTTTTGTTTTGCTCCGTCTTTCTCTTATCTAGACTGATGAGTCCAGTAACTAGTTTTTTAAACCAAAATTTGCGGATAATTCTAGTAATAACAGCTAGTAATGATTCTAATAATAATTTTCTCATTTTCGTCTCATTACTCACTAAGTTCTGTTAGTTATATCCTTTAGATATACCTCAAACATGTCCTTCCTGTTCATCCTCATCATCATAAGATTAAGTCTTCATCATTTCACACCTAAGGCCTTCCCCCCACCATTTCCAGTATTTTTTTCTCCAAAAACCAGGTCCCATAACTACTATTTATGTAGTTGTGTTAAATACATAAAATAGTCTTTAAGCTCTTTAGCCATGTGGGTTAAAATACTCCACTTTATGTTGAAGGCTAGTGTTTTCTTGACATCAGTCACACAAGTAAGAAATGTTGGTCTCGAATTAGAAACAAAGAGGGACTGTTTTAATAGGCAGCATCATGGAAACCTGACTTACCAGCTTTTGTCCACAAGGATGTTGAGAGCTGAGTAGGAGTGGTGGGTTACAATTCTTTTAAAAAAGCCAAAATGGGAGTTGGAGTCAGTTATGACAATTCTTGGGTCACCGATGCAGGTATCTTAGATGGTGTGTGTGGGGCAATTGTACCTATGGGACTCAGGTGTAAGCCCCTTAGGGAAGCACCTATAAGTGACAAGGCTGAATGGCCATGATTCTATTCCTTTTATTTTTGTGTTGAATTCCTTTTTATTCTACCTTAGAATAAAATGGATTCTCTTTAAAGGCTCTCATCTAAACTTCTTTGCTTAAGATACAAGGAAAATAGTTTGTTTCTATTTCTGAGCCAGGCTGTAAAGGGGATGTCAGTACCTCGGGAGAAGGGAGAAAGTGATACCAGGAACCATTTGGTTAGCCTTAGGAGATTTACTTCCAGAGCTAAATCTTGGAGAGTTTGGGTTTTGTTAAGTTAAAAGATTTGGGATTCTGGGGCGCCTGGGTGGCTCAGTCGGTTGAGCGTCCGACTTCAGCTCAGGTCATGATCTCGTGGTCCGTGGGTTTGAGCCCCGCATCCAGCTCTGTGCTGACAGCTCAGAGCCTGGAGCCTGCTTCGGATTCTGTGTCTCCCTCTCTCTGCTGCTCTCCCATTCATGCTCTGTCTCTCCCTCTCTGTCAAAAAAAAAAAAAAAAAAAAAAAAAAAAACTTTATAAAAAAAAAGATTTGGGATTCTTTGATTAGTCTTTCAGTAAACCCCTTCACTTTTCATCAGGATAAAGCAAGTTTTTAGCTTAGCTTATAAGGACTTTAATATCCTACTCCCATCCTATTTTTGTTGTTCTATTTTTCTACACACACACACACACACACACACTTCAGCCATCTAAAAAATATTGGAAGCATGCTTCCTTCTTAGTCTCTTGGTCCAATTTTTTTTGTTTTTGTTTCACTGTTGTCACTTTTATTGTGTCTCACAAACTTTCCTGCATGTTGTGGGAAACCTATCCACTGGTAATTCAAGAAAATTACACTTTATAACTTCTATTCTCAGAAAGAGACTGACTTTCTTACATTCAGTTAGAGGAGTCAGAAGCAACATCTTTGGTTGGCTTGGGTTGGGTCAAGACCAATTGACTTTGCCAAAGAGGTGTGAGATCAAATGGAGCATCGCAGAGCCCACTTGAACCACATGATAGAGTAGGGAGAGGAGCATTATTTAGATGTTGGCAGGAGGTTACTGTTTCTAGAAGGGCAGGATTCTGTATGGGAAATAATTTGGGTTCTGTAGTTCTTCTTTTCTGTCAAGTGAGGCTATTCTACTTGACTTGTACTCCCTCTCCTCCAAACCTAGCATAGGGCCTGGTATGTGGTATGTCTACCATATGCTTTTGTCAATAAGCATTCTCTTTCAGAAAGGGAGGAGGGCCCTGAGGAGGACCAGAGAAGGGTAGAGAAGTGTAGGAAAATTGTCCAATGACTATTCTGACACAGGAGTAGCCATTGCCTGTTTGAGAGGCCAGCGAGAAGATAAGACTCATTTACAGGTAATTCCTTCCTAAGTTTCTTTTTGTGGCCAACTCTATATATATGTGTGAGAAACCATAATTATGTAGAGGGCTCTTTGCAGGGTAAATGATCTCTTTAGCTTCCATTTTCAGTTTTCATTTATTTTCATGTTGTCTGATGGTTGATTATTGGTGTATTTTGTGTTCCTTAGAAGCTCTATATGTCTACTTTCCATCCCCTTCTTCAGAACACATTCTTAATTCTTTCTTAGCATTTTTCTTAGCGATGGTTCAGTAAAAGCAATGCAAGAATACCTTGGAGATGTTGCAGGTTCAGCTTCAGGCCACCACAATAAAGCAAATACTGCAACGAACCAAAATCCACACTACAGTGAGTCAAATGAATTTTTCGGTTTCCCGGTGCATATGAAAGTTATGTTTACCCCTCTGCTATAGTTTCTTAAGTGTGCAACAGCATTACATCTAAAAAAGGTACCCACCTGAGGGTGCCTGGGTGGCTTAGTCGGTTAAGCGTCCAACTTCAACTCAGGTCATGATCTCACCATCTGTGAGTTCGAGCCCTGCGTCGGGCTCTGTGCTGTCAGTTCAGAGCCTGGAGCCTTCTTTGGATTCTGTGTCTCCCTCTCTCTCTGCCTCTCCCCCACTCATGCTCTGTATCTCAAAATATGAATAAAAGTTAAACAAAAATAAAAAAACATACCCACCTGAATTAAAAACTTTTTATTGTTAAAAAATGCTAACCATCATCTGAGCTCCCAGTGAGCCATGATCACTGATCACAGATCACCATAACAAGCATAATAATGAAAAAATTTGAAATATTGCAGGAATTACCAAAACGTGATATAGAGACAGGAAGTAAGCAACTGCTATTGGAAAATGGCAGCCACAGACTTTCTCGATGCAGGGTTGGCACAAAGCTTCAATTTGTGAAAAACACACTATCCTCAAAGCACAATAAAATGAGGTGTGTTGTACAATAGCAAGGTACCATCCGTATTTCTACGGTATACTTTGATTCCAAAAACATCCCGTGTAGTTAACACTAAGTTTTTAGAGTGTACCATGTAAGCGTGTTTCTATCTCGCAAGATCTGGGAGATTAATTTCAAGTTGGATAGATTTTTGCAGTTTTGCATTAATGAGTTCAATTCCTTTTTAAACTGGTGAACTTTTTATGTTTCTTGGTTTCTGTGGGTTCATGCTGAGTTAAAAGAAATTTCATGCCACCACTCATTCAACCATTTTACTTTCCCATTTTTATTTAATGTAGCAGAAAAAGCACAGAATTTTTCAATCATGAAAACCTGAAACATCAAAGGATATTTGATATTCATGGTTTGAATTTCATGATTTTAAGGGAAACTGTTCCCTAATGGAAATGGTCCAGAATAACTCCTTGAAAATGTAACAATGGAATTCCTTCTGCGTGTATTCAAGTAGTTGTTGCATTCTGTTTGTGAATTTATATTCAACATTTAAATGTAGTATTTAAGGGATGGTTTAGGGGTACCATCGTCTACCCATGTTCATCTTTGCTGAAAAGAAAGCTGAGGACTTCTTAGTTGGAATGATCAAATATATAATGCAAGCAATTCCCTCGGGGAAATGGCTCCCAGGAGCCATCTCTTGAGATGAATAAAAGCAAAAATTGTTGGAGAAGGTGTTCCCCATCATAAATGCTTTTAAATAGGAAAACAAACAGAGAAGAGCATGACTCTGCCCTTTGTGCTGGATGGCCATCAACTTAGAGTCAGGTCCAAATGACCTTGTACGATTTCTTTTTTTTTTTTAGGACAACAAGCTGGGCTTACCAGAATCCTCTTTCCTCTTCTAACCCTGAAGATGGGTTGGAGTCTGCCAATGAGGGGAGACTGGAAAGTGGAAGAGGAAAGGCCATTATTCTCTCAGGAGGCACTAAGGAGAGACGAAGATGTGAAATTTGAAGCAATCTCTTAGAGTTTCTTACAAGACATTTAAGTCTGTGCTATAGGCACAAGTTTTTAAGCACTGAATTTTCTGAGTTTCACCCCTCCAGTTCTTCCAGCTACCTCCTTATATTCAATCCTCCATACTCAGGGTGTATTGAGGGGTTATTGTTTTCCAGACTTGATCTTGACTGATACACTCTTCATGCTAGTTACCTCAGTTTTGTTGAATATTGGGCTTCCTCACTTGCCCAGCATTTGTCCACAGGGTGTTAGAGGTCTTTGGGATGATGCAGAATTCAGAGGAGGTTCAAGATCCAAGATCTATGGGTGCTCATAACAGTGGAAGATGGAAGGATGCACAGGAAATTGAGAGATGGCACGTTGAGGAGGACCAGAGGGTAGTGTGGGGCTGTAGAGAAAATATTTTTATATTTCCATATAGTTAGGGCTTTCTTATTTTTTCTTTTTTAAAAAAAATGTTTATTTATTTTTGAGAGAGAGAGAGAGAGAGAGCAAGCATGGGAGGGGCAGAGAGAGAGGGAGAGAGAGAATACCAAGTAGGCTCTGTGCTGTCAGAGCAGAGCCCAACGCAGGGCTCCATCTCACAAACTGTGAGATCAGGAGCTGAACCGAAATCAAGAGTCAGATACTCAACCAACTAAGCCATCCAGATGCCTCTGGTTAGGGATTTCTGAACAAAGCTGGGATCTGGATGAAAGGACAAGTTGTAGTGTTTAAGGATGAGTAGACAGTAAGAGGCCATCCTGAGAGGTTTATCTTCCCTGAGGTTAATGTTCATTTCAGAAGAGGAATGAAATCCAGGGCCACAGAGATCTTCCAGGGATTGTGAACTTGTACATGGAAGCATTTATTTATAGTTCAGAAGAGCAGAACTTAGGATCCTTCCCTTCTCTTTCCAAGGAGAATTTGTTTAGGGAGCAAAGTTTTCTTTTCCTCGGGAGGAGAGGGGGGCACAGCTTGTCCTCATCCTAGATAAGCTCCTAGATTAATTTGTTTTGGGTTTTTTCTTGCCTGTCATACAGATCTTGACATGTGGGTCTCACTGCAAGGCCCTGGATAAGAAGAATTGACACAGAGGAGAACTGATGTGGTTATTGCTGTAAGTAATGATAACTGTGTGCCAGAAAACTCGTGCCTCCTTTCAGGATAATATGAATATATTATATAGATAGCTACTGAAAACTTAGCAGGTGCTAGAATCAGGTGGTTTGAGCTTCAAGGGTGGCAGTGGGAGGTGTTGAAGAACACATGAGAATGACCTGGAGGAAGCCCCAAGGAGGTTGCCAAGGCTGACCCCAGGGATTGTCGAGCATGATGGGGATGGGTAGCCTCCTGAGGGCTGAGAGAGAACTTTGTGTAGTTACTTTCAGCTCCAATAAAAGCCTTATTGGATGAGAGATTACAAAGGAGTTTGTAAGTACTTACAAACTGTGATAAATGGGATGAAGGAAAAGAACAGGGTGTTGTGTGAGAAGGTCGAGATGATGGACTTTAGACTGGGTGGCCAGGGAAGTCTTTTCTGAGGAGGTGACAGTTGAGCTGAGATCTGAAGGATGGGCAGGAGTGGGGGAAGGGTGAACTTCCCAGGTGCGGCAACTGCACTAATTAGCTGGATAGGAAACGCAACCCCTCATGGTGTGTCGGAGTGAGGCATTTAATGACTGGGGGGGCATTTCTACCCTGGTTTTGTTGGTGGTTCTGTTTCTTCACCTGTGTTAAGGGGATAATGAAACCTACCTGCCAGGCAGCTCTGCTCTCTAAGTGAGAAAATTGATCTGGAAATGACCACCTTCCCCCAACTTCATGATGCAGATGAACTCTGTTCCTTAGCTGAAGCCAAGTGACATCATCTCTCTGGAGGGGGACGTACAGTTAAGGAAGTTTGTTTGGAGGTAAGAGAAAGTGGCCGCAGATGAGTCTTATTGCCATCTGAGATCTTGGTTCTGATAAGGCCTTCTTCCTAAATTTGGAGGATAGAATTTTCAGCCTTAGTACAAATGCCAGTGAGAGAGTTTCTGGAGGCTTGGAGGCTTTTCTCTGGGTCCTTTCTAGTGCAGATGATCAATTTCACTTATGCCTAAGGATGCTTTGATTTTTGGGCTTCTGGGGTGATCTCCTTTAATGTGTCTGACTTCTAGGCAAGCAGATGGGCAAGCATAGTCTGGGGAGGCTTGGAATGGGAGAAGGGGAATTAGGGACGACAGCAGAAGGATGGAGTTATGGGACTTTCTTCATTTCTGTATTTATTTCTGGAACTCTTTCACTCAGGAATTGCTGTGAATGCATTTCTTTTCCTCACAAGGAGGCAGATGTGGAGTGGACTGGGGACTACAGCAATTAATTTTGAGAATCTAGGCAGAGCCTTAATCAGAGGGAATCCCTGCTATGGTGGACATATTGATGACTCAGGAAGCAACCTGGCGTTCGTCATGGCTTTTCAGCTATAAGGCTGCAGGCTGGACCTTATTGGAGTTACACGTCTCTGCGAAGTATATTTGTTTCCTGTTTTGCTTAGATAAGTATTGCCCTTAATGATCATGATAGGATCCATAAAGCTAACTTTGAAAAGATTAGACACTGGCTACTATGATTTCATTGCTGATGGTTATTTTGATGAAGAAAACTTCTCAGCAGAGGAAATGGGAAGCAATAATAACTCCCCCGGCCAGAATCATTTATTTACTGAGTGCTTATGCAAAGGAAAGACAAAAAGATGGACTAGACACACCTCACTTTCTCTTCGGTAGTTTCCCCCTTTGCTTCTTCCCCTTACCGTGACGCGAGTTCTTGAAAATACAGATACATCAACCCTAAAATTGTAATTCATTTCCTAGAATTTAAAACTTTAAATTTTTCTACTCCTCAGAGAAGGAAATAGACCTGTCCCCTTTTTATGTTCATTCTATCTTGGTATCTGCCATTGTCAACAGATATCAGAGAAGACTTGATTGGCAGGCACTGTCTGTCTGAGTTAGCCTTCTACCAGTCACAGCTCAGTTTAAATCGTTAAGTGTCTTGGTGAATATTTACTCCCATTTTCCTTCCAGGCATAATCAGTGGCTCCTTCCTCTTTGCCCCTATAAAACTTAGTCCGTCGTTCATTCAGTAAACATTTACTACGTTCTAGCTACATGCCACGAATGTGATAGTCATTGGATATGCCATGCTGAACAAGAAAGACAGTTTCTCTCCCTCTCTCTCCTCTCCTTTCCCTTCCCACCCCTCCCCTCTCTTGCCCTTCCCTCTCCTTTCTCTCTCTCTCTCTCTCTCTTTCACCCAGACAGACAAAACAAACAATTGTTATAAAAGATGATAGGCTCCATAGTAAAAAAAAGTATATTTATGGCTATTGTGGCGATAACAAGAATAAATAACCTAGTTTGAGGAGTCATAGAAGGAAGGGATGTTTACATTGAAACCAAACAATCAGGAGGTGGTGGTTAGAATAAAGAAGGGATGTGTGGGTCAGGTACATAGAATAGCTTGGAAGAAAGAAGGAGGTAGCAGAAGACCCGTAAATGAAGTGATTGCATCCACGCTTTAGAGACCTCATATGTCAGATCTGGGCCAGAGCACATCCTCTTGTAAGAAAGGACATGAGAACTGGGGTTGTTTGTCGCACATCTCTCCCTGCTTTGCCTGTGGCTTACGATGACTTGTCTCCTTGAAATTTTTACTTGTCTTGCTGCCTTAGGACAGTGGTAGCTACTCAACAAATGTTTGCTGAGAATATTTAATAGTTCGTCTCTGTAAAAGCATTTTAACATTCTTTATCTTTTTATGTCTGTGTGTTAGGCTAAGATCAATCGCTCTTCTCCTACTGAGCTGTCAGCCTAAGCCGTCAGGCGTTTTAGTAAATTATCTGTGATTGCCATTCTTTGCAATTCTGATTAACTTTCCTGTAGGAGCTACACTGTTTTGGTACCAGCTCTGAGAAAAAAAAAACAAAAACAAAAACCTGGCTAGAACTTTCCATCTTAAAAGTCAGTTTCAGTTTGGCTCTGTCAGGTACTTCCAGAAACAATTTTTTTTTGTGTCTTCAGTCATTCTTTTTGGTTTTAGTAACAGAGAAGATGCTAAAATGGCATGGAGAAGGATTTGGTAAGAAAATTTGTTAACGTGGCATTTATCCTACTAATAGACACCTTTGAAAACTTACACAAGCACAATGATAGGTTCTTTTGGTATATCATATCATGTCTCATCTATCTTTTTCTATCTATCTACCTATCCTTTTAGAAATATGTAGGAGCTTCTTTGTTAACATTTACATTCATTTAAAAATCTGGAAAATCACGCGGTGCCTGGGTAGCTCAGTCAGTTGAGCGTCCAAATCTCGATTTTGGCTCAGGTCATGATCCCAGGGTCATGGAATCAAGCCCTGCATTGGGCTCCGTGCTGACCATGGAGCCTGCATAAGATTTTCTCTCTTTCTGTCCCTCTGCTCTGTTCACATGCGTACATGCTCTCTCTCTCAAATTAAAAAAAAAAAAAGTCTGGAACATCTTACTGTGAGTAGCCAATGGAAAATTTTCTCATTGAAAATGGGAATGCCCTTAAAAACTCAGAATCCATTGGGGTACCTGGGTGGTTCAGTTGGTTAAGTGTCTGATTCCTGATTTCAGCTCAAGTCGTGATCTCATGGTCTTGAGATTGAGCCACATGTCAGGCTGGGTCCAGAGTGTGGAGCCTGCCTGGGATTCGCTCTCTCTGTCCCTCCCCCACTCATGCACATGCTCTCTCTCTCAAAATAAATAAATAAAATGTAAAAAAAAAAATCTCAGAATCCATTGACTAAAGATACTTGTACTACACTTACCATTTCCTCCTTTATTTTGAACCTGATTACTTTTCCCCCAAATTACTTTTTCCCATATCATGAACCACTTCTTTTTGTTCAAAAATAAGTCCAGATTAGCTCCCATTATCTGTCCAGATTTCTGCATGCAGTAGTCTGCTTCCATCGCTTGATCTATCTACAGAGGGTTTGAGCTGCCATTAGGGCATATGGAGCATATATTGGACTCTCTGTTCTTACCAGATTTTCACTTCACGCAGAAAATAGGCTTATAGCTGTCTTGTCGTGCTTACTGTAACATCATGTGCCTTAGTTTTGTTTCCCTAGCTTGACCTTTAGGTGTGTACAGAATAGGACTACACTCTTCTGCATTCCAGCTGTGCTCCAAAACCAATGCTGAATAAAACAGATTCTTATTTCTCCTTGTACTTAGAATTGTTTCCACCTAACTTAGGACTGAATTGATATTACAGAGTCATAAAATGTTAGAAACTGGGGCGCCTGGGTGGCTCAGTCGGTTAAGCATCTGACTTCAGCTCAGGTCACGATCTCACGGTCCGTGAGTTCGAGCCCCGCGTCGGGCTCTGGGCTGATGGCTCAGAGCCTGGAGCCTGCTTCTGATTCTGTGTCTCCTTCTCTCTCTGCCCCTCCCCCATTCATGCTCTGTCTCTCTCTGTCTCAAAAAATAAAAATAAAAATGTTAAAAAAAATGTTAGAAACGAAAGTGATCTTAGAGCTCATTTTAGTGAATTCCCCATGTAGAGATGAAGAAACCGAGATGTCACATTGCTTGCCTACAATCGTCTTGATGTAGTGTTTTCTGGACAGAGCTGACTGCTAAAAAAAACAGCCTGTAGATCATAGTGGCTTCTAAGAATCAATAAAGATTTATTAGTTCCTCACATCAAGGTCTATGTGGGTCCTTGGGAATGGGGTTGGTGTGCTCCATGCATTCATTTAGAGACTCGGTGGTTCTATTATCTCTGATGGGGTCTTACAGACTGCATCCTCTGCATCTTGCGAGCAGACAAGGAAAGACGGAGACAGTGGGGAAAAGACACACTTGCTTCCAAGTGCTTCAGACCCCAAGTGACAAATCACCTCCACTCATAGGCCATTGGTGAGAACTAGCCATGTAGTCCCATCTAGATGCAAAGGAGGCTGGGAAGTGTAATTTAGTTGTGTATCCTGGAAGAGAAAATGGGCACGGTGACCATTGAGCCAGTGTCTGCCATACTTAGCCTTCCCCATAGCAGTGATTTTCAAAGTGTCATCCTAGCAGTATCACTGTCACCTGAAAACCTGTTAGAAATTCAGATTCTCAGGTCCCACACAGACCTCCAGAATCAGAAATTCTGGGAGATTCTTGTGATTTTGTTGCATGCTGAAGTTTGAGAACTACTGACATATCCCAATTGATATGGATTCTCATTGTTGCCTGGCTACCATTTTAGAGTCACCCAGAGAAACCTAAAACAAAACAAAACAAAACAAAACAAACAAAAAAATAAAATAAAGTAAAATAAAGTAAAATAAAATAAAATTGCCTGGACCCCACCCTAATCAATTAAATCAGAATTTCTAGAGGGGGACCCAGGCATTGTTATTTTAGAATAAAAGTTCCCGGTTATTCTGAGTGTGGCCAGGGTCAAGAACTACTATCTCAGATAAAAAAAATACTTATTTTATTGTATCATACTTATTTTATTGTATGCAGCATGCAGCGTATTACCCGTGTAACTTGGGATAAGTCAGTTAACTTCTCTGAGCTTCTGTTTTTCTCTTCAGTAAAATGGGGCATGATTCTAGAATCTACTTTACTGAGCCATGAAGATTACATGAAGCAGTTTATTTGTAGCAATTTGTAAATTGTAAAAGCAATTTATTGCTTCAACAGCTGGCACATAGTCAGTGCTCACACATAAAAAAGAAAATTTTTACTACATTTTGATTGTACTGTTGAGAGAACTATAGAGAGAAAATAGAGTTGCTAAATCAGAAGTCAGGATAGTATTCACCACATCTTCCCATACATTTTTAGGTCTCTCTGCCTCTCTCTCTCTCTCTCTCCCTCCCTCCCTCATCTTTCTCCTACACCAAAAATTTGAGATTTGGATTTGGAATTATTCACCATTTGGGATTGTCTATATTATTATTATTTTTTTCAGCGGCTACATTCCCATTGCTTCCTATTAGACCTGTTTTCAGCACTGAATTCGGGCAGGACATTGATCTAGCATCTTAAGTGAAAATAAGAGAGTGTTCCTTTGGACATCTGCTTGATGACCACGTGGTGCTCAACTGGCGGTTGGACACAAAGGAGGCTTGGTCATCATCTGTGAGTGACACCTTTACGTTGTCTAAGAAGATATTGAGGTGCTTGCCTCTGTATTTGGTGTACTGCTGGAAAAGAGAAAAAAAATTGTATGTCATGCGGCTGCATAGGTTTTCTATTATATGCAATTTGCTGAGAATGGTGAAATTTTAGTAGTCTGGATCACCTGTAAAGTATTCAGGAAGTTGATCCATTTACTGTGGACTTCTAGTAGGACAGCTTAATTCTATAGAATTTTTAAGCAAAATAACTGATTGACAGGGCAAAATAACTACCTCAGTTGTGCTTATCTTAATGGAATTAAGATTAGATTCTATCTTTACCTAGAACTAAATGGTTTTTTGAGGCACCCGGGTAGTTCAGTCGGTTAAGCAGCTGACTTCAGCTCAGGTCATGATCTTGCGGCTCGTGAGTTCAAGCCCTGTGTCATGTTCTGTGCTGACAGCTCAGAGTCTGGAGCCTGCTTCAGATTCTGTGTCTCCCTCTCTCTCTCTGCCCTTCCTCTACTCACGCTCTGTCCCTCTGTCTCTCTCTCTCTCTCAAAAATAAATAAACATTAAAAAATAAAGAATTAAATGGTTTTTCTGGTCTGTATGTTCAAGATTAGCTAAAATATTAGATGAAAGCTTATATTGGTTAGCGAAACTCTCTTCAACTTGTGTTTGAAGTAATTGTGCTCTAAAAAATGCTTTGGATGGCAGCTATGATGGATTAAACCTGGAAACAAGACAGAAACTGGTACTACATTTGTTAGAGAGTAGATGAATCATGTTAGGGTTAATATTCTGACAGCAAAAAAAACACTTGCATTTAAACTTCTGAATGGCTATAGATGGCTCAGTCTATTCAGACATCCTGGCAAGACTGAATTTAGGATCCTGGTAGGATGCTGGTTTGTGAGAATCATAATTTTCAAGGAAGTAATCACAAAGCTGGGTGTTGACAGCTTTGAGTTCAAGTTTCAGACTCTCTCTATAATAGTACATAAATCACTCAATTTCTCTCTGGTTCTTTTTTACTACCTGTAAAATATGATTCACTGTGTTTCTCCCACACATATTTCATTGTGGTTCTCACTCACATACCTTGTCCTTCAAGGATTAGGAAACAATTAAAAATATTTTTTTTTGCCAAATTAGAGTCATTCAGAGGACACATAGTTTTCCCCTATTAGAAAAGTGAGGAAGTCTTAGACCAGTTAGGTACTGAAAACAGTGTGGCATGTGAGTTCAGGGGAAGTTGCAAACCAAGTTCCATTATGGGGGTCAGACGTTAGCGTTCTTATTCACTTGGCTTTGATCATTTCTGTGAGCAAGTGGAAAATCTGCCTTTTTCAGAAAACCATTTTACTCTGCGGGTTCATTATTTTGGCTGACAAATGGAGAGGTAAATTGACAGTGACTTCCCAGCTAAGAATACTCTGTGTGTTTACCACTATAGGGAGCACGAATTTTGTCAGTTAGCATGATGTCTTTTTTAGCTTTCTTACCAAGGTTTCCATCTGGAAAAAAAAAAAAAAAGAAAAGAAAAAAGAAAACCCAGCAAAATTCTCTTTCTTTCAATGAAAAAAGCCTTTTAAAAGCTAGGGAGGTTCATTGTTAGCAATGGCCATTCCTGTGGAGGACCTTGATGAGACCGTGTTAAACTGTCATCAAGGCTGGCTTCGGGCTTAATGGGGAAATTCTTCCATCATCAGCAGTGAGTCAGCATGGACTAGGCGAAGGTCATGAAGACAGGTGGTAGAGATGCAAGATATGTAAGGCATTCTAGGGAGACACAATAGCACTGCTGGGAAGGGGCTATGCTCTGGGAGTCACACAGGCCTTGAGAGGGGGGAATCCTGGCTCAGCACCTGACATATATGCAATTGTAGGCAACTGATGTAACTTTTTAAGTGAGCTCATCTGTAAAACGGGAGCATTATCACCTACCTTGTGGGTATGTTGTAAGGATTACACTAGGTAACTCATTCCAAATATTCAGTGACGTCAAGTTCTGGCAAGTAGCATGTACTCACCCTTTCCAAGCAGCCCTCCTCTTGGTGTTTCCTTCCTGGTCCCATTTGTAAATGACAATTAAAAAGCTCTGGTATTCATCGTTCTAGGGAAGGATTGTAAATTGCCATTGCCATTTTACTATAATTTCAAGCCACTGACCTCCCTCTACCTCTGTATGTAGCAGGAGTCCTAACCCACCGAGAGCTGGGATTTATTGCCCTTTCTCTTGAATCTGCATTGTTCTGTACCGGTCCTATGACTTGCCTTGACCAATGGAATATGGCAGAAATGATGCTCCATGACTTCAGAGGCTGGGCTTCCGGAGATCTGCAACATTTAATTTTGTTGCTGGGGACACTCCTTCTAAGAATCTAACTTGGGTTTAGATAAAGTACAGTGTCACAACTCCGTCATTTCTGGAAAATGAGGTAGGGGCTCCTTGGGAGTCAATTGTGGGAGATTCTCGGATGAATTTTAACTCATCTCAAAAATGTTAGAAATGAGGTGACCAGGTTTGATTTCAGGATGGTGGCCGGGAGCAGAGGAGAAAAGGGATTCTGAGTATAGCACTCTGGTAGTCCCTCAGGCACAATGCTGTGCTACGTAGCACCCCTTGATGCTGGCCCACAGCCCTTGGACAAACCTGAACCTTGAGATGGCTGTCACTGGGGCTATGAATAAAATCTCCAACGCAGTTTTATTAAAATCTTGTTTGGACAGTGACGATGCAAGGTGTTGGGTAGCACCGATTTCAGTAGTGTTAATGGTGTTGAAGAATGGTGCATGTGACTTTATAGTGATTCTCCAGTGATGGGTAATAGCACGGCTGGTATCTGCAGTAATGGGAGGTGGCGGTGGCAGTGCAGATACGAGTACTGCGAACACATAGCATTGTGTGCCTTGGGCCAAATGAGATTGTGCGTTTGCAGCAGTGGTGACACTTTTTGCAAATTTTGGTGGTGGTGGTTTTGGTGACTGAAGGAAATCAGTTTTTTTGCCATGCATCCCACCAAGAGGTGGGATTTATTTCCCTTTCCCTCAAATCTGCATTGGCCTGTATTGGTCCTATGACTTGCCTTGACCAATGGAATATGGCAGAAATAATGCTCCATGACTCCAGAGGCTGGGCTCCGGGAGATATGCAGCATATAATTTTGCTGCTTGGAACACTCCTTCTAAGAATGCGTTCCCCATGCTGTGAAGAAGCCCAAGCACCCATAGGGGAGAGGAAGCCTGAGACTCCCTACGGACAGTCAGCACCAGTTGCCAGCCAGGAGTGAGGTCATTTTCACCAGGCCATCCCAACATCCAGGACGATGACATGTGAAGCAGAAGAGCCAACTGGTCAATCCATGGAATCAATGGAAGTAGTGAATTCCTGATGCTTTAAGCCATGAAAATCGGGTATGGTTGCACAACAAAAGATTACCACACAGTAGCTATTTGCAGTTCAAGAGATAGCGCCCAAGAGTTGGAACAGACAAGGAGGGAAATAATAAACTCTGTAAAATAGTTAACAGGACTAGTTAAGAGAACACAACTGAGATGCCTTCAAAGGATTCCCAGAACTAGAAGGAAGACATTTTTGGGGAAAGAGGAGATGGGTATCTCATATATAAGAAGGAGATAGTAGCACCAACCTTTCAGTGATGCAGTGTAGATTAAGTACGGCAATGTATGTGAAACAGTTAATGCTCTTTGGGGCATAAATAGGCTTAGTAAGTAGGAGCCACTATTGTTATTCTCTTATCTGGGGCTAGCCGGGGCTAGCCCACTAATTTCATAGTCAACAAAAAACAGCCCCATTAGTTGTATATATATCTTATTTCCACAGCTAGATGAAGGCTCTCTTAAGGGCAGGAACTGTAACTTATATTTCTTCATGTGATGTAGCTCTGAATAAATATTTGCTAGTCAATTGGCTAGAAATAGGGCAGACTACATTAATTTTTTTAGGGGTCTAGTTTCATTCATATTAGACCCATGTATCAGTTTATAATCTTAGCTAAATTTTAAAGCCGAAAGGTAAAAACTGATTGGACCTCAAATAACATGAACACTGGTTGGAAGGATACATGGGTGTCTCGTGTGTGTATTCCGGTTGGCACTATAAAGCCACAAATGCTCTGTTGTCAAAGTTTGTCCATTTGATCGTCCTTATCCTAATCAGCTATACACCTATCATGACCTCCAGATTGCCTATCTGTGGAGCATAGACAGCTTTGTTCAGTCAAGGTCAAGTACCAAAGCAGACTCACAGTTACTGGCAGAATAGTCTCATTGGGCTTTGTGGAGCCGAATCCTTAGAAAATGCCATGAAGCTATGATAGTATGTGATTGGCCCTTTCAAGCACTGCCCTTCACCAATGGGTTATTACCACCTGTGCCCTATATGTAAGTAGTCACTAGGGCCTCCTCAATCAGCTGAATGGGTTCTCAGCACTGTTCTGCTATCAGTTAGCTGGGGGAGTATGTAGTCTTTGTCCATTACAACAACAGCAGGGTGTGCATGTGTGTGAGTGCACACGTGTGTATGTAAGCGTGTGTGGGTGGCAAGTGTTAAGCATAACAAGGCTCTCTAATGCAATCCACTCTGCTTTCTTTTAGAGTCTGGCCACTTACATCCGCAGGAAATTAATTCCATGTGTGTGTGGCAGCTGGGATTTTATCATTTTCGGAAGGGACAATGAATTATTTGAAACATCAGTTTAGACAAAGCATCCACAGTCGCCTCCAACATATTCTATTCTTCACCAGGGATTCTTTGTCTAAGAAGAACAAGATTTAGTGAAAGGTTTCTCTAAATAGAACATGTGAAATGATTAGCTGTGGCTCATGACATATACATGATGGAAAGCAGTAAATTATATTAAAAATTTGGAGCTAGAAATCATCCCTTGAAAACAGATAAATAATTGGTTTTATATTTAGACAGTGTCCCTCTTCTGGAAGCTTAAAGCGGGCTGACTTTAAAAACTTAATACATAATTAATTATTTATGAGGTGTGATTTAGAAGGCACCAAGAAGGATTCTCTGCCTCAATACAGTTTTTTTTTTTCTTCCCCCAAATGATACAGGTCTGAAATTCCACCATTAGAGAGACTCTTTTTTGTTGAGGGTCACCTCCTTAAGTAGTCCTTTTTGTTGGAATTAGATAATTTTAGGGTAGAGCCTTAGAATTCTTGATCTAAAACAGAGAATTTTTTTCTTTCAGTGATCAAATTTTAAGACCTATATAGGGATTCTGATTGGCCTAGATGTCATCATGTGCCCACATCCTGGGACCAATCACTGTAAACCATGGGTTTAATGATTTGTGATTGGTCAGGTTAGGCCACATGCCTCAGACACCCTGAAAGCAGGAGTACGTGGTTCACTGGGATTGACAGCCTCATCTGAACCACATGCAGTCAGAGAAGAGAGTTCCCCAAAGGTAGGTGGGGTTGCTGTCTTCACTAGAAGAAGGAGGATGGGAAAAGTCCTGGGAGTACACAAGCAACATTACTGGGTCAAAAGCATCTCCACTTAGGGTTTCATGGCATAAAAGAGTTCATTCTAACCTGAAGGGTGTAGGCAGTACATGGCGGTTACATGTTTGAAACCCATGCATCCCCAGGGAGAAGGTGATTCTGAAATGCTGCTTCTCTGATTGACACAAGAAAAATCAACACCAGATAGACACGTTTTGCAACATGATGCTATCCATTAGTGTGGATCAGTTATGAATGTGCTAGTGATGAGACCAGGATGTTTCATAATCCTGCATCAGAGGCATATCTTCTAGACTGTACCTTCCCAATCAAGACATTGATTCAAAGGGGGTGAAGATTGGTTGCTGGGGGCAAAAACTTAGGTGTTGCAATGGTTTGTGGCCTTCTCAAGGTCTATGGTACATAAACAGTACCCATGCAGTATCATGGGGGCAGTTAAGAAAGAAAATCTAAAAAGGTTCTTTAGGGGGACAATAATACAAAACGAGTTTGAGAAACATTGATCTAAATCCAAGAAAGTTGCTATATCCTAGGAAGATGGGGCCCGGAAATGAAAGAGATGATATGAAACTAGTGATCAGAGATACAGTATGATTTATGAAAATAGAACCAGGATTTGAATCCAGTCCACCTTCTGGTGTGGGAATGTACAAGAAACTTAAACATTCTGCATTTCAGTTTCTTAACAGTGACCCTTATGCAGTCAACCCTCTCAACCACTGGGACCAGGCAGCCACTGACCTGCTTCCTATCACTACATTTCTGTCCTAGCGTTTCATACAAATAGAATCATGTAGTATGTAGTCTTTTGTTCTAATTTCTTTTGCTCACCATGTTTTTTGAGATTCATCCATGTTGTTCTACATATTAGTATTTCATTTCCTTTTATTGCTGACTGTATTCCACTTATCAATTTGTGAGGTGTTTGGGTTATTTACTGTTTGGGGCCAGACAGCATGATGTGTAATATTGTTATGAACATTTGTGTATGAGTCTTTGTGCGCACATTATCTTTTCAAACATTTTTTCATGGTTCTTGATTCTTGCTGCCAGATGCCACGGGATACCAGATATGCTGGAAGTTTTTGCCCCCAGCAACCAATCTTCACCCCCTTTGAATCGATGTCTTTATTGGGAAGGTACAGTCTGGAAGATATGCCTCTGATGCAGGATTATGAAACAGCCTGGTCTCATCACTACATCATGAAAAACAAAAGAACAAAAGAGGGAAGAAAAATACAAATGGGCGAATTTGATAAATAAATTATTTTTGAAATGCATATCTTATAAGTATTTACTGCCAGAAATAGCATTATTTCAAAAAGCATTAGAAGTGTAAAAAATATATTGAAAGTGTAGAAAAGTATGTTAAATTAGAAAAAAATACCCAAATATGTACAAAATAATTATACAACTGGTAAAAAGCCACAAGACGAATGAATAGTTAGGTAAAATACATAGTTACTTTCAAAGTGTCTTTGGGAAAATTGTTTATAAAAAACTTAATTTATACTCCCTAATTCAGAATTTTAGGCCAAAAAAAAAAATCATTAGGAAATTGCTTATCAGGAGAACAAGTTTCAGGTAAACAAATTTTAGGCAAATTCACTTTAGGCAAATTTCACTGTTAATGGAGAGGACTTTGTGATTAATTGGATATAGATGGCAAAAGGAGAGCTCAACCCTGGACTGATTCTCAGATTTCTCTTGTGTTCCACCAGTCAGACAGAGGTGTCATTCATGGGCATGGCAAATCCAGGAACGGAAGGAGGATTTGTGGTTGGGTGTGAAGGGCAGATGATAAGTTTAGGTTTATTCGTGTTGAGTTTGAGTTGCTTGGGAGACACCAGGTCGAGGTGTCCAGTAGGCAGTTAGGTTTATGGAGGTGAGGGCAGAAATCTTGCTGGAGATCCATATGGAGCCATTATCACATTGGCATTCAGATATATGTGGACACATGGAGAACATTGTGGGGACTGGAGAATCTCTGCAGGAGACTTCTGTTCCAACACAGGAGAGAATGAGGTTTTCCCTCCAGTTGTGCCTTCAGGAAGCTCCTCAGATGCTCCAGAATACCAGAAGTGTCCCCATGGTCCTATGTCTCAGGTGCATGTGACCTTGGCTCATAAGTTGGGGGTGGGGTGAAGTCCTCTACATTGGATCCACGTCTGATGAACTCACTGAATATTTGGGGTTTGGTGCGTGTTGGAAACTATTACAGAAATCTGAAAAGACTGATTCTTTGGGAACAACATTGGGGCCTAAGCGTCATTGTTTTGGAACTTCTTCTGTAGAGCGTAACCACAGAAGGAAGCATATGGGAGGATATGGCAGAGGCCTCTGTGTCCATGTCACCTCCCCCCTGCCCACTTTTGGTTGCAGGGGTAGCTGTGGTGGGCATTTCTGGTGAGCTCAGACTAGTCTTCTCATTTTTCTTTTTTAAAAGTTTATTTATTTATTTATTTGAGAGAGAGAGAGAGAGAGAGAGAGAGAGAGAGAGAGAGAGAAGGAGTGCATGTGTGTGCATGAGTAGGGGAGGGGCAGAGAGAGAGGGAGAGAAAGAATTTCATGAACAGTGAGATCATGACCTGGGTTGAAATCAAGAGTTGGATGCTTAACTGACTGAGACACCCAGATGCCCCACATCTCATTATTTTTCTGATGTCTGCCTTGGGTTCTTTTCTGATTCTGTAGAAGCTCTCTTGGCCTGTGTGCAACTGCAGTCCGGAAATGCTGGGGAGCCATTGCTCCCCTCACACAGTGGGCACTGGGAGCCAGTGGATACATGCTGGAATGTTCTTTTTTGAGGTGGAGAGCACTGGAGGCGTCCTGTATACTTCTGTGGGACCCTGGTTGAACCAGCTCCCGTCATGGATAACACATCCTCTAACTTCCTCTTCTTTCTTCCCTGTCTCACTCTCTCATTGTCTAACTCTACATTCCTGGAGCACATCCCAAGGAAGTCACCCGTACCCAAGTCCTTGCCTCAGGCTCTGCTTTTGGGAGACTCTACTCTGAGGCAGCTAGCTCTGTCCACTCTTCAACAAAACACTGTCAGTTTGGGGGCCTCCCACTGGCCTTGACTGAGGGAAGAGATAGGTGCCCAGCAGAAACAGCAGGGTGCCCAGGGATGCAGCAATTCCCAGGCCCGGCGGGTGGGGGTGGGGCAGGAGGCGAAGGTGCAAACTGGGGTTGACATGTAGCAGCTGCAGGACTGTGCACTGGATGTGTCCACGAGCACATGTGTTACTCCCGGAGAACTCCAGAAGTATTTGGTAGCAACTTCGCTGGGGGCTGGGAATCAGCATTGTCAGAAATGAGTAAGAGCCAGTGAAACCCTGGTTATGGAAAGATTTGCCATCATCAGAGTATGTGTGGTTGTGGAGGTAACGAACAATGAGAGCGAGTAAAATTTCCTAGGGATAGCTCAGGGGTTCTCGACCTTTGGTGTACAACAGAATCACCTGAGGAACTTCAAAAAATACGAATATACCCAGAGTAGAATCTCTAGGGATCTGGCTGTGTGTATGTTCCAAAATTCCCTAGCTGATACTGATCCTCGATAAAGTTTGGCGACCTTTGCTCAAAAGCGGGACCAAAAAAGGCCAGGGAGAGAAGCCTGGGGAGGCATTGACCCCTAAGACGCAGGCAGAGAAAGGTAAGTCTGTGAACGAAAGTGAGAAGAGCAGTGAGAGAGTCAGAATCTCGAGGAGGTAGGTGAGTCCCGTCAGGGGAAGGCTGAAAAAGGGCATTAGGCAGTGACATTGGTAGGGGTGGTTTCAGGGAGCCTGGGAGGTGGCTGTCATGTCTCAGCAGATTAAGGCATGAGTTGGAGCCATACAAGAGTGCACAGTGTCCCTTTCCCCTGGCTCACAGGTCGCACACACCTTGTCTCCCACCAAATAGCAACCATCTCGTTGAACTTGCGCGAGCGAGCACATCACCTGGGGGGTTAGTACCATCCCCAGCACCCCCGGGGAATGAGGGTGTGCAGAGGACCCATGAGATTCTCTAATAGGGGAAAATCTCCAAGAAACTAAGAAGAAAAAAATACTTCCAAAAAAAGAAGAAGAAGAAGAAGAAGAAGAAGAAGAAGAAGAAGAAGAAGAAGAAGAAACATTTCAAAACCGTGGCCACAAAGGGTGGGGCTGCGTTTTGATTTTTTTTAAATGAAGGATGTTGGGGTGCCTGGGTGGCTCAGTGGGTTGAGCGTCTGACTTCGGCTCAAGTCATGATCTCAGGGTGTGTGAGTTGGCGCCCCACATCCTGCTTGCTGCTGTCAGAGCCTGCTTGTCTCCCCTCTCTCTCTCTGCCCCTCCCCCGCTTGTGCTCTCTCAAAAATAAATAAAACATTAAAAGATAAAATAAAATAGAATAGAATAGAATAGAATAGAATAGAATAAAATAAAATAAAATAAAATAAAATAAAATAAAATAAAATAAAACAAAGTATGTCTAAATAGCACCCTTTCCCCTGTTGGGTGGCTTTCAGGCCGCAGCCCCTGGCATTGTGCCCCGTGGGAGGCTGCGGCACGTGGGAGGGACAGCTTCTCGGGCTCGCTCGTCTTGCTTTGTAGCACGACGGCCTCTAGATGGCAGTCCGTCTCCATCTCCGGAGCCTCCCCTCCCGGGCGTCCCGTCCCTCGGAAAATTGCTCTTTGGGAGAGAAAAATCAGAGGCATTTCTTCAGAATTGGCTGGAAGCTGCTGAGAAAGCTCTTCCTTGCCTCTTAGTTCTCGAAAGGCCTTTGAGACGCTGGCGAGGGTCCAGCATTGGGAGTATTGAAATCTCCGCGAGGAAGGCGCCGCGGTGTTTCCGAGCAGCCCGGGGCTGGGGGGTGTCGGTGGGGAACGTGGGCTGGGAGGAGCTCCCGGGACAGCCTCGCCGCCCCTCGGGAACCACCTCTCCCCCTGCGCCCGCCGCCTTAGGGTTTTCCCTTCCTAACGGGAGCCCGGCCCTCGGTCCCCTGTAAGGCAGCTGCCACTACCATGAGCCAACCTTGCTGCTTTTCGTTTGTGCTTACCTGCCATATGCTGTTATGGGCAGAGTGCTTTAGAAATCTCGTTCAACCCTGCCAGGTAGGTTCTGTTATGATCCTGTTATGTATTTTAGTTTTTTTTTAAAAGTATATTTATTTATTTTGAGAGAGAGGCAGAAACAGCACGAGTGGGGGAGGGTCTGAGAGAGAGAGAGAGAGAGAGAGAGAGAGAGAGAGAGACAGAGAATCCCAAGCAGGCTCCGCACGGTCAGCAAGGACCCCGACGCGGGTCTCGAACCCACCGTGAGATCACGACCTGAGCCCAAACCAAGAGTCCAGCGACCCAGGCGCCCCTATCCTGTTATTTAAATAGGTGAAATACTTGGCCTAAGTCAGGCAGGGATTAGTGTTACAGCTGGGATTTGATTCTACAGCTTGAATTCTTAATCACTATATTGCCTCAAGGACAATGTCTAAAAATACTCTAAAGCCTCTGGGAAAGGAGCCCCGCCATGGGTCACAGATGAATGTCTAGGGAGAGAGGCTCAGGACATGGGGCTCAGGCTTTCTGAAGGGGGCATGAGAGGGCATCCTGGAGAGGGTAAAAGGGTTCCAAAAAAAGAAAAAAAGATGTGCGTGGGAGCCACAGATGAGACGCTGCTCCTTCTCAGTGCTGCCAGGAGCGAGCTGCACCTTGATTTGGGACTGGCTTGTTCATG
Source organism: Panthera pardus (assembly GCF_024362965.1). Taxonomy (NCBI): domain Eukaryota; kingdom Metazoa; phylum Chordata; class Mammalia; order Carnivora; family Felidae; genus Panthera; species Panthera pardus. The sequence continues at coordinate 24,952,178 of NW_026526788.1, forward strand.
GCGGGCATCTGACACCACCAAATGCATTCAGAAGCTTTAGTTTGAGAGTCAGTGAGTTTCTTGGAACGCAGTCAGCAAAATGGCCTGTTCAAAGCGGTAAGCAAATCAGATCCGATCCTGAAACAGAATGGGCGGTTGCTGGCCTATTGTGTCTTTCGGTGAGGGCTGAGTGTCAGAGAAAGGTGACATGGGACACATGAACAGGAGGCCCTGGGGTCAGGCTTGGTGAAAGTGTCTCGCCTGGGAGCTTCTGACAGGGGTGTCACCAGGATGAATATTCAGATTTTGCTTCGGAGAATGCAGACAACAGAACTTGGGCCATATTACCTGCCGTTTCCCTAGTTTGCCTTTAGAATGATTAAAAATTTGTCATTTATTGGTTATGTGCTTACTATGCATCTGGCCCTGTCATGGGCCATTTATGTGCATTGTCTCATTTAGTTCTTATGCAACACCAGGAGGTATTATTACCTCTCTTCTGCAGATGAGGAAACTGAGGCTCACAGAGGTTAAGTAACTTCCCCAAGGTCACACAGAGCGTGCCAGAGGCCTCGTCTCTCTTACTTCGGGGCCTTGCTCTTAAGCACTCTCTTTGGCAGCTTCTTCTCTGCCTAAAGTTGGTTCCTTAGCTGGGACCATCAGAGTGTTGACCATTAGTTTGATCACTCGTGGAGGCAGAAGCAGAGTCACGGACAGGTGCGTGATCTTTGCTAGAACTCTAAAATCACAGGCTCCCCTGTGTCTCTCCAGAGCAGGCAAGATTCAGGCTGCATGCAGTGAGTGAAATGGAAAGGGAACTTTTGAAAACCCTGGAACTGTCAGGCCTGAAGGAACGACAGCATCCCTACCCACTCACTGGCTGTGGTTGTGGGAGAGAGGTTTGTGGCCTAAGGGGCAGGCCCTGCACTTCCGGAATGAAATCCTAGGGCTGGCCACTTATTTCTAAACCTTTGCCCGGCTGCATGGCTATTCGTTAACTCTATTGGTACCGGATTCAGCTGCATATATTTTACACCAGCATCGAGACTCATGCCAGCTTGGTTGCAGCAGGGGGCTGTAATGCACGGGACAGCCCAGTCCTGGTGATCACTGGGGTCACTGACGTTGTAGCAACATTTGCCGTGGCCCCCTTCCAGTGCTCAGAGTGCTCTTCTGTGTTTATCGACACCCATCCTACAAATGCTGTCCATAGCTGTTTTCCTTTTTCCCCAAGGATCCTGAAACGCTTTGCATGTGCTCCTACTACTGAAAGATAGATGCCTGATGTTACAGCTTCTCCCCATTTACGAGATGGATAACCTTAAGAACAAATGGGAGCCCGAGCTGTGTTCCACACAACAGCCTCCTTACATATGCTACGTTTCTCTCCAGAGATATAACACAAATACAGAATTACAGAGGCCATATTTATGGAAATATAGAGGCAAGTATTTTGAACATCCGTTTTTATCAGCGCTGCATTTTTCTACTTAACATTAATCCTTTGTTTCATTTGTATTTTTTACTGGAAACACATACCCATGTTAGCAAAGGAAGAAAATTAAAACCTTGTCAATCATAAAAATGAGTGGATTGTCTAAATGTTTTTATCTAAAAGGTGTTATATGAATGCCTTTTTCTACATATTAGCCTGAGTTTTCCTCTCCAAATACTTTGAAGAGAATTTTGTGTTTCTTCAACCTATCAACTAACATTTATTAGGCTCTTCCTATGTATACCCACCACTCAAGGCTCGGGGAGGAGGGTAGTACAGGTCGTGTATATTTCTCCTCCAGGAAAGTGCTACACTCTAGCTGGGAAGAAGCCTGCCTATCCATTGCAATGTCAACAGGCATTGCTTCCAGTGTTGGCTGTGACAAAAGAGCTCCATGAGCGGGCTGTTGAGAGATGAGGTCCAGGAGGATCAGTTATTATCCATTTAACAAACATGTGTTGTGCTAGCCACTGAGCGGCTTGCTGGGGCTCTGGTGATGGATTAGAAAAGCTTTGTGAGGGGCCCCTGGGTGGCTCAGTCGGTTAAACATCAGATTTAGGTCATGATCTCACGGTTCCTGAGTTTGAGCCCCACGTAGGGCTCTCTGCTGTCAGTGTGGAGCCTGCTTCAGATCCTCTGTCCGCCCCTCCCTCTTGGCTCCTACACCACTCATGCTTTCTCAAAAATAAATAAAAACTTAAAAAAAAAAAAAAAAAGGAAAGCTCTTTGAGGGACTCACGCATAGGGAGGGAAACATAAATAGTCAGTTAGAGTCCAGACCTGGGTGACTGGGAAAGGCTGGGTGGTTTGTGCACTAGGTGTGGCTTCGGGGGAGAAAATGGAGGTAAGTGGGGCTAGCATCCAGCCTCCAGCCTCCCTCCCGGGGATGCCTGGAAATGTGAGTACTACAGGGACTTTTGTCACTAGCAGGGATGCCTTTTTGCAAATCGTGCCAAGGTGTCCCAAGTGCTAGTGGCTGCCCTGAGGGTGATTTTTTTTTTCTATTTTTAAATTTATTTTTTAATTCACATAGAAAAAAATCCACTCTATTTGGTGTACAGTGTTGTGAGTTTTGGCAAATTCATAGTTGTTTAACTACCACCACAATCATGCACAGCACAGGTCCTTATTCCTCCAAAAACTTCCATCCTACTTCTTTGTAGTCAAGCTCTTTCTCATTCCCAGCCCTGGAAACCACTGATCTGTTCCCAGATCCCACAGTTTGTTGTTTCCAGAGTGTCATATAAATGGAATTATGTGGAATGTAACCTTTTGAGCTTGGCCTCTTGCACTCAGCATAATGCATTTGAGATTCATCCATTTTGTTGCAGGTATTGTTTGTTCCTTTTTAATGCTGAGTTGTATTCCAATGAATGGATATACCACAGTGTGTTTGTCCATTCCCAAATTAAGGGATGTTCCAATTATTTCCCAGTTTTTGGCGATTATGCATAAAGTCGCTGTAAACATTTTCATGTTGGTGTTTGTGTGAACATAGGTTTCATTTCCTTTGGGTAATTATCGGGTGATTATCTAGGAGTGGGATTGCTGGTTTGTATGGTCAGTATATATTTAGCTTCCTATAAGAAACTAGTTAAAGATAACATAAAACGAAGATAAAAACAAACTATTTTATAGTGGCTATACCCATTTGCATTCTTACCAGTCTGTAAGAGGGTTCCTTTTTCGCCACTTTTTGCCACACCTGTTGTTTCTTATGTTTTGGATTTTATCCATTCTGACAAGTGTGAGGTCATATCTCATTGCAGTTTTGATTCGCATTTCCCTGATGATTGGCATCGTTTCATGTGTCTGTTGGCCATATGTCTTCTTTGGGAAAATGTCTGTTCATTTCTTCTGTCCATTTTTTAATTGAATTACTTGTTTTTTTGGGTGTTGAGTTTTATAAGTTCTTTATATATTTTGGATACTACCTCTTTATTAGATATGTCATTTGCAAATATCTTCTCCCAATGCATAGGCTGCCTTTTAGTTTTGTTAATTGTTTCCTTTGTTGTTTAGAAGCTTTTTATTTTGATGCAGTCTCAATAGTTTATTTTTGCTTTTGTTGCCCTGGCATCAGGGGACCTATCTAGAAAAAGTTGCTGTGGCCCATGCCAGAGACATTAATACATGTACTCTTTTGTAGGGTTTTTATGGTTTCAGGTCTCACATTTAGATCTTTAATCTATTTTGAGTTTATTTTTGTGTATGGTGTAAGAAAGTGATCCTGTTTCATTCTTTTGCATATTGCTGTCTAGTTTTCCCAACACCGTTTGCTGAAGAGAGTATTTTTTCCATTGGATGATCTATTTCCTGCTTTGTCAAAGATTAGTCGATCATGTAGTTGTGGGTCCGTTTCTGGGTTTCCTATTCTGTTCTGTTGATCTGTGTGTCTATTTTGTGCCAGTACCATACTGTCTTGATCACTACAGCTTTGTAATATAACTTGAAGCCTGAAAGTGTGATGCCTCTAGCTTTGCTTTTCTTTTTCAAGATTGCTTTGGCTATTTGGGGTCTTTTGTGGTTCCATAAAATTTTAGGAGTGTTTGTTCTAGCTCTGTGAAAAATCCTGGTGGTGTTTTGATGGAGATTGCATTAAATATGAAGATTCTTCCATCATGTCAGCACCATTTGTTGAAAAGACTATCCTTTCTTCATTAAATTGCTTGTGCCTTTTTGTTAAAAATCAACCGGCTATCTCTTTGTGGGTCTTTTCCTGGGTTTCAATTGTTTTATTTTTTATTTAAAAAATTTTTTTTAACGTTTATTTATTTTTGAGACAGAGAGAGACAGAGCATGAATGGGGGGAGGGGCAGAGAGAGAGGGAGACACAGAATCAGAAGCAGGCTCCAGGCTCTGAGCCATCAGCCCAGAGCCCGATGCGGGGCTTGAACTCACGGATTGCGAGATCGTGACCTGAGCTGAAGTCTGACGCTTAACTGACTGAGCCACCCAGACACCCCTCGATTCTGTTTTATTGATCTATGTGTCTATCTTCTCCAGTGTGAGTCTGGTCTTTTTTTTTTTTTTTTTTTTTTTTAAGTTTATTTATTTATTTTGAGGAAGAGAGGGAGACAGAGAGAGAGAAAATCCCAGGCAGGCTCTGCACTGTCAGTGCAGAGGCCAGTGTGGGTCTTGAACTCAGGAACTGTGAGATCGTGACCTGAGCTGAAACCAACTGAGCCACCCAGGCATCTGGTAGGTAAGTCTTAAGAACAGACATGGAGTGAGAGGGGGGCATGTGGGAGAGAATGATATGGGAGGGGCAGGAGTTTTCAGGGGATAGAACCTTTAAGCAGAGATCTCTATTGGTTAAGAGCGAGTGAGGAGAAGAGAATAGGCAGATATTATAGTCATTTAGGCCTTGGGAACATCATGTTCCCAGCAAAGGCTGGAGGGCCAGAGAGACTGGGGTGAGGCAATTGTATGATTCTCAGTGTGGCTGGGACTGAGTGGGGGAGAAGTCCGAAGTCAGGGTGTGTGGATTTGATCCCAAGCGTAGGGTGGGTGCAGCCATTTCATAGAACCTTTAAGTGGGTCTCCAGGAAGAGTAGAAACACCACATTCAGTTCTCAAAATTTTGTCAATCAGCGCATTGTCCCTATCTCTAAAAAAGGAAGTCTGGCTTCGCATAAAAAACACAGCCCAGTCTCAGCTGCTCAGTCATCTCCCAGAGGGAACAGCCCACTCAGTCCGGGACCCCCACCATCCTGTTTATTTTTACCTCTGTGAATTGAAACCCCGCTCTCTATTTTCCCCTCTTGCCTGGGGCTCTGTGTAATGAGGTGTCGGCGAGTCGCAGTGCACTTCCAGGAAGCGGCCTGCAGGTGGCAGCAAAACCAAGGCTCATCCTGCGAAGGCCTCCCTGTTCTCTGCCTCGAGTTTAAGGCAGCTCTAATATTGTCGAGCACATCGAAATTTGGTGTCTGCATAATAGCAGGCTTGTTTTTACCACCTCCCCCCCACCTCGGAAATAATATTCTCTAAGTCTTTTGGAAGCAAACCTGCCAACCAGAGTGTAACATGTTTCCTAATCATTTGGGCCACTTTCTCCCTTCTGAATGGGTGTTGGTTTCAGTGGGAATGTTTTGTGCAGCTGTGGATCATTGAGAAGATGGTTCCGATTTGCTCTGGTAAGCTGAAGAAATAGCCAAGCACGTGGCATGAAGTGAAATAAGGACAAATGCAGGCGACAGCCCGGAGGCAGGCAAGGAGGGACAAAAGAAAGTCTGGAGGGCAGGGTGGTGAACTGGATGCTCACAGGCAGGGCCGTTACCCTGCATTATCAGCCGGTAAGCCTCTTCCTCCGAAAATACTCCTCCTGCACTGCTCCCGACTTCCAGAATTCTGTCACGGAGGACAGCGCTTTTCAGACTTCAGCTGTTCCTTCTCAGGGACGTCATCTCCCTAGCGCTCCTCTCCCTCGCCTCCCGCCGGGTAATACACTTGCTCGCAGCACATTGCAACTTTGCTTTGTGGTGCTTTTCACACGTGTAATTACATGACTGTGTGATGATATATACAACATCTCTGTCCTCTACTAGATGGTAAATCCCATGAAGGCAGGGATAGTTTTGTTTCACCTAATTCTTTATTCTACAGGCGTGGTCTAGCTCCTGGCACAACTCTGGCACAATTATTTTGCTGAGTAATTCAATGATTATCAAAACAGCAGAGGGAGTGCCATCTAAAGGCAGGGGGCCAGGTTGATCTGGGGGGAAATCCCTGCGTCTGACACTTACCCACTCTGTGTCCTTGGATATGCTGCTTAACCTCTCCAAATTTCAGTTTTCTCATGGGTACCGTAGGGAAAATCATGCCTATTTTGCAGGGTGGTCATGAGTACACGGGAAAAATCTATGTCAGGTGCTTAGCACAGTGCTTGCCCCTGAGTAAGTCCTCAAATACGGTAGCTACTCTCGTTTTTATGGAGGTGACTTCATATGCAGTTTTCTGGGGGAAACAACATGGATTTGAGTTCAGAAGGAGATGAAATGACTAACAAGAGAGCTTGTCACAAAGTTTTGACAGGAGGGAGGAGGAGAGAGCTGTTGGAGGTGATGGTGCTGCTGCTGTAGCTGGTGCAATGAGCTAGTTCGCAAGCCCTCAAACTGTTAAAATGTTCTGAGCTAGAGTGTGAAACAGGACAATACTGCTCTGAGTCAGAATAAGTAATGAGCTGACTAGGTGAAGCCATAGCCTAGTTTAGAAATGGAATGTGGTTGGGTCATTGATAGAAGGGTCCAAGAATGTAAGGCTGAGCAAGGTGGTCGGATATTTACACGGCAACAAGCCGGTTGTAGAAGAACTGTGTTCATTGGAAGTGTGGTGAAAGGAAGCCAGAGGAGCAGGGTGACCCTTGGCGTCCTCTTCCTGAGAATGGCTTTCCGACTGTTGTGTAATGTTTTACATAACTTTAAAAGCAGATCTTTTCAAGAAAAAGTGCTTTTAAGTGTTAGGAATATTCATAATAGCTAAAAGGTAGTAACAATCCAAATGTCCATCCACTGATGAATGGGTAAACAGAATCTGGCATATCCAGATCTGGCATATTACTCGGGTATAACAGGGAATGAAATATGGATACATGCTACAGCACGGATAGACCTTGAAACCATTGTGCTAAGTGAAATAAGCCAGGTACAACATTACAGATATTGTGTGATCCCATTTATACGAGGTATTTAGAATATCCAGATAGATTCATAGAGACAGAAAGTAGGATAGTGTTTGCCTGGGTCTGGGGGTGGGGAGTGGGTAACTGCTAATGAGCCTGGGTGTCTTTTAGGGCGTGATGAACATATTCTAAAATTAGACTGTGGTGATGGTTTTACGACTCTATGAATACAGCAAAGACCACTGAAGTGTATACTTCACATGGGTGAATGATATGGTTTGTGAATTACAGCTCTTTAATAAAGATATTAAAAAATATCAGAGCTAGATCAGTGGTTCTCAACCCTGGCTGCACATTACAATCACTTGAGGAGGCTAAAAAAGATACTGATTCACAGGGTCCCAGCTGCAACCAATTAAATCAGAATATCTGAGAAGTAGCACATGGGCTCTGGGCATTTGTGAAGCTGGAGTTGACAGCTTCTGGCCTGGGTCATCAAGCAAGTAGATTTTGTAGATTTTCTGCCTCTAGAGGACCTCCTATAGGCAAATAACGGGCACCGTCCATTTTGTTGTTTTTGGTTTTGTAAATCGGTGTGTTGGAGGTAATTTCTGTTTACTTTTGCCTGAAGGCAGAAGAATGGCTCAACTATGTGGCCTTACTAGAATCTTTCCCATTTAGGATTTTGTGATTAAATTCATCTGTTGCAAATGTGATAAAAAGAGACAAGCATTTGTTCTAGTGATGTCTGGAGCTTTAGTACAACTTGAAACATTCTGTTCATTTAGTCAACAGAGGTAATGACACGGGTAATAACACGAACATTTTCGTGCCAAAATTATACTTGCCACTTAGGCAAAGTAAATGATTAAGGTTTAGGAAGGAACTTTTGATTACTGCTGTCATCACTATCAATATCATAATCAAAAGCAATTAATTGTCTGTTTATTCTCCACAGTGGTAGGGGCAAGTCGGGAATGTCTTGTTAGGCCAGCCACTGTATTTTTTGAAGAATAGTGATCAACGAATGTCCCTGTCCAAATCCTTATGAAAGCTGATCAGAACTAGTTTGAATTGCAATAACCTTTCAGTGAACGAAGAGGGTTGCTGATATCTCGAATTTTGCAGTGCAAGGAATGATGCTGAAAACGTTCAAAATAAACACATTAGAATAGAGAATGTCATCCTATTAAATTGGTTTTGGAAGGGCAGCTCTAGTAGCATGAAAGGAGGAAAGGGAGATAAAAGGAATTTTCCATTTATTGAGCTAGTATGAGTCAGACATAAAGCATAATGCCTTATAGGATGTCATTTCGTTCTTTCTTTAATCATCTTTCTAGGTTAGCGTTTTCTTTTTCTGCATATGAGAAAATGAGGCGAGGGAGGCCACCTATTTTGCCCCAGGCCCCCAGCTTGTAAGTGGAGGCTCTGCCCCAGATGCATGTAACTCCGTCAATCCGTCATTCTGAAGAAAGGCCAGATTGTTTCTGTTTAACACCTTTGTGTAGGAAAGAGCTCTCAATAGTGGAAGGCCCAATTTCAAATTCCGTGTGGTCTTCGGCAAGTCATAACCTCCACGGCCCAGTTTCCTGAGCTATAATTGAGGGTGAGAACATCTGCCTCCTGGGATGTTAGGAGGCAAATGAGTTACGTAGGCGAACGCGCTCAACAGCTTGCTTGGCACAGTGAGAGTGGGACGTTACAAATGTCACTGTGGCCCCTTCGGCTTTGGGTTTCTAAGCTGCGGAGAAGCCTGCCTGGAAGAGGTGACCAATCTTGGGAAAATCCCCAGCCTTGCTCTAACCTCCACGTTGAAAACTGTCCACACCGGGGTCAGGCATGAGACCCTGGGTTGGAAAGGCTCCCCGTGGGTCCTGTGTGAATGGGCAGGTGTTTTGGTTTTCCAAGGAGTTCTTTTCCTGGCTTGAGTTCTTTCAGGAAACCAGTAGTCTATAGACTGAGAGGAGTATGGGGTGCTCTGGGGAATAGCTCTGTCTTTAAGGAATTTAACACGTAGTCGCGAAGGGCAAAGCAAACACATGTGAAACGAGAGTGGCGCCATAAGAGGTGGTATTTCTTTTTAGAAAAATAACATGCATAGTGAAAATTAAAAAATGCTACAGGATATGGGTGTGGTGGAAAGTCAGTATCCCTCACTCTCCCCTCCCCCTTTCTTGTCCTGGTTCTCTTTCCCTCTAATCAGTTTCTTCCTACTTTCCGGAGAAATCCTTCCTAAATGCAAATATATAAGTATGGCCAGCACCTTCCCTTTTATCAAAATGCCAAATGAGACATACTGTAATACTGTTCTGCACTTTGCTTTTTAGAATTCATAATAGATCTCCGATATTGTGCTGTATCAGTACGTATTGATCTCTCTCATTCTATCTAATGGAATTCCTTTGTATGAATGTACTGCACTTTATTTAATGGCTCCTTATCAATGGTCTTTTAGGTTGTTTCCAGGCTTTTGCTACCTGAACAATGCCGCAATAAATTTTCCTGACAAAGAGCCATAATTAAGGGCTAAATTGTGTGTTCAGACTGTAAGTGATTCTCATTTCACAGTGTGGGTGTGAATGCGTTTTGGGTGGGATAGAGTTTTGTGCTGCAGAGTCTCTTGCCCCTGGCATGATTTTTGGCGTTTCAACTCCACACCCCTCCAAGTTCCAGTATGCTCCCACTGTGACAACCTCAAAATGCCTACCCCTCCTCATTTGTAAATGCCCCCTGGGGGGATGCCATTGTCCAGAGCAGCACTGGCAGCAAATGTAAGGAGTGAGAGTTGGAAGCCGGGAGAGGGGAGGGGCATCTGAGCACAGGGTCTGAGACTACAACAGGGTTTGAGAACAACCAGAGAAAGGACCAGAAGTAGGGTGGCCTCCTTGAGGGATTTCCCTTCTCTCTCGGCACCTGCCTGCTTACTCCCCGAGACATGGTGCAATGTCTGTAGAACCGATGGGCCTGCCATGTGGTCCTTAGTCTGTAGTGTGGGACCTGGAAGCCCTCCTGGGTCTTTGCTTCAGTTCCTGTCTCCAAGCTGCCATGTTGGCCCCAGGGCCCTCCAGTCACAGGTGTGGAGGTGCTGGCCTGTTCACTGGAACAGGGACAGGCATCAGTATAATTGAATGGGCCCACCGACTGGGCTGGGGACAAATGACACGGTGCTTGAATTTTCACTCTACAATTTTTGTGCCAATGAATCATAAGTTCCCCGGCCAGTCAAAGCTTTACATCACCGAGCCCCTCTCAGTTAGAGACAGCCAATAGGGTTGATGTTGGCATCAGTTAGAGGAGGGGAGAAATATTGCAGAAGAGCCCACAGGTGCGGGGTGTTGGGGACACGGAGAGGGGAGGGGAGATGGCTGGCTGTAATGGACTCTGTGCCAGGGGAAAAACAATCAAAATCAGTGATATCCTAACTGGGTTTTGCATCACAGTTACTTGGAAAAGTTATAAAAAGAAAACAATGCACATTCCTCAGCTCCATTCCAGACCAAGGAAATTATATTCTCTAGGAGTAGGGTCTGTATTTTCATTACGATCCTCAGGTAATTCTTACGTCCTGTGGTGGGCAATCAAGCTTGGGAAACTCTGATTTAAATAGACTCCAATCAAAGAATTCCCCCATCACAAATGAGAGGGTTAGAGGAGCCTGGCATGCTGCTTTGCTGGCTATCTGCCCCGTCGGTAAAGGGAGTGAGCAGGTAATATGCTAGGTGGTTAATTATATTGGCATTTATTCATTCTGAAATGTTTACAAAAGTAATTAGAAGTCAAATTAGGTTTGATGCTCACTGACCTTTTAAGGAAGGGCTTGGCTTCAAACAACCAAAAAAAAAAAAAAAAAAAAAAACCCAAAAAAAAAGAGGACAAAAAAAAAAAGCTTATTTCAAAGGTTAATCAGAGCAAAACACAGCATGATTAGCTGGGATCTCTGGCATGCAAAAGTAGGGTGTCATTTGACATTAAGGACGAGAGGAAAGGGAAGATCACTTCTGGGTTGTTGTTTTTCTGGATTTAGAGTGTGAAAGCAACCTTCTCTGAAACAAGAATCCTCCGAAGTATGAGTCTGGGGTGGAAATGGTGTTCTGAGAAAATATACTGGTCGACTCTTCCTAGATCTGAGTCTTTCCTGGCTGGTGGTTTTTGAGTTTTTGCCAGTCCTGATGGGAAGTTCTTTTCAATTGTAAAATCAGAGGTCTTTCTCCTAGTCAGGGCATAAACAAACTCAACCTTGGTCTGTTCTTCCCTCAAGGCCTAGAGACTATCATCATACCTTCTGGTGGTGGGAAGTCCTCTTCTGCCTATGGAACTGCTTTCTCCTCAACCCCGGATGTGTATTTGGGATCCCAGGGTGCATGTTTTTGACAGTGGGGTTAAAGCTGACTAGCTATGTGATCTTAGGCAACTCTCCCAATTTTTCTCTTGTTTCCCTTTGCTTTTCCAGATCCATTTTCTGCTCTATTCTGCCCCTGGGAGACTCTGGTAAACCGTAACACTTGGACTTTCTTGACTGTTGACTTCCTGCTGGGTTCAGCCAGTGGGAGTCCCTTCCCTGATTGGTTGGCTGTCATGGCCCCATAAAGGGCTCAACCCTCCCTGACTACTTCTCCCCCTGGGCAGGCTTGCCTCCACCTCAGGACTCTCTGAGCTCCCTTTGCACCTCCTAGAGCCAGGAATGGCTCCCCCTGTTGGTAGTCGCTGGATTGTTCATCCACCCGTGGTGTTTCCCTGACCTCTGAGAACCTCTGCAAATAATACGTTTGAGCCTCTTCGGTTGAACTGTTTGAGGGAAACTGTTTTCACCCACGTTCTGTCTGATGGACTTTTCCTTAAAGTTAACAAATGGGGAAGCAACTCTTTCTCTTTCTGTGTTGGTAACGATAATGTGAGATCCATTTGGAAGTATGCTTCAGAAGTGGAAAGGTTCTACTGCAGGGTGGCATCAGAATTACTGCTGTGGTGACTTCAAATAGCATCAAGACGTCTTCATAACCCTACCTCAGTTTGGAGTTTTCAGCATTTGATATTTGTGCAGTAAATTCTTGATTAATTCAGAGAATAGAAAGTGGGAAATGATAACAAGACTCTTTTCTTCCCTTCAAGTACATAGACTCACTGTGTTTCTGGAAGTTACAGGAATGTCTGGTTTTATTATCTTTGCTATTTACAGACATTCCTTCCAGTTTCTGGTAACAGGTTGGGATTTATATATATACTTAGTTTTCAGAGTTGCATTTGGTTTATGTCTGGGGTCCATAGACATTTTATTTAAAGTTAGAAAAAGCTCAGGGCACCTGGGTGGCTCAGTCGGTTAAGCATCCAACTTTGGCTCAGGTCATGATCTCACGGTTTGTGAGCTCAAGACCCACATCGGGTTCTGTACTGACAGCTCACAGCCTGGAGCCTGCTTCAGATTCTGTGTCTCCCTCTCTCTCTGCCCCTCCCCTGCTGGTGCTCTGTCTCTCTCCCTCTCAAAAATAAATAAACATTAAAAAAAAAAAAATTTAAAGTTAGGAGAAGCTATACTAAGCGTTCCTGGCAAGATTTCATTTTAGCCTAAAAACCTTGAAAGCATAAGTTTGTATTTATTTTTTAAAGCTTATTTCTTTATTATTGAGAGGAAAGAGAGAGAGAGAGAGAGAGAGAGTGTACATGCAACTGGGGGAGGGGCAGAGAGAGAGAGGGAGAGAGAATCCCGGGCAGGCTTCTTACTGTCAGTGCCGAGCCTGATGTGGGGCTTGATCCCACAAAGCGTGAGATCGTGACGTGAGCCGAAATCAAGAGTCAGATGCTTAACTGACAGAGCCCCCCAGGTGCCCCGGAAGCATAAGTTTTTAAATGGCTGCGCACATACGTCGTTGTTTAATCGTTGTCACATCGTTAGATAATCACGTTGTTTCTGGGTTTGCTCTATGATGAATAGCGATAGAGTGAGCATTCTGGTACTTACAGTAGCCTCACGTTGTTCACCAATGCCAGGCACTGCTCAGGCCTGGTCCTGGTGGATATGGCAGTAAATGAAGCAAAGCTCTGCCCTCAGGAGCTTATATTCTAGTTGGGGAGACAGAGACAATAGAGGAACAATTGAATGAGGAGGGTAAAGCAGGGTAAAGGCAAATGGATTGCCTGTTTAAATAGGGCAATCCCAGAGAGCTCTTCTCATATGGCCACATTTGAACAGAGATCTGAATGACAGGAGGGAGAGATCTGGGGGAAGGGCGTTCCTGGCAGAGGGAGTGGAGAGCGCAAAGGCCTGGAGGCAGGAATGTGCTTGGTGTGCTTGGGGAACAGCACAGGAGTGAGTGGGACTCAGAGGAATGAGTGCTGGGTAGCAGTAGGAGCTGAAGTCAGCAGGAGAACTGAGGGTAAGGTCTTGAAGAGTCTTATAAGCCATTGCAGGGGCTCTGATGGGTCCTTACAACAATGAGAGACCCTGGAGGGTTTGGAACAGTGGAGTGACACAATCAGACCTTGATTTAAAAGACTCTTTTGGCTGCTGTGTGGAAGATGCTCTGAAGGCGGCAGGGGAGGAGTGGGGGTGACCAGCCAGAAGGCTTTTGGGGTAATTCGGGGAGAGATGTTGGTGGCTTGGACTAGGGCTGTCACAGCAGAGGTCATGAGGAATGGTTGGATGGCGGGTATATTCTGAAGGCAGAGGTGGCAGATTGTGATCATGGTTGGATGCAGGGTAGGAAAGAAAGGAGTTAAGGATGACTCTGGCTGAGTAGTGGTTGAAGGAGAAATAAATGAATGTCTTTTTAGGGCAGGAGTTCTCAATCCGGGCAGTTTTGCCCCCAGGGGGCATTTGGCACATAGTTTTGTCTGTCACAACTGGGATGGAGGGTGTGCACTACTGAAGTCTAATAGGCAGAAGCCAGGGATGCTCTAGACCTCCCACAATGCATAGGACAACCCCTCTCCCCCAGTAAAGAATCATCTGTCCCCAGATGTCAACAGTGCTGAAGCTGGGAAACCCAGAGTTATGGAGATCACTACTTTTTTCTTTTCTCAGCCTCTTTCTTCTCTTGACTTTGTTCTCTCTATCAGATGGGTTTCCTGGCCATGTCTTGTACAAGTCAGGACATGATGGGCCCAGGTATCCCCCTCCCTCCCATCAAATGTGACCTTTAAACTCCCACATCCATATTTGACTTAATATTCATGGTCTCTCTGTTCCAGTTCTACGCTTTTAGCAGAGAGAATTTCATTGGCCTAGGCGTGTTCTCTGTTCCAATCAGGCATGTCAGAGGTAGCCACAAGTGGGTCCCTGTTCTTTTAAAAAAGACTGCAGGAAAGTTATTCTGGGAAAGAGCGAAGGTCAGATAAGAAAATTAACTGGAGTGTTCGTTGTATGAGCTCGGAGAATTCAGCCTAAGGATCTGACCCCTGGGGACCCTGCTCAGCTCATAGAATTGTCCAGGCTTCTGCAGTTTCTGCCCAGTCTTTTAAAATCAGCAAGGAACAGAGACCATGAGGGAGGGGTGACAGCTAAGGCCCTCCTGGGCCATAGTCAGAATCTGGACCCCACTGCGCTGGACATAAAAGAGAAGGCTGCTTGCTGTGTTTTTCCTTTCCCTTTTTAATTGAATCTGAATACAGCATATCTTCAGAGGAAATCATCTGGAGCAACAAACACTCATAGCTAGTGACTGGCATGAAAAATAATAGTGGGGAGAGAGCATAGAATGCAATGTGCGTTTATTGTGACATATGGCTCTCCTCCTGGATTTTCATTGACTATATTATCCAGGCAGGAACTTGTTTTCAGAGAGAAAGGGGTATTCTGCAGATGGCAGCATATTGGAATCATTGTCAGAAAGAGGAGAGATTATATCAGACTCATACTGAATCAAACGTTCAGTTAAGAATTAGTCTGAGATAGTTTTTCCATGCAGTAATGAGAATTTTAATATTTCCAGCCTGCTGTTGCACATGACTCATGCATTTCTCACAAAGGGATGTCTCTGAGGGCCTTAAAATAGGGCTACTAGAAACCGTGATCGGGACAGAATGATGATGGTGAGGCGAGAGGGGCCTGATCAGGCCCTGGGAGGTGCGGGTGGGCTCCTGGCATGGGCAAAGCAGGACCATGGTGACCACGGTGACTCCTTTGCTCTTCCTGCTCATTGGAAGTAGCTGCATTTCTCAGACCTTTGAGTTAGGTCTTTGAAAGTCCTGGTAGAAAGGCAGATATCTTCTAATAAATAAGCCATGAGAGGCCATTTGCACTTTTTGAAAGAACAATTTTGAGATATGATTTATATACAATTCACCCATTTACAGTATAAAGTTCAGTGGTTCTTTTTAGTATATTCACTGAGTTGTGCCCCCCTCTCCTCAATAGACTTTAGAACATTTTCATTACCTTCAAAAGAAAACCTGCACCCATTTCCTCCCAAACGCTATGCTTAGTAACCATTAATCTACTCCCTGACTCCTTAGAACATTTCATATAAATGGTGTCGTGCAATATGTAGTATTTTGTGTCTGGCTTCTTGCACTCCGCATGTTCTCGAGGTTCATCCGTGTTATGGCATGGGCCCTGTACTTCGTCCTTTGCTATGGCTCAGTAACGTTCCACTGTGTGGGCACATCCCATCGTATGTGCATTGTGTGGATGTATCACGTTTTATTTAGTCCGTTCTTCAGTTGATGGACACTTGGGTTGTTTCCAGTGTTTGGCTATTGTGAGTGGGGCTGCTGTAAACATTTGTGTGGAGGCCTTTTGTGCTTGAGTGCTAGTTGATCTAGAAGTCTGCCATGATCTGTCTTCTCCTCTCTTCCCTCTTCTTCCTGCCACAGTGGGTTGTTCTCTCTGCTCTCAGCACCTTTGTGTGTCTTTCCATTATTAGTCCTTGCTGGACTCTAGTGTGACATTTTCTTATCATTCCGTGTGTCATCTCTGTGAAAGCGAGGGCTGTGGCTTATTCATCTTTCTCTCCCCAGCATGTGACAATACTGCGTTTACAGCTGGTTTTGGTTCTACTTCCTTTTTTTTTTTTTTTTAACGTTTATTTATTTTTGAGAGAGAGAGAGAGAGTGCAAGCAGGGGAGGTGCAGAAAGAGAGAGGGAGACAGAGAATCCGAAGCAGGCTCTGCGCTGTCATTGTAAAGCCTGATGCGGGGCTCGAACCCACGGGCCACAGGATCATGACTTGAGCTGAAGTCAGACACTCAACTGACTGAGCCACACAGGTGCCCCCTTAAGCATGACTTCTTAAGTAATTGCTGTATTTTTAGTTATGACCTTTAAAAACAATGAGTTTTTGTATCTTACTCTTTAAAGGAATTTCAGAGTCGGAGTTTAGCCTAAAAATTCCACATCTTCTTCTCTACTGTCTGTGGGTCCTTTTTGGTCATGGTCAAACTCAAAGGTGGCTGGAATCTGTCTGTCGTGTTCATTCGTGGTGAACCAGAGGGAGGCACCAAGGGGATTCAGAAAATCAGATTTATTTTTCTTTTTGCTTATCCTTATGATGTTGAGTTATCTTTTTGTGTCTCTCTTATTTTTTCTTTTTGAGCTCTGAAGGAGGGGGAGTATCTAATTGGACTCTTAGGGATGTGTGAATTCAGTAAAGTATTGGCATAGGTGGTTAATGAGCATCGTGAAAGTGTAGGGCTGTGGTCCGTGGGAGGCATCTTGAGTCCCGCAGATGACAGTGTTGCTGTTGATAACACAGTTGGACTTTCTCTTGAGCATCCGCTCAGCTGGAGGCTGCCATCTTTTGTATTTTTATAGGAAGTGATCAGATCTTTCTTTAGTAATTTGGGGCTCTGTGTGCCCAACATGGCTTTTGAAGATGATGCAGTGTCTTACAGTCAAGTGACAAAGGTTACATTGACTGGATTGAGTCCTCTGATAGTCTGACCTCTGGCCATGACTGCTTCTCCTCACTGTTGGGTCACTGTGCCCTCCTCCGTCCTTACAGTGATGGGAGACCCTGGAGGGTTTGCAGAAGAGGTGTAACATGACCAGACTTTGATTTAAAAGGCTCTTTTGGTTGCTGTGTGGAAGATGCTCTGAAGGCGGCAGGGGAGGAGTGGGGGTGACCAGCTAGAAGGCTTTTGGGGTAATTCGGGGAGAGATGTTGGTGGCTTGGACTAGGGCTGTCACAGCAGAGGTCATGAGGAATGGTTGGATGGTGGGTATATTCTGAAGGCAGAGGTGGCAGATTGTAATCATGGTTGGATGCAGGGTAGGAAAGAAAGGAGTTAAGGATGACTCTGGGTTTTGCCCTGAGTAGTGGTTGAAGGAGAAATAAATGAATAAATGAGTTGGGGCAGGAGTTCTCCCCCTGTGTGCCCTCTCAGAGCTCTCACCTCCAGTTCTGAGACTGCTGATTTGCTGGCCTGTAGTTTCACTCATCTCCATGGTCCTGGACAATCAAGATTTTGTTCCAGCTCTGTGCTGACAGTGCTGGGCATCCTGTAGGTTCTCAGTGACTGTTTTTGAGTGGGTCACTTCCTGGCATCCCGTTAGGGCTTGCCGAGGATGTAGGTGCAAGAGGGAGAGGCTCTCTGGGTGGAGGAAACAGGTACCTAGGAGTGTGGAATGAGACCGGAGGCCTTGGCACACTTTTGCTTAGAGAGACGCAATCCTGGAATTTAAACTTCTGTTCTTATGAGGCCACAAATGGCCTTTTATGTTTAAATGGTCTTCTACTGGATGATGTCTCTCGATCTATTCTTGGGGTGCAAGACCTTTGCATAGGGTTGCTAAGGCGATTTCCAGCTCTGGACTTTTGGAAAAGGCATGTGGCTTCAAAATTTTTTTCCTCTCCTGATCTGAAGTTGCCTCTCAACTTATTGAAATCACCGTTCTAAAGGACCTGTTTGTTTCTGCCCAAACAATAAATCCCTGGGCATGTGTTGCATTTGATACTTTCCCCCAAGTGCTTTTAAAGAATTCTTTCATGGTGGCTGTGTTTTATCCTTCTGACGTCCTGAGCTCTGACAGGACACTGCCTACCTGAAAGATGCAGAATGCACGTAACTTCAGTGAGTATGTGGCAACATTTGCTTTTTCATCTTATAAATCAAGCAATGAGGATTATGTAGGTAACAGCTATTTAGACACAAATGCAGGTTTTTCTTTATATTTTTTCACAATGCCATTCATTTCGAATCACTTTGCTGATAATTTGTATTGCTGATACGTGACTGCTTAAATAGTTCATATATTCTAGTAATCTCTTCCTGTCTTTCCTTTGAGCTCTCTCTTTGGATTTCCTTTGCCTTCCCATTCTGTTGCCTGTCCTTTGAGAATGAACAGCCAGGTAATCAAATCAGTGAGGCTTCTCTATAAAACAAAACAAAACCCCCAAATAAACGAGAGTGATGTTTATGTGCAGGTTTTGAGAGAGACTCCAAGCACAGAGGTGCTAACATACTGAATAACCTCAAATTCCAAGGCTCAGAAGCCCCATCATTCTATTCTATAGCAGTGCGAAGGGACCTTTCAAGTGCATGGAACGCTAGAAATAACTAATATGGGTTTTTATTTCTCCTTTAAGTACTTACTAGTGATGTCATTCACCCCGCAATTGACCAAAACCTGGGTTAGGGGTTTTGTTTGCTTATCTTTGGGGTCCTTGAAGACTGTAAGCCTCGCGAGGCCATGTCTTCTGTGTCTATACAACATTCACAGTGACTCTCATGGGCTGAAATCCAGTGAAGAGCTGGCTTTGAATATTTGCAGACATACCTCATTTTATTGCACTTTGCTGTGCTTCACAGATGTTGCTTTTTCTTTTTTCTACAAATGGTAGGTTTGAGACAGCCCTGTGTTGGGCAAGTTTCCTCGTGCCATTTTCCCAGCAGCACTTGCTAACTTCATGTCCCTGTGTCATATTTTGGTAGTTCTTGCCATGTTTCAAATGTTTTCATTATTATTATATTTGTTATGGTGATCTGTGGTTAGTGATTATGACTCACTGAAAGCTCAGATGATGGTTAACGTTTTTTTAGCAATCAAGTATTTTTTATTAAGTATGTACATTGGTTTTTTTTTTTAGACATGCTATTGCACACTTAATAGACTACAGCGTGGTGTAAACATAACTTTTATATGCACTGGGAAGTCAAAGAATTCATTTGATGCACTTTATTGTGATATGTATTTTATTGCAGTGGTCTGGAACTGAACCCACAGTATCTCCAAGGTTTGCCTGTATATTGCCTGTATATTTCCATATGAAGATTCCACCAGCAGTGCGAACTCTGTATGAGTTATGTTGGTCTCCTCTTTTTTTTAAGATGGATTTCAGTCAGCTTACATGGAAGTCATATGTCAAAGTTAACATAAATTAGACGAGAGTAGGGAAAAATGAAAAAAAGATAGGGCCATAAAGTGGAGCTCCCATCAGGCACACATACTACAGGTGAACCGCAGATGTGACTTTACAAGACTAAACAGGAAACCTGACTGGTTATAGTCTGTTGCTCATATGATAAAAGCAAGCCAGCTTCTCAGGAGGAGCACAACCACTGGACCCTAAGAGCCTAAAGGAGTTTCTCAAAAACTATCCATGAGATTCACAGCTCTCTGCTGGCCTGCACTCGCCAAGGGATAGATTTTTGAATATAGGGAGGCATGGATGGACGGCACAGCTTTCAGCCAGTCCCTTCAGATATTTTATTTCTCTCAACTGAGCTTTTGTTCAAATGCAGTTTATTTTTAAGAGAACATATCCATCTTGCTCCCAACTGAACTCTCCCTTCTGCTTCTCTTTTTCTGAAAGAAGGCTGAAATCATACAGCCATGTAAGTCTGCCTGATTCGAGCCACACAGGACTCCTTTGCTTGTTTCTCCTCATATCCAACCAGTCATCAAAATCTCCTCCTTTCTTCTTTTCTTCTCTTCTCCTTCTCTCCTTCCTCTTTCTCTCCCCTCTTCCTTCCCTCCCTTCCTTTCTCCCTCCTTTCTTTCCTTCATCACTTAACATGTAGCAGAAGCTGACTATGCACATGAAGGCATGATGTGAAATATATGTACCAGATGGCAAGGGGACTGGCCAATCAGAAAGGATATCAGCTTTGGCATAGGAGCAGTGTTCTCAAAGCCTTCTGTGCCAGACATAAACTCTTCATTTGCTCGATTGGGGAAGGGGGTGGTTTTGGGGAGTTCTCGGAGAGGGCTGGGGTGGAAGGGTAGGCCAGGGGGTGAGTGAATGGTGGTTTCAGATAAGGGGCTACTTACTCACAAGTATAGAAGTGTAACAGCTGACGCACCTGCATTGGTAGATGCTGGTACGTATCAGCCCTGGGTATACGGGGTCACAAAGATGACTCAGCCATGGTTCCCATACTAAAGGAAAGTGGAGTTCACTATCTTCAGAATGCATTTCAGAAACTCTTTTCCTCTGTCTATGCCACGACTGTGGTTTAGACCCTCACTGTCTCAGGCTCCATAGACTATAATTACCTCTTAACGGGTAACTCAAACTGAATTTTAATTTCTTTCCTCTTTTATTTTTTCCCTTTCCAGTGTTTCAAGTATGTGCTGCCAGAGAAAATTCCCTAAAATACTGCTTTTATCACACTATTACCTTCTACTCCCAAACTGTTAATGGCTTTTCTCTTCTTTCTAGGATAATATTCACACTTCCCAGCTGGGTATTCGAGACCTTCTGTTTTGCACCTGTCCCACTGTATCAAGGAATATGGTGTCACAGAAGGACCAGCTCTGGTCCCTTCTGTTCCTAAGTAGCTTAAGATGGGCAGTGAAGGTGTGGGAGAGATGTTTGTAATGATTATTATGCAAAGAAAGAAAATGTGGCAACTGGGCAGGTGATGGGGTGTGGGGTGGGGCAGGCTGATGTCACTAACAGGATTGGACAGTCAGGAATAAAGTCGCTTGAGTCTGACTTTTCTTGGTGAGCCGGGAGCAGTGGATTCCTAGGCACATGCCCCTGATTCTGGGTGGTTGAGCCTGGGAAGGATGAAGGGGGTTTGTTAACCTCAAGGTGAAACTTGTTATACTTTCTGAGATGCAAACCCAGGATACAAAGCCTTTTCAAAGATTAGGTGCCCTGAGTAATTCCTAAACGGGGCAGTGCCAGTGTGTGTGAGACCCATTTTCACGTACCACCTTCCTCAGAATTTTACCCCCTGCTCTCAGTGGACACCCGCAAGTCCTGGGCCTGACTGGCTTCATAGGATGAGCCCTGGGGAGAGTGTCTGGGGACCTTTTTCTGAGCTAGCTATTTGTTAATAGAAAGTTTGGCTCAGTAGCCCCTGAGCTTAGGCCAGGAAAAATGATTCCTACCTATTACAAACTGAGAACTTTCCATAACCTTCTTTGGGTACCACGAGTTAGGCATTTTGCCGACATTTTCACACATGATCTTGTATAATCTTCTTCACTATCTTGTAAAGTCGGTGTGATAAGAAAACTGAGGCGCAAAGACTACTTTAGCCATGATCACCCCAGGGGTAAGTCATAGAGTCAGGATTGTAGGGCTGCCAGGATCTAGGCTCTTTCTACTCTATCACTTTGCCCTTCTACAGCTAATACTTTCTGGGAGTGTTGGCAGGACAAGGATTTCCCATGTCCTTCACCTAGCACATTGAGAATGAGACTTTTAAAGCCCTAAACCCCACTGCTGTTCCCCCTTATTAATGAAGGCAGTTGGATGTTCATCTGCCTTGTGGAACAAGGATACCCTTCTTCTCAGGCAGAAGTGCCTGTATTTCATGATTGAGTGACCATAGCAAATGTCTCAAGTCCTTGGTCATGTATCTCTACGTTAACTTCAGTGCCTTTTTTGGTTTTAGACATCGAAGGTCCTTTTAGAGAGGGCATTATGCTCTTACTTGCCAATATCCTCACTGTTAGCACTAGTTTACTTCAATCATCTCTGCTATTTCTGTTTGGAATTTGAGTTGTTTTGAGGTTTAAATAAAATAGTGCATGTAAAGTGCTTAGTACAATGACTGGCACGTTTTAAGAGCTCAATAAATGGTAGCTTCCATGATGATTCCCAGTGAATTCAGAATGCCCTGTAATCACAACATAAGCCCTCAGTCCACAGTATTCAGATGAGTATCACCTGGCAAGACCAGGGAGATGGGGTACAGGTCAGAGAAGTTTTCAAATGGGGATGGAGTGTGTGACAGTGTACCCAGAGGACATCCTGAGCATCTGAAGGACTAAGGCAAAGTTCAGCAAATTAAGACCCATGGGCCAGATCTAGCCCACTGCCTGTTTTTGTATAACCTGTGAGTTAAGAGTGTTCTTTTCAGTTCTAAATGGTTGAAAAAAAATCTAAAAAAGAATGATGTTTTGTGAAACATGGAAATTATATGAAATTCAATTTCAGGGTCTGCAAATAAAGTTTTATTGGCACACAGCCATGCCCATTTGTTTATGCATTGTCGATGGTCTCTTTCACTCTATGATGGCAGAGTTGAGTAGTAGCAGCAGAGATTGTATGGCATCCCAGGCTGAAAATATTTGTATCTAGCCCTTTATAGTAAAAGTCTGACTTGGTCTAAGGTAGAGTGCTTTAAGAAAGGTAGGTGAAGGAAAACTCAAACGTACTTCATTCAGTTCACAAAGCTTCTGAGAGGAGGCCCTGCTGACTTGGGCCATGAAATGAGATTCTGTCTAGTTTCAGTTCAGTTTAGTGATACTGAATGCTCCTTATATGAAAGACGTTGCCCTGGGTATGAGGAATTATTCTCTGTCCTTAGAAACATCACAATATTATAAACTAATGGGATTATGGACAGAGATGTGGAATCACCTAGATTTAATTTCAAATCCTGGCTTCATCATTTACTAGTTGTATGCTCTGCTGCTGGGTTTCTTCTTTTTGCTTTTCCTCTCTGCTGCCCTGATCTGTGCCTGGGGAGGTTGATTCATGGATTTTACCAGTGAACTCCTTTGCCATTCAGCTTCCAGGTGGATTTGGCCAATGGGAGGTATGAGCAAGAAATAAGATGTTAGTTGCTGCGTGACTCAAGATGTTTATTCTCTTGTTTCTCTCCTTGCCAGTTGGCTGTGCCTGGCTGCATGGTTCTACTGAGGCCACAGTTCCTGTTGGAGAAGGCCTTTTCCATCCAGCTACTCTTTCTGCTGGATACTGGTAACTACTCTTTCCTCTTTCCCTTGGGCTTAGGGTTGTAATAGGCTCCAATGTCAATAGCTTCAGGCTATTGCAATATCCCAGCGTTACCCAAGCACTTATAAATAGTTCATGTGAGTGTCAGCTTCCTCATCTGTAAAATTAGGATATCATATGAGTTGTCGTGATCACAAAATATGTAAGCTCCTGCACAGGGTCTGGGCCTGCAGTAGGGGCTCAGCAAATGCTATTTCTCTTCTGCTTTCCTTAAGAGCTCATGGTTTCTTAAGGGAGACAAGCGAGGAGGCTACAAAAAAGTTTAAACCAAATTAGAGTAGTAGTTTAGGGATTATTAGGAAAGGACAAATTTGTAAAATATTTTGTAAGTAGAACTAGCAGGATTTAGATGTATGGGATGAGGAAGAGCGGGGAAGAATTAGGGGTAAGCTTCAGTTTTTTGCTTCGGTTATTGTGTGGATGGTGGCCTCATAACTGAGGTAATGCACGAGGAGTTCCCAAATTAGAGAACAGGATGATGAGTGCCATTAGGACAAGTAGAATTTGAAATGCCTGTAGGATGGCCATGTGACAGTGTTAAGTAGGAGTTTGACTGGGAGGAGATAGAGAAGGGTCTGTGCTGAAGAGGAGTATTTGAGAGTCATCATTGTGCAGGGGAATAATTATAGTCAAAGAGACTGCTGGATCATGGGTTTGGGGGAAGACAAGATGCTTTGATGGCAAAAGGACTAGATTGGAGGCCAAGTGACCTCACTTTATGATTTGGCTTGCTGTTTAACCTTGGAGACAATACTCAACTATGTTGAGATTCCATTTTCTCAGCAAATAAGGAGGTGGAACAGGTGGTATCTATGATGCTATAGGACTTGCCGTCTAATTAGAAGGTAAACCACGAAGTAAACAGAGATTAATGATTGTATTTTCAAGAGTTGTATGGAAGAAAGCCTCCAGAGACCAATGGCCTTCCTAATTAATGGCTATTGTTTAGTGAGAAGAAGGTACAGAAAAATTGTCTAAGGCCCAGTTTCATGGAATTATAATAATAATTGTAATCACAATGGCCAACATTCACTGAGAGCTTACTGTGTGCTAGGTACTTTTCTATGGGCTTTGCAGGTATTAGCATTCAATATTCACAATAGACCTATAAAATGGGGGTGATTCGGAGGCCTCCATTTTCCAGATAAAGAAAATAAGGCAATAGGAAGGTTACAACATCAGGGGCACCTGGGTGGCATAGATGCTTAAGCGTCTGACTCTTCATCTCAGCTCAGGTTATGATCTCACAGTTTGTGAGTTCAAGCCCTACTTGACAGTGTGGAGCCTGCTTGGGATTCTGTCTCTCCTTCTCTCTGGTCCTCCCCTACTTGGGCTTGCTGTCTCTCTCTGTCTCAAAATTAAAAAAAAAAAAAAAAAAAAAGAAATGTTATAACATCCCACTCAAAGTTATAAAGGTACTGAGGAACCCAGATCCCAAGCATTTAATCCCAGACTATTTGTTCACAGGGAAAACTGTGAGCTCTGGGGAAATAAGAGTCAGCAGCATACACATTGGAACTTGTAATTATTTTAGGTTATTACTAGTAATGATTTTAAGTTAACCATAATTTTAAGAGAGGCAGAGTCAGGAAACAGACTTGTCAGTTATATTTACCGGTGGTAAGAACCTTGGTTGCTGACTAGTATTATTATTATTTTTTACAGCATTTACAGATATAAAATATACTTTTGATCAGTACGTTTTGGTAAAAATTTTAAAAACTACATAAGAACACAGACTATATATATATATATATATATATATATATATATATATATACATATATATATACGCACATATATATATACACATATATATATATATGTATATATATATATGTGTATATATATATGCACTCATATATTAATATATACAAATTTCATCTTTTGTGCACTTTACCCTTCTACTCCAAGAATTAACTTTTCTGAATTGTTCTTGACTATGAACTTGGCTATTTTTCACAACAAAAGTAGGTAAGATGGATGAAACTTACCCATGTGAGTATTGTATGGATGGTGTCAAAGTCATTACTTGTTTACTTTCTATAATGTCCCTTTTCTGAGGACGTGTCAGGTAAAATTCTCTTGTGGCCTTGTTAATATTCATTATATTCATTAAATTGTGTATATATATATTTATTATATATATAGTATACGTTGTATATACGTTGTGTATACATATATATTGTATATATTGTATATGTATTCATAATTGTATATATATTTATTATTATTACTTTATTATTTTAGTATAATTTATTGTCAAATTGGCTAACATACAGTGTGTAAAGTGTGCTCTTGGTTTTGGGGTAGATTCCCGTGGTTCATCGCTTACTACAACACTCAGTGCTCATCCCAAGTGCCTTCCTCGATGCCCATCACCCATTTTCCCCTCTCCCCCACTCCCCCTCTACCCTCAGTTTGTTCTCTGTATTTAATCCATAAAGCAGTCACTTCAGTTTCTTCACAGAGGCTCTAACAAAGCAAACGATCAAGTGTTTCCTTTTACCTTGAAAGTTTAGGAGCCAAATCTGTGGCCAGTGGGCACTGTGTGTGCTGTGCAGTTTTAGCTTTATTCTTGCTCCCACTTTATGATCCTCTGTTTACTTTCTTTCTTTTTTTTTTTTTTTTTTTACCTGCTTTTATTTTATGGCATCTTGTTGCAGTTTATGTTACTGTACCCAGAAAGTAGGCAGAATTTAAATAAAATATATGCACGCACGTAGCCCTGCTTACATGTACACAGTCACATACCCAGTGCATTTTGGACTCTCCAGGAGGCCAGGGTTGGCTTGCCAGCACAGGGACTATTAAGTTTCTGTAACTGCTCAGCATACTGGCTGATAACAAGGAAGTCATCAAAAAGAAACTGATAATTAGGGGGATTATCACAACCATCAATTCACAGTCCCTTTGATGAGTGTCGGTTGCACTTAACGACTCACTGAAGATCAAGTCACACTGCCTTTCAGCAGTAATATGAGCTTAATAAGCATTCGTGTGATGATAACAATGAGTAAACAATCATCTTCGTAATGATAACAATTTGGTCCAGGCAGGAGGGAAAATGTTCCTGACTGGGCTTGCTTGACTGTGACAGGAGATAGGAAGTCAGAAGCTGGTAGAGGCAGTGACAGGGCTGGTGGGGTTAGAAATTCTGAAGGAAATCGGCTTAAGGAACACAGAGTTGGGATGGGGGTGGGAATGTACGTGTGGGACTGAAGGGTGTTCTAGTGAGAGCTTGGTTCAGAGCAAGGAGTGAGGGAGGCGTTGCACTGGAGTGTGTAAGAGGAAGGGTGCTTTGTATGAGTGTGTAAGAGACTGCTGCCTCAGTTGCTCACTGGCTTTGTAACTTCGGGCAAATCATTTGACCTCTGGGGCGCCTAGATGGCTCAGTCGGTGAATCCGCTCTTGATTCAGGCCATCATCTTGTGGTTCGTGAGTTCAAGCCTTGCATTGGGCTCTGTGCTGACAGTGAATCCCTGCTTGGGATTCTCTCTCTGCTCCCCCTGTGTGCTCTCTCTCTCTCTCTCTCTCTCAAAATAAACACACAAACTAAAAAAATATCACTTGACCTCTGTATGTCTCAATTTCCTGATCTGGAAAAGCATGATCCAAAAGAATCTACTGCATGGGGTTGTTGAGGCTTTAAATGGTAAAGTCATGTAAAGTGTTTGTGTTGTGGATGTATAGTAACCGGTAGTGCTTAAGCTGCTGCTAGATCCGGGCACGGAGAATGCTCAGATTCTCGTCCCAGCCTTCTAAGGAGATCGTACCTCATTTTGGATGTTGGGAATGTTGGGGCACCTGGGTGGCTCAGTCGGTTGAGCGTCTGACCCTTGATTTCAGCTCAGGTCATCATTGCAGGGCTGTGGGACTGAGCCCACCTTGGGCTCTGCGCTGAGTGTGGAGCCTGCTTGATATTCTCTCTCTCTCCCCTCCCCTCCCCTCTCTCCCCCCTTGCTTCCTCCCCTGCTCACACTCTGTCTAAAATAAAGGGAGAATGTAATTGTGGGAGCCATGTTATTTAAGCAATGTATAGGTTATTATCTGTACTATGTATTATATGCTATGTATTTCATTTGACATTTCATTTTCTATTGTGTTTTTATCATCTTTTCTCCCTGTATATATTGGTCTGCATCGTGTGTAAGCCTGGGTGAAACATCTACATGATAGAGGTGCAATAAATACTCAGTGAGTTGAATTGAGGGAGGCACTTGGTATTTTGAGATAATGAAGAAATCAGTGAGCTTGGGATTTCAAATGAAAGTACTACCATGAAGACACCAATAATAATAATTGTATAGTGTTTTTGACCCATCTCAACCCTTTCACAAACACATTAATTCTCATAAGCCCCACGAGGTAGACAACATGCTACAAACAGTTCCATTTTACAGATGAGGAAACACGTGGCTTAGAGGTTCAATCTTGCGCCACAGCTGGTTAGTGATGGAGCTCGAATCTGAATTCAGGTCCGTAGACACCTCCAGCAAAGAAACGCTTTCTGGTACTGCTTTGGTGTGAGGAACCCTGAGATCTGTGATTAACTGCTCGTTAACTTCTGTGGAGTTTCTCTCCTCCACCCGGAGCCGGGAGGGGGATTACAAAGGGATTTTTCTTAGAGGTGGGAAGGTCCGGTGCTTGCGGGAAAGCAGGCTGGTGCGGAGAAAGGGGAGTGGGGAGAGAAGTCATTGCAGACCCAGTTTTCACCTGAAGGGGGCAGTTGCTCATCAGTTCTGGCTGACGACTGGCAGCCAGGAGATAGAGGCCCAGAGTGGCCAAAGCTTATGATGTTTTATTTTATTTATTTCTATTTAAATACAATTAAGATAGAATGTTACATTAGTTGCAAGTATACAACACATTGATTCAACGGTTCTGTATATCCCTCAGTGCTCACCTAAGTGTAGTCACCATAAGATGGTGGCTGGTGGCTTTCTATGCGACTCTCCCAGTTTTAAGTACTGATAACGAATTCAAATGAAAAGCAAGCAACCGAGTCACAAGGATCAAGTTAAAAAACATGTGGGTTAAATCAGGCCCACGCTGTCAGTTTGCCACCCCCTGTATCAGATGATTTTCATGGTCCCTTCCGACTCTAAGGGCCAATGAACAAGGCCAATAGCTTCTTGCTGAAAGGTGGGAAGATGTTTATCTCCACTCATCATTGAAACCCATCATCTCTGTTTCCAGTAGAGAATATTCATTGGTACCAGGGCATGATGCCACCCTGTGCCTCCAGGTGCTCGTGCACATAGAGGAGATGGAATTGCCATGCCACACTGCAGTGAGTGACAGGTGTAGATGCAGGGAGAGAAAAGCAGACCCAGGTTTAATTATGCAAATCTATGACTATGCTTTAATAAGGCACTGCAATAAAACTGTCATAACTGCCAAGTTTGGGAAATAGGCTGAGCAAAGTTTTCACTCCTGGCACTATATTTGGGAAGAAAAAAAAAAAAGGAAGAAAAATGCAGAAGAGTTGGCTCATCTTTGAAAACCTTCAGCAACACATCAGGGATTCCTGAGCTTCTTGTCCCTGCCAAGCGGTGTGTGCAATGACGACTCTGGTACCGAAAGCCCGGCAGCCCCCACGGAGCTCCTTGGGAAAGGAGAGAGTTCAAGTTTCAAGGTCAGTGTTCTCTAGTGAGATCTCAGAGACACTGAGCTTTCCAGCATCACCTGCCAACTCTTCCTCAAACTAGTCAGCCCCCTCTTTTGTCAAATAACTTTGCTGCTGCTCCTGTTCTCAGAGTGTGACAAAAGGGGACAGGGGCTTAGTCATGGCAGGATCGGTAGTGAGGGTGGGTGTTTTCTTCCCCATCAGGTGGTAGGGGCTAGAATGCTACCATTATTCTAACCAACCAAATTATTTAAAAAAATTTTTTAAGTTTATTTATTTGAGAGAGACAGAGACAGAGACAGCATCAACAGGGGAGGGGCAGAGAGAGAGAAAAAAAAGAGAGAGAGAGAAAGAAAGAGAGAATCCAAAGCAGGCTCCGTGCTGTCACGGAGGCTCTATGACTGAAACCAAGAGTCAGACGCTCAACCGACTGAGTGACCCAGGGACCCCATAAAAATATTTTAGTATTAAAAAAGCACCCCATCTTGATAACACAGGGCTAGGATTTTCATGACCAGGGCTCTGTTGGGCATGAACACCAGAGGTTCACTCTAAGGAGCTAAGGCAGAAGGGCCCACAGGAAAGGAATCCCCAGAGCAGATATCTTGTACTTTATAGTACAGATGTCCCATGCTCTTATGAGGTTAGCTCTTTGCCAATGAAAAAAACTAAAAGGGCAACCCACTCTCCCATTTCATCAACAAATAACCAAATAGATTACGTGGAAGAAGAGAGAGGGAGAGTGGGAGGGAAGAAGAGAGAAACAGAGAGATTATGGGTGAAAAGAGTCTTCTGAGTCTTATCAATCAATGAAATGTTTGTGGCCTTTATTTGGACCCTGAATTAAACTAGTATAAATTTACATGCCAGTTAGAGAATATTAGGGAATATTAAGGAATTATTATCACAGTTGTTTTGTGTGATAATGATTTTGTGGTTCTGGTTTTTTTGAGTTTATCTTTTAGAGATGCATGTTATAATGTTTACGGAGAAGATGACATAATGTCTGGGATATTTGAAAAAGTAATCTGAGAAAGAAAAGAGTACGGTGCAGACTAGATCCAACTTGTACTCATTGGCAAGAGCTGACCATTAAAGTTTTAGGAACTTTGTGAGCTAGTTGGTAAAGAGTCATTATTAAAAATTGAATCCTGGGGGCGCCTGGGTGGCTCTGCAGTAATTTTAGCTTCTTGGCTCATGATGATGGGTCTTTCTGGGGAATTATTTATGATTACAGAAGTAACTAGAGTATAGAAGTGAAAAGTGCAGGCAGTCAAAAAGTGGAAGTAGCCCATCAACTGATGAATTGATACATAAAATGTTGTATATGCATGCGATGGAATATTACTTGGCCATGAAAAGTAGTGTGGTACCGATACATGCTGTATCATGGGGGAACCTTGAAATCATTTCACTAAGTGGAAGAAGCCAGTCATACAAGACCGTATTGTGCAATTCCATTTATGGAAATGAAATGCCCAGAACAGGCAAATCTATAGAGACAGAAAGTAGGTTAGTGGTTGCCTGGGGCTAGAGAATGGGGGTTTGGGAGGTAACAGCTAAGGGACTGTGAGGTTTCTTTTTGGGATGATGAAACATCCTAAAATTGCATGGCTCTGGAATATACTACAGCCAGAGGCTTGTATATATTAAATGAGTGAATTGTATGTTTTATGAATTATATCTTAGTAAATCTTTCAAAAAAAAAACAAGTGCAGGCTGGCCGAGTTTAAATTCTGTTTCAATTTGCTTACCAGCTATGGGACCTGGGGCAAATACTCTTAACATTCCTGTGCTGATTTCCTCATCTGTAAAAAGAGGCTAAAGATGGTACCTGCCTCATGGGATTTTTATGAAGAATTAATTTAATCTCCACATAGACTGTCTCAAAATGCTTACAGTGTGCCCTACACATGGAAAGAAGGCAATAAATGTTAGCTACTATCATATACATGTTAGCAGGGAAGAATTTTCTCTAATAAGGGAGGGAAGAGGGAAAGAACCTGCTGGTGTTTGTTTTTCTACTATTTAATCCGGCCCTGGGCAAGCGGAAGTGTAACCAAACCGTTTCAGGTAATAGTAGTTGCAGCGGGTTGAGCAGTGGTTGCCAAAAGATGCATCTACGTCCTACCCAACCCCCAACCTTGAATGTGATCTTCTGTAGAAAACCAGATTTGCGTATGTGATTCCGTTAACGATCTTGAGATGAGATCGGCTTGGAAAATCCTGTTGTCCTGGAAAGACAAAAGCAGAGGGACATTAGGCAAGCAGGGGAGAAGGCTCTGTGAAGATAGAGGCGAGGCCAGTTATACTACCTTGGACAAAGGGCGCCTGGAACCTCCAGAAGCTGGAAGAGACAAGGAAGGAGTCCCCGCTAGAGTCTTCTGAGGGAGTTTGGCCCTTCTGACACTGTGATTTAGGACTTCTGGTCTCCGCACAGCGATGGGATACATTTCTATTGTTCTGTGCAACCAAGTTCACGGCAGACCTGAGAAATTCGTGCACCAGAGAAAGGTTACACGTCTTAAAACTGCTTTTGTGACAGCACTCCACATAACATTTCCTCTGCCGATTCGTGTATCAAAGATCAATTTTCATTCAGCAAATCAAATTCTTCTTCATAGACCCAATCTCCTCTTCTCACCTCCCATAGGCTCGTTCAGGCCTTTCCTCTCCTGGCTTAGGAAACCTTTAACCAAAGCAAGGCCGAGTTCAAACGGCACTCTGTGTACTCTGCTCTTTCTCTGCTTGCTTCTCTAAAGTACTTTCTGTTGGTGCCCCCCATTTCCTGTGGGCTTATGTGCTATTTTTTAGTATTTTCTGGTTGTATTTGTATATAGTGATGTCTCTACACCTAGTTAAGTTCTTGAGTATGCAGAATCTTGTAATTCTTTAGATTTTGCCAGCATACCTGGCATAGAGTTGGACACGTAGTAGGTGAATGAATGACACGCCTCAAGGCAAGTTGGATGTTCTGAAACGACAGGAGAGTTTATCTTTCTACCTTCTTTCCTGATCACTGTTTCTCTCCTCCTCCATTTTCAGGGCTAGATGACTTTCTCAATGGAGGGTAAAAGATATGAGGGGTAAATGTTAGCTAGATTCTCAAAGACAGGCTCCTAGAACTAATAGCTGTTCCCTTTGCCAACTGTTGCTTTGTTTGGCTAGCTCTGTTGACTCCTCCAATAAGCATGACAGAGGATAGTACATTGGATTTCTTATCACCCAAGCATTCTTTCTTTGTAGATGGAGAAATAGCTTGATGAGAGAGACATGTTGGGCAGAACAGATCAATGGTATGAGACTGAGAATTTGCTCAGAACATCATCTTCTGTTACTACTAAGCATGTAGTACTTTGTACATTGTCAAAAAGATCACCGGACCTGGAATCAGGAATCTCAGACTCTAGTCCTGGGCCAGTCACTGCCATTTGTGACCTTGAGTGAATCAACCTCTCTTGACCTTGAGTGAGTCAACCTCTCTTGCATTTTGACTTCCCCACTGATAAAATATCAGAGGTGAACTAGGTGATCTCTAAGACCCTTTCATATTTGAATAACCCTATAATTTTGGATATATATTCTTTTATTCATCTGAATTCTGTATGTCTAGCATAGGCTGTCTCAGTCAGGATCCAGTCAGAGAACGGAAGCCATGCTAGCTGTTTCAATAGAGGGAGTTTAATACAGGCATTGGTGGGCCGAAGCAGTAAGCAGGGAACTCTAAGGTAATTCAGAGTTGATAACTGCAGGGCGTCCCTTCTACTTAGGTGGTAACTAAGGAAAGATGGTAGGGTTACCAGAACCTGGAAACACAGAGGAGGAGTCTCTCACGCTGAGACTCAGATTTATGAGGAGATACTGTCACTTCTGATGGGGCATGATGGGGCCATTCTGGAAGTGCCAAAAGTAGGTGGAGGCCAAGACTAGCTGTTGCTGCTGGGGGATGAAGGGTCATTGGTGGGGTGACAGTGCTGGGAATACCAAGCCCCTCTCTCTTCCTGTCCTCCAGGATCCCTCCTGGGTCTGTGTTAGCAGAACCTACTGTGGAGCCAGCTGCCAAATGGTTCATGCAGTTCTCAGAGTCCCAGCCTCAACATCGAAAGGCAGAGCACAGAAAGACAGATTCGGGGCCAAGACAACAGCCTAATGACTGGCACGTTCATTTTATATTTATATTATATATTTATTTTATAATCATTTATAGGTGTTCATGTATGTGTGCCCCCAAAATGGTGCTCCTGTAAAAGCAACTGAATAATCTGTTTTGGGGGAGAGAGTTTAGGGAGATTCACTTAGTCGACAGGAGTAAAAGAAGTGGTGGTCGAAGAGCAAACAGGCAAAAGTGGTGAACAGGCAAACAGGATAGTGGGCTGGTCTCCCACGTGGCTTGCTCAGCTATACAGAGCTCTTACCGGAATGGGATTTATGCAGTCTGAGGCTGGCTCTGTTGTGGACTTTTTAAGGTTTTTTGTTGTGCCGGTGCTTAACGGTAGATTGAGAGATTCATAGCCAAAAGAAGCCCTTCTCTGGCCTTGCTCTGGCCTTGAGGAAGAAAGGTCCAGCAGAGTTTGTGAAGCCAGACACCTGTGGGAAGCAGAACTCAAAAGACGTCTCTCGGATTTTTGTCTCTGGTTATGCAATCAAACACTAATGTAGATATTGCTGGGAAGGGACTTTGCAGATGTAATTAGGATCATGACAAGGAGACTATCGTGGATTATCCAGATGGCACAATCCAATCACATGTCCCCTTCAGAATAGAGAAATTCTTGTGGCTAGAGTCAGCCAGATGCAGCGGAAGACGAAGGCAGCTGGGGAGATGAGGCGGGAGGGGAGGCCAGAGAGATTCTCAGGGTGAGAAGGACTTGACCCGTGGTTGCTGACTTTGAGGATGGAGGTGGGGCGAGAGTCAAGGAATGGGGCATCCTCTAGTGCCTGAGAATGACCCCCGGTCAATCGCCAGCAAGAAAACAGACTTCAGGGAACTGAATCCAGCCAGCAGCCTGAATGAACTTGGAAGAAGATTCATCCCCGGGACCTCAAGAAAGAATGCAACGTTTCTGACGCCTTGATTTCGGCATTATGGAAGCAGAGAACCAGCCGAGCCACCCTATGCTTTGGTTTCTGACCTCCAAAACCATGGAGTAACCAGGAGGTGTTTTTTTTAAGCCACTAAATTTGTCTTAATTTTTTGCAACATTAATAGAGAACAAACACAGCACTGAAACAGTGCTCCTGGGAGATCTGTTTTTGTTGTTGCTTCCTAGTGGCTTTCTCCAAATGCCCAGTCATTGTTTCTGGAGGCTGTCATGGGTGGCTGTCCTGAACTGTCTCAATTCCTATGTTGGTCCGATAGGGAGAGTTGCGAGACCCTCCCTCCACGGCCCTGCGGATCAGTTCAGAGAGAACCTGACTGCCTCCTCCCCGTATTGTCAATATGATCAGTAGGCAGTGAGTCTGTCACAGCAAAGAGAAGTGGCGATCGGGATGGATAACTGATGGGTTGAATCAGAGAATTTAAACTCTTTCTTTTTCCCTTTTGCTTAATCATGTTACGTTTCCATATCTCAGGGGAAGCATCACTTTTATTGGCCATCAAGATGGAGAGGTTGCACGATCAAATTGCAGATGTAATTGTTAGGCTAAATTAAACTGTCAGGCGCTCAGACAAGGCTTCTCTGTTGATTGGAGCTCAGTTCACTCAACAAGCAGAATATGCCTTGTGATCTTGTCTGGATAATATGCACGGCCTGGATGGAGGAAGAATTAGCCTTTCACTATGTTTTCCTAAAACCTCCTTCTTAAAAGTTTTTTTAACGTTTATTCATTTTGAGAGACAGACAGAGCATGAGTGGGGAAGGGGCAGAGACAGAGGGAGACACCCAGTTGAAGCAGGCTGTAGGTTCTGAGCTGTCGGCACAGAGCCCAATGTGAGGCTCAAACTCATGGACCACGAGATCATGACCTGAGCTGAAGTCGAATACTTAACCAACTAAGCCACCCAGGCATCCCTCCTAAAACCTCTTTCAAGGAGAGGCTGGGTGTCAGGCTGTATCTATTTCTTTTGACTCATGGTTCACAGAGAAGCTATTATTAGTGTTTCTGGGCTTGGACGGCCACTGTTTCATTAAGTGACTTCAGAGATCTGGACACTAAGGGGTTACATGAGCTGTCAGGAACTTCATACCACACAAAATGGAAAGCTCTTACTGTTTTCTGTCTTTCTTATTGCTAAATTCCATTACACATTGGTCACAACTCTCAGGGCAGATCATTTCAAGGTTTTATTGTGTTCCCCTAGTTGTTAGCCAACTGATCTTTGGCCCCAAACCTTCTTGTTCCTCACAAGTTACCGTTTGTCATTCCCGAGGAGCAGTTCTGTCACTGTCCAAGGGCTTTCTAAGTGCTGCTTCTTCATTTATGCTTACTTTTTTTGGTTGATTTTTAAAAATATTTATTTATTTTTGAGAGAGAGAGAGAGAGAGAGTGTGTGTGAGAAAGCGTGCAAACAGGGGAGGGGCAGAGGGAGAGAGATACAAAGGATCCAAAGTGGGCTCTGTACTGACAGCAGAGAGCCTTATGCGGGACTCGAACTGATAAACCATGAGATCACGACCTGAGCCGAAGTCGGACGCTTAACTGACTGAGTCATCCAGGCGTCCCTAGTTGATTTTTAAATGTACAGCAACGTTGATCACCTTTTCCTCCCAGAGACCAGATTTGAATTTATGGCACTGTGCCAAAGGAAATATTACTTCACCTCTTTGCCTAGTAATAAGAACTTCACATTTCTATTTAATGCTCTTCTCTTCTCAAAGTTTGCTTCATGTCTATATTTGCGTTGTATCACATGATTCTTTAATGGGTGACATTCCCAAAGAGGCTTAAGGTAGGTTCAGGCCCCAGTTTCTAAGGAGCACTGCCTATTTGATCATCCTTCCGTGGGCCCAGATATTTGTGTGCAAGCTGGGATCTCTCAGGTCAAGGGGCTTGTAGCTTGGGGCTTTAATACAGCAGCTGAACAGCTGAGAGAGTTGGTGGAGAATGACTTTTTGGAATGAACTGATATAAAAAAATATAAGAACTATAATCTGGGGCACCTGGGTGGCTCAGTTGGTTGGGCGTCTGACTTTGGCTCAGGTTGTGGTCTCCTGGTTCATGGGTTTGGGCCCCGCATCAAGCTCTGTGCTGACACCTGCTTCAGATTCCATGTCTCCCTCTCTCTCTGCCCTTCCCCTGCTTGTGCTCTGTTTCTCTCTCTCTCAAAAATAAATAAACATTCAAAAAAATAAAAAAAAACATACTTTTTTTTCATCCTCTTGCTTCAGTAACACACATTGATGAACACTGTGTGCCAGGCATTGTGGTAGGCATTTTATATAGACATTATATCATTTAACTCACGCAGTTATCAAAAGTCATTTCAAGCATATATGTGTGTATAAACATACATACACAGTTATATACACACATATATTTTTTACCATGTGCATTATGCATACATGTATATGTGTGTGTACATGTATATATATATGTGTATATATATATGTATATATATACACACACACATATGTATGTATATACATACACACATATATGTAAACCAGATGTTCTGAAATTCTCTGGCATAATGTAAATACCCTTTCTTGTAGTAGAATGATTTAAGTGCTTAAATAGCCCCCATTTCAAGTATTGTGGGGTCTGTCGGTGCTCTCCCTGATACCTCTGAGGATTCTGGAGGCAGGGATTATATCTTCTGAGTCATCCCCAGTGTAACCTGCTTCTCTGTGATTGTCTCCTCCAATCAGTGCTCCTGGATCCTGTGGTCACTATCCTCTCTGCTCTTTTGGACATTTGGACACTGCCCCCCACTCTTCTTTGTCTGTAGTTTCTAAATCAATACAATGCTGCTTATGTTATGAATAGTAGACTGTGTGTGTGTGTGTGTGTGTGTGTGTGTGTGTGTGTGTGTGTTTGGGGATAATAGAAAACACTGCCTGGGGAAGATTAGGGAACAACTTAAAACTGAATGTCAGTCATTGCTGGTTTTTAGTATCTCTTGGACATGCTTTTGGTTGGGAATTTCTCACTGGTTGCCTTTGCCCTCAGTCCTGGGTGTCCTGTCATGTTACCAGCCTCTCTTTCTCCATCCTCTCCTTTACCCCCAGCTGCCAACCCCAAATCTAACATCCTGAACATTCTGTGTCAGTTCCTGTCTCCTGCTGGTCCACACAGAGCACACTGGACTGGTTTCTTCTTTGTATCACAGCTCGTATTCTAACCATAGACAATAATGGCTTGTTCTGCCTTTGATTGCCTAATTTCAGACATTAAAATACGCATTTCTTTTGCTCTAGCTGTTTCTTCCCATTGGATTCCTTTCACTGTAGGAACCAGCATGGAGATGCTGAAACTGGAGGAGGCAGGGCTCAGAAATGCACACCTGCCAAGTGGTTCTCCATGATAGAGTTTAGCCACAGCCGCAGGACTGCAAGGCAGAGGTTAAGGAGTTCTATAGACCCCCTTGGTTTTTGGTGGGGAGAGAACAATAGTGAAAAGTCTTTCTTCATGTCAAAAAGCCATTATTCTGTTATTTTCCTATCACAGTCTCAGATATTCTGGCAGAAGTAGAGGAATATCTGCTCTTTAAGCATTCATGCTCATTTGTAACAGTCTTAGGTGGTAGATGGAACAAATTATAGTATCATAGCTTTGCAGAACAGTTAACTATCCTGGAATTAAGATAAAAAAAAAAAAAACTTTACAGAACAAAAGAGGAGAGACGACAGAACATAAAATGTCTTGCAATATTAATCATTTTAAAATTCTCCCTTCCTCTGTGTTCTCCTGGCACTTTCCTTGTTTCTCAGTGAGCGCTATATTTAACTTCATATATAGTTAATTATTTATAGTTTATAGATAAGAAGACCATTTCCTAGGACAATTAAGTGAGTTGACTAAAAGGAGGTGATACAATAAGGAAAAAACATTTTCTAAAGGGTGCAAAAGCTTTTCAGTTTTTATTCCTAATACCCTCCTATTTTATTTAAGGAAGACCACGGACGATTAGATTAAATTAGATAGGGGTTTACCAAGCATTTAATTCGGCCTTGATGATGAGCCAGGTGCTTGAGAATGTTTGTCAGAGGGATGAAATCTGTCATGGAATTCTCACGAGTGCCTTAGGAGGTAGTCTTTTTCCAGATGTGAAGAGCAAAGCTCAGAGAGGGAAGGTGACCTCCCCAAGATCCCACAGCTGGGGATAAGCAGAACCAGGATTCAAATGCAAATATTTGACATCAAAGCCCTTAACTCCCAGATGTACTGGATGTACCGCCACCTTATCTTCCTCCTCAATCAGTTAATTAAGGAGGTGCATTCCTCACAGACATTTGTTAAGAGGATTTTGTTAAGTAGATAAGGCGATTGGAAAGACAGAGCCCAGTTAGCTGAATTCCTGGTAACCTACACCTGTCTGACCTAATCCAGGTGGGATTTTGGAAATGAACCTGCACGTACGTGATCTGAAAGCTGAGTCATTTCTGTGGTCGTCAGTCTCTGAGATAGTCCTGATGATTCTCACCTCCTGGAGTTCACACCTGAGAGGCCCCTCACATGTTGTTCCAGGGCTGGTCTGTGTGGACGATAGCATGTGGCAGAAGTGATGGTATTTTCTAATGTAGCCTAGCAGACTAAGACATATGTCCTTCTCAAGATGAGGTTATAAACAAAGACTGCCGCTTCTGTCTTCTGGCGCTCTCTGTCAGGGCCCAAACGGGGGGGAGGGGGTGTCTCATGGGTGCCTCCTTCAATTCGAGCCTGCCACCCCACCTGTCTCACCCTGTCCCTGTCCCCCCCCCCCCCCCCCCCCGTGTCTCTCTGATCTCTGGGGGTAGCTGGTTGCCATGTTGTGACCAGCCCTGTCAGCAGGATTGTGTGGCTAGGAACTGACACCTCTGCTCAGCAGCCATGGGGAGCTGATGCCTGGCAAAAGCTGTGTGAGTGAGCTTAGAAGTGGATTTTTCAGCTCCAGTTGGGCCTTGAGATGACTGGAGCTCCTGCTGGTAGTTGACTGCCATCTCAGGAGACTCCTCGAGCCAGAACCTCTCAGTTAAGCTGTTTCAGATTCCAGACAAAGATGTTCAGGGCCGGCTAACCTTTTCTAACTCGCCACCGGATCCGCTTTGGTACAGGAGAGGGCTGTGACGCCTCACTCCTTACTTTTACCAGAGTCCTCTCTCCTTGAGGGGCTGTTGTGGTTTTATTTTATTTTATTTTATTTTATTTATATTTTTATTTTTTTTAAATATGAAATTTATTGTCAAATTGGTTTCCATACAACACCCAGTGCTCATCCCAAAAGGTGCCCTCCTCAATACCCATCACCCACCCTCCCGTTCCTCCCACCCCCCATCAACTCTCAGTTTGTTCTCAGTTTTTAAGAGTGTCTTATGCTTTGGCTCTCTCCCTCTCTAACCTCTTTTTTTTTTTTCTTCCCCTCCCCCATGGACTTCTGTTAAGTGTCTCAGGATCCACATAAGAGTGAAACCATATGGTATCTGTCTTTCTCTGTATGGCTTATTTCACTTAGCATCACACTCTCCAGTTCCATCCACGTTGCTACAAAAGGCCATATTTCATTCTTTCTCATGGCCACGTAGTATTCCATTGTGTATATAAACCACAATTTCTTTATCCATTCATCCGTTGATGGACATTTAGGCTCTTTCCATCATTTGGCTATTGTTGAAAGTGCTGCTATAAACATTGGGGTACAAGTGCCCCTATGCATCAGCACTCCTGTATCCCTTGGGTAAATTCCTAGCAGTGCTATTGCTGGGTCATAGGATAGATCTATTTTTAATTTTTGAGGAACCTCCACACTGTTTTCCAGAGTGGCTGCACCAGTTTGCATTCCCACCAACAGTGCAAGAGGGTTCCTGTTTCTCCACATCCTCTCCAGCATCTATAGTCTCCTGATTTGTTCATTTTAGCCACTCTGACTTGTGTGAGGTGATATCTGAGTGTGGTTTTGATTTGTATTTCCCTGATGAGGAGCGATGTTGAGCATCTTTTCATGTGCCTGTTGGCCATTTGGATGTCTTCTGAACTATTGGGACCTCATGAAGATAAAAAGCTTCTGCACAGCAAAGGAAACAATCAACAAAACTAACAGGCAACCAATGGAATGGGAAAAGATATTTGCAAATGACATATGGGACAAAGGGCTAGTATCTAAAATCTATAAAGAGCTCACCAAACTCCACATCCGAAAAACAAATAATCCAGTGAAGAAATGGGCAGAAAATATGTTGTGGTTTTAAATAATAATAGCTTTTCTCCTTTATCCTAATTTGATAGGAATTTGTTTGTGAATACCCCAAAAGTATAGAGACGAAGTACCTGTTACCTAAGTTTTACATTTGTTCTTTGAATGAAACTCATCAGCATCTGCATAATCCTTTCAGATGTGATGGTTAATTTTCTGGGTCAAGCTGACTGGGTCACAGGGTGCCCAGACAGCTGGTAAAACATTATTTGTGGGTCTGTCTGTGAG
The DNA here is from genome assembly GCF_024362965.1 of Panthera pardus. Lineage (NCBI taxonomy): Eukaryota > Metazoa > Chordata > Mammalia > Carnivora > Felidae > Panthera > Panthera pardus. The sequence goes on from NW_026526788.1 coordinate 24,992,591, forward strand.
GGTGTCTCTAAAAAAGATTATTATCTTGGTAGACTGAACGACAAAGAAGACGCCCTCTCCAATGTAAGTGGGCATCGTCCAATCCCTTCAGGGCCTGAATGGAACTAAAAGGTGGAAAAAGGGAAAATTGGGCTGGATCTTTTCCTGCCCTCAGACGTTGAATCTCCTGGTTCTGGGGCTTTTGGGCTTGGACCAGGACTTATGCCATTGGTTCTCCTGGTTCTCAGGCCTTTGGGTTTGGACTGAAACTATGCACTTGCTGTCCTGGGTCTCCAGCTTACAGATAGTGATCATGGGACTTTTCAACCTTCATAGTCATGGAAGCCAGTCCTTCAGAATCAGTTTCTTCCTATCCATCTGTCCCTCTTTATATCCTACTGGTTCTGTTTCTCCGGAGAACCCTGACCAATCCAGCAGGTTTGTGAGGAGGTCAGTGGTGATATGTGTCACTCCGGTGTTCGATAAAACGTGATGTGCCAGCACTGTTGCAGCAGCAGCTTGAGGAGAGCCTGGGACTGGCAGATGGAGACCCGGCTTCAATCCCGATTCTGTTCTCAATCCTGGTTATGCTCTCAACTAGCTCTGTGATTTTGATCAAGTCCTGCTACCTTTCTGCCTCACCTCTCCTCTGTGAGAGGGAAATGAGATTATTATGAGAATGGACTGAGATAATAAATGGGGCGGTGCACTGAAGGGTACAAAGGGTAATACAAATGCTGTGTAGTATTAATCAGGGTTCTGGTTGTTATGACTGTGTTAAGTAATTAATCACATGATAGATAGTTTTAAGTGGAAGTAAGGGACCGTCCCCCAAACACAAGTGGATTTGCTTTACAAAGTGGAAATGATTCATCATCATTGGGTTAGGTCATGATGGATGTGCGCATTCATTCATTCATTCATTCAACAAATATTTACTGCTATGACTATTATGTTCTAGGTACTGTTTTAGGGACACCTAAATGAACACAACAGACAAAGACCCCTGCCCTCCTGGAGCCTTTCCTGACATGCCCTTCTTGTGAGGGCCAGGGCTGTGGCCCTCCTTGTCCATGTTGGCTGTGCTTAGAACCAAGAGAGAGTGGCTAACAGCTGCTATACGCAGTCTGAGGTGTGCTCTTTGAACCAAGCAGCCACTGTCCAAGAAGAGGGAGCAGGGTGTAAAACCAAGGGATTCAAGAACAAAGGAAAGACAAGGAGTGAGAGGTCTAAAGCTCCCTAAGGAGGACAAAATCTGGAGAAGTGCCTGAGCCAGAGTAAAAAGTGATAATAGCAGCCTTTGGGCGATCCTTAAGGAGAGAGGATCCTGGCAAAAGAAAGAAAGGAGGAGCGAGTGATCAAAATTCCTTGATGTGCAAGGTGGACCTGATGGTGAGTTGAGAGATAGGGCCAGCGAGTGCTGAATTGCTTCGCATCAGAGAATAAGAAGCAGCTGGTGTTTTGGCGCAGACCAACTGAACAGGAGTGGGAGGATCACCCCGGGATACGGATATGAGGCTGACTGGTGGGCTTGGGTCACAGTGTAGAGAGCCTTTGACATGGGTGAGGATGTGGAATGTAATTTTTGGTGCAGTGGGGATGGTAGATGGTTTCAGAGTAGAAGAATGATATAGTCTGAGCAGATCCATCTGGCAGCAGGACATTGAACTGACTGGAGGGGGAAGGAGTGAAAGATTATATGGGGAGCAAAAGGAGTTCAGAGAAACATAGGTTTCCTATCCTATAATGTGAAGCTGTTCTCATCCTGGCTGCATGTTGGACTCCCCTGGAAAATGTTTAAAAATTTACTGATTTTTAGGACCCACCCCAGACTCATTTAATCAGACTTTGTGAGCTCATTTCCTGCACATCAGTGTTTTTTCTTTTTTAAATGCCTCTAAGTGATTTTGATATGTAGAAAGAGATGGGAACTAATGCTGCGGAAAAATTGAGCCAGATTCTCCTGTTATCGCCATATCTTTATACACATTTAAAAGGGAAAAAAAACATCATCACTGCAGGCTTGAAAAGCTTTTAATCTTTAGCTTGATTGTAGTGGATTGTCAGAATGAAAGAAAAAGGTTGACAGAAGCATAAGGTGACATTTGACGATAGGCGTTCAGTTTATGGGGGTGGAGCCTGGAGCATAGGGTTCAGTGGGAATGTTCTGCAGTGGAGTCTACCTGCTTGGTCCGTTTTCCAGCCAGGTTTAAACCCTTGTCCAAACTCACTAAGCTATGTGACCAGTTGTAAGTTGCTTACCACACTTTGCCTTAGTTTACTCTGGGGACATGGTAAACATTCAATTAATTTTAGTTCTTATTGTTAGTCGATCCTGAGGAATTTCACTGCAAGCCCAAAGGTAAAGATGTTGTTTGGGTCACTTCTCATTAGTTTTCTAATTAGTTAGGTTCATGGTAGATAATGGTTGGCTAGGAAAGACCTAAATGGCCCAGAAGACAGTTCTAAACCTCATCCGTGGATTTTCCTGGAGGTCTCAGTTTTTATCAGAATCTTAGAGACCACCTCAGTACATCGAAGGGTGCCAATGAACAAAAGAGAAAATGTTCCCTAATATAATGAAGAGCATCTTCAAATGGTGCCTAAAAGTCCCAGGCACATGGGATATAAACATTTCTTAGAGAGTTATAGATGACCATCAGAATGAATTATTGGGGCAAATTTTCAAAAGTGACTCCTGTTCTTTCATTTGAAGGCTTTCTGTTGGCTATTCTTCTTTTGTTCAGGCAATGCGAATACACATGGATCCTTCCGGAGGGTGGCAGTGAGAGTCCTGTGGTTTAGCACAACTTTTCTGGACCGCACTGGCTTCTAGCTGGGCTTTAGGTAAGCTGCTTATCCTAAGCACAAGACACTCTGATGAGAAAAGGGATCATGGTCATTGGTACTCATTTCCTCTCAGTAAATGGTTTTTGCTGTTTTGAGCTGTTGAACTTGTGGCTCTGTGTCTTGTTACTGGCTCCACCTCTTTTGAAGTCTGATTTGGCTGGTTGGTTCATTTCCAGAATATGACTAAATTTGTTCCCTTCAACCTAGTGTTTAATGAAATAAGATAATTCTTTTCTGGTTCCCAAGAAAGAGATGCCAATCAGTGCAGGCTAGACCATTCTAGCCTTGAAGTAAAGTCATGGGACCACCTGGGAGCATGAAGTCGGGAATTGCCTCCCTGTGAGGGGCTGACTGTGGGCTGTGTATTTCCCACAATGCTCACATGGGTATATGCAAATGCTCAGATGTGTGTTGCCTTGAAGAGCTTGTTTGGTCTGCCTATCTGACCTACTGCCTGTATATCAGATGCAGCAGATCTAGGACCAGGGACTTTTCTTGGGGCCCTGCTTCTGGGGCAGAGATAGTAATCTTTGGGGGACGAGTCAGTCATCAAAGAGGAAGTTCAGTCCAATTCCCTGTTCAGAGGCTTGCTTCCAGGTTAGGTCAGAATAGAAGAGGGCCAATTAGGAGATGTGATCTTCCAAGTAGAGCTTTTAGGCCAGGAAGCCCCAAATACTGGCACCCAGCCTGCCTCTTGCAGTCAGACCAGACCAGATTTATGACAGCTGAGATATATAGGATGTGATTGCACCTGTTTACACTGGGAACTTCGTTGCCTTAATTTACGGGTTTTCCTGTGTACTGAATCATGAAATCTTTCTGCTTGCTTTTCAGTGAAAACATTGGACTTCCTTCCAAACGGAAGCACATAATGAGTAGACACATTCCTCTCTCCCCCAAACCCAGCTGAGCCACTTAAATTTGCGTCTCCTTTCTCTCTTTCCCCATCTATGACTCCGCTCCTCTCCTTTCTTTTTCTGTTTCTAAAGTAGTCCACAAAGTTTAATTGCTCGGTGCCTTTCTTAAGTGTTTGAATTCTCTTGGGGGCACTTAGGTGTTTCCTAATGCAGGACAGAATCTGGATGAGATTCAAGCAAGTGGATGATGTGGTTTGGCAGAAAATAAGGGAAGCCTTTTACTCTTTGAAGATGCCAAGGTAGCATCACTGCTGGATCAGCATATTTGAATAATTCTGGGAGCACTGGGGCATAGGTAATGTCTTGCCTACGATGTGGGTAATATTGCAGAATCGGTGATAATTACTCAAGTGCTTTGGATTTCTAAAAAAACTTAAAAATCACTCTGTCAGGCATGTAGGAGAAAAAGGCTGAAGATTTATGGAAATTACAGTAGAAATATGGGGATGATGGAATATGAGACAATGATCCTCCTTGTTTTATTTAAGGTAGTGATTTTGTTACTATTATTGCCTCTACCACCGCTAGTAGCTGAGAGTTGCTGGGTACTTCCCATGTTGTAGATACTGCTGAACTGCTTTATGTTTCTTCCCTCATTCTGCGTTCATTAGCTCACACCAGTCTTATGAGGTAGGTACTACTATTATTCTTAGTTTGCACTCGAGGAAGCAGAGGCTTAGAGAGATTACAGAATTTGCCTTAGGATCTCAAGTCATAACGTGCTGGAGCAGAGACTTCAATCCATGTGTATTTGCTCAAAGCTCATATTCTTAACTGATGAGTTATGTAAAAATACAGTCACTGTAAATATGTATGTTGATTCAATATTGCAAAATTATATTGGTTAGATTAAATCATTTTCTTCAGCACTGTGAGCATGTACAGTGCGCATGTGTGTGTGGGTGTGTTTCCTGCACTGTGCTGGTGACATAATAAGTTATAGAGATGGACAGAGCTATTAACCTGAGCTTGGAAAGGCAAGATCCATCAGGGGGGTTAAGGACGTCTCTCCCCAGTATCCTGCAAATGGATTGTAAGCGTGGTGTCTCTGAGTCAGAAAAACCAAGTCCGAAGGGAAGAATGTTAGAGGGCTGAAGACGGTTGATTCATCGCTTGAATGAAAGTGTTTCTGGCATTTGTCCTTGATTGTAGCAAGATGTTTATTAGGTTGTGGTCCTGTAGTAAGAGACAAGATGGTTCTCCCTGCGTGGAAGCCAGAGCTCAGAGCAAGAATAAATTCATCAAGGGGCCTGTGAACACTGCCAGCCTAACTAGAGCCAAAGGTTAATGACTGGTGGTGGTGATCCTATGAGCAGGTTTTTTTTTTTAAACTGCATTAATTATATTCTGTTTGCATTTTACATATATACTGTTTATTTTCACTTACTTTTAAAAAGTCCTTCTTTAAGAAAATTATTTTGAAAATGGCAATTTGTATCAGTTCTGTTGAGAAAAAAAAAGTTTAGGCCTAAGGGAAAAAATGAATCCCAGTTTGGGGGGCATTGAACCCTCGGGGACTGGAGTGGTCGTTTTGGGATAAAAACGAGGGTAATGTGAGGGGAAGGGAAATTTCAGGGGAAAGAGAGGCAGTTGCTGATGAATTTCCTCTACAGACTTCTTTGTTCGGCCTTTGCAGGATTTTTGTCTGATTTCTTTCAGGCATGGATCTTTAACAGAATTAAAGTGCAGAAATTTTAAGGTTACCTGGATCACCTTGTTCAATAAAGGACAAAGAAAGCAAAGACAAATTAACTTGCTAGATAAATGGAATTTATAGAAAAACTTTAACGTGAATCTTGTAGATAACAAATTTTATTTCTGTAAAATAGTAATTTTAAACTTCGTTTTTTTTTCCTGAGATTTGCTATCACAAGTAATTTGTTACCAAAAATAAATGAAAGAAGTTTGCCAAGACCTTATTAATATTTTAAAGTACAACTTTGCGTGGCATTATGGTTGTATCAGTCACGATAGGGTAGGCTTTGGGCAGTACCAAATAACCCCTGAAAGTCTTAGTTGCTTCAAATAATGAAGTTTTATCTTGTTCTTACTGTATACCTCTTGTAGGTAATGTTGGGGGCTCTGCTCTGGATTATTCTCACTCAGACATGAAAATTGACGGAACTGTATCTTATGGAATGTTTCTAGTCGCTACAGCAGGCAGAAGGAGGTGGGCAAATCACTCACCGGCTCTTGAAATTTGGAAGACACCTATCGTTTCTGTTCACATTTCATGGCCCAAAGTAAGATGTAGATACTGGCCTTACTAGAAGAAGGAAGGGAAGTGTGTTCCCACCATGTACTTAGAAGGAGGAGAATTAGAATATTAAGGAATAGCCCGAAGACTACAATAGAGTCATCCTTTGGTGAATCTGTTACAGTGAATCTTCCATCATGCCTTCTGTGAGGGTCATAAGAGTCGAGAACTTTCAGGCAGGAATTGTTAGGTACAATACCTAACCCACAGGCCACCTGCTGTTGCATAGCCCATGGTGGTGTTTGCAGATGGACATCACTCTTCAAGTCCATCCTGGGGACTGAGGCTGTAAACTCTTGCTCCAAACGAAGAAGCAGCCCAGTTCCCCCCAGCTGTGGCAGTTCAGAAGATCCCTGATTTGTTAGTGGGAAAGAGGAGTGAGGACAGAAGGACCTTCTAACACAGAGCTCTGGGAGCCCTTCCACAACTGATGGAGGTTTCCAACAGCAGTAGTCTAAACCTGGCCTCTAAAGGTTCTTCCCGACCTCAGCTGACCCACCCAGCTAAAATCTGGTGCCTGAGTATCTTCCCTTGCAATAAACTTTCGATCTCCATTCTTTTCTCATAGTGAACATTTATTTAGCACTTACTGTGTGCCAGTCAGTGTTCTAAGCATTTGATATATCTTACTCATTTAATCCTTTGTAACCATCAGGGAGGTGGGTACTATTATTACCTCCCTTTTACAACCAAAGCACTGAGAGGTTAAGGAAATTGCTAGTAAGTAGGGGAGCTGGGATTTAATTCCAGACAGTCTGGCTTCAGAACCCAGTGTATGGCCTCTTGGCTACCAGCACAGTATAATATTTGGAAAAAATAAGCTCTATTTGAATGTGGGTATGAACAACGAAATGCTCAATGATGCCAATAGCAGCTCACAGAGATTCTCAGGGACTAAAATCCTTACAATCCTGCACTCTCTATTTAAATCAATAGGACAAAACTAATGCCAATGTGCCAGTGGCCCAGCATGCACCTTCATCTTTACAGAGCTAAGGCAGAACAAATTTATATGATTGATTGTTAATAGAGCCTCTGGCATGACCAGCCAATGATAGGTAGATAAACTGAAGAAATACTGGTGTTTTCAAGAAACACAGTTTTCTAAAGACCTAAACTCATGACTGTGCACGCAGGGGTTGTAGAATTACTCTATGAAATCATTATCGCAAAAATAAGCATAAAACTTCCTTAAAGCAAAGGGGGGCTGTCTAAGAATCGGTGCTAAAGTCCTTATCCGATAGTGTGCTGGTAAATGTTTAACGATTCATTCTCTGAAAAACAAAACAAGACAAAACAAACAACCCCCCCCCCCCGAAACCCAGCCTATTTGTAGTGGTTACCAATTTCTGTGGTGTAAATATACCCACTGTTTCAATTTCCAGCTACTGATGTGATATCACTGAATACACAGTTGGAAAGAGTTGCTAATAATCGGTTCCCACAGGCCAACAGAGGCTGGCTTTAGCACACCAGTGATGTCACATGCGAGAAAGAAGACACCGCATAGTTCAAATTTATAAAAATAGCTGCTAGATCTCAAACAGTTTAAGTCAAATGAATATACCACCATATCAGAGTTTGAAGTGAGAATATTTTAGGTTTTTTTTTTTTTTTAAATTTTTAAAGTTTATGTATTTATTTTGAGAGTGACAGAGACAGCATGAGCAGTGGAGGGGCAGAGAGAGAGGAAAAGAGAGAGAGACTCCTCTGCACTGTCAGTGCAGATGTGGGGCTTGAACTCGCAAAATCGTGAGATTATGACCTGAGTTGAAACTGAGAATCTGACGCTTGACTGACTGAGCCACCCGGGCGCCCCTAGTTGTTTTTGTTTTTAATACCAGTGAAATACACTCTTTGCAGACACATCCCACTAGTGCCTTTTGTGCTGCTCTTTGGGGTTGTTCTCTAGAAAATACTAAAACTGCCAGGAAGCTGCCACTTCAAGAATTTCAGCTCTGAAAAGAGGAAAAGACTGGAATGTCAGACTGTGGGAGACAGAAGCGCCAAGTGCCTCCTGTGGCTGTGCCGGTGAGTAGCTGTGATCTGGGGTATGTCATTCATCTTGAAGTGATGAAACCCTTAGATCCTTATGGTGCTGACGGTTTATGGTTTTAAGTCCAGTTAAAGGGGATGGTGAGAAGGAGAAGGGCATAAGGTAAATCAGTGGAAAGGGGACAGAAAATGGAGAAAGAGGAAGAAAAAGACTGAGTGGAGGGGCTGGGAGAAGGAAGCAGAACCGGGAGAAAATGGAAGAACTAACATTCATCAAGAACCTACTACGTGCCAGTGATTATGAGATTATGATTGACTATAGGACTATGATTATGAGATTAGGGGAAGCTACTGGTTTCTTTATTTATGCTAATTTAATTTCTATACCAACTACCTGTGGTAGGGATTACTTCCAGTATTCTACAGACGAGGAAAACGGGCCCGGAGTCTAGTTGTTCACCCAAAGCCACACTTCCAGCAAGTAGGCTGAGCTGGAAACCCAAACAAGGTCTGAGCAGCTGTAAATCCCGTGCTCTTTGCACCGTTCAGTGCTGCCTAAGTGGGCAGGAGGTCTGAGAGGAATGTTGGATTAAGATCACTCTCAGGAGAGCATTTGGGCTTTGACTCATGAATTATCCTTTGACAAGTTTGTGGATCTTCTTCGCTGCTCTTTACCTGCTCAAACCTTTAAATCTTAAGGACTCTGGTCTGAAAAGGACAATGAAAGCAGCCTGTTAGGGCAGAAATTATCTGCTGGGATGATGACTCCGTGCCCAGAGCAAGGGGACCCTGGCGGGTCCCAACCTCTGGGTTGGAAGTTACCCTTTGGATCTCCCCAAGGGGCAATAACAGAAAGTTGGCAGAAAGTCTGCTGGCCTTGATTTTAAACAGCAAGGCTGGGAAACACACAAGAAGAAAGAGAGGGGAGAGAGAGAGAGAAAGAGAGAGAGAGAGAAAGAGGGAGAGAGAGAGAGAGAGAGAGAGAGAGAGAGAGAGACATTGATTGAAACGACAGGCAGATTTTGTTGCCCAGTAAAGACTACATCATCAGCACTCTGATTCTCAGTCTTGGAGTCTGGCTGAAATCAAAATTTGAATCAGACATCTGCTTTAATGAGTAAGAAAATATTGATTAAAAGAACCAGACTCCCTCAGCTCCCAGCTCTAGAATCTCGCTGCTTTGATAGCACAAATCAATACTCTCTTATGAAGGTTTAAGCTCTGATTTGTGAAATAGGAACTGCACCAAAGTCCAATAAGAACTGCCCTCAGGGCAGAGCCGAAGCATCCAGCAGAGAAACTGCAGCCGGCACTGGCTCAAGGCGAGAACATTTACCACTGGGCAGCTTTAACTCAGGGCATGGAGCCCTGGGTCAGAGCTCCGGGCAGCTTCACAAGTGACCTCCTGCTGCGGGCTCACCGGGAAGGGATCAGATTCCGTGCGCGTGCTGTCTGTATTGTGTATACACACAGGGATGGATATTCCCTCTGTTATACACAGTGAGCGCCATGAACTTGAATTATAGGCCCGACCAGGAGTGCATTTACTGCTGGGTCATTTGCATCCCCAGCCTGGTTCTGCCTTTTGCAGTTCCTGGGGAGCTCTTCAAGCTGAATGCATCCGTTCGGGTACTGTAGGTAAAGGCTCATCTCTTTGTTCTTGCTCAGTGGAATCGAAGGTTAAAGGTTTTCTTGGGCTGGAGAAGGAACACACACTTTGGAGTCAAACAGACCCGTGTTCAAATCTTGTGTTCACCACCCCCTAGCTATGTGACCGTGGGGGAACACTCATTTCACCGTGGCTGAGCCTGTTTTCTTGTCCGTGAGCTGTAGAGGACAGTGGATCTTACATCCTGGCATGTTGCAGGGATTCCGTGAGATCCTGCCAGGACGGTGTTGAGTGCACTGCCTGGTATGTAGGAGGCATTTCCGTAATCCCTGTAATTCTCCTAGGTTGCTAGTGAACACATATATGTGTCACGGCACTAGCTGGGGTTTTGATAAAGCGGAAGGCAAGCACCACTCTATCCAAGTGACTGCTTTATTTGTCATCCACCTTGTGTTTCTGGCGCCAGACCCACGTCAGCCATGAACTTGCTTAAGGAAGGCCTCTCAGTGTGTTCATCCCCCGTCACCCAGAGTGTTTAATAGTCACAGGATGTCAGCTCTGCATCGGCTGTGTGACCATGGGGACAGATGCTTGTGCTCTCTGGGTCTTTGTTCCTTTACTTTTAAAGGCAGGGTGGGATCATAGGGAATTTGACATCCCTAAGGCCTCTCTGGTGGGAATATTCCTGGTTGTTCTATGTTCCGCTGTCTGGCACTGTGCCTTTTCCTCTTAATGTCTGCCTGTGACTTGAAGAACTTCTCTGCTTTTCCCACAGTCTGCACTTTCTCCAGGGTGTAGGCTTCCCTGCCGGCTCTTGCCTGCTTCTCCCACGTTTTGGGGTTCCGTTGATTGGCACTCACTAACCACATCAGTTTGAGTGATTATTTCTCTGTCTGATGTCATCTGGTCCCCACTCCCTCCTTCTTCCTCCCTCAACTCTGCCGTGGTGTTTACCTATTTGGGGGATTAAATGACCCTCAACAGTGCACCTGTTGTGCTCATAAGTGAAGCAAATAGGGTATTTTACAGATGTTCAAACCAGATCCTTCCCTCTAAGCTGCTTTTTAAATTCTGCATGACTTCTTCCAATGAAGACCAAAGGAAGAAATTCCTCGGATGACAGCACCAGAAATAGGTGCTCTTAAAAACAAACATACAAGCAAGCGTAGGGTCACTATGGATTACTTAACGGATTGTGTCTCTCTCCCTGCTTTGGTGGCTGGAAAGCTGAGAGCCACGTTTTGTGGTTCGCATCTAGTAAGGTTGTGTGGCAGGCATTTTGAATCTTAATCTGTACCCTGAGTTCATTTTACTTTTCCTTACTTTATTTTTTCTTCATTCGAATTTCTCATTTGTTCATTAAAAAAAAAAAATCCTGTTATTCTTTTGAAAGTGATGCCATGCCCTTTTACAAGAGGGTGAGGTCAAAGTAAATAAATGAATACATCCTGTGCATGTTGTACAGTTGAGTGCTTCACTCAGCCTCAGGGAAAAGCAGTCAGAGAAGACTTCCCGGAGGAAGATGCTTGGAGGATTATGCACATGCATCGAGTATTGTGCAGTTCAGTCTGTCATGACATCCCCAGAGTGGCGTAAGGCTTGTGATCAGAGATGTAGGGATGAAAGTGAAGTATAGAAAACCTCATTAGATATTGGAGCGGGAAACATTTGCCACATAACCTAACGTAATCAAGGGAGTGAAATCCCGTTATTTTTGCGTCCACACCCAAGGGAAGGAGATTATACGTTCTGTCTGCCACAAAGAATTCATGTAATTTGACATCAGATTTTTATCTCCTTAAGAAGTGAAAACTTCCTGTGTGCCTCTCTGGTTCTTCTTTTGACCACCATTACTGTGTTATGATTCCAGAACACCACCATGAGGGAGAAACACAGCAAGATCTCTACTCACCAATTCAGTGTCCTTAAACACTCTGACTTTCCTAACTGTGACTTTGACCTTAAGATCTGGCCAACCCATGATTTGTCTCACTGTCTGGAATCAACCCATTGTGTATACTGACCTCGGATACCTCCCTGATCACATCACCACTAACATACCTCCACTTGCTATCCCTGTCCCTGTCTACAACCCATTTTCTTCTGCTACTCACTCTCTGATGTAAAGACAATGGATGTATTTTAGTAATGGATCCTTGTGGAGATTAAAAAAAAAAAATTAGTACTTAAAAAGAGAATGTTTTGATGGAGTTTGATAGGCAAGATGGTTCATAATTTTGTTAGGTCTTTACCTGTGTCCTTCAAAGACTCTCATGTGGCTTTCCAGCTATAGAACCCACTTACAAAGCTTCCTTTCAGAGTAAGAGCAGTAGAATGCTCACTAGGTGTCAGGACTGTCTTGCTTCCAACGACTGCCTTAGAGAGTATGAGTATCCTGTCACCACCTAGAATCGTGAGACCAGCAGAGTAGACCCCTGCACAATTCAGGTCATAGACCCTGTGCAGTAAAGCCTACAGAATCCAACTTTACCCAAAGACAGAGGGATTGTACTCATCACTTATTAGTGATGTTTGACGTCGTGGGACTAGAAGTGTTTGTGAATAAAATTCTGCTTTCAGAATATTGTAAATTCTCTAATAGTGGGACTTTTCATCCTGACGTTCCTTTTTTGTCAAGTTTATAGAACCTTCTGGACATCACCAAGGCTTCCCCAGACATCTGTAAACTGTTAGTATCAGTGTGCTCATTTTCTCAGTGGGAAGAAACCAAAATGAAACAAATAAAATACAGATTTCAGGGGCGCCTGGGTGGCTCAGTCGGTTGAGCGTCTGACTTTGGCTCAGGTCATGATCTCATGATTTGAGTTCGAGCCCTGCTTCGGACTCTGTGCTGAAAGCTTGGGGCCTGGAGCCTGCTTTGGTTTCTGTGTCTCCCTCTCCCTCTGCTCATGCTCTGTCTCTCTCTCTCTCAAAAATAAACATTAAAAAATGCAGATTTCAGTCAAATCTGATTTCTGCCTTTGCTTGATATTCAGTGCAATGAGAAATTAACAAGGTGAGTCTGAGATGTAGCCAGAGGCTGAGAAGAAAGTACCCAGAGATCAGTCAGCTAAAGTTCTAAAGAAAGGAGGATGCTCTCCTTTGTCTAGTTGGTATTGAAACAATAAAGAATAGGATGATATACGATGGTTAAAAATCATCCGATGAAACTTGGGACTTTCCTAGAGAAATAAAGAGTTCTTTCTTTTAAAATTTCCATATAACCATAACGATGAGAAAAATATTTATTAAATACGTACTCAGGGCTGGATAGTTCCCGTGCATTATCTCATTTTCCTTCACAGTAGCCTGAAGAGGTAGTAGCTTTATTTCACAGACAAAGAACTAGAGACTTAGAGAAGCTAAGGAGCTCTCCAAAGTCATGTGGCTACTGCCCTGGGCATATACAGATCCAGGTGTATCTAATTCCAGAGCCTACACACTAAGGCCAATGGTTAGAAGCTTGTCAGTACAAGGGCCCCGATCTGATAAGAAGTCTTATTAAGAGGTCATAAAATGATAATATGTCTGAGATTTGCTTCATGTTCATCTGGGTAGTGGAGAAAAATGTGTGGATAATTGGATAAAATAAGGGCAGTCACATATTGAGTCTTAGGCTGGGAGAAGGTACATGTAAAGTATACATAAAGCTTATGTCTGAAATATTACATAATATTGGAATGATTGGTGAACGGATATATATATATATAATTATATATTTTAAATTAAAATAAACCTTAAAGAGGGGCACCTGGGTGGCTCAGTCAGTGAAGCGTCTGACTTCGGCTTAGGTCATGATCTCTCTGGTGGTGAGTTTGAGCCCCATGTCGGGCTCTGTGCTAACAACTCGGAGCCTGGAGCCTGCTTTGGATTCCCTCTCTCTTTGCCCTTTCTCCACTCATGCTCTCTCTCTCTCTCAAAAATAAATAAACATTAAAAAAAAATTTAAAAGTAACCTTTAAAGGTTTGACAAAGAGGAATTTCAGGTATTCATGTTTGACCCTTCTGACTCCCATGCATTTAGTCTAACTGCTCCAGCTAGAATTTTGCCCTCAGTGGAGAACAGTGAGGCACAATGGTGGTTACCAGTCACATTTCTTGTATCTTCTCTTAAGATGGTGACTGTATTTGCTGTTTTACATATTGTAACATTTCTTCTGGTTTCCACGTATGTAGATAGTCACACAGCTTCTGTCCTTTCTATTTGAAAACCTTAGTGGGGACCCCAACATGAAAGCACCCAAATATATAAATAAATTAATCACAAACATAAAGAAACTCATTGATAATAATACCATAATAGTAGGGGACTTCAACACCCCTCTTACAACAATGGACAGATCATCTAAACAGAAAATCAACAAGGAAACAATGGCTTTGAATGACACACTGGACTGGGTGGAATTAACAGATATATTCAGAACATTTCATCCTAAAGCAGCAGAATACACATTCTTCTTGGGTGCACATGGAACATTTTCCAGAATCAATCATATACTGGGACACAAATCAGCCCTCAACAAGTGCAAAAAATATTGACTCATACCTTGCATATTTTCAGACCACAACACTATGAAACTCAAAATCAACCACAAGAAAAAATCTGGGAAGACCATAACACGTGGAGATTAAAGAACATCCTACTAAAGAATGAATGGGTTAACCAGGAAATTAAAGAAGAAATTAAAAAGTACATAGAAGCCAATGAAAATGAAAACACAACAGCCCAAAACCTCTGGGATGCAGCAAAGGCAGTCATAAGAGGGAAGAATATAGCAATCCAGGACTTTCTAAAGAAGGAAGATAGGTCTCAAATATACAATCTAACCTTATACCTAAAAGAGCTGGATAAAGAACAGCAAATAAAGCCCCAAACCAGCAGAAGACAGGAAATAATAAAGATTAGAGCAGAAATCAATGATGTAAAAAAAAACACAAAAAACAAAACAGTAAACATATCAATGAAACTAGGAGTTGGTTCTTTGAAAGAATTAACAAAATTGACCCAAATAAATAAAATTACGAATCAAAGAGGAGAGATCACGAACAACACTGCAGAAATACAAACAATAATAAGAGAATATTATGAGCAATGATATGCCAACAAATTGGTCAATCTGAAAGAAATGGATAAATTCCTAGAAACATATACACTACCAAAACTGAAACAGAAAGAAATAGAAATTTGAATAAGTTTGAATTTACCAGTAAAGAAGTTGAATCAGTAGTCAAAAATCTTCCAACAAACAAGAGTCCAGGGCTGGATGGCTTTCCAGGGGAATTCTACCAAACATACTACATACATACATTAATTATTATTATTATTTAAAATGTTTATTCATTTTTGAGAGACAGAGAGAGACAGAGTGTCAGTGGGGGTGGGGCAGAGAGAGAGGAACACAGAATTCAAAGCAGGCTCCAGGCTCTGAGCAGTCAGCACACAGCCTGATGCAGGGCTTGGTCTCACAGACTTTGAGATCATAACCTGAGCCAAAGTCAGATGCTTAACTAACTC
This sequence comes from Panthera pardus, assembly GCF_024362965.1. Classification (NCBI taxonomy): domain Eukaryota; kingdom Metazoa; phylum Chordata; class Mammalia; order Carnivora; family Felidae; genus Panthera; species Panthera pardus. The sequence goes on from NW_026526788.1 coordinate 25,007,713, forward strand.
AGCCACCCAGGCGCCCCTCTAGCAAACATTTAAGGAAGAGTTAACACCTATTATTTTTATTTTATTTTATTTTATTTATTTTTTTATTTTCCCATGATTCAGTGTTTTTTTTTTTTTTTATTTTCAACTTTGATCTAAGAAGTTATTCTTTACCTTGATGGTAGATTTTTTTTTTAAATATGAAATTTATTGTCAAATTGGTTTCCATACAACACCCAGTGCTCATCCCAAAAGGTGCCCTCCTCAATACCTATCACCCACCCTCCCTTCCCTCCTACCCCCCATCAACCCTCAATTTGTTCTCAGTTTTTAAGAGTCTCTTATGGTTTGGCTCTCTCCCACTCTAACCTTTTTTTTTTCCTTCCCCTCCCCATGGTCTTTTGTTAAGTTTCTCAGGATCCACATAAGAGTGAAAACATATGGTATCTGTCTTTCTCTGTATGACTTATTTCACTTAACATAACACTCTCCAGTTCCATCCACGTTGCTACAAAAGGCCATATTTCATTCTTTCTCATTACCACGTAGTACTCCATTGTGTATATAAACCACAATTTCTTTATCCATTCATCAGTTGATGGACATTTAGGCTCTTTCCATCATTTGGCTATTGTTGAGAGTGCTGCTATAAACATTGGGGTACAAGTGCCCCTATGCATCAGCACTCCTGTATCCCTTGGGTAAATTCCTAGCAGTGCTATTGCTGGGTCATAGGATAGATCTATTTTTAATTTTTTGACAAACCTCCACACTGTTTTCCAGAGTAGCTGCACCAGTTTGCATTCCCACCAACAGTGCAAGAGGGTTCCCGTTTAACACCTATTATTTTTAAACTGTTGCAAAAAATAGAAATGGAAGGAAAACTTCCAAACTCATTCTACGAGGCCAGCATTCCAAAACCAAAAACCCCGCTAAAAAGGAGAACTACAGACTAATTTCACTGATGAACATGAATGCAAAAATTCTCCACAAGATACTAGCAAACCAGATCCAACAATACATTAAAAGAATTATTCACCATGATCAAGTGGGATTTATACCTGGGGTGCAGGGCTGGTCAATATCTATAAACCAATCAATGTGATACATCACATTAATAAAAGAAAGGATAAGAACCACATGAACCTCTCAATAGATGCAGAGAAAGCATCTGACAAAATATAGCACCCTTTCTTCATAAAGACCCTCAAGAAAGTAGGAATAGAAGGATCATACCTCAAGATCATAAGAGCCATATATGAAAGACCCACCGCTAATCTCATCCTCAATGGAGAAAAACTGAGAGCTTTCCCCCTAAGGTCAGGAACACGAACAAGGATGTCTGCTGTAGCAACTGTTATTCAATGTAGTGTTGGAAGTCCTAGCCTCAGCAGTCAGACAACACAAAGAAATAAAAGGCATCCAAATCAGCAAGGAACAAGTCAAACTTTCACTCTTCGGAGATGACATGATTCTTTATGTGGAAAACCCCAAAGACTCCACCAAGAAACTGCTAGAACTGATACATGAATTCAGCCAAGTTGTAGGATATAAAATCAATGTACAGGAACTGGTTGTACTTCTGCACACCAACAGTGAAGCATCAGAAAGAGAAATCAAGGAATCGATCCCATTTACAATTGCACCAAAACCCATAAAATACCTAGGAATAAACCTAACCAAAGAAGTGAAAAAATGTATACACCAAAACTACAGAAAGCTTATGAAAGAAATTGAAGAAGATACAGAAAAATGAAAAATCATTCCATGCTTATGGATTGGAAGAACAAATATTGTTAAATTTTTGATACTACTCAAAGCAATCTACATATTCAATGCAATCCTTATCAAAATAACACCAGCATTCTTCACAGAGCTAGGACAAACAATCCTAAAACTTGTATGGAACCAGAAAAGACCCCAAATGGTCCAAGCAATCCTGAAAAAGAAAATCAAAGCCGGAGGCATCACAATCCCGGACTTCAAGCTGTATTACAAAGCTGTGAATATCAAGACAGTGTGGTACTGGCACATAAACAGACACATAGATCAATGGAACAGAATAGAGAACCCAAAAGTGGACCCACAAACATATGGCCAGCTAATCTTTGACAAAGCAGGAAAGAATATCCAATGGAAAAAAGACACTCTTTTCAGCAAATGGTGTTGGGAAAACTGGACAGCAACATGCAGAAGAATGAACCTGGACCACTTCCTTACACCATGCACAGAAATAAACTCAAAATGGATGAAAGTCCTCAATGTAGGACAGGAAGCCATCAAAACCATAGAGGAGAAAACAGGCACCAACCTCTTTCACCTTGACTGCGTCAACTTCTTATTTGACGTATCTCCAGAGGCAAGGGAAACAAAAACAAAAATGAGCTACTGGGACGTTATGAAGACAAAAAGCTTCTGCATGGTGAAGGAAACAATTAACAAAACTAAGAGGCAACTGACAGAATGGGAGAAGATATTTGCGAATATCAGATAAAGTGTTAGTATCCAAAATCTATGAAGAGCTTATCAAACTCAACACCCCACAACTAAATAATCCAGTGAAAAAGTGGGCAAAATACATAGACACTTTTCCAAAGAACACATCCAGATGGCTAACAGACACATGAAAATATGCTCAACATCACTCATCATCAGGGAAATACAAATCAAAACCATAATGAGATACCACTTCACACCTGTCAGAATGGCTAAAATCAACAACTCAAACAACAACAGATGTTGGCGAGGATGTGGAGAAAGAGGATCTCTTCTGCACTGCTGGTGGGAATGCAAGCTGGTGCAGCCACTCTGGATAACAGTATGGAGGTTCCTCAAAAAGTTAAAAATAGAACTACCCTACGACCCAGCAATTGCACTACTAGGTATTTATCCAAGGGATACAGGTGTGCTGTTTTGAAGGGGCACATGCACCCCAATATTTATAGCAGCACTATCAACAATAGCCAATAGTATGGAAAGTGCTCAAATGTCCACTGACTGATGAATGGATAAAGATGTGATTATATATATATATATATATATATATATATATATATATATAATGGAATATTACTCAGCAATCAAAAAGAATGACATCTTGCCATTTGCAACAATGGGGATGGAACTAGAGGAGTGTATTATACTAAGAGAAATGAGTCAGAGACAGACAAATATCATATCATTTGAGTCATATGTGGAATTTAAGACATGAGACAGATGAATATAAGGGAAAGGAAGCAAAAATAATATAAAAATAAAGAGAGAGACAAACCAAAAGAGACTCTTAAATACAGAAAATAAACTGAGGATTGCTGGAAGGGTGTTGGGTGGGGGGAGATGGGCTAAATGGGCAAGGGGCATTAAGGAGGACACTTGTTGAGATGAGCACTAGGTGTTACATGTAGTGATCAATCACTAAAATCTATTCCTGAAAAAAATAAATTAATTAAAAAAAGAAGAAAACCTTAGTGGGTTTTCCTGTTCTGATAGGTTGGCAATGGAGCTTCTACAGAGCACACAAGACATCCTGAAAAATAAGGAGCAAAGAGCAGGGGGGCAGTGAATGAGATGGATTTGAAGAGTCAAGACAGATAGTGGCTGTTATTTAGAGATCAGAAACCAATGTGAGAGTGGGAATTGAAAAACGAGGAAACAGAGACATCAGTTAAGCTATTTAAGGGAAAAAAGAGTCCAAAGTACATCGTAAAGGATAAAAATGTGGGCATTTATATCTTCATTAAGGAGCTTATTAATTAGAGTTGAGTTGTTAACTGGTTTATAGTTCCCTGGGAGTAGGAGGAGCCTCTAAGAGGAGCCCAGGCAGAGAATAGCCAGGCTGGATAATTATCATGGCTTACTTTGGGCTTTTCCCCAGCCCCATAGACAACTTAATATCTGGCTGCCAGGTGAACAGACCTGGGTTGCTCTACCCATGAGGCAGGACAAATTCCCAGGCTCCTGGCCAGGGAGGGAAGGCTCCTCCCTTCTTTAATTGAAAGTGAGAGCAAAGGTGACTCATCTTACCTGGAAATTGTCCAGGACCTCCAAGGGCTTTCCTCATGTGTATGTAGAATGTTCTCTCCAAGATCCTAGGGGCTCACAGGGACTCTGTGTCTCTAAACCACAGCAATACACGCAGGCACTATGCAAAGAGTGGTCCCACTAGCAAAGAGTAAATGGTGTCTGTGGCAGAGTGCAGCTTCCGGCTTTGATCCGCCCCTTTTTGTTTCTCATTCTTGGCTATGTCTCTCATTTATGTTCCCACAGTTATCCATTGGCCTTGATGATTTTATTTATTTTTGTTGGAACTTGGCTCTTCATTTCTCCTGTAAGGAGGAAAAAGAACAGGCCAGGGGTAGCCAGGAAGATGACGTCAATGTGAGAAGCTACTAGATAAAAATGATAGAGAAAGGTAAGGACATGCTTTGAAATGGAGGGTGTATGTCCTACCTAAAGGCAATCAAATCACAGTTTTCAAGCAAACCCTGGCCTGGACAAATAAAACACACTAGAGAGTAGATTTGTTCTGTGGGTCTATAGTTTGGAACTGCTGACGTTGATTGCCACCTTTGGGACCTACCTCGTGTTTTTGTGGAAATGTCCTTTGGGCCTACCCAGTCCTCAGGTGAGGATGTGGATGGGGTTGTCTGTTCAGATCCGAGCGGGGACAGTGTCCCATGATGAGGGTGCACACATTCTCTTCTCTCATTCCTGATTCTGAGAAACCCCCAGTGCCTGTGTGACAGAGCGTATTTCTTGCCACACTGGCCTAATCCTCAGTTGTAAAGAAGGTGAACCATGTCTTTAGTGTCCAGTCCCTGCCCTCTCCCTATATCCACATTTATTCTCCTTTGGTTCTAAGTCTCTCTTCTTCCCCTGTGTAGAGACTGCTGCCTTTGTATCTTCTGGACTCTGGAAAGTAATTAAATATACTAATCTACACTAAAGTGCTAGAGGCTTAAAGTTGTACTTGTTTCAGGAGTTGTTCCTGTGGTTCATGGACAGGTTAAGGCTTAATGCAAAAGAATACTCTCTGATCATACATTTCCATGTATTTGACCACTAGGGTAGTGACCATGTTTTTGGAAGTTTGTAGAAGTCATGTGGTAGATTCTGTTGATTGAGTTAGTCAACCTCCATTTTTACTTCACCCTCCATTTTAGAGGGGTCAGAAAGCTAAAAACTACATTTCCAATGGCTCTTTACAATTATGGCTCTGTATGTGAAATAGATTCTGACGAATAGATGCACTTGTGCTAAGATATAGACCGTGGGAGGAAGGCAGAGGCCATTTTCCTGCCTCTTTTGTCTGTTTTCTGCCTCAAGCAAGGAAGGGGAAATGTGAGCTCTTTCTGCATCAGTATTCCAATGTCTAACCTCCAGCTTCCTGAGTATGGTGGGGTAGTTAGGGCGGCAATGTCTTCTTGATCCCACTCTTTGATTCTTGGACTCCAGGCACAGGGATATGATCGATTTTGTATTTATATCGCCGGTGGCAGCCTCAGAGATAGATCAGTTTTATATTGTTCTGGGAGTCATTCCTGGAGGCCCATCTGAGAACCTGCTCCTTTAGCCCTTCCATCAAGTCAGTAAACGGAATTTTCTGCATCGAATCCCTTCCTGCTCAAAACAACTAGAGTCCTTTATACTTGATGCATCGAACCTTGGCTGTTAGAGCCTTCAAGTGGTTTATATTAAAGTGACTCCTGCACCTAGTCCTTTTCCTAGAATCTAAATCTCAAATTTGACACGAAAATGAAGACGGACAAGAAGGGTCATTTTCAAAGAAAAGACATGGAAGTGTGGGAACCAGGTGCCACACTGTGGCATTGACTTTTTACTAGACCAGGTGTTCCCTGTGGTGAATGTCACTAATGTCTTATAGAGGGTTTAGGTCACTGCAGATTGTATTGACAGCAGGGTTTTGTCTTGTTTTGTTTTTGTTGTTGTTAATTTCCCCTTTTCCTTTAGCTTTCTTGGTGCTAAAAGGCAGATGAAGGTAGCTTAAATAGGTGAGGGGTACGTGTGTTTGCCGGTTGCCTGGGTCTTCCTTAATTGTTGAGGATAGATCAGTGAGGATAATGTAGTCATCTTTCCTAGTGGGGAATGTAGTTTGGTGTGGGAATAATTGAATTGGTAATGGGAAGGTGGAAGTGTTGTTTTGTGTTGAAATATTCATTTCTCCCATAACTGTTGAGTAAATGTAGCCATTAGTGTATGCATACAATCTTCCTTAATCCTCTGAGTATTCCGGCAGCAGGTAGACACTTCCTGCTGAGAAACATTTGAGTGAGATGAGCATTTTTAAAAGAGCATGAATCTGTTCACCATCTGGGGAGGCAGGAATTATTCTTCCGTGTTCAGCATGAATTCAGGTGACTTCAGGAGAGGGGAACAGTGATGTTGCTCTAAATTTTGGCTGTCTACTGAATTCAGCTTTCCTTGTAGCAGCTGCAGCTGAAGATATTCCTGACCCAACAATAGCTTAAAGGCAGAACATCACAGAAAGTGGGGGATGCCTCTGAGGTCTTTCAGACAAGGGATAGTCATAGGTGGCATCTGTTTTTTTATATGAAAGGCATTGTTTTTTTTTTCCAAGATGGCCCTGAAACCATTTTCAGTATTCTGTAGAAATTACTTCTTAAATATTTGGTTGCCTGAACAGCAAATGGCCTTGCCTCACTCAGAGAAAGTGTCCCCACTCTTTGTATGTTTTTATTTATTTCATTTAATTAACACACATGTAAATGTAAATAAAAAGTTATTACGGTGCATCAAATATTAATTCTTGTAATTAACTTTGAAGGTAGGTACTATTATTTTTCCCATTTTTATAGGTGGAAAGACCAAGGAACAGAGAGATTAAGGAACTTACTCATGGTCACACAGCTGGTAAACCAGGATTCAAAACCATGTAGCAGCTCCAGAGTTCCTGCTCTGAACCACTGTGGCACAGGTAGCTTATCTTGCCCTTCTTCATCTCAGAGAATGCGCCATCTTATCTACAAGGTGTGGGATGCTGCATTTCGTACAGATTGTGTACTCCTGAGGGAGCCCAGTCAAGAGGGCTCAGGGAACAAAGCCTAACCCTGTCCTCTGTTCACCAGACTGTGTGTTCTGGTGTGTTGCACCCACCCAGAGTCGGATTTGGACCACGGTGCCATAGGGAATACCAACAACTCGCTTTGAGGCCCACCCCTCCATCCACACACTGGACCATTCCCCTTTCTGTCTCTTTCAAAAAACCTTGTAGCTTCAGTGATTTTCTAAGCATGGGCAAGAATCTGACATGATAAATAACATGAAACTGTACTTCTTAATATCTGTTTGTTATCTGCATAAAAGCCTCTAGGTATACTTAAAGTCAGTGTTAGCTTCTCTTGCCTATACCACAGAACTAATATTTAAACCCTTTCATTATGTTCATAGCCTTTTTCTGGGAATCTTTTGAAGTACTTCAAGTCCCTCAATTATAAAGCTGCTCAAGAATGAAAAAGCAAAGTCACCATAAAAGTTAAAGTAAAGTATTAATTAAACTGTGGAACCCAACTGCCTTTTATAGCATTGTTTCTAAGGGAAAATGTGTTCTGAGTTTCATTTTTGGATGCCTGGAGAGTTTTTCCCTCTAACCTAAGGGGTTGAGAATGTAAAAGCGACTGGTGCTCACAACGAGGCGGTGGCTGTTTATGTGACTTGGCCGTCTGCAGCTGGGTGTTCACAGCTTGGTTCACCTCCTCTGACTGGCTTCCCAAATCCACTCTTGCCATCCTTCAATTCATTCTTGACACAGGCAGCTAGACTGAGCTTTAAAAATGCAAGTGTGATTATGACACTCCTCTTCTTAAAATCCTTGAATGGCTTCTAATTGCCATTAGGATAAGAGCCTTAACACGGCCGATGAAACCATCTGGCCCCTGTCCAGCCCTTCAGCTGCATCTTGATCTCTTCTCCTCTGTCCCTGTGCTTTAGCCGTATTGCTCTCCTTTTAATTAGTTCTGATAGTCTGAGCTCTCTCTCACTGTAGTTTCTTCACATATGCTTTTCCATTTACCCAAAATAGTCTACTCCTTTCCCTTCACCTGGCCAACTGCCACTCATCCTTCAGATCTTCAACCTAAATTTGACTTTCTCAGAAAAAAATGTTTTTGTACTCAAGGCATCATGTAGTTTTCCTTTCTAACACTTATTACAGGTTAAAATTAAATTTATTTAATGTCGTTCTTCTTGGGTAGAGTGTAACTTCTATCAGGGAGGGGCCATGTTTGTCTTATTATTTTTTTCTTCTGGCATCCAAGAAGTGTTGAATAAATAGTTTTTGAATGGATGGATGGTGAATGAATGAATGAATGAATAAATAAACTAACCAGATTTAACTTGCATATGTGACTGTTTTCTTTCCCCACTTGTACTTCAAATTGCCTGAAGGTAGGGGCCATATCTTTACTCATTTCTATAGGGTCTAAATTGTCTAGTACAGGGCTTTGCAAATAGTGAACCTAAGTAAAGAATTGCTAATTAATTGACCTGTCAAGCTCAGATGAATTAGTTAAGGTATGGAAAAATAAGGTCAGGATGAAATATATTGGGTCATTCTAATGAAAGAGTGCAGTCTGGTGTTTCAAAGTACAGTGATATATTGGTCCCTGCTTATGCCCAGTGATCAACAATCTAGTAGATTATGCCCTATATAGAGCCCTCTTTTTTCAACCTGACTGCTTGTTTAATGGATGATTTTATCACCACTAAAGGTGGTTGGTTGGTATAGGTGAAGGTCTTTGACCTGGGTTAGTAACAGCTGCTAATTGTATTTCCTCTTTTGTTTCTGAGAGTAATTGGTATTTTTCAACAACCTGTTGAGCTGCCGAGGGACACCTGTAATAGGTAGCTGATCAGACACATCGAGATGATGGAAATGAGACGTCTCAGGTTTGATCTTTTAATTTATTAATTTTGTATGGGAGCTGATTTTTATAGCTACAGACCATACTTACCATCTCCACTGTTATCCATCTTTAATTCTTTCTTTTGCAAGAAGACAGGACAGACTCCTGAGCCTCTTATTCAGAGGGCCACAAACAAATCCTTCTCCCTATGCCTATCGATTTTGACTTAAGTTAGTGAAGTTCCACTCTTTTTTTCTTCCTTTCTACATTAAAAAACTCCCCCGTGCTGTGAAGAAAGACAGGAAATCTAAAAATAATAAGAATAGCTTTTGCATCTTCTCTCGCCCTGTCTGATTATCGTCGTCATCACCTTCATTTTCCATATTGTCTTGGCATATTGTACTTTCAAAGCCCTTTCACATATGTTTATTTCATATGCTTCTCTTCCAATAATTGCCCAATTTATAGCTGAGGAATCCTGGGCTCGCAGAAGTCAAATGACTTAGCTACAAGGTCATACGGCTAGATAATGAGTGAAATTGGGGATATTTTCCAGGACTTTTCTGGTTGTAAAGAACAAAACCTCAGTATATAGCTACTAGCTTAAGAAAAAAGCAATATATTACAAAGAGCGTGTAGTGGTTTACGAACTGGAACAGGCCACAGGTGCAGGCCAACTCTGGAGACTTTCAGAAGTGGAAACGGAAACCTGAAGCCTGCAGGCATTTCTTAATTCTTATCATATCTGCTTCTTTTGGGGTATTGGTATGATAGGGTCAAACTTCCCCATGTAGTGGGGGACATGGTGTCACTAGGGCTCCCCTGTTTCGTGTGCAGTGTACAATTACGCTGCATCCAAGTGTCGTGATATCACTGTAGATTCATAGTTTTATTATGGCAAATTTCCAGCAGATGGCGCTCAAGTGTCTTCTCTAACAAAAACCAGTAAAATGATTTGAGGGAGGTACGGTTTTCTATTTGCACAAAGGTGCTTTAGTGGGTACTGGGGACTTTGTCTTTCAGCAGCTCTGGGATTACGCTCTTCCTGATTGTAACCAAAGGAGAAAGAGAAATCTGCCCTTCAAGCTCCAGCAGAAAGAACCTAGACAATAACTTTGATGGATCTCATTGTGGATCGATTTCTATGGCTGGGAGTAAGGTTTCATGAGTGACCCTGCAGATAGCACAGTCCTCCCCATGGCTCCCTAGTGTATATACATCCACCCACACTCTTCATTCCTTATGTAAAATTCCAACTGCTGCTTAAATAAAGTAGTGAGTCTGCATGTAATCACAGATACACTCACTGCTCCTTCAAGTAGGTATTTCAAAGTATCATCAAGTATTGCATCTACTAACAGGTCCAAGGGCTTTGGGAGAAATGTCTTTCTCTCAGGTCAGATATGATATGCCAGATTTTGAATCCTGGGGGCAATAGACTAGTTTAGCTATTTCTAACCTGTCCAAGATACAACAATGCAGGAAAAAGAGAGTAGCTAAAATAAAAATTCCTGTTTGAAAAAAAGGAGGAAGGATAAGCAACAAAAGGGGTACAACTCCAAAGAATATTCCATATTCCATTCCACAGGACCAGTGAAGCATATCTATTTTTGGCTCACTGTCCTGGTTAGTGTTAGATCTTTGGAATTCTGTCTCCACAAAATTTTGCCTTGATCACTTCTCTTCGTGGCCACAGTAGATAGGGAGACAGCTCATGGGAGGCTGTATTCTTCCAGAAGCCCAGTTGCTGTCATTATGGTTACAGGAACCCAGGGATTGCCTTAGAAAAGGAGCAGTTACAGGCTTCTAGTTTCAGAGTTTCTTCAGCCCTTCTTGTAAAGGGCTAGTGGGCTATCAAAGCTGAGTTCATGCTGATGAGCTCGGTTGATTTATAACCAACCAGAAATCTTGTTGAGTCCTAATAGTTGACTTTGGACCCTGCCTCTGAAATTTACATCTTCTAGAAACATACCCCTAGGACTTCACTCATCCTCCTATGGCCTCCCTTTAATAATTTCTCCTTGGCCTCTGCCTCTAAGGCAACTGAAGCAATAGGTGGAGTGCGTAAAACAGAGCTCTGGCCCCCGTTTGCATCCCAATCATTTGCACCTTACAATGTGAAAAATTACTACCCTCTTTCAGGGGGTTGTGCACAGCAGGAGCTGTTTGGGAGAAATCTGTGTGGTCGGGCTTTCCTTATTTCTAGGTTACTCCCAGGTATACCCTCTCTTTGTTTGTGGAATGACTTCACTGCAGAGCAGAAGGTTCATGTCGAAGAGTTTTGCAGGTAGCATGGTTTTCTGACTCTTGGCAGCTTTGGATCACTGGCTACAGACAGAAACGGGCTCTGTCTTAACAGTGCTGTATATCTACTTACTTCCTACCATTTGAAGAAATGCCGTCTTGCATTGAAGGTTACCCTCCATTTGAAGGACCTTACTGAAGGCTAAAAGCAGGACCCAACATACTCTGATTTCTTAATATTTTTCTACGAAGCCACCAAACTGTTATCATGGTCTGTCTGCCCAGGTATAATAAGGTAATAGTTAACATCTACGCTCTGTTTTCATGTAAGATGGATTGCCACCTTCCCAGCTGGCAGTGGTGTGATTTTCCCTGCCTCTGTGTCCTATCAACCAAGCCTGGTCTACTTTTAAGTCTCTGCCATCTGTCTCAGTCTAGTTCCTGATACTAGTATCTGTGTTAGGAATCTTTGGGTTGCCAGTGACGGAAACTGAAGTGTAACTAGCTTAAGAGCAAAAGGCAGAGGGGAGAAGTATTGGAAAGGTCCTGGGTTGCTTATGTGAGAGCCGTAGGGAGAGGCAGCTCTCGAGACTTGTGTGACTGGAACGGGGGATTGATTCTTTGTATCTATCTTGTATTCTAGATTCTCTCTGCATATTAGCTTCATTTGCTCAGACCCTTCCACATAGCTGCAGGGAGCTCTGGTCGCATCCTCACACCTTACAAAGCAGGAAGATGGATTCTTCCTTTCCTGTTCCAGGAGAAAATATCCGAGTAGGGCTCTGACTAGCCCTGCTTGGACCAGTTGTTGAGGCTGAGGGGTGGGGCTGGCATCACTTAACTAACTCACTGGCCTACTTTTCAGATGTTGGGAACTCCTACCAGAATGACACTGGCTGAATTCTTAGTGTCTTGGTTGTTTTCACGGGTGGTCAACACTAAATATCCCCATAATTTCAAAAACACACCTGTGGAACTGATAATTTCCTTTTAATAGTAGATATAAAAACCACTATCCATTATCTTCGGAGACAACCAACTTTCTTTAAAGATACTGCCAATTTTTCTTGCTGATGCCATCCTTCCAGTTTTGGAAAAACAGTCACGTTCCGCCCAAATTATGCTTTTGATGAATGTGGTCCCTGGATATTCAGCTGGGACAGTGATCTACAGAGACAGCAATTGAAATGGCCAATCACAGGAGCCACTAAATCACGCCTGAGTGCATGTGTGTGATTAACAGCAGGTGCTGAGGATGTCAGAGCTGGCAAATTGGAGTCTTCCTTTCTCCTCACCTTAGCGATGCTTTAGGTTTCCCTGGAACTGAAATTTCTGCAGAAAAGATAAACTTTGTCATAAACAGCTGCTCACTGGATACTTAGAATAGATGGCTTTGCAGTTGCTTTTTAAAAACGTATTTCTTGTCTTTCTAGCTTGACTATGAACCCTTTGGGATCAGGGACCAGAGTTTGTAAGTTATTTATACACCTGGAACAGTTTCGTGTTCACAGAGGTGTTTAGCCAGAGATGTTTGGAGGGTTGTTATGAAGGCACGTAAAGAGGTCAGATGTTGGCATCATTGGCTTTAAAAAGTGCACAGAAAAGGCTTTCCAGTCTCAAGTGCACAAACAGCTGTGGCTGTGGAATAAGCATTGATCTTGGAGACAGTAGCTATTTGAGTTCGAGTTCTTTTTCCTACCTTGACTAATATTTTTGAGCAAGAATATTTATTAAATCAACAAACGTTTTATTGAATGACTATTATGTGCTAGGACCTGGAGGTAACAGCAGACTTGATGATAAAGTCCCTTCCCTTATGGAGCTCCCCCCACCCCCCACCTTTGGGAGAATACAGATTAACAAGCAAGATAATGAGCAAGACAATTATAGATGATCAGAATTCTCATGAAGGAAGGATGGAATGATAGTAACTGGCAAAGGCTTTTAGGATAGGGAGGAAAGGGGTGAGATTCATAGGAGTTAGGAATGCAGCCTCTGGCACGAGACAGATCTGAATTTGAACTTCAGTTTCTTCCACTTACCATCTACGTGTCCTAGGGAGAGTTACATAACATCTCTGAAGCTTTTTTTTTTTTTTTTTTTTTTTTTCATTTAGAGTACGGGGCTATATGCCAACCGTATAGGTTGTTGTAATGATTAAGTTAAAATGCATATAAAGTGAGTAAGTATTCTGTCCATTGTTCTCTCAGCTATGACAAAACGATTTTGAATGTCTTTGCTAGAAAGTTCTAAATTTCAATGATTTTTGTGCTCCAAATTTCTTTCTTTAAAAAAGAAAAGAAAAAAGTAACCTTTCTGATTAATTTCCAGCTTCCAAAGTCTTTCAGTGAAACAGAAGATGGATAATTGTCGTTTCTACTTAACTTTGCAATCTTCTGAGCTCAGTATCTTTAAATAGGAAGCAGCCATAAATCTTGCAAAGTTCAAAATCCATTACCTAAGGATATGGTTAATGTCTCCCATCTTGAAGTGTAATTATCTTTTTAAGAGCAGAGTTGGCTAAAGAAAGCCACGGTTGATTTAAAAAAATTCCAAATCAACCATTAAATCAACAGTTGCTCTCAATTTAATTCATTGCATATGGTTCCAGGTGTGGGTGCACCAAACCAAAGGATTTGTGGGATGAACAGAATTGGATTTCTATTTCTCTGTATATTTACATGTAAACAGATTAGAACGGATGGTTTCCCATACCTTGCCACTCAGGGATCCTGTGGCACACATCACCTTAACTGGTGGCAGGCCTACGATGCCAAGTCCCAGTGGTCTTTAAGGCAGGAGCACGTTGTTCTATACTAGAACTAGTGTTCTAGTTCTACTCTACTAGTTCTACTAGTAGTGTTCTACTCTAGACCAAGAGGTGGATACATGTGTTCTATTTCCAGCCACTTATTGTGTGAATCTGTGCATCCCTTATCCTTCCGTGCAAATGTTTTAAGCATTCTGTCTGTATATTAGCTATGAAATCATTTCCACAGAGGCTAAAATCTCTGCCTTATACAATCTCTTTGGCTTCAAAGCATTGTCCCCAGAAGACTTTTGTTTAAATGTTTATGGAGGAAAGAGCTTGTAAAAAAACTAATTTCGTTCATCAGTATACTACAGTTGGAAGTTAAGGGTGTCAACCGTCCACTTTTGCTATGTATTTGAGTTATCACCAATCAAGAACCATCTGAGCCATATGGGTTTGAAATGCGGCTTTCTTAATTGCCCAGTAACTGCCGCCTTCTCCTATATTGTTTTGATGTGTTTGACTTAACTGTGTTGAAGGACAGAACTTGGACCAGAAGATCAAATGGGACTTCCTGGTCTCCTCCCAACCCTCCCCCCTCTGCTCCTCACCCTCCCCCCCCCCCCCCCCCGCCCAGCCCCCATGAAATTCAAGACAGCAGGATGCAAATTAGGGCTGATGTGGTTTACCCACTTACCCAGTCACTGGCATGGAAGCTGGGGAATCACAGGGACAGTCCCTGGTGGGCCAACTGCATAGTGACAAAAAAAGAAAGGAGAGGGGAGTGTAGATGAGGGAGGGAGGAGGGAGAGACAGAGAGAGAGAGGGAGAAAGGGAGAGATGTTCCATGCTGTTGCTTCTGAGCCTCCCACTAGTTCTTGGACTTTCTCAGGGGAGAAGATCACTTGTCTGTACCTTTGAGAAGAGCTGCTCTTGGCAAGCTGTCCATTTCTCTTCCAGTTTTCAGTTTCATTTTCTTTTTAGGTGTTTATATCTTCATTAGTCCAGGTTCCTAGGTGCACCATCCTCTGGCACCCTAACTGTCTTGTCCTCTTGGGCTGCTTCGTTCTCCAGTACTTTCTGACCTTCTCACCCTCCTCTAATACACCTGCCCCCTCATGTGTTTCCTCAGTCTTCTATCTCATCTCCAGAGCTAGTTTCTTCTTTGATGTTCGTGTTTGGTTACTCTATAACATTTTTTTTTTCATAGCAATCTTTGATGCCTTAACACAAAGTTATGATTGATATGAAAATTTCAGGTTTCAAAGTAGGCAAGTGGGGAACATGTTTTATTCACAGAAAATTTATCTGCTCCTCAAATGACGTAGAGCAGGCAATAGCCTCTTCTGCTTACCCACAAAATTGCTGTTGGCTGTGGTCATCTCCCATAGCTGGATTTTATCCTTAACCCGGATCTCTGACAGACTGAATCAAATTGATTCAAAAGTCTTCTCTCCAATATGACAGTGTCTGATTTAGCGTGAGAAGGGTTGAAGGGACTGAGATGTTCAGCGTTACAGAAGAGAAACTCTCTGGCGAACATGGCGTCTGCTTCTTGTATTTGAAGTGCTGTTATTTAGAGAGAGGTTGTTCTTTTTTATCTAAGGGGTCTGAGTTAAAGAGAGCTGGATTAGGAGCTTTTCATAGGCTGACCTGCAGACGTGGAAACCTCTTCATCCAGGAAATAGACTGCCTTCGCTTCCTGACTTTGAAGATGTTTAAGCAGACGCTAAATGACTACATGCCTCAGTGCTGCAGGATGCCTCCTGTGTGTGGAATAAGGTTAGGCTAATGACTTCTGGGGTCCCTTCCCATGCTGAGATCTAATGGTCTTTCAGTGCCTTCTCTCCTCAACTAGTTGTATCTACTGCTCAAGGTCTGGAGGAGCATTTGAAGAAAAGGACTAAATGCTTCACACTTCCACAGTTGCCAGATTTCTTAGTTTTGTTAAAGGCAACACAACTTTGAGAAGTCTTGGCTAAGAGATGTTAGAAGAAGCTTTTAAGGAACTGGGGAACCAAGGGATATTGTCCTCATATTAAAACAATGCTTTAAGATCGCAAAATTTTGAGGAAATTCATGTCAGCCTGCGTCATAGTCTGTCTGGTTTTGATGGCTGCAATCTCGAGTTCTTAAAACCGGAGTCGATTTTTATATAAACTTAATAATTGAAGTATGTATACAGGGACGTGTTTACAAGTCTTAAGTGTACAGCTTGATGAAGTATCACAAAGTGAACACAGATGGATAATCACCATATAGATCAAGAAATATATTACCCAGGAATAGAACTGCACCCCCAAGGCTCCTACCCTTCCCATCTGTGTTCTTTCCCCGTCTCTATCCCATTACCTTCTCCCCAGAGGCAACCGTATCCGGATTTCTAACATTATAGGCAGGTTTGGCCTGATTTGAGGTTTATATATTCACACCAGCAGCATATAAACATTCTAGCTGCTCCCCATTCTTTTTTTTTTGCTCCCCATTCTTTACAGCACGTTCCTTTTACCTTCACCACTTTGGTGTACTGATGTCATACCGGTTTTAAAATTTGCATTTCGCTGATGACTAATAAAATTAAACACCTTTGCATATGTTTGCTGGCAATTCAAATATCTTCCTTTTTAAAAGTTTTGCTCAATTTTCTACTGGATCGTCTGCATTTTTTTCTTGGACGTGTAGACATTCTTTGTGTTTCTGTCTATGAGATAGAGGTCAGGTCCCCCCTACCCCCAATCAAACCATCCAATCTACTCAGCACCATTATTGAAAGTAAAACATTTTCCCCGCTGCTATGCTGTGCCACTCTTGACATAAGTCAGTTCTCCACAGAACTGTGGGCCTATTTCTGGACTCCTCTTCTGCTTCACTGGCCTATTTGTCTAGTTTGTCTCAATTACTGTAGCTTCATAACTTGCTGTAACTCCAATTTTGATCTGCTTTAAGATTGTATTACTTATTCTTGGCCTGTTGCATTTCCACATAAAATTTTGAATCAGTTGTCGATTTCTATAATTAAAAAAAAAATCCTGCTGGGATTTGGAGACAACTGACATCTTTACACCATTAACTCTTCTGATCTACGTTTTACAGGTTTCTATATAGAGGTCTTCTGCATCTTTTATTAGATTCGTTCCTAGGTTTTTAAGTTTTTTTAAAGGCAGATATCATTTAAAATATTATTTTCTATTTGCTTGTAGATACAATTATTATAATCAATTAACTTTTACATTGACCTTTTATCTAGGTAACTTAGTAAATACACTTATTAAGTACAACAAATCATATGTAGATTCTCTTGCGTTTTCTACCTACACATGATAGTATCTGCAAATAGTAACAGCAATTTTATTTTACTTTTTTTGTCCTTATACCATTCATTTCTTTCCTTTTTTCTCTTTTTATTGAAGTGTAATTCACATAGAGTGTTACATTACTATCAGGTGTACAATACAATAATTCAACACGTCTATACATTGTTCGGTACTTATCACAGTAAATGTACTCTTAATCCTTTATTTCACTCATCTCCCTACCCACCATCTCTCTGGCAGCCACCAGTTTGTTCTCTGTATTTAAGAGTTTGTTTTTTTGTCTCTTTTTTCTTTGTTTTGTTTCTTAAATTCCACATATAAATGAAATCATATGGTATTTGTCTTTCTCTGGATGACTTATTTCACTTGACATTATACCCTCTAGGTTCATCCATGTTGTTGCAAATGGCAAGATTTCATTAAATTTTTTTTTAATGTTTCTTTATCTTTGGGAGAGAGAGACAGAGAAAGAACACGTGACTGAGGAAGGGGCAGATAGATAGAGCGAGACACAGAATCCAAAGCAGGCTCCAGGCTCTGAGCTGTCAGTACAGAGCCCAACGTGGGGCTTGAACCCATGAACTGTGAGATCATGACCTGAGCCGAAGTTGGACGCTTAACCTACTGAGCCACCCAAGGGCCCCAAGATTTCATTTGTTTAATGGCTGTGTAATATTCTGTTGTATATATATACCTCATCTTCTCTATCCATCCATCAG
The DNA here is from genome assembly GCF_024362965.1 of Panthera pardus. NCBI lineage: Eukaryota > Metazoa > Chordata > Mammalia > Carnivora > Felidae > Panthera > Panthera pardus. The sequence continues at coordinate 25,025,603 of NW_026526788.1, forward strand.
TCGATGAACATCTGGGGTGTTTCCATATCCTAGCTCTTGTACCTAATAGTGCAATAAACATAGGGGTACATATATCTTTTCAAATTAGTGTTTTTGTTTTCTTTGGTAATACCCAGTAGTGGCATTACTGGATCATATGGTAATTCTATTTTAAGTCTTTTGAGGAACCTCCACACTGTTTTCCACAGTGGCTGCACCAGTTTGCATTCCCACCAACAGTGCACAAGATTTCCTTTTCCTTCACATTTTTGCCAACACTTGTTATTTCTTATGTTTTCGATGTTAGCTATTCTGACAGGCGTAAAGTGATTTTAACCTACAGAATGAGAGAAGATATTTTCAAATGATATATCTGATAAGGGGTTAATATCCAAAATACATAAAGAAGTAATACAACTCAACACCAGAAAAACAAATAATGTGATTAAAAAATGAGCAGAGGGCCTGAATAGACATTTTTCCAAAGAAGATATATAGACTGCCAAAAGACAAATGAAAAGATGCTCAACATTACTAATCATCAGGGAAATACATATTAAAACCACAATGAGAGGCTGCCTGGGTGGCTCAGTTGGTTCAGTGTCTGACTCTTGATTTCGGCTCTGGTCATGATCCCGGGGTCATGGGATCAAGCCCTGTGTCGAGCTCCACACTGAGCATGGAGCCAGCTTGGGGTTCTCTCTCACTCTTTCGCCTCTGCCCCCTCCCCGATTTGTGTGCATGTTCTCTCTCTCTCTCTCTCTCTCTCAAATAAAATAATAATAATAAATCATAATGAGATATCACTTCTTATTCTCCTTCCTTCCTTCCTTCCTTCCTTCCTTCCTTCCTTCCTTCCTTCCTTCCCCTCTTCCTCTCTTCGTCTGTTTCTTTTTTCTAATTTTATTTTATTTTATTTTTTGCTTTACTGCACTGGCTAGAGTCTCTAAATAGAAGTACTGATAGAGATCTTTCTTTTCTCTTTCCCAATCTTAAAGGGAAACCTTCAGCATATCACCATTAAGTGTGAATATTTGCAATAGGTTTTCTTTCTTTCTCCTTTCTTCTTTCTTTCTTTCTTTCTTTCTTTCTTTCTTTCTTTCTTTTCTTTCTTTCTTTCTTTCTTTCTTTCTTTCTTTCTTTCTTTCTTTCTTTCTTTCTTTCTTTCTTTCTTTCTTTCTTTCTTTCTTAGATATCCTGTATCAGTTTAAGTAAATTCTATGTATAGTTTTTTGAACCAAGGTTTTCTGACTCCAGTCTCTATAATCCTAGTTTTGACTTTTATACAATTTTCATTTACCTATTATAAACACCATTTGGCATTTTATAGGTTTCAGTATTTGCATTTTTGGAGGGATGGTGTGGGGGAGCATCAACACTTGTGTCTCTGGATGTTGCCTGCAATTGAAATTGTGGGAGCATGTCCAGTGTGCCTGATGGAATTTGTTCAGTTCCTCTCCCTCCCTCACTTTTGCCTATTCGTGTCTCAAAAGTAAGTTCCAACTTTCCAAACCTTCTTTGACTGAATTTAATAACTGCATATAGGTATTAATCTTTTTATGTTCTTCTAATATATGAGGTAGAATAGGTCATTTTCTTTATCATCATTTTATTGCCAGAGATGTTCAGGCCCAGTGAAATGGAGAAGATTCTCATGGGTCAAAGAACAGGTGAGTGCAGGGTTGACACTTCCAAGCAGTGTTCATAATTATCCTAATTCTCTACCCCAAAGCGGAGACATTGTTCCTCATAAAGCTGGCAATTTTCTTGCTTTTTATTTATTAAATAACAATCTTATAACAGCATTCAATTCAAATTTAAAAAGAAAAATAATCTATAATGCCTCCATGAAAGTGTTGCCTCTCTTCTAGTTTTTGTATGTTTCTCACTAGTCTTTTATTAAACACTTGTTAAATTGATGTGCTTGAAAATTGATAATCCTTTTGGGGGTGCCTGGGTGACTCAGTCAGTTGAGCATCTGACTCTTGATTTCAGCTCAGGCCACGGTCCCAGGGTTGTGGGATCAAGCCTGCACTGAGTATGGAGCCTGCTTAAAATTCTCTCTCTCCCTTTGCCTCTCTCTCCTGCTTGTGCATGCTCTCTCTCTAAAATATCTAGAAAAAGAAAAGAAAAAATAATCCTTTTGGACAAACTAAAAGCCATAGAAATGCAACAAATGTGGGATTTGTTAGAAAATTTAAACTCTTCTTTCTTGGAAAAATCATAGTAGTGATAGCTGTTGGACTATTCGTAGACTTCCTTCTATTTTGATGAAGTGGTTGTGGTGTAAATTATTTTATCGTGATTTTACTCTAGGGCCTTTAGAATTAGATTTTGCTGTAGTCAGCTTTGATTTAACGCTTGTATGCATTACAGGTATTAGAAAAAAAATCCCATTCGCCCAAAAGTCTTTGGAGCACCAGCAAACTAATTAAAGCTACCCAACTAAGTAAATTCATTTTCGATTATCAGTAACACAGTGAATTCTTTTTTTAAGCACAAAGTTTCCTCAGTACTTGAGGAAAAAAACCCAATCTATCATATACAGTGTATCATATACATATGCAGTGTATATCATACACATACTCAGTGTACCTGTAGATTTACAAGTGTTTCTCTTCCAATGATTAAATCTAAGTCATTAAAAAAAAAAAAAAGAAGTGTTTCAGTATCTTTTTATTGCAAAGACCATGGATTAGCTCAGATGGCTAGAGTAAGACACTAAAAGGTCCAAGGACATGGGTTTTAAAGGTGGGTTGACAACTAATTGGCTTTGTCTGTTTTATGACCTTATGATCACTTCTTATATGAATGAATCTGTCATTCTTATATGAATGAATCTAGGCATTCAGTAATTACTGAATGCCTAGCATTGTCACACAGAAATGTTTGATGTGATTTTATAAATTCTATATTACTTAGTTATTAATCAAGCAAAAATGTGGGGTCATTGCAAATGCCTCTGTTAAATGTCAGGAAAACATCTTAATTTTCAGTACACTGGATGTTGGTTTAGTGGTAATACATTTTATTTAAAGGGATCCACCTGTATTTATAGGGGGGAACCTGTTCTGGTCCCTGCTTTGTCACCAATTAAAAATAGGGCAAACATTTTCTGAGCCTAAGTTTCCTAATCTGTATAATGAAGTTAGTAATGCTTGCCCAATTTATCTCCAGCTTGAGATGAAGGTCAAAATAGAAAATTTAAGTGTACATACTCTTGGTCAGGATTCTAATGATAGAAGACATGTTTTGATCTTCTGTCTTTCATGTCGTTTGTTATACATTTGGTGATTTCTGTTAGGTTAAGGTAATATTCAGCAATACTTATAAACTAGTGGATATCCGGTCAGAAACTAAGACCTGGCTTAGGAGGCAGTGTGGGATGACAGGTAACTCAGAAATCTCTGGAACCAATGCCTATGCAGGTTTTAGAAGTAGGGTTAGAAAGAGTCAATGGTTGCCTTGACATTGTACCAACATCTCCCCTGTGTTGGAGATTGAAACCAACTAAGACTCTCTAAACCTTTTTGTAGCCAATGATATAAACCTCCTCAACTGTGAGTTTGTCATCAGAGTGCTTTTCAGGACCAAAACATACAGAGATTTGAAACTCTCCTTGTCCAATTCTTTCTAACTTTTGAATGCTTTACTGGACTCATGGTGATTGACCAAGTAGAGAGAAGAAGGAGACAGAAGAAAAAAGAACCAAAAGAGAGTCTGGGTTCTTTACCATCAAGATAGCCGTTTTCTTTCATTTATTAATTTGTTGTCATTGGCTTATTTGTTTGTTCATTCATTCAAAATCAATTGAGAAGCTGTTATGGATCCAGTTGTATGTCCAGTGCTCCATTTACAAACATGAGTACCTCTGTCTTGCATCAAATGTGGAAAATCAATTTGTAAATAACTGTTGCTTGTATTCTTTAGTCCACAATGACTCTGGCTCCGTGTGTGTGTGTGTGTGTGTGTGTGTGTGTGTGTGTGTGTGTGTAATTCAGGTTGATGTTAATTCCTCAACTTTAGTTTCCATAATTTCTGGTGACAAGATCCCACCTTTTTTTAGGAAGCTGCCCTTACCCAACCTTCAGCCATGTAGTTTGGGTAGGATTGACTCTGGGGCTCTGGCATCAGATTGGCTTAAGACTATCATTTGCCCCATTTCTGCATATGGAGTGGGAGCAAAACTCAAGCAGTGTCAGTGAGGCATTGGTAAAATTTAAGCACACATTTTCTGGAACTTCTGAGAAAGAGAAACTTTCTTTGTCCTATGGATGGTGCGAGAAGAGATTATGACATCTTGAATGGCTCTTGCCTTTTTTTTGCTGACAAGATGGGCGTGCCTGGAGCTGCTAAGTTACTGACATGGTGGTCTGAGGGTGAAGCCAAGACCACAAAAGGCAGATCAAGGAGAGAATGAAATCAGGTACTGGTGATAATGTTTGGGCTGCTGGATGGAGCCTCACAGAAGCAACTTATCTCTAGATATTTCAGTTACATAAGCCATTAAATCTCATTGGTTTTTATATGTTTTTTTAATTTTAATTTTTTTAAGTTTTTCATTTATTTTGAGAAAGAGTGTGAGCAGGGGAAGGACAGAGAGAGAGGGAGAGAGAGAATCCCAAGCAGGTTCTGCACCCAATCAGCCTGCAGAGCCTGATTCGGGGCTTGAACTCACGAAACTGAGATTGTGACCTGAGCTGAAATCAAGAGTCAGTCGCTTAACTGACTGAGCTACCGAGGCGCCCCTAGTCTCCTTAGTTGTTAAAGGAGCTTTATTGATTTATAACTTAAATATCATAAAATTCACCTTAATGTTTTTAAAAAGAGTTTAAATAGTGAAACCGTTTTAATGGTGTACAATTCAATATTTTTTAGTACTTTCACAGAGTTGGGCAACCTTTACCACAATGAATTTTAGGACACTTTCATCACTCCCAAAAGAAACCCCATTCTGATGAGCAGTTGTTCTTTCTCCCTCAACCTCCCTGGCTGAAACTGCCACCCGCTGCCTTCAGCCCTGGCCACCACCACCACAAATCTGCCCTCTGTCTCTGTAGAGTAACCTGTTCTAGACATTTCCCGTAAGTATGAATACGTGGTCACTTATGACCAGCTTCTTTTATGTAGCGTAATCTTTTCAAGGTTCATCCATGTTATAGTGTATCATGACTTTCCCACATCCTGGCCAACCCTTGTTACTGTCTTGCTTTTTGAGCGTAGCCATCCTCGTGGGTGTGAAGTAGTATCTCACTGTGGCTTTGATTCACATTTCCTTCTGACTGATGATGTTGAACATTTTTCATATGCTTGCTGGCTATATGTCCATCTTCTTTGGACTCCCTTTGCTTTTTAGGTCAATTTGAGTGAAATGTTTCATCACTTAAAGCATGGAGTCCTGTTGGGTTCAAGAAGATATGTGCCACCTCTGGGGAAGAGTTTCAGTGCTCTCTGTCTCTCTCAGTTGTCATCGAATTAACTTTAAATATAATATTCAGAGACGTGTACAAGCCCCATGTGGAATGCTCAGCATATTTTCATGGGAACAAACTGACATAACCAGTAGCCATCATCCAGGTCAAGAAACAAAACATTGCCTGCACTCTGGAAAACAGCCTTTCTCTTCTGGTCTCTAAGCAACTCTCCCTCTAAGCTTTTAACATCATAGGTACCTTTTGCCTATTTTTAAACTTTATATAAATGGAGTCATACAGTAGGTACTTTTTTGTGTCTGGATTCTTTCATTCACCACCATGTTGGTGGAATCCACGCAGGCTGTTGTGTTTAGCAGTAGTTTATGTGTTTATATTGCAGGGTAGTATTCCATTGAATGAATATGCCACATTTTATGTACCCCTTTCATTGTTTATGGATATTTGAGTTGTTCCAAGTTTTTGAGTATTAGAAATAGTACTACCATGGACATTTGTGTACAGGTGTTTTGGAGTACTTTCAGGGTCGTGAAGATTTTCACTGATATCCATTAGAAGCTTTTGCTTAAACTTTCATATTTACATCTACAATTCTCCTGCAGTTCTGTACATCTTTAGTAGACTTATTCCTAGCTATTTGATTTTTATTGGTGTTACTATAAGTCCTTCAGAAAGGATTTACTTTCGCTACTAGCAGGTAGTTTGGATGGGGAAATTCACCTTACTGTAGTCTGAGATTGATTTAAATCAGAACTGTGCTTCATTCTTTTTTGTTTTTAAGTTTATTTATTTTGAGAGGGAGAGAGAGCACGCATGAGTGAGGAAGGGGGAGAGAGAGAGAGAGGGAGAGAGAATGAATCTCAAGCAGCCTCTGTGCTGTCAGCGTGGAGCCCTGTGGGGTTCTATCTCACGAACCATGAGATCATGACCTGAGCCGAAATCAAGAGTCTGATGCTTAAACAACTAAGCCACCAAGGCACCCCCGTGCTTCATTCTTTTTGAGGCCTAGTTGTCTCCAGTTACCCTTTTGCAAAGGACTAATGGGTCCTCCAAGATTCATATGTTGAAACCGATTCCAGTGTGATGGTATTTGAGATGGTACTTTTGGGAGGTAATTAGGTCATGAGGATGGAACCCTCACAAGTGGAATTAGTGCCTTCCGAAGAAGAGGCCAGAGAGCTACGTAGCTCTCTTGCTGCCTTGTGAGGACACAGCAAGAAGATACGGTCTGTAAACCAGGAAGAGGGCATTCACCAAGAACCTGACCATGCTGCAACACTGTTCTCAGACCACCAGCTTCTAGAACTAAGAGAAATAAATGTTTGTTGTGTAAAACACCCAACCTATGGTAATTTATAATAGTAGCCCAAACTAAGACACCTTAGTCCTTGGATGTTGTCCTTCAGAAGTCCCAAATGAAAGCCCGAGTGCTTATCAGGGACCCTTCTCTTTGGTAAGTCCTGAAACATTTTGAATTTTTCTCTCTGCATCTCCTGAGCTGTTAAAATCTCTGTCCCCACCTTCTCTGCCTGTCAGCCACAGTCTTCCAATTAGCTCTTCACAAGCCACTTGTCAATTAGCAAACACATCAAGGGGAAAGGTGGGGGCAACATCATACTTACTTCTCAGTACATGCCCTTCTTTCTCTTTATGATCTTAGACCTTCAAGTCTTGGCTGCTTTGGTACTGCTTGATTCCTTCAAGCAAATCTTTTGTTTTGTTTTGTTTTGTTTTTTCAAGCAAATGTTTGAAAAAATATTTTACACAGCTTTTCTTTCTGTCTCTTTCTTTCTTTCTTTCTTTCTTTCTTTCTTTCTTTCTTTCTTTCTTTCCTCTTTCTTTCTTTCCTATCTTTCTTTCTTTCGAGAGGGAGAGGGTATGAGAGCAGGGGAGAGGGGCAGAAGGAGAGAATATTAAGCAGGCTGCATGCTCAGTGTGGAGCCCTACACAGGTCTCAATCCCACAATCCTTGGATCATGACAAGAGCTGGAATTAAAAATCAGATGCTCAAGCGACTGAGCCACCCAGGTGCCCCTTTACACATCTTTCCTATTGTTATCTTCAGGAAGGTTAGTCTGATACTAGCTTATATTCCATAGTTGGAAATAGAAGCAGTGGAGTGCTGTTAAAAGTTTAATAGCTGGCTCTTGAGGCTGAGCATAGGTGGGAAGGGTTTAATTTGTAGCTTTTGCCGATTTCCATGGTGCAAATCCTCTTATGGCCAATTTCAAGCAACCAAAGTGACATAATTGAACACAAAATTGAGGAAAGAGGTGCACAGTGTGCTTTTGTGAGCTATAATGGACAGGCTCCAGCAGACTACTGGTTTATAATTCTATTCCAATGGCTATTCTCCCCAGTATAAGTGAAAAGAGCTGTTTATTCTGCACCATCAACATTCCTAAATCTAGGTATTGAGGGCCCTACCCATCTGCCACAATCTGAGTGATGGGGGCAGTTTGTTAGTAGATAGAGTCATTGGAAAGGTAGAGTTCTGTGTCTGGAATTTGCTCTGGAAAGAAGCGAAAGAATGTATGAATTCAGAAGGGGAGTTAGAAACATGAAGAAATGTCCACTGGATGTATTCAGAAACATTAATAATTATAATATTAAAGAAACAAGTGATATAATTTTCATCAGTGAAAATGGTAAAAAAAAAAAAAGATTAAAAAGTATTTTTTGAGCACAGATTTCACAGACAAGACTACACACAGCCCCAAACTCTCATATCTTCTGGGGAAGGAAGTTATAATCATTCTGGAAAGAAATGTGGATCCAAAGACTTAAGACAGTTTTTACCCTGTGACCAAGTAATTCTACTTTTGTAAATAAACCCTAAGAAAGTAATCAAACATGGGGAAAAAAATCCACTTAAAAATGAAATGAAGAACGGTAGAATATGTGTGTAGTAAATGAAAATGTTTTTCAAGAGCTTTTAAAGATGTTACACATGATGTAAAATTTAAACAACAGGATATGATGCTGTTCACATTTTACTGAATTTTGTAAAAGTAGAAATTCATATGTATAGAGAAAGGAAAGGAGATAGATTAAAAAAATCATGGGGTTATCCCTTGTAGCAGAATTATGGGCAATTTTTGTTTTCATTTTACTTTTTGGGTTTTCTGGTTTTCTAAATAAGTTTGTGTTGCTTTTACATTCTGTAAAAAGCCAGCAAATATGGCAGCGGGAGGAAAAGATTTTGGTAACCCATCCCTATGTATGCAAGTGTCATTTTCTGTTTGAGATCAGCAACCAGAGTTATTATGAGAGTCTCAGTTGAATCAAATGCTAAGCTCTTTGCAAATGTGCTGGTTATATTTTCCTATCTCTGAGTCTGAATTTTCTTCTGGTGCTGTATCATAATGTAACAAATAAATGTCAATACTGAATGAAGAGAGAGAGAAAAAAGCTGTCCTTGGGTTCGAGGGACAAGAACTTTTGAACCTTCTCTAATTTCCATGGAGCTATGACACAGGGCTCTGAAGACAGCTACCTCTTGGCCTTGTGCCCAACCTCACAAGTCCTGAACAACCAAGACCTTTGAAAAGACCAAAAACCGGGTGTGTGTTCTGGAGGGAGCTGGTCTTGCTTTCCCTAGGGTTTGTGTAGACCTGTCAGGATTTTCATGCTTTCTTTTCCCCACTTTCTAGTTATTTTTCTTTCCAAGTGATTGTAGGATAGAATTCATTTAAATTTCTGAAGACTTTTTTTGGCTGATCTGCAAGATTTCCCTGTTTGCTAAAGTTATACTTTGATCTTATCTTCTGAGTTTTCAGGAATTAAATAACACATATGCCAACACAAAAATAAGTAAAACTTACCGGTTATTTTTTCTCTCTAGGACCAATAAAAGGGTCTTAGGGTTTTAGAGACTTAAATGTAAATTTTTTTTGTTATTAATTTGTATATACATATATACACACACATTTCCATGTATTTGTGTTTGTGTGTGTGTATACATATGTGTCACAACTATCACTTTAAAAAAATTCAGAATCTCCTTTTCCCATAAAAACAATGTTACGTTTGGGTTTTCATAGAAGTCTAATATTTAGCTCTTAGGGTCTGAGTGAAGATATTGTGTATTTGTGTTTCAACATGATAATATTCTCACATTTCTCTACATCTTACTGTTTAAAAAGTGCTTTTATTATAAAATGCAGCATGCAAAGAGAATATATCACATATATGCACAGTTTAAAGGATAATAGAAAAATGAGCGAGTTGCTACCACATAGCCTAAGGATACAGAGGCCCTTTAACCTGTCATTTAAATTCCCACCTAGTCCACTCTCAGTCCACTCTTTAAAAAAAAAAACCCAATTCTCAGCAAAGTGGAAATAGCTGGGAATTTGCTTAGTGCGATGTAGGGCTTCTATAAAAACCCTCTCCCTAACAGACTATTGAATGAACAGGAAAAGGATATCCGTTGTTTCCACTTGTGTTCAACATTTTACTGGAGGCCTGAGCAAATGTAGAAAGTACGAAGAAGAAATAAAAGGCACACATATTAAAAAGGGAGAAGTGCAACTTACAGGAAACGTGATTGTGTTATGTAGAAAATCCCAAGGAATTTACAAAGAAATTACCAGAAAGAAGAAGTGAATTTAGCAAGACCTCAATATACAAGAGCCATAGTATATAAAAGCCGTAGTATTTCTCTAAATGACTCTGGAAGACCAGCCCTGCGAGGGAAACCCGCGCATCCCGCTTTCGAGGGCAGTCCCGCACAAGCGTGCCCACTGCCCTGTCCCCAGTCCCCTAAGGCGCCCCGGCCCTGGCTCCCAGCGGGGGGCGACCGCAGGACCTAGGTGAACCGGCTCCACAACATGCAGGCCCTGAATGCCTAGACTGCGGCCCCCGGCCGGGTGGGGTGTGCTGGGTGGGCTCCGGTCCCAAGAGTGGGGTCGGGGCGGGTCCGCACACCCAGCAGGAGCGCCCCTCCCCCGCCCACGTCAGCGGCGGAGCATCTGGAGGACCGTTGGGGTCGTTGCATTCCGTTAGAGCACCTGCTGGACCAGTGGCCGGGCCGCCTCCTCGAGCCTCGACCCCACTCCAGTGGCAGTTGCCAGCGAGCTTCGTCCCGCCGCCACCGCGCACCCACCGGTCTGGCGGGGACCACGCTGCCCGCACCTCTCCTCTGCCCTGTGGGCAGTCGGTGCCATTAGGATCGCGCTTCCTCCCCACCTCCCCGCCGGGGTCGTAACCCCGTCCCCCCCCACGACGGCAACGGCGGCTGAAACTCTTGTTGTCTGCTCCAGCCTCCATGATGTTCGCCACTCCGGCCACCCAGGAACAGTAGATATCCCTCCAGGGAGCAAAGGGACTCTCCTCTGTTGGCCACCTGACTGTTGTCTTTAGGAGGCCAGAGCCATCCGGTCATCCATCAGCTCCTTGCCCGAAGGAGACTGAGTCAGGGCTTTAGGAGAGCCCACGAGAGGCTCAGTGAAGGAGGACTGACAGCTGATGACCAAAGGACAGACATTGAGAGAAGAGGCCCTGGACGTGGGAGTGTGCCACAGGCATGGAGGCCACTGAAGGCCACCGGAGCCCCCTGGAGCGTTACTTCCTTCAGGTGCCATTCTGGGCCTCTGAAGGGAAACCTCCCACCCAAGCTGGGGATACTAGTTTGAGTAAGAAAAGCCGCGTGTCCTCGATGCGCTCCTTCTCCATTGCCAGCTCTCGTGGCCCTGCGGGAGGTGTCCCAGGGAGGACACCTGCCCCGCGGGAGGTCCCTTTGGAGGAGTGACCTAGGTTCAGCAGGGCCAGTCTCATTCTGCAGCCACTTCTCAAGAGGTTGACAAAGGTGGTTCTTGTTGAAGGCCATTGGCTCAGTCTCCATCTCACCGACGTCAAAGGAGACAAAGTGAGGGTCCCCGTCACGCCTGTCAAGGAGGATGTCACCCCATGTGCCAGCTGTGGGCCCTACAAATGGGAAATTTCAGTGCCTCTGCCACTGTCGTAGGGTGAAGGTGAGCTGCCCTCCCGTCCTCAGCTTCCCTGTCCAGTCATTGCCGAAGACCTGGGTTTGGAGAAGACGGCTGAGTGGCCCTGGTTTAATAAGGTCTTAGAGATGAGACTGAGGCCACCTCTGACTGCATTGCTGGACAGCCTGCCCTCAGCCGCTGTCACAGTGCCCATCCTGCTCACTAGAACATTACCAGTCATGGACTTGGCTGACCTGCCTGCCAGGCCCCATCCGTCTGCTCCCATACCTAAGATTGCTTGTGAAATGAGATGCACAATTCCTAATTCTCCCTTTGCTGTTCATGCAGGTTCTCTTTCTCCCTTCAGGGTCAAGCTCATCTTTGGGGCCCTACTTAGCAATGAGAACGGAGGCCTTGCGTTCCTGTCCGTCAGTCGTAGCTGTGGCATCTCCTGTTTGGATCTCCCCACGCTCCTAGCACCTCAGTCCTTTTCTTCAGCCTGCCTCCTGGAGATTGGAATCACCTATGCCTATGTGTGTGGATTATCTGCACTTTTTCATACGGACGTCTCCGCCAGTCACCCCCACCTCAGTCTTCACCGGCCAGTCTGTCGCTGCTTCTGCAACAAGCATATATGCAGAGTCAGCCTCCCAGCCTCCTTTGGAATTTGGTGTCACTGACACGGACACCACTTCCATTTTTCAGACTTTCCTCTTGAGGTCTCCCCCTGGGCTCCAGGGAGAACTTTTATTTTCCATGGCACTTTCTGGTTCTGAGAACATGTACTTCATGCACAGCGTTGCCTCAGGCTCGATTCTGCCAGCTTGTCCTCACAGTCAGCAGCCCAAACGTGACTTTCAAACTCCCTGACTCTGGAGCCACCCCCTCAGCCCATATTGGGGGTCTGTGATGGGCTGCGGCCTGGAGCCGCCCGACGGCAGCCCTTTTCCTTTTGGAGACTAGGCGGCCCCAGCACAAGCCACAGCCCAGCCACCCATAGCAGCACAACTCAACCGGGTTATGGATTTGATAGCCCCGTATTGTCCCTTTGGCATCCCTGTCAGCACCCAGCCAGCTTTTGGTGACACTTCGGGCATTTTCCCAGTGCTACAGCTACTACTTCTGGCTTTACAGCTGCCGCCAGGATGCCCAGGACTGGGAATAATAGCTCACCATTTCTGAACACCCCCGTAGATCAATTTGTGTTTGTGGGATCTGCGGCCCTAATGGGTAGCAACAGCTCTGGGGTGGCGTTAGCTGCCCAAGCCCCACCTCCAGGATGGAGCACTCAGCTTTGGCGCAGGATGAAGCGGTCACTACTTCCTCTAGTTAAGGACTCTTAGATCCAAGCTTCAGGGTCCTGCTGGCCTATAGCACCCCGGTTGCGCACAGAGAGTCTACTTCTACAGAGAGCACATCTGTCCTGGGAGACCTTTTCCTCCCTGTGTGTAGTCAGAGCACTTGGGGCTAGCTGGGCAGAGGGACATCTGTGACTATTGGAGGAGTCCGCACCACTGAGAAGAAATGAGTGTCAAGTGACAGTTTTGTGTCTCCTGGTAGTCCGGTCAGCTGGGGCCTTTTGTGGCACAGCACATCCGTTGCAGCTGGAGAGGCCAGCGCCATCCTATGTCGGGTGGTGCTTCTCTTGCCGCCTTTTGTCAGACTTCCCAGGGTCCCCTGGCCACAGCACGTGGGCTGCAGTGGGAGGGATTAGCACCAGTCTCGTGCCGGGAGATATGTCTCTTCGTGCTTATGATCAGAGCATCCGAGGCACATGTGGCCAGACTCCCATCTCTAGAAGCTGCAGCGGCCAGGACCATTCCTATGCTTGCAGGCCCTCGTGTTTCCACCTACAGTCAGAGCACTGGGGACCCATGCGGTGCAATAGAAGGGGACATCACCAAACCTGTGCTTGGTGACCTTCCCACCACCATTCTGAGCTCCTGGGATGCTCATGGTCAAAGCACTTGTGTTACAGTCAGAGTGATATTGCCACACATTCTTAGGGAGGCATTTCTACTTTTGCTTGCAGTCAGAATACCTGGTCACCCAGGTGAGAGAGGGGCAGCACGACTTTTAGGGGGCAGCACGACTGAGAAAATACCTATGCTCAGAGGCACTTTTGTTTCTACCATTGGTCAGAGTGTTTCCAACTCTGGTGTGGTCAGAGTAGGCTTCAGCTTTCTGTTCGGGGCACCACCCAGGGCTTGTGGGAGACAGAAGTGAAGGAACACCAAGTCTTCATCCTCTCATAGTGCAAGATCTGCAGATCTCAGTAATTAAGAAGCAGAAGCTTCCACGAATGGAGCTCGCTTTGCTGGGAAGAGGCTCTCCCTTCTAGTTATGTCAAACAAACTTAACCTCCTCCTTCCCACTACAAGCTGGAGGTCTCACACCTCGGGGGATGTGTGTGTCAGAGGGTGTGGGGCAGATGAGGCTGGTCAGAAACCAAGACTTGAGAAGTTACACTGTGGAGAGTAGAAGAGAGTTCTTTCTGTATGTATCATCAGCTGACCGCTTCCTGACTTTGACCGTTGGTCTGGCCAACCCCAGCTCTGGGTCAATTTTCCCCTCATTTTGGAACTGGTGGATGCCCCCTGCTGCTTATAGCTGCCCCTTTGTCCTTACTCATTTGCTCCAGTGGGCTCAAACTTTCTGTCGCAGATTACGTGTATAAAGCTTTGTTCTTGCGAATTCATCCTCTGCTTATGTGTCTTTGCTCTTTGGCTCAACTGTAGAGGAAAGATGGTGTGTGAGTGGTGACGTGTTTGGCCAAACCTAACTGTGTGAAGTTTTCTATGGTTCTCAGCAACTAGGAACTTATGACTGTAGCCTCTTTTCTTCCAGTGTGACGAATGGCAACCCAGGAGGACGTCAGGCCCGGAGGAAGGAGAGATGGGGTGACTTGGGCTTCTCTCCCACTGTCTGACCCCACTGCAGATGGGACTATTCCTGATGTGTGTTCAGAAACTGCACTTTACAGTTTTGGTAATTTAAAAATGTTTCAGTGTCTTTTTTAAAAAAATCTTTTTCTTTAATGTAGGCTTAGGCCAGTTACCCTCACACATCCACACTTTACCCAGAGAGGATGGGCCTGGCATCTAGGTTCATGGACTTGTAGGAATAAAGGCAGGAAGAGCTTGCACCTGCTGTGTAATGATTGAAAATGTAAACACATTACAGTGGTTATCATGCTGCTTTAAAAAAAAAATCTGAACGTATCCTCTTTTCAGGGGGAAATAGAAATAACCAGAAAATAGAAAATAACCAGTTTGGCTCTTGTCTATACCACTTAAATATCAAATTGTAAGAGTTAACACTTTCACCTGAATCTGGCTGACCTTTGAGTCCCATTGAGTCTCCACTGGATTTAATTGCTCACAATGTAGTCGTTTCTAAGGCATTTCACAACAGGGGAACTTACTTAGGATGGGAGAAAGAATTACAAGCATTTCTCCAGAAAGTTCCCTATTATCTTATGAGACACTTATTATGACTGTGTGCTAGACTTTGTGCTAGGCCCTCGTGATAAATTATCTCTTGCCCCAGAGTTGTTTACAATGCATTCGGGAATACGGAGGAGTAGACCAAAAATTACAACTGGAAGGCTAAACGCTAGGGTAATGGGAGTAGGTAAGAAGGAAATTAAAATGAAATCTGACCTAGAATGAAAAGAAATTCGAGTTGCTCCTTAAAGAAGAAAGAGGAAGCAGCCAGGCGAAGAAGGGTTACTTTCAGGTCAAGGAGAAAGGACGTGGGAAGCTTGGGTAGGGAGTGAGCCCACGAGCGTGGCTGGTGGCTGAATCGGGCGAGCGGAGTCATGGAAGGGTCATGAGCCAACAAGGGGCAAGATTGTGTAGACTTTAGAAACATCCCTGTGGCTGAGTGAGAAGGAAGGATTAAATGGGAGCCAAAGCAGAGGCAAAGAGGCTTCTGGGAGACTTTGCAGTGGCCTCAGCAAAGACAGGACACCAAGCTCCTCAGCTGCCTGTGGGGATGGCAAGGTGGTGACAGGAGATGGAGGTGAGGGACACCACTGCAACAAAACCAGGCACATTCTGGTCATCTCTTGTGGGTAAAATAGGAGTGGTTTTGGCAAAAATAATACAAGTGCAGTTTTTAATAGTGGGACAGCCTAGGGAAGGCTGAGTGCATTTGGTCACTACCGATTTAACACACTTATCGAGCATCTGGAATGTGCTAAGGACCACTTTAGGTAGTAGTGTCAGTTACATAAAGGCAAAATCTCTGGTCCTTAGTGGAGCCTATATTCTATTTGGAGGGGAAAATAATAATAAATGTAGTAAGTAAATTATCTGGTAGGTTAGCCAATAACGGATGCTGTAGAATAAAGTAGTATATGGGGATTGGGATGAGAGTGGAGAGAAGCATAAGTTTTAATTTTAAAAGTGTGGGTAAAGCAACCCTTACTGGGAAAGTAAGATTTGAGCAATTGAATGGGCCATGGAGATGTAAGGGAAAAGCATCCCAGAAAGTGGGAACAGCCACTGCTAAACCCAGGGGGAAAATGCCTGGTGTTCTCAGAAGCAAGGAAGTAAGCTAATGAGTCTGGGAAGGGGTCAGCAAGTGGGAGAGTGGGGAGAGAGGAGGACAGAGAGGAAAGGGGGTGTCTGGGGCGTGAGGGCCTTGCAGGCTGTTGTAAGAAAGTTGCCTTTTATTTGGTGATGGGAATGTTTGGAGGGTTAGAACAAAGGATGACGTGATCTGACAAGTTTTAACAGGATCATTCTGTATGCTGGCAGGATGGTGGAAACAGGAAGAGCAGTCAAGAGGCTAAGGCTGCATTCCAAATCAGGCATTAATAATGGCTTGGACACAGTGATGGCAGTGGAGGGGAAGGAAGGTCAGGCTTTATACACATATAGGAATATATGCCATTAGGTTGGATGACAGGAGTGTGTGTAGGGAGAGGAGCCCATGGAGTTACCACCATAGGCTAGAGAAACATTTTGGCTTCATCAGTGCATACTTGCTTATGGGACCCATGGAAACCAATGGCTGATGGAGAATTTATAAAGGGAAAATAAGAAGGGCAAAGAGAGAAGACAGCAGAGTCCTTGATATGTGTGGTTGAGATCTTGGTGCACAAGGAGAAAAGGCTTAACCTCAAACCACCTCATAAACAAATTTCAGATGGATTGAAGACACCAGATATTAAAAAAAAATTATGAGGATTTAGAAAAAAGTATAGGAGATGCTATTCATAATTTTGGGATATGAAGGATTTCTTAAGATTAAAAATCATAAAATTCTGAGAAATATGATGCCATTGAAATTAAAATCCCTTTATTTAAAAACCATAAACAAGATTAAAAGACATAAGACTTCTTTTTCTCGTCAGAAGGCACAATTCAGAAAATGAACTGGCAAGGTGCAGACTGGGAAAAATATTTGCAAAACATATATCTAAGGAAGGACTAGTGAAGAAGTCCTACAACTCAGTAATAAAATGCCAAGCTACTCAATAAAATATGGGTAAAGCGTTTGGACAATCCTTTTATGAGGAAAATTCACAAATGTCCAATAATCACATAAAAAACATCATTAGTCATCAGGAAAAGGAAAATTAAAATCGCAGTGAGGTGCCATTACACACTCACCAAAATGGATAAAGTTTAAAAACCCTGATAGTTACAAATGTCAGCAGAGAACTGGAACGTCTGGAAATCTCGTAAACTTCAGTTGAGAATATAAAGTCTCTCACTTTGAGAGACATTCATACATTCATGCATTTTATTCCTAAATGTTGACTCAGGAGAAATGAAAACTTATGTACACAAAGACATTTGTACCAGAATATTCGTAGCAGCTTTGCTCACACTAGGTAAGACCCAGAAATATTGCAGGTGTCCATCCGTCAGAGAATGGAAAACAAACTTTGGTGTGTTTGTACTACTCAGTGATCAAAAGGAGTGAATCTTGACAACAGCTAACAACATGGAGGAATCTCGAAAACTTCATGCTGAGTGAAAGAAACCTTACACACAGGAGTGCCTCCTGTATGTTTTAACATATGGGGTATGCTAGAACAGACCAGATTAACCCAGAGTAGGAATAATCTCTGGGAGGGCTGTCTGAACCCAGGGGTGCAGGTGGACCCCAGCACTGAGCAGAGGAGGGAATTGCCGACTAAGGCAGCCAGATCAGCCCTGAGGTGACCTCCAAGAGCTGAGCTGTTCTTTCCCTGGGCTACCGACCTGCTCCAGATTTGGGTCTCATTCCATGGGTGACGTTGCCAGTTTCACTGAGTAATATCAAGTGAATAATAAGCTGAATATTTCCTTCTCCTTTAAGTAAGATCCATACTTTTCTTGTTATATTTTTTACTTGTTAAAATGAACAAATATGTAAGAAAATGTTTAAGGAAGAAATAAGAGTGCATTTTAGCTATCCTTCCTGTGGTAGGTAGATTTCTGAGATGGTCCCCAAGATTCCCACCCTTTGATTTAGACACCCTGAGTTGTCCCCTCCCGTTGAGTGTGGGCAGGGCCTGTGAACATCATGTGTATCACTCTCAGTCATTACGCTACCCTTGAGGAAAAAAGGGAGTTTATCGTATTATCCTGGGTGGGCCTGACCTAATCAGGAGAGCCCTTAAGAGACTCTTGCTGGCCTGGAAGAAAGCAAACAGCCATGTGGTGAACAACCTAGGGAAGGGCCATGTGGCTAAGACAGCCCCTAGCTGACATCTAGCCAGAAAATGTGACCCCAATCCTACAACCGTAAGGAATAAAATTCTGCCAACAACCTGAATGGACCTGAGAGGATCCTGAGCCCCAGATGAGACCACAGCCCAGCCAACACTAGATCAGCTTGTGAGACTCTGAGCAGAGAGCTCAGCTCCACTGTGCCTGGACTTCAGACCCATGGAAACTATAAGATAATGAATATGTTTTAAGCCACTAGGTTTGTGATGGTAAATTTTTTTTTTATGTAGCAACTGAGAATGATTATATGCATATATCCAGTGCCTTTGGTAGACACTGGAAAGTTTTCCAGCTCGGGAAATGGACTAGAAGTAAGGCAGGGGGCTAGCACGGAGGGTGGGGCTTGGAAAGCTCCTTGGAAAGGTAACCACAGAGAGACTTGGAAGGAGTCCTGGGAGCTCCTGGGAGGCATGTTTCCTGAACTGAGTCAAGAGGAGGGGGTCTCTATTCTCAGCTGTGAGCTGGCTGTGTATGAACCTCATGCTCATGATGTGACCAGGGTGCTTCTGTGTCCTTAGGTGGGATGGAGAATTTTTCCTGGGAAAGGAGGCTGGTTCTCTTGCTGATGAGCGTAGTTGTATTCATACTGTTGGCTTGGGTGGTTCATAATTTCACCATCACGTATACTTTGGCTGTGACTTGGTTTCCTGTGGGTCTTTATGCTCAGGAGGACCTGGTGGGAAGGCTGAGCTTGTCCACCTTGAATCACAAGACACTTGCATCTGGACATGTCCTTAGCGGGTGCACATCTCGACTCCTGGCACCTCTGGCAGAGGGTTCTTCTGCCCTTACCAGTCCTGCAAGTACAGCTTGGTTTTGGGAGGCTGTCCCGTTCTTAGGCAGCTTGAGTGGTTTCAGACAGTGTTTCTAAAGATAGTGTCCCTCAAATATATGAACATAAGTAATACCTCCTAATTATCCCTCTTCTCTTCATTTAAACATCCTTTTTTCCTTGAATTGTTCTACTGTAAAGAGTTCCAGAATCCCCACTCTCCTCCTTGGACAGCCTATAGAAGAAACTCTATGTCACACAATGATGCTCTAGGTAAACTAGGTGTCAGCATGGCTCAATGCTACCTTCTTCCATTTAGCACTGACTAAATATGGGGTTGTGGGTAACTACTAACTAATTCAAATATTCGGACAAGATTTAGTGAACTCTCCTGTGTTCCTGGAATTTTGCAAGGATCCAGGGGCATAAACATAAAATGACATAACTCTGCCCCCTTATTACCAGAGCACTTAAAATTTAGCTGGAGAAATAACATGTGAATAATTAATAAAATACCATATGAGGATCATGTAATAATTATGAGTTAATAGCTCTGAGGAAATTCCAGGTGCTATGTAATCTCCAGTTTCTCTTTTTCTTCCTCTACACCAAATTTCATGGAATGTTGCTTTTGGGAATGCTCAAAATCTTTGAGGAGACTTTTAGAGTGTCCCCCTTTCCCTAGCAACGTTGTCCCGATGCTATCTCCTTGTTTGTATGGTGGAAAGGACCTGAATTAAAGAAAGACACAGTATGTCACGTGAAATGATGGGGTAGAATCTGCATGGAGACCATTTGAGGATCCTTCTCTTGGTCTGTTCTTGAGAAAAAATTACTCTTGCAAATTCAAACCTGACTCTGATAAAGCCTCTAATTTCCTTTTTGCTTTTACAGGAACTGTAGAAATAGAGGAATGTGTTAAACAACATCAATCGACTATAATACACCAAATACAGAATATGAGAAAATCTCTGGACAAATGAATGAGTTTCTCCAACAAATAAATGAAATAATAAAAAAGTGGGAAGAGGAACCTATAGATTAAAAGACAGTTAAGAAATACATGACATGTCCAAACTAAATGAGGATAAATTGTTTAGATCTGGATTCAAATGCCCCAACTGTAAAAGCCTTTCTGAGATAGGAAACATTTGAGCACTGACTCTGTATTTGGTATTAAATAATTGTTATTTTTATGTGCATCAAAGGTAAAGATATTTTGGCTATCTTAAAAGAGTTTGTAATCTTTAATGATAAACACAGAAGTATTTATGGGTGAAAAAATATATTTCTGGATTTTTAAAAAAATGTAAAAAAAATATAAAAAATGTAAAAAAGCTGTGGTAGATATGAAGAGAATGGAGAATTGAGGAAACCAGGATGTCCATCTTTTGTTAACAATGTGTTGAAAATGAGTGGTGGATTCTCAGTTCTTCATTTTATTTTTCTCTTTGATTTTTATGCATCTCAAAATTTCAATTATAAAATGTTAAAAATCATGGTCATATGCAAACTATTTAAATGTTAAGATTTTTTTTTTCTCTTTGCCACAATTTTTTGTGTTTTTCATGACAATACACTTGTAATTATTTTGGTAACCTTTCAGTATCAACCTGATACTGTTTTAAAAATATTTTATTTAAAAATTTTTAGGACATTTTTTAATGTTTTATTCAGTTGTTGAGAGAGAGAGAGAGAGAGAGAGAGAGCGAGCACGAGCAGGGGAGGGGCAGAGAGAGAAAGACACAGAATCTGAAGCAGGCTCCAGGCTCCGAGCTGCCAGCACAGAGCCCGATGTGGGGCTTGAACTCATGAACCGCGAGATCATGACCTGAGCTGAAGTCAGATGCTTAACCGATAGAGCCACCCTGGCACCACTCAAACTATTACTATTAACATGTAAAAAGCTGTACATATTTAATATATATTACTTGATGAGTAAACTCCCATGAAATCATCAATACCATCAAGGCCATCACCTCCTACTTTCATTCTGCCCCCTTTATTGTTATTATTATTATTATTATTATTATTTGTGGTAAGAACATTTAACATAAGATCTATCTCCTCAGCAAATTTTCAGTATACAATGTGTTGTTAGCTGTAGGGACCATGCTGTATAGTAGATTTCCAGAACTTGCCTACATACTTTAATTTTTAAATTTTTAAATTCTAATTTTGGTTCAGTTAACATATGGTATAATATTAGGTTCAGGCATACAATATAGAATACCCTGTGCTCCATACAACATACAACACCCTGTGCTCACCACAGCAAGTGCACTCCTTAATTGCTATTAACTATTTAACCCATCCCCTCACCCACCTCCCCTCTGGTAACCATCAGTTTGTTCTCTATGGTTAAGAGTCTGTTTGTTGGTTTGCCTCTCTGTCTTTTCCCCTTTGCTTATTTGTTTTATTTCTTAAGTTCCACATATGGGTGAAATAATATGGTATTTAGCGTTCTCTGACTGACATTATATTCTCTAGCTTCATCCATGTCATTGCAAATGGCAGGATGTCATTCTTTTTTATGGCTGAATAATACTCCATTGTGTGTGTGTGTGTGTGTGTGTGTGTGTGTGTGTGTGTATATATATATATATATATATATATATATATATATATATATATACCATATCTTCCTTATCCATTCATCAATCCATGGACACTTGGGCTGCTGCCACAATTTGGCTATTGTAAATGATGATGCTTTAACATAGGGATACGTGTATCCCTTTAAATTTAAATTAGTATTTTTGTATTCTTTGGGTAAATACCCAGTAGTGCAATTGCTGGATAGTTCTATTTTTGACTCTTTTAGCAATCTCCCTACAGTTTTCCAGAGTGGCTGCACCAGTTTGCCTTCCCACAACAGAGCAAGAAGTTTCATTTTTCTCCACATCCTCATCAGCACTTGTTTTTTGTGGTTTTGATTTTAGCCATTCTCACAGGTATGAGGTGACATCTCATTGCAGTTTTGATGTGCATTTCCCTGATAATGAGTGATATTGAGCATCTTTTCATGTGTCTGTTGGCCATCTGTATGTCTTTTTTGGAGAAATATCTGTTCATGTCTTCTACCTATTTTAATTAGATTATTTGGGTTTTTCTGTGTTGAGTTGTATACGTTCTTTATCTATTTTAGATACTAACCCCTTATCAGGTATGTCATTTGCAAATTTCTTCTCCCATTCAATATGTTGCTGTTTAGTGTTATTGATTATTCCTTTGCTGTGCAGAAGCTTTTCATTTTTTAAAATTAAAAAATTTTTTTAATTAAACATTTTTTTATTAGAGAGAGAGAGAGAGAGAGAGAGCTTAAGCAGGGGACAGGGACAGAGGAAGAGACTCTTTAGCAGGCTCCATGCTTAGCATGGAGCCTGACGTGGAGCTTGATCCCACAACCCTGGGACCATGACCTGAGCCAAAATCAAGAGTCAGAATCTCAAATGACTGAGCCACCCAGGTGCCCCGGAATCCTGATTTTTATACAAAATCTTCAGTTTTAAAAAGGGAAAAGAATATGAATCTGTGAAACCCTTTGCAGAACAACAGAAGAGGTCTACATTTGGTATTTCTGTGTGCTGACCATTGTTCTAAGCACATTACACAAATCTGTAGTTCTAGGTGAGAATCATCTGGATAGGGGGGGCTAGAATGCAGGAAAAGTGGGCATGGGGGTCCCATAGCTCAGATGGGTCAGCTGGAAGCCTCATGGTGGAGGCAGAGGGAAGGCCTGTGGTCTCTTCTGCTGACCTGGCCCAGCGACGCCTGTACACACTCTGCTGACAGGCGATGTTTCATCCCTCCTGCATTCTTCATCTGCTTTGTCTTTGCTCTCCTCCCCTCTGTTCCCTGGATATTAGTTGGGAGAAGTGAAAGAGGAACAATAAAACTCTCCAGTGAAAATGCTAAGTTACAAGCTTTTGTTCCTAACTAGCCTCCGGTGAAATTGTCTACAACAGAGGAACTTAATTAGTGAATCGGACTTCTGTTCAAAACCTATACAGAAATCTATAGGCACTGAGCAAATTCTGTTCTCTCCTGGTCTGTTGTTGCCCTGGAGCTGTTACAAAGGAAGTGTCACTACCTTGGCTTCCTATTTCAGGAAAAGAGAGACCCATCAGCCAAAGAGGTGGGACTTTTTCAAATTGCCTATGTAGGCTCTGCAGGGAAGGGAGGACCTCTAACAGCACAGGGAAAATGAATTTCCCTGAGTGACAGCTCATCATTCAGAGAAGCAAGGGTAGAGCTTCCAAAAGAGCCCCGCCCTCAATCTTCAAGATTGTGCCCAGCACCATCTCTGACCAGTAATGGGAGGTAAGAAGGAGGCATTTCTTGTACAGGACCTTTAGAAGAGGGTCAAGGCTGGACAAGAGGGACTCTTCCCTCATGTCCTCTGGCAAGAAATGGGGACTGATATGCTGCTGTATCAACCCACGTTCAATGGCTCATATATACAAGGTGTCCGCAACACCTTAGTGTGGTTTTCAGCTTTAAGAACTTCACAAGTGTAAATAAATGCTGTGAAATTGCAAACGCATAATTTGAATGTTGAATTATTTACATCTCTTATATACTTATTGTGATTTATGAGTTTTAGATAATTTAATTTTTTCAGGCTCTGTCACTGTGACAAACATGGAAACAAAAGATTACAATTAAACACTTATTTTTCAGAAAACTATGTAGACATATAAGAAATGTAAATAATGTAACTTTCAAATGATGTTTTTTGTAGGCTTATAGCATTTAGACTTCTAAAGCTATTAAAGCTTAAAACATCACTAAGACTTTTGGGACACCCTGTTATTATTGACTGTTAGATGGATGCCTGTATAGTGTTCATACAGGATATGTGTTACCATAATTCACTCATGTAATGACTATATTTTCAATTTACTAACTAGGTGCTAGGCACTGGGAATACAGCAATGAATGATATAAAAATCCCTGTTCACATAAAATACATACATTTTTCCGGTAGTTCAGTATATATAATCCTTATTTCAGAGTTTGGGTCCAATCATTATCAATACATACTTTAGAAATCGTCATAAATGTTGACAGTAAGAAACGTGTGTGTGTGTGAAATAGAAGTTCTTCAAAAATACTATTATTTTACCTTAGGAAGAGAATCATGGAGGTCATGGGGTAATAAATTTGGGTTTGCACTGTTTGGGTACTTTCCTGCTCACAACCTTCCAGTAGTCTTCCTGGCAATTCCGCTGCAGTTGCCATTAACTGACTCTCCATCTCACAGCCCTCCTTTCTTGAAACCACCAAGCCTCCTTCCTCAACCTGCGTATTTTCTTTCACGGAGGAAGAAGATGCAATCAGATGAGAACTTCTGTATCTCCCCATATGGAATCTCCTAACCAACCCAGATACACTGTCTCCCCTCCATCTCTGGATGCCCAGTGGGTTTTTGACCACAGTCAACTCCATTACTTGTATACTGAAGGCCTAATTTACTTGGCCTCTAAGGACTTTCCAAAAATCTCTCCCTTCTCTTCTGTACCATCACCTTTTCCCTCTCCACTGGATCTTTCCATTGGCATACAAACACACTGTAATTTCCATAAGACAAAAAGCTTCTGTGACTCTAAATTCCTCTCTAACTATTGCCCAGTTTCTTTGCTCCCACTTACAGGGAATTTCAGAATAGTTGTCTACACTAGTTGTTTTCATTTTCTTATTCTCCTGAACCTCTTCAAATCAGGATTTTATGCATCTCCACTCCACTGAAAAAGACACGTCAGGGCCCAACTCAATGGCTACCATATAACCAAATACAGTGGTCATTCCAAGTCCTCCCTTTTTATTTTTAATAATGTGTGACCCATTTGATCACACTCTCCTTGAGGAACTCCTCCTCTTCACTTGGCTTCTAGAACACTGTGTTTACTGACTGCAGCTCTCAGTCTACTTTTTTGGCTCCTTTTTATTTTGCTCTAGATGGTGCAGCATCCAAGGCTAGATTCTTAGAACTTTGCTCTTCTTCCTCTACTCACATCCTAGACCCACACTCCTCAATCCTCTTTCTTTTTCTTAAATGTTTTTTTAATGTTTATTTATTTTTGAGAGAGAGACAGAGGACAAGTGGGGGAGGGGCAGAGAGAGAGCGAGGCACAGAATCTGAAGCAGGTTCCAGGTCCTGAACTGTCAGCACAGAGCCCAATGCAGGGCTCGAACCCACAAACCTTGAGATCATGACCTGAGCTGAAGTCAGACGCTTACTGACTGAGCCACCCAGGCGTTCCTCCTTAATCGTCTTTCTTAGGAGATGACTCGGATTAATATTTCCAGCCCCAATGTCTTCCTTCAACTCTAGACTGGTGTACTCAGCTGTTGCTTTCATGTCTCTTGGATAGCCAATGGCCATTTCAAACCTAGTGTGTTCCAAAATAAACTCATTTTATTTACCTCCAGATATGTTCTTTTAATCGCCTCTATAGTAGTAAATGGAGGAACCATATACCAGGCCAATACTTTGGAGTCAGTCTTAGGTTTGACATTTTACCATCTTCAATGCTACCACTCCTGTCCACACAAGTCCTTATCCACCCTTGGCTGTTCCTGTACAACTACAAATAGCCCTTTAATTACTTTCCTTGCTTCCAACCTCACCCCCACAGAAACTGTCTACATAGCAGTCAAAATCATCGCTCTAAAACATTCAATTTGATCTTGGCACTCGCTGCTCAAACTACCCATATGGCTTCCCACAACAGCTGGAATACATTTTTAAGTCAAGTGCTGCCAGGCCCTTCCCCATCTGGTCTGTGCTTACTTCTCTGACCCCGTTTCTCACCACTCATCTCATCACTGCCCTCTAGCGTACTGATCCTGCTGTCCCTCAGGATCACCTCATGAAAACCTCTGCTGCAGACATGGGGCTGGAATGCTGTTCCTCTCTGCATCTTCCCAGCTGGTTCCTGAACCTCATTCGTGGCTCTCGGGCAACGTTCTTCAGAGAGGCCCTTCGCCACCATTCTGGGTAAAACAGCACCCTCTCTGAACCCGGCATTCACACTCCATCTGTTTACCCTGCTTTGTATTTCCATAAAACTTATCCTTTTCTGATAGTAAATTAGAGCTCGGTGACACAAACTTATTAACTACCTTGCTCTATTAGAATAGAAATTCCACGAGGGTGGGGTCTTTATTTTGTTGGCTCTTACCTCTAGTGCTTTGAATTGTGTCTTGACAGGAGGCCTCTCTAGATGCTGCATCGAACGAAGAAGGGGATGTGGGATAGAATGAGACCACATCTTACTCTTACCCCCCAGTGCTTTCTCCTCCCCTTTCACCTTTTCTTCCTCACCTACTTCTCATTCTTCTCCTCCTCCTTTTCTTCCTTCTCTTCTTTTTCCTCCTTTTCCTCCTCCTCCTCTCCTTCCCTTTTCCTTTTCCCGCCTATTAAAAAAAGTTACTTTAAAAAATATATGAAGAACAGTGTGGAGTTTCCTCAAAAAATTAAAAATAGATCTATCCTATGACCCAGCAATAGCACTGCTAGGAATTTACCCAAGGGATACAGGAGTGCTGATGCATAGGGGCACTTGTACCCCAATGTTTATAGCAGCACTCTCAACAATAGCCAAATTATGGAAAGAGCCTAAATGTCCATCAGCTGAAAAATGGATAAAGAAATTGTGGTTTATATACACAATGGAGTACTACGTGGCAATGAGAAAGAATGAAATATGGCCTTTTGTAGCAACGTGGATGGAACTGGAGAGTGTTATGCTAAGTGAAATAAGTCATGCAGAGAAGGACAGATTCCATGTTTTCACTCTTATGTGGATCCTGAGAAACTTAACAGAAGTCCATGGGGGAGGGGAAGAAAAAAAAAGGTTAGAGAGGGAGAGAGCCAAAGCATAAGAGACTCTTAAAAACTGAGAACAAACTGAGGGTTGATGGGGGGTGGGAGGGAGGAGAGGGTGGGTGATGGGTATTGAGGAGGGTACCTGTTGGGATGAGCACTGGGTGTTGTATGGAAACCAATTTGACAATAAATTTCATATTAAAAAATATATGAAGACACAGTAGTTGAAACAATAGGAAATAATCAGTTTCTTATGTATCAACCAGTGTGTGTGTGTGTGTGCGTGTGTGTGTGTGTGGTGGCAGAAGGACGGGGAAGCAGTTGCACGTAGAGGGCGGGTGAGCAAATGACAGAACTCTGCCTTTAAAAACTTTTTTTTTTTTAATATTTATTTTTGAGAGAGAGAGTGCAAGCTGGGGAGGGGTAGAGGGAGAGGGAGACACAGAATCCAAAGCAGGTTCCAGGTAACCAGCAGCACAGAGCCTGATGCGGGGCTCAAACTCACAAACTGCAAGATCATGACCTGAGCCAAAGTTGGACACTCAACCGACTGAGCCACCCAGGCACCCTGATAGAACTCTGCCTTTAATGACGGAAGTAGAAGGGAAAGACCTCAATCGGAGGTACATGCTAGAATTAAGGGAGCATGCATTCTGCTTTTTCAGGTGCTGCATGGAGGATCAGCTCCTTAGCTTTTCCTTGTGCCGATGCTGCTGGGGAGTGCCGCTGGGAAGTCAAGTTAAAGGTCAAGGGGAGTCACTCTTATTCCATCAATGGCTAGTTACATCTAGGCAGTGTCCATAAGATGACTGTTGGCCAGATGGGAAGTTAGTATCACAGCTTCTTTCCTTCCCTCTGCTTCATTAATAAATAAGCTTGGCTTTCAAGCCTGAGTGTTTTCTGCCCTCTGGGGTGTATTAAGAAGCATAGTAATACACACATAGTGTAATCCTGCCTTTATTTGTTGAATTAATCCAGGGAACATTGAGAATTATTCCCGAAGTGAATAGATCCTACTTAGTGACGAGGTCTTAGGATTCTGTATAAATAAGGCAGATTTCAAAGGAGTGCCCCACTCCATTGTTACCTCATTCTCTCAGCACAAGGGCGGTCCCTTTTTGCTGCTCCTGTAAACTTGAAGCTAACATTAAAATGATACAGAATCAGGGACTGGCTAGTTCTACCCAGACCAAGAAAGGAGAGTTTTCACAGGCTCCGGGAGCCATTTGGCTTTCTCTCTAGGCAGCTCTGGAGAGGAAACTGGGGTTAAAAAAGGAATCTTCATGGTCTGTGAAGGAAGTCCTACACTCTTTTAAATTTGTGAAAATAATCTACTTGGCTGACATAGAATTAATTATAAAAGGATTTAGTGAAGAATGCTGGAGTTTTGGTTCATTTAAAAAGTATCCACTGATCTTGAGAAACTTAACAGGAGACCATGGGGTTGGGGAAGGGGAAAAAGAAACATTACAAACACAGAGGGTGGGAGGCAAACCATAAGAGACTCTTAAATACAGAGAACAAACTGAGGGCTGATCGGGGTGGGGGAGAGGAGAAAGTGGGTGATGGGCAGGGAGGAGAGTACTTGGGATGAGCACTGGGTGTTG
The DNA here is from genome assembly GCF_024362965.1 of Panthera pardus. Lineage (NCBI taxonomy): Eukaryota > Metazoa > Chordata > Mammalia > Carnivora > Felidae > Panthera > Panthera pardus. The sequence goes on from NW_026526788.1 coordinate 25,053,885, forward strand.
TATGGAAACCCAATTTGACAATAAAATATTTTATTTTTTATTTTTTTTTATTTTAAAAAATTTTTTAACGTTTATTTATTTTTGAGACAGAGAGAGACAGAGCATGAATGGGGGAGGGGCAGAGAGAGAGGGAGACACAGAATCAGAAGTAGGCTCCAGGCTTTGAGCCATCAGCCCAGAGCCTGACGCGGGGCTCGAACTCACAGACCGCGAGATCGTGACCTGAGCTGAAGTTGGACGCTTAACCGACTGAGCCACCCAGGCGCCCCGACAATAAATTATTTTAAAAAAATAAATGAATAAAAAGTACCCACTGTCCAATTGAGAGTTGAACAAACCTGCTCTCTGCATTTCTTCTGTCATTTGATGTGTTAATTTTTTAACGCATTGATTTTTGTCAGGCACAGAAGCATAGGAATCTATTCTATTTTGCTCGTCTCTAGTGGCATGTATTTAGTAGAGCCCAGTGGTATGGTTTAGAGATGGGGGAGTGGGGCAGGGCAGGGAAAGCCGAACATGAATAAACACGAAGGTCAAGAAACCCAAGGTACAGAGAGTTTTGTTATTCTTTCAACATTTGTCACCAGATGCTTGCTTCAAATAAGTCTGACTTTGAGAAATGTCTGGTAAGACTTGCTTAGATGTGACAGCTGTAAAAGTCCCTCATGAACTCTGAAAAGGCAATCTCAGCCCAGCTGCTCATGTTTTGGGCTATCCAGAATGAAAATGCTGTTAACGACTGATTTATTTCTCCTTCTGCACTGGCTTTGACAAACGTTCAGTGCCAGAGATGAGACGGGATTTCTTAATGTTCTTCCCCTTTTCTGGACTCAGCAATAGCCCTGCGTTCTGGACGACCAGGGGCATGCAAAAGGGATAATAAACCTTGTGGGTAATGAAGGTTATCACAGTGAGCAGTGGGCACAGAAATGATCTCAGTTTGGGAAGGGCTGAGTTCCTGTGACCACCTTGCAAGGCAGACCCCATGGAACCCTCAAAGAGAGGGAAATAGGCCAAATGAACCAAATGCATGCAGGAATTTGACTGCACCTCTCACACCTGTTAAGGCAACCTTGGAGAATTTCCTTGAGGTAATTGATTGGTGTAAGGAGTTGCACAGAATTACTTTCAATAAAATTGTTTGCTGCACACTTATTTGTAAATAGACCTGTCTCTCTTTGGGGATTGTTAACACACGGAGGGCATAAATCATTCCCATCATTGTTATTTTCTCATTACGAAGGACAATGTCCTTCATAAATTCTAGCTTTTCACACACTTTAGCTCCTCCAGTCATTGTGCTTTTGTTGAGTGACACATTAGGAAGTGACAGCACTTGGAACCAACTACAAGGAAAACCGTGTTGGGATTTGGAACTGGGGCTGATGATGGCAGGGTGGCTCCTTACTTCCGGTCAATTCCATAACAGGGACTGTCTGCCTGTGTGTACTTTGCTATAGAGTCCACGCTTGGGACCCCAGGGGTGGCTTTTGTGTTCTGTGTCCCTACCTGTCAAAATCCTATTTATCCTTCATGGTCTAGCCCAGGTATCACTACCTTTAAGAAGCTGGTTCAGATCCCTCAGGGGAAATGAACTTTCACCTCTCTATCCTCGGAACAGGGTTTCTTAATCTCAGCATTATTGACATTTTGTGCTGGATAATTCTTTGCTGTTGTTTGGCGGGGGGTTGGGGGTAGAGCGGAGTGTCCTGCACATAGTAGGATGTTTAGCAGCGTTTCATATGCCCCAGGTGTGCCAACGGACAGTGTCTCCAAATATTGCCAAATGTCCCCCGAAGGGCAAAAACCACTCCTGATTGAGACTCACTGTGCTGCAGCATTTCTTTGGATGATCATACAGCACTTGTCACATCTCCTTTTATTAGTATGTGTGTTTGCCAGATAGATTTTAACCTCTTCGAGTGTGTGTGTGGGGGTAACCTATATTTTTCAATTTGGTAAGCTCTTTCCACCAAATGCTTAGCATGTTGTATTTTTTGTTTTTAATTGCTGCATAACAAATTGCTACAGATGGAGCAGTTTAAAACAACACCCGTTTATCAGTCACGGTCCTGTGGATCCGAAACCTGGTCTGGCTTGACTGGGTTGTCTGTGCATGATCTCACAAGGTGTCAGCCCAAACAGGCTCTTACCTGGAGGCTCAGGAGAAGCTCGTTCAGGTTGTTGGTGGGATCCAGCTTCTTTCAGTTATAAGTCTGAGGTCCCCATTTCCTTGCCGGCTGGCAGGTCAGGGCGCTCCCCGTTGCTGGAAGCCACTTGCGTTCCTTTTCACGTGGCTCGCTACATCTCCAAGCCGTCAAGGTCATGTTGAATCTCTCCTGGGCTTCACATCTCTGACTTCACCTCCCCTGTCGCTTCTCTCTCCTCTCTCTCTTTAAGTTTATTTATTTGAGAGAGAGAGAGAGTGTGAGAGAGAGAGCAGTGAACGGGGAAGGGCCAGAGAGAGAGAATCCCAAGCAGGCTCTGACACGCCGGGCTTGAACTCACCAAACGTGAGATCACAACCTGAGCCAAAATCAAGAGTCTGTCGTGTAACCCACTGAGCCACCCAGGCACCCCCTGGTGGCTTCCCTTCTACCTACTTCTGCCACCAACCCGAGAAAATTCTGTGCTTTAAAGCCTCATGGGATTAGATTAGCCCCATCCAGACAATCTCCTCTTTTAAGATCTATTGTGCTATATAATTAGACAGAATCATAGGAGTGATATCTCATCACATTTGCAGGTTCCAGAGATTAGGTTTATTACTTACATAATTGAGGACTCTGGGGAGAGCAGGGCAGGCCTTCCAAATAGGTGCAAAATCCTTTGAGAGAGTGAGGAAAGGAGATTGGCTCAGAGTTTTTATTGTGGTTGGGGGTGGGGCCACTGTGAGTGGTCCGGTGCACGAGGGGCTCCCATGGTTTCAGTCTTTTCTTTGGTGCCTTGGCTTTCTTACTGGCTTACCCAGGTGTGCAGCAGAATTGGGGAAGAGGGAAGGAGAAGCCTTACAAGCCATCATCAGTCAAACATGACATGCAGTCAGACTCCTTATAACATAAGTGGTCATTTTATAAGGCTCTGAGCAGAAAATTGTTTTTCAGATCTTTAAAAGACAAAATCTGTTAAAATCTTTTTCAGTCAATTCCCTTTCATTTTTTTTTGTTATCATATTCTTAAGTAATAACGAAATACATCAGTTTACCTGTCTTCTGTCCGTGAAGTGGTTCCCTTTGATTTTCAAAGTTTGCACAGTGTGTGCTCTGAGCTCTCCTTCCCTGTACCTTAAAGGATGGTAGAAAAAGAGAGGTCTGCCAATATTCAGTCTCCATACCCACAAGGTGGTCACTCCCTCCCAGAAGTAAGATGACCAGAGCTCCTCTTTTATAATATAAGTGACTGATTTTGTGACACCCAATTTTTGATTTTATTTGGTACATTGAGAGATGGGTTTCTATAATTACTTATAGAATTATCACTAGAGTAGCTATGCATATTTTCTCTGACAGGGAAAAAAGCTATTTGGGGCAGCATTTTTTGCTTTAGTTTCATTCTTGATACTTGGATTAAATTTGTTTTGGAATCATGTGGTCAAGGTCTTATGGTAACATGATCTGAAGATACAAGTGACAATTAATTGAACCCATTTCGTCTCTGATAACGAAAGGATTGTCACGTGGAAAATGCCCAAGGAATGCCCCGTCTGCAATTCAGGACTTCCAAGAGTCTCCTGTCACTAACGATGGCAGAATCAAAAGTAAAAATAAAGGCTAGAATGATGGACTGAAACCAGCAAGACTATAGTGAGACTACTGGGAAGCACATCAAGGGACCATGGAATAGTTTGTCTTCTGATGGGAATAGATGTTATTAATCTTATAGTAACCCTTCCTTCATAGGCTGTGATATTCCTTCACTTAAACATATCCTTGTGTCTACACTGATGAAAGATAAGTACTTATAGCAGAGCCGTGCTTGAAGTTCCTTTTGTTTTGGAATCGGGATTCTGTGTGCTAGCCCAATTGAATTAAGTACGGGCAGTGGAGAGCTTTAGTTTCAAGAAACATCGTGCGTGCAGGTGGCTGTGGGTTTGTGTTTGTGTGCATGTGTGTGGTTTTGGTTAGTTGACTTAAACCTAGTCTAAATCAAGTTGAAATGCTCAAACTTCCTTGGTATACTAGAGAGCATCGTTTGTTAAAATGTCGTCCACTGATCTCTGGAGGTACCTGAATCCATTTCAGGGGGTTTGCAAGTTCAAGGCTATTTTCGTAATAATACTAAGATGTTATTTTTCTTTGTCACTGTGTTGATATTTACATTGATAGTGCACAAGCAGCTCAAATTTCTGGCTCCTTACCATGAATCAAAGCAGTGGCACCAAACTGTACTGGTGGTGATTGTATTTTTCACTGCCAGGCCCTTGTGTGTGTGTGTGTGTGTGTGTGTGTGTGTGTGTGTGTGTGTTTAAACCAGCTTTACCTAAGAATGCTCTTGATAGGGACCTCCTGGGTGGCTCAGTCAGTTGAGGATCCGACTCTTGATTTCAGCTCAGGTCATGATCTCATGGTTCATGAGTTTGAGCCCCAAATCAGGCTCTGGGCTGACAGTGTGAAGCCTGCTTGGGATTCTTTCTCTTTCCCTTTCTCTCTACCCCTCCCCTGCTTGCACACTCTCTCTTTCTCTCTCAAAATGAATGAATAAACTTAAAAAAATAAAAAATAAAGAAAACATTTTTAAAAATGTAAAAAAAAGAATGCCCTTGATAAAACAGTAAAAACTATTAATTTTACCAAATCTCAACTTTTGAGTGTATGATTTCTAACATTAGACATAGGTACAAGAGGAGATGACTCAGCCAGCACAGTTGTAGAAAATCAGACCCTTGTGATGAATCCCAACCTCTATACATCATTCCCGGTGGTTCATTTTCTCTGACAGAACCCTGACTGATTCAGATTTGGGGAGGGAGTTTGGAAGCTGGCTTCAAATATTTGCAATGCTATTACGTGACCAGAGAAGCAGTTTTATTCTGTGTTGATTCAAAGACTGGAAAGAAGTCCCAGCGGTAGGCGAGAGAGGCAGGCTAGGGTTTGGACTCTGGAGACAGACTTTAGTTTGGCTTCGATTCTTACTCTGCCATTTACTGGCAGCTTTGGTTTTCTCATCTGTGAACTGATGATAATAATAGGACTCATTTTGTATGATTGTTATAAGAATTACACAACTTAATATTTGGAAAGTGCTTTAAATAGTGCTTTCCAAATAGTGAGCACTATTTAAGGTTCTGTTATGATTTAAAAAGTTATAGGGAGATAGATTTTGCCCCTTTAAGAATTTTTTAAATGATCACAGCTTTCCAACAAAGTAGTGGAATGCCATGCGAAGAACGGAGCCTCCTCTGGCCCTTGGGAGGCAGCAGGAAAAAGAAATACAGATTGAAAGTCCAAAGACTTAATTCCAGTTGTTGGCTCAGCCATTTGTTCCCCGTGTCATCCTAGCTAGTCATTTAATGTCTCAAAATCTCCATGTCATCATCTACAATATAATTTAAGTGAAACAATGTGATTGAAGGTGCTTTGTTATCTGCAAAGTGCCCTATAAATGTCAGTCCTCGTAATTTCCTTGAAAGCTTTGAGGCAGAATCCGGTTGAGCTTCTCTTTGTCAATGACACCAGCGAAAGGATTCTTGTATCAGAGGAGTTTGGACTAGATAATCCCTGTGGCTCTCTCCAGCTCAGAGGTTTTACCAACTGTTTCTCAAGCAGGCTTCCTGTCAAGGTTTGTGAGCCTATTAAAGGCATTAATAAGAGAAGGATTTTTTTTTTTTTTTTTTCCGGAGTGAATGAGACAGAGCGCTGTACTAAATAAGGAAATTAAATCAGACAATCGGTGGGGAAGGTTAGCTGTTTCTACACATCTGATCATCTCAACTTCAGTGGAGGCTGTTATTTGTTATGGAGGAAGTCCTTCTACATTTGAATTACAGGCAGCTCCACTGGGAAGTGTGCAATTCCATCTTCTGTGCGAAGGTTTAGGACAATTTGACTTTCTCATTTTCCCTCTTAGAGCTTTAGATTGTTATGGTTAAAAATAAAAGTATTTATCTTCGGTTTAGAAATCTAATAAAACTTTGACAGGAGTGTGAAATAGTATAAAGCATTCCTTGAACAAATCCATCTCAATAACACTTCCCAACAATCAAAAAACCTTCAGGGCCCCTCCTTAATGACTTCTGAAGTTTTCACAGATTTGTACTAAGGATGTGAGAATGACTGGAAATGGATTTTAAAGTAGTGCTAACTTGTTTGTTTTAAAATCCACTCTCTGATTCAGTTTTTGAAAAGGATTTGAGAATATGCTTCCATTAAAATGTAAGCTGATGAAGTTATTACCTTAACAAGTGCTACTTGCCTAGCATTTGGAATTAACCAGGGAACTGCTCCCAGGTAAAACCTGTGAAAAGGGAAAAACGTCTCTGAGGTTGGAGTCAAGCCCCAGAGGAACAAAGGGTGGCTGACAATCTATCACAGAAGAGCTGCGTGATTGTCAAAGACGTGAGTGAGGGCCTTGGTATCAGGACCTAATGCGGATGGAAACAGTATTGGTCAAGTTTAAAAGACCTGGTGCTTCTTAAACCCTGGGCATGTCAGAATTAATTGGGGCATACTTTTAAGACCGTGATTGCCAGACCTCAGTGTCAGACTCTAGTTCAATAGATCTGGAATACAGACTAGGAATTTATAGAATTTACACAAATATAAATTTCCAGTTGATTCTGATGATCAGCAATGTTTAGAAACCACTAGAACGATGCACTGCTCAGGAGCTTAGGTTCACATCAAAAAAGGGATTTAGAGAGTTTTAGGAATAGAGTCATTGTGGGTAACCTTTAAAAAAATTTTCAATTGTGTTTTATTTAGTAATTTTTTATTTTGGAAATTTCCATATTTACCCAAAGGTAGAGAGCATAGTAGAATCAACCATCTAATGTATACTGTATCTGTCACCCTGATTAAACAATTATTACCATGTCCCCAGTCTAGTTTCACCTGCTCTCCTTGTTTCTCCTTCCCCGTTAAAAAAAAAAGAAAAAACTAAAATATTTTAAAGTAAATCCCAAACATCAACATTTCTTCTCTAGTGGGTGAGGACTTTTCAAAAGAGTAACTGTCATGCTGATGGGGTTTTGGAGCAATGTGGGTCCAGAGAAGATGGCCAAGAAAGAATTCTTGAGACATCTTTGGTGCAAGAATGTGATTTAAAAAAAATTTTTTTTATATCAGTTTTCTTTATTTTTGAGAGGCAGAGAGAGACAGAGCACATGTCGAGAGGGGCAGAGAGAGAGGGAGACACAGAATCGGAAGCAGGCTCCAGGCTCTGAGCTGCCAGCACAGAGCGCAATGCGGGGCCGGAACTCATGAACTGTGAGATCATGACCTGAGCCGAAGTCTGACACTCACCCAACTGAGCCATGCTGGTGCCCCAAGAAGATGATTTTATTAAAGCACGGGGACTTATGGGCACAGGACTCATGGGCAAAAAAAGAGCTACCCTGGGGTTGTGAAGAGTGACTGATTATACACTATGGAGTTAGGGGAGGTAAAAGCCAAACGGAGGCCTCCAGAAGACTTTCGTATGCTAAGGAGGACTCCTAAGATACCAGAGGCCTTGCTATTGTCAAGCTAAGGTTGTTTTTTTTCTAGGATGGCATTCACATTAAGGCCTTAGGAGTTCCTTGAGAAATGTTATACTCTGCATCTGCCTCGAGTATTTGTCAATGGGCTGCAGGTTATAAGGAAATTTAATTTTACCTGCCATTTCCTTCTTGCCTTTGTTCCCCACATCACTATGGAGGGGAGGGTGATGTTGGGGCTCCAGGAAACTGAGTCTCTAGGTTTCTGGACAGTAGACTATTGATAAGATTGCCTTTTTCTTGCAATTTACTAAGACATTTGTAAACTGATAGAGTCTCATGTCCTGCATGACTGTGATCTCTATCAGTTAACCATTTGTTTTCTCTTGGGCAGCCCGGAGTGCTTGAGCAATGTCACACACATCCCACTTGGAGGGAGGGAGTGTTTGCAGGGTGTCAGCTTGCCTTATGATCCTTCATCAATGTCATTATCCTGTCTAACCAGTACTTCTGTAATATTATCTAGTAATACCCAACCTACATTCAAATTCCTTAATTGTCTCAAAGTTGTCCCAAGAGCAAGTAAGTAGCTGAAGCTGGGATTTGAATTCAGGCAGTCAGACTCCAGCAGACTCTAAAATCCATTAACTCATAGAAAGAGAAAGAAGAGAGAGTATGTGGAAGGCAATCTTGATGCCCTGAATATTGATTGATAGTTTTTGGGATCTTGGGGAATAGGAACCAACTGTCCCAGACAGGGCAATTTTAAGTATAAGGAGTTTGGAAATGCATCGGCTTCTGTGACTTAGTTGTATCATTATAAGGCCTGTGATGTTGGGGAATGGCCCTGTGTCCATATCTGACAGACAGAACCGGATGCAACTTGAACATGTTCTTTCAGATTTGCTGAGGTGTAGAGGCATTGTCAGGGAGGGGATACAGGTGCAGCTTTTTGACCCAAGTTTGTCGTAGGTACTATCATCTAATCTCTTCATCATCCATAGTTGTATTAAGCCTATTGAGGCTTGGCCTTTGGTCCTTGGGTTTAGGATGAAACAAAATATAATAGGTGTTTAGTACATATTTATTGAATGAATGAATGAATAGAATATAACTTGTATTTGATACTTAGTACCCCATAGATCAACTCTGCTTTGTCAAATCTATGATCTTAATTTATGGTAAACACACTTTTTGTAGATAAAATGTTTGCATAAAATTTTGTGTATTCAGAGTTTTCTCATGAGAGTTATTTGACAATGAGTTCTTCCTGAAGGGAAGCACCTTTCTTCAATAGAAATAACATGTCCTAATACAACTGTAGGACAAGAAATACATTTTGAATATTTTTTCCTCAAAAGATAACTGACATATACCTATACTTTGGAGATTTAAATATATCTCTTTAGGTAACATGGGTATAGGCCAGTAAGAGAAACTGTAGTTGCTAAAGAGTCAGAGTGGTTTCAAGTGAGGAATGGAAAATGCACATCTTATAGACGATTGAGGAGGAAAGTCTCTTACTGCTTTATTCTAAACTTCTCTGAGGCTGGGCTCGACTCTTGATTCACCTAGTTTTCTGGGGGGTACAGGCTATTGGTTTGTACCTATATCTGCCTTCTCCTTTTCTCTCTGGGCTCAGAGCTGGAGCATATTTCCCAGCCTGCCTTGTAAGCAGGTGGTCACATGACTGAGTCCCAGCCAATAGGGTGTGAGTGGAAATGATGCACATCACTTGTTGGTCTGGATGGTCATTACTTCTCATGCATGGTCCCCATTCTCTACCTCTGTCCACAGGCTGGATGCAGGCTGTTGGGCAGAGAACTAGGCTCCTTCAATGTTGTGACCCTGCCTTCTCTGACAGCCTTGGACATTATATAAGAAATAAACCCCTACCATGAAAGCCATTGGAATATGGCTGTTTGTTATAGCAGTTAGCTTAGCCTGGCTTATATAGTTTCTAAACAGCAGGATGAAAATATGGAGTTGGGTCCCTTTCGGGATTTAGACAGGTAGTAGGGGAGAGTGGTTTAACACATGTGTAAGCTTAGGAAACAAAAGCACTTTACTGGAGTGAAGTCTAGTCCCATTTCTGTTAAGTAGCTGTCGAAGAGCAAAAATTCCTGTTCCCTTCCAGGTCCTTCTGGCCAGACCAAGAATCAAATTGGCATGAGGCAGATTAACAGGAGAAATCAAATTTAATTTTTGTACATATGGGGAATCTACAGACACAGAAATTCCAAAGACTAGTCAGGCAAAATGAAGTATATGTGTTACTCTGAACCAAGGAGAAGGGGGCAGGGGTCTGGGACTTCAGAGACAAGAAATCTAATTCACAGGAAGATGAAAAAGAGTAAATATTTGGCAAAAAATGTTTGCTGGTTCCCTTGAGAACAAAGGGACACAGAGGACTTGTATCAAACGGGCCTCTATGTTCCTCCCTGTGTTCCATACCTTGTTCATAGTATAAGGTAGCTCTCTGTGGTGATAGCTCTCTTCCTGAAGCAGGTCAGTCATTCATCTGGATTCTTTTTAGGCAGTTGTGGTGGAGGTAAAGAGCTTTTCCTGAATCTGCCGCGTTTTGATTGCCCTTTTAACTCAAAATAATTTTCATGCCAAAGTGGCCCATCCTGGGGCAGCTTGGTCTTGACTCCTACATAGCTATGTGACTTTGGATCATTAACTTTTTTAGGTCTCAGTTTCTTCATCTCTAAACCGGGGATGATTGTAGTATCCACCTGAATTGCGGATTATTGTGCAAAGGGAATGAAATTGCCTCTCAGAACAGGTAACGACTAGTAATAAAGTTAGCTATTATTATTACAATCGACCACGGATACATTGTAATGTATTCAAGCATATTTTTAACGTGCTTAGTGTGTCAGGGCAACGTGTTAGGAAAGCATCTAAAGATTAGCGGTACTGATTTTTGCCTTCAAAGAGCCCCCAGTCTGGGAAGACAACTGAAGGGCAAACCAATAACTGCAGTATATAAATGGCTTTGTGAGTCTGTCAGCTTTTTAAAAAAATTTTTTTTTAACGTTTATTTATTTTTGAGAGACAGAGAGAGACAAAGTATGAGCAGGAGAGGGGCAGAGAGAGAGAGTGGGAGACACAGAATCTGAAGCAGGTTCCAGGCTCTGAGCTGTCAGCACAGAGCCCGACGCAGGGCTAGACCACAAGTTCATGACCTGAGCCAAAGTCGGACTCTTAACCGGCTGAGCCACCCAGGTGCCCCAATGAATCTGTCAGCTTTTAAATCTGGTGAGTAAATATGTTAAATTTCCCTGTGCCAAAGATATGTATCAGTAGGTGGAGGTAGAAAAAGGATTTTCTTGGGGTGCCTGGGTTGCTCAGTTGGTTAAGTGTTTGACTCTTGATTTCGGCTCAGGTCATGGTCTTATAGTTCATGAGTTGGAGCCCTGCATTGGGCTTCGTGCTGATGGTGTGGAGCCTGCTTGGGATTCTCCTTCTCTTCCCTCTTTCTCTGCCCTTCCCCTGCTCATGCTTTCTCTCTTCTCTCAGAATGAATAAACTTTTTTTTTTAAAAAAAAAGGATTTTCTTGGAATATATCTGTGTATAATTAACCAGACTACTTTGCTGGAAGTCAATTGGCTCTTGTAACAGTGAGTGCTAAACGTAGAGGTTTGGTCATTTCAGGGCAATACTTGGAGCCTTGTAAACAGCTTGAGATGATTAATTTACTCGAACAGTGAATAAGAGCTGTGCTGCACTGTATGCTCAAGGCTGACTTGTTAGTGGTAATTTTACTCAGTCAATTATCTCTTTTTCTCTTCCTCAATTTCATCTCCACCACGCCATTGCTGTACGCAGAGAAAAATGCAGGTAGGTGACAAAACATAGGGGGTGGTAATCTATCCACACCTTCGGGGCAGCTGGGAATTTTACTGTGAAAAGGGAGTGGCACATTGAAACACTAATTAGATTCCCATTTGAACGTTTTTGACTGTGTGTGGGCTTTGGAATCAAAGAGCTATCCCTGAGGATAATCCTTCTTCAAGAGCCCAGTAAACATTTTTTTTTTTTTTTTTGCCTTGTAAACAAATATTTTCTCAAACTATTAGTTGCCAGGCACTGTGCTGGGAGCTTTGGACTCAAAGATTGAGTAAACAACATCCGAGGTCTTATGAAAAATATTGATTTACACAAATAGTTACACCTTTATAAATGTTGTAATAGATAGACATTCTAATTGTGGTCTAATTGTTGTGGTGCCATGGAAGCCCGGAGTCCTGTGTCACATGACACTGTTAGGAGAGATCTTTCAAGGTGTGATGGCTCAGCTGTTCTTCCAGGGAGAATGAGAGTTCACAGGTGGAGAACAGAGTAGCGGCTTTGCAGGCCGTGGAGACCGGATATGCTGGTCCAGGGCCCTTTTCAGTTATGACCCTTTGGTGTCATGGGAGCTCTTAAAAAATGCTAAAGATCTTTGGCTCAAAGAACTGGGAGATTTTATTAAACACGTGACATCCGCCAGGTATCAGGAGATCACACAAAGCTGCTAAGCCTAACTCAAGAGAAAATTTCACAAATATTTCCTAAACCCCCAAAAGATTATTATTTTCTCAATCCAGGCTCCTCCCACAACTGTAATGATTCTCCTAATGAAAGAAGCAGGAGGAGACATTTTTGACATTTTCTTGTCCAGAGGCCTTGCCCTCTTTTCTAGTTTATGATTTATAATAGTTCAGCAAAGTGCTCTGAATATCCCAAGTTACCTAAAATTAACATATCAGTTAATTGGATTTGATACCATTAGAGGGATGGGGAAATATTCTGAAGCAATTGGTTGGACTCAAGGACATAAAAAGAAAGGCATTATGCAAATGTTTGGTTATTAAGATATTCTGCCTAGAGGGGATAAAGTCCGATAATGAGAAATGAATGAGAATCAAAGGTTCCTGTACGTTTTAATATTAAATTTCCTTAGGAGCAACATTTAGCTTCTTTAGCAGCATGTTTTTACCAACACAAAGGAAGAGAGGCATAAAAAAGCGCCGGGGTACTCTGGACAGTATGTGCGTGTGGAGTCTGGAAGTGTAACAGAGGTGGTGTGAGAAGGTAGAAGGAAATTCTAAGGCCCACAAAGTCGATGGGTTCTATTAGGCAGCACTCTGCATATCACGTGAGGCTACTTATAATATAGATAATAATTTGTTCCTGAACATCTCGTAAGAGTAATAACTTTGTTTATACACCTTTTAGGTTACGAGACAATCTTCTCATTCATCATGTCACGTGACTGACAGCATTTTGGAGGTGGCCTGGAGGCTGCCCCAGCTCACACAATTAGAGACAGGGATGGATCTTTCTGAAGGCACGTTCTGTCATTTACTTGATGAAAACAACTGGGATGACAGACCATGATAACTTGTTATCTTTGGGCATTGAGGTAATAATTGATAACCTGGTTGGTAATGAGATTTTTGAACTTGGTGAAATTTAATTCTGGGGTTACTGCATCTGACCTGAAGAATTCAGACCACTAACTTCAATGGGAATATTTTTCTGCTTGACTGGGGCTTTGCTGGCTCATTGCCTGGGCATTACTGTCCCTGGCACCTCAGATACTAATTGGGGGAACACCCACTGACTGGCTCTGTAGGCCTTTTCTGAGAGGCAGTCCATCCCCTAGCAGTGTGTGAACATTCACTAGGAGAAATTCCATGGACTTCCATTACTCCCCACGTTATTCCCCAGGGCCAAGTTGCCTGGGGCCAGGGTCTCTAGAGGGAAGAAAGCCTCCTTTACTCCATCCTTGAATGGGGACGACTATTCCTTGTTTCCCTCATCCTTTTCTGTATGAGTTTATAAATATTCGGTCCATAACCTTAAAGTTGGAGAACTGAGCTGGAGAGGAATGTTTAGGTCTGATTCACATTTTTTTTTTTTTAATTTTTACACCACAGTAAACTGTTTTGTTCTAAAATACTTTACTTTTGAAGTCTTGTCCTTCTAACAGGACTGTAAGTTACTGAGGGCAGCGACCTTTTTTCTAGATCATTTGTTTTTCACACACTGCATTTGACCCATTCCGCCTTTCTGTCTTGATTTTACGAGGGCCTGAATAAAACCTTGTGTCATGTGGAAATAGAAGAATGGAGCGGTTAAGAGTCAGGTGCTAGAGGCAGACGGCCTGGCTTTTAAAATTTCAGCTCCGGCAGCCACTAAGTGCATAATCTTGGACAAGCTACGTAGCTCTTCTAAGCCTGCTGCCATTTCTTCACCTGAAATCTGGGGATGTTTGAACCTACCTAGTAGGATAGTTGTGGCATTAAACCGGATGTGGCATTTAAAGCACTTGGCCCAGGGCTTGACACACGCTGATCAGTAAATGTGAGTGATCATCAGCATCAGTCGTCATCATCATTTTTATTACCTTTGTCATCATCGTCCTTGGGACTGGTTGATGATAGTGCTGTTAGGTGCATCTATCATGTGTTAATTTTGATTCTTTTCAGCCTGGACAGAAGTACTTGGTGTTGTGACGCAGGGCTCCGTCTTTGGCGTTATTCTGATTTAGATAAACCTAGAAGGCATCACTGGCCAGTGTAAGGTGACACAAATGTATGAAGATCAGCAAGTATAGAGCCGATAGATTTAAAGCTTGAAATACTGAGTTAAAACTGGCAAGGCTACATTTAACAGAGATGACGATATGGAATTGTTATTCAAATTAAAAGTCAAATAGCTAAACATAAAATCACCCACCAACTACAGGACTGGAGAGACCTGGCTGCCTGGAAATTAGTGTGAAAAGATCTTGAGGATTTTGTTGACCAGGAGTAGAGTGTGGGGTGCTGGCACGAGGCTTTTGCCTATATAGCAGATTTCTTTCTTTCTTTTTCCTTCTCTTTCTTTCTTTCTAAAAATTTTTTTACATTTATTTATTTATTTTTGAGAGACAAAGAGACAGAGCACAAGCAGGGGAGGGGCAGAGAGAGAAGGAGACACAGAATCCAAAGCAGGCTCCAGGCTCCGAGCTGTCAGCACAGAGCCCGATGCGGGGCTCAAACTCACAAACTGTGAGATCATGACCTGAGCCAAAGTCAGACGTTCAACCGACTGAGCCACCCAGGCGCCCCATTCTTTCTTCTTCAGAGCCCGATGCGGGGCTCGAACTCACAAACTGTGAGATCATGACCTGAGCCAAAGTCAGACGTTCAACCGACTGAGCCACCCAGGCGCCCCATTCTTTCTTCTTTTTTTTTTAAGTTTACTTATTTATTTTGAGAGAGACAGAGACAGAGCAAGCAGGGGAGGGGCAGAGAGGGAGGGAGAGAGAGAATCTCAAGCAGGCTCCTGGCTGCCAGCACAGAGCTCCATGCAGGGCTCCAACTCACAAGACCGCAAGATCATGTCCAAGGGTCTGGTGCTTAATTGACTGAGCCACCCAGCCGCCCCTTGAGAGCAGATTTCTTTAGGCTACTGCTATGGGCTGAAGGTTTGTGTCTCCCCAAAATTCATATGTAGGGAGTTAAGCCCTAATGTGATATATTTGGCGGTCGGACCTTTGAGAGAAGGTTAAATATGAGGATGGAGCCCTCATGAATGGGATCAGTGTCCTTAGAAAAGAGACCCCAGAGAGCTCTCTCTGTCCTTTTGCCACATGAGGGCACAGGGGTGAAAAAAAAAGCTGTCTGTGAGCCAGGAAGTGAGCCCTCTCCAGACATTGGATCTGCTGGCACCTTGATCTTGGACTTCGCGGCCTCCGGAGCCATGAGAATCAATTTCTTTATTGTTGTTTGTAAACCAGCCAGTCTGCAGTATTTTGTTATAATGGCCCGACTGGACTAGGGTAACTATATTCATCAGAGTACAGTGTTCAGATCAAGGGAAGTAGCAGATTTGCAGTTTATTACACCAGGGTGAACGCGCTGAAATAGTGTTCAGATTCAGGCGCCTCTTCAATCATCTTTTTATCACCCCCTTAAAGGTTTGAGCTTCTTTGTTAACTATGGATGAAATGAATTCACCGGAGGGCAGATTTGTTAAATCATCCACTCCTGTTCATCATTTTGTCGTTGATGACTCTGATGATAAATTTCAACTTGCCAGGAACATTCTTTACCCCTTTCTCAAGAGAGAGTCTCTCTCACGTGGGGCCTGACCTGAGAAGCCAGATATGTTACTTTATTTTCTGTTTGGGAGAGTTAGACCTGGTTTCCTTTGGACCGTTTAATTTCCATCTTGTGTTATCCTTACTTTGTCTCCACTCTTCTCCCTCGCAACGCTGCCCCTCTTCTGTGTTTCTGCTGTGCCTGCTGCTGTAGCTTCTGATTTGATGTTGTTCATGATCCTCATTCTCTCTTTCCCTTCCGTTCAGGGGTTTCACTTTTACTGCAGCTAGTAACTTCATTTTACCTTAATAATGGCTTGAAGAATAGTATAGCTTTCAGATTATACATTTGTTTAAAAGAGAGTGACACTCAGCGCTCTAGCGAAAAGGAGATTAATGGCAAGAATTTTGGAACTTGTAGCAGGCTGGTGCAGGGGAGAAGTCTTTCGTGAGGGAGCGCACCATCATGGCAGGTGGGGGCTGGTGATTGTAGTGGGAGGGCAGTCCTGTGCTTCAGCACCTGCAGGGTTCCGTTTTGTGTTGGGGTGAGGGCTTGGCAAGGGGAATTAGAATTCCATAGAGGGCAGTGGGGACCAGGACGGAAAATTTGGGTGATTGAAGTTATTTGACTGCATTTTTATTCTGCAACCAGACAAGTCTACTGGCATTTGGATTCAATCTCATTTAGCTGGGGGTCTTTTGGAGGCAGTGACTGAATGTTATTACCCAGTTCATTGATGGTGACTACTTCAGGTCATGCCAGACTGAAGCTAGAAGAATATTAGGTAAATGAAACTTTTAGAGAGCAATTAAGCCAGACAGTTTAAGCTACGATTTGAGTAAGTTGAAAGTACTTATTATTTTGTACATTATGCACACCTTAACTCTGCATACAGACCTCAGTTTACATTGATGTGAGTCTCCTTCTCTTCTATAGTGAGGGGAACTGGGGTACCTATTTTGCTATCATTTTAACTGCAGTGTTTATATATTTCTCTTGAAGATCTTCCATGATGTTTTTTGGTTAGGAATTATGTCCGTTATATCATGGGGAGCGATTAACATTAAAGGTGATTTCCTCCTTACCTGAAGGAAATTTTGTTTTTAATGTTTATTTATTTATTTTGAGAGAGAGAGAGAGAGAGAGTTTGAGCACAGGAGGGGCTGAGAGAGAGGGAGACGACAATCTCCCAAATAGGCTCTGTGCTGTCAGTGCAGAGCCCAACATGGGGCTCGATCCCACAAACCGTGAGATCATGACCTGAGCAGATATCAAGAGTCAGATGCTTAACTGACTGAGCCACCCAAGGCTCCCAGAGGAAATTTTAACAGTGACAGTAACCCTGTTGTAATTACTTTAGTTACTACAGAGCAAAAGGTAGCAGGACAATGTGTTCAAGTATTAACAGTGTATTTTCACAGTCGCATGGCTTCCTTATGCTTTAGGAAAGGGCTGCCATAGAAGGAATGATGAGAGGAAAAGAATAAAGAATACTTTCTTGTTCTGGAGTTTTGAAATACGGCTTTAGAACCGAGAGCAGAAGCAATAGTGAGAGGAAAAGTCAAGAGATGCCGATTTTTTTTGTGTCCTGACCTTGAGAGGGGCATAGGGGAAGTGTGGGAAAGCCAGTGTCCCAGGGATCTTCAAGGTCAGGAAAAGGGAGGTGGGACTGGAATTCAGCATGGGCAGCATGACCCGGGCCCTGGTGGAAATGCAGCCACAGTGCATGCAGTGTGCAAGATAATGACATTCTGGGACCAAAGGGAAGAGTTAATTTCAGGGATTGTAGATGGGTGACACTCACAAACCAGATATCTCAAAAGCCTTGACATTGTGCAGTTCCCCATCCTGCCCCCTGGCCTCTCCACCCTGCACCGGGTACAACACTTAGAGAAGACAGACATCCTGAAGTAAGTTTACTCAGAATTGACTGAGATTAATATTTTATCCTTGATGAACCATGGATTCTAGATGAACCCTACATTCAGTTTTAGAAAAATGAACTTATATTTTTGCATACCTGAGTTTATTTTCCCTACTTTAATGTTTTAAAAAAAAGCACTGAAGGTGAATAATTGAGTGAGTGGGATGTTTTCCAGTTGGAAAAAGGGCTGACATGCAAGTCACGATTTAGATTTTAGTCTGTCTTTGTTACTGTTTGACCTTGGACATGTAAAATTCTCCTTTGTGCTTATGTGTCTCTATCCTTGGGCTGGTCTAGATTGGAGCTTCCTAATTTAGCAGCTGAAATCCTTTGCAGAGGCTGAGCTTTTCTTTCCTTTCCTTTTTATTTTATTTTAGAGACAGAGAGTATGTGAGTGGGAGAGACCGGTAAAGGGGGGGGGGGGAGAGAGAGAGAGAGAGAGAGAGAGAGAGAGAGAGAGAGAGAGAGAGAATCAATCCTAAGCAGGTTCCATGCTCAGCACAGAGCTCAATGGGGGGCTTGATTCTACAATCCTCGGATCATGACCTGAGCTGAAATCAAGAGTTGGACACTCAACTGACTGAGTCACCCAGGCGCCCCAAGGCCGAATTTTTCAAATCTGTGTATGAACCAATCATTGTCTATAGGTGGAATTAAGTAATATATCTTTGTACATAAGTACTACTAGTTTTTCTAATGTTTATAGATCTTATCGTGTGTAATAAAATGTGATTAATTCTTTTAAAAGTACCACTAAATTTATATTTTATTTTTATAATTATCTTTTCAGTTGGACAATACAAAAGTTGTAACCATTATTTAAACATTATAGAGGAGGTTTTTTTTTTTTTTAAACCTTAGAGTTTGATTTAAAATGTAGTTTATGTGGGACTAGAAGATCCCTGAAGAAACATTCAATTCTCATTGGCTACAATTCTAAAATGGGGTTTGTGTTAATTAGGGATCAATATTACATCATTATTCTAGAAATGATTGGTTCACAACCTCTATCTGAAGTGGTGCTAGTTGATTTATCTCAGAAATGTAAAGACTGAGGGGTGCCTGGGTGTCTCAGTCAGTTGAGTGTCTGACTCCAACTCAGGTCATGATCTCACGGTCCATGAGTTCAAGCCCCGCATTGGGTTCTGTGCTGACAGCTTGAAGCCTGGAACCTGCTTCAGATTCTGTGTCTCCCTCTCTCTGCCCCTCCCCCGCTCATATTCTCTCTCACCCTCAAAAATGAATAAATGTTAAAAAAATTAAAAAAAAGAAATGTAAAGACTGAATAATAGAAAAGATCTTTAATTACTGCATCCAAATAATCTCTCTTTTCTGATACTGACAAACACCTTCTATTTCTAGAAGAATGTAAAGGTAAAAGCCCATGTTTAAATCAGCTCCTTCTGCCTATTACCTGTGTGACAGTAGTTGAGTTACCTAACCTTTCTGAGCTGATTTATCTCTCTCTTTTTTAAAAATTTTATTCGTTTATTATTTCTGAAAGAGAGAGAGAGAGAGAGAGAGCATACACAAACGAGGGAAGGGCAGAGAGAGAGGAAGACAGAATCGGAGGCAGGTTCTGGGTTATGAGCTGTCAGCAAAGAGCCCCATTGGGTTCGAACACACGAACCATAGATCATGACCTGAGCTGAAGTCGACAATTAACTGACTGAGCCACCCAGGCAGCCCCGGTTTACTCTTTTTTAAAATGAAGATAAAAGTATTAATGTACAGGGATTTCGTGAAGATAAAATGAGGTGAATTGTGAGCCCATTATATTGTCAAGAAGAAAGGAAGTACTCAAAAATTATTAGCTCCCCTTACACTCCTCTGGAAAGCCTATTTGACGTAAAGGTATAAAAAGGCAGGGGCGCTTGGGTGGCTCAGTCAGTTGAATGTTCAGCTTCAGCTCAGGTCATGATCTCATGGTTTGTGAGTTCGAGCCCTGCATCAGGCTCTGGGCTGATAGCTCGGAGCCTGGAGCCTGCTTTGGATTCTGTGTCTCCCTCTCTCTCTCTGCCCCTTCCCTGCTTGTGCTCTCTCTTTCTCTCAAAAGTAAATAAACATAAATTTTTTTTTTTTAAAAAAGGTATAAAAAGGTAAAGTCAATTAAATATTAAAATGTGTAATTTAAACACTTAGCAGCAGAGTTGAATGTTCACTTGCCACCTTGTCCAGGGCTGGGTTGGAATGTCTCCATTCACTGCAAATAATGAGCAATGCAGTTTGACCACCTGGAAGGCAGTTTGGGCAGTGAGCCCTGTCTTTCTCTGAAGCTTGGAAAGACTTTCACCTGTTTCCATCCCAAGTCTTCCTTTCGTTCTGAGCAAGCACCGAAAGCATTGTTCAGCAGCCCCGTTCAGCTGCTACCAACAATGAGAATCCTGGAGGTGCCCGCCATTGTGAAGTCTTGAAGTAGAACTTGAATGGAGAGACTGTGCTTTCAAGATAATTTATTTTGAATGCATTCACACTTTGGTGGGGAGAGAAGGCCCAGATGGCTGAATCAAGACAAGTGCCAGTTCTTTCCTCATGCCAGGCATCCAGTGAATCCAGAAGAATGAGCTTTAGGGTAAGATCAAAGGCTAAAAGAACCCAGAAAGTACTTGTGTGATGGGGTCCCTAGTCGACCATTAAAAGCAACTGTTTTGGGTAATCAAAGGGATTACCTCAGAGATAATGCTGGCTTCTTGAGTGTTTGTTGCATTGCAGACCTTGCATAGTAGAAATTGGCCTCCATTATTTCCTTCAGGAGCTTTTCCATTAGACAGAGTGGCTTGGATGAGAACAACCAGTGGCTGGGAGACAGAATCACTCCCCCAGAAGACAGCTTGTCAAGATATAGGCTTCCTGGCTTCTGCTGCTATTCTCCAGCTCTGCTAAGCAGTGGTGAGGTTACTGGATGGATGCCACTCCCTGAAGCTCTCTGGAAAGTTGCTTTAAATTGCCTGATCCTCTGATCTGAGAGGATCATGAAGCAGCAGCTTCTTTGCTTCCAACTGCTTCATTTACTCATTCCTAAACACTGCTGAACTCCTGCCGAGTTGGCTTAGTTTTTCAGGTTTCAGAGAAGCTCAGGTTACCTCAGGTAATGGCAGTTATTGTGGAGATACATGAGCAGGAGAGAAGATAAGTTTGCCTCATAGCCAAATAGTTGGCCTCAAGCAACAGAGCAGATGTTTCTGAGTCAATACTGGCTCTAGGTGTGTTTGTTTGGTAGGACTGCTTTAACAAAAGTTCCATAAGCCGGGTGGTTTACATCACAGAAATTTATTGTCTCACAGTTCTGCAGGCTAGAAGTCTGACATCAAAGTATTGATGGGGTTCTTTCTGTGAGGACCGTGAGGGAGAATCTGTTCCATGCCTCTAGCCTAGCTTCCTTTGATCTTTGGTGTTCCTTGGCTTGTAGACACATCACCCAAATCTTTGCTCATCTCTGTGTGTCTGTCTCCAAGTTTTCCCTTTTTATGAGGAGACCAGTCATTGGATTAACACCCTGCCCCATAACATCATTTTAACTTGATTATCTCCTTAAAAACCTTATATCCAAATAAAGTCACATACCAAAGCATTGAGGATTAGGACTTCAATATAGGAATTTTTTTGGGTGACAAAATTCAACCTATAACAGTGTCTGACCATCACTCTTATTTGTGTTCTCTCAGACTCAGCCATATTCCTGAATGAGCTTGTCCTTCCTCACTTTCTATAGAGATTTTATCTTTGCTGCTATCTTTTTTTCTAAACTCTTCTCTGATTTGTGGTTTCTGCTGTATCATGACCTATACTTACTGACTTTTCTCTATATGTCCTTGTCTTCCATATTGTTCTCCTGATTTCTGACTCTTGGATCTATTGAAATTATCCAAGAATCTCATTGGTTTAGTTGCTCATTGCTGAGTACAGAGCATCCCTAATGGCAAGGTTCTTCTGTCAGGATACTCTATAAACTCAGGACTGACCCCTGGACCAATCAGCCTTGGCAATGATACTGGGTCTTATGATACACATCATGGAAACCTATGCAGGAATAATCTCCCATGGCTGCTTTTCTCAGAAGGAGGCTATGGACATATGGATGTGTTTAGCAGTCATAGTGGCTATGTGAATAATATTGGGGCTGCAGAGAAAAAGCCATAGTTCCTTTTTGGTACATTCTTTGCTTAGGTGTGCTGGGTGCTTGGCTCATGTACTGGAGAATTCCCTGGCCTGGGCAGATCTGATTTCATGATTTTCATGACTTTGAGAAGCTCCCCACAGAGGCGTCACTATTTTCTGAGGCTACTGGTACATAAAAAAAAAAAAAAATTAAGAAATAACTAAAGAGTATAATACATATTGCATTATAAATGTTTACATATAATTGCTTTTAAACCCTATGGCTATTCATAAGATAATTATGA
The DNA here is from genome assembly GCF_024362965.1 of Panthera pardus. Taxonomy (NCBI): domain Eukaryota; kingdom Metazoa; phylum Chordata; class Mammalia; order Carnivora; family Felidae; genus Panthera; species Panthera pardus. The sequence continues at coordinate 25,075,927 of NW_026526788.1, forward strand.
TAATTATAAAGATACTACTCAGAGGCAGTCCAGTAAAGAGACAGAAGCTTATAAAGTTGTGTGATGCTTGCCTTCGGTATTCTATCCTGTCAGAGTAGTTCATGGCCATGACCAACCTCATTTGAGGGTACTGTCAAAGGTCTAAATTTCAGGAGTTTTGTGCATGTGACTCCAAACTGAATGGTGCTCCTATCTCCCCCAGTTTTACTCCCCCTTTTTTCTTGAAAGGATTGGAGGCCAGAAATACAGGCCTCCAACAGATGGGATTTTGTCAAATTTACCTGGTTCTGTGCAGGTTCCAATTTCAACCACTCAGTTAAACTACACAAGTCAAGTAGCTTACAAACCAGCAGAAAATTCTCCTCAACTCCACAGGGACCATTAAGTAACGTCCTGGGCTTCACACAGCACTAGGCTCGCAGGAGAATACAGAGCTGTTCAAGGAAGAGTGTTGCTTCTGAGGAGCTCTTGATCAGTACAACTCCTTGGTCATAATTGCCTTTTTTAGTGAGCCTTTGAATTCTCAGCTCGGGCTGGCAGGCATCTGAGTGGGACTGCCTCCAACCCTTGCACTTTGCTGACATTCCTCCATATGTGTTGATTCTAGAATTTCTCATCGGCTTGTGGATTTTATGGCTTTCATTTTCCTTTTGATAACGCTGGCCATTTAGCCTTCGGGGAGCTCCACCAGCATTACCTAAGGTTTATGTGGCCTCAACTAAGTGTAAAGGGTTTATAACAAACACTTACTTCCATAATTTGTTTTTTAGTGTTTTTAATTTCACACCCTCACTTCCCCTTTGGAAGCAAGATGATTTATGAATTCATGGAGAGTTGATTTCTTGAGATCTGGGTGATCCGTGGCAATGGGGATAGGGTTTGCTGATGAGTATAGGGTGAAAACAACAAAATGAATAAGAAGACTTTGGCTTGAGAGAGGTTTTATTTATCTGGCTTTGACTGATCAAATAAAACCAGTGAATTTAGTTGTTTTATTTTTGGAACACTGGAATTCACTCCTGGTTCAAAAAAAGTTTTTTGTTGTTGATGTTTTTTTGTTTGTTTTGCTTTGTTTTTTTGACATGGTTACTTTTCTATATGAGAGGAAATTAGAAGTTGGATGTGCTGTTCCTATATCTTTCCTTTGCCATTTTGTGTGTGTGTGTGTGTGTGTGTGTGTGTGTGTGCAGGTTATTCAAGGGCTTGGATCTTATTCTTTTCTTTTAGACTGACTTCTTCCTGCAAATTTTTAACCTCAAGACTTTTGGGATATGAAAGTCAAAAGAGAGCTTAGAAATCTCTTTTTGGTTGTTTTTTTTTGGTTGTTTGTTTTTGTTTTTGTTTTTTGTTTCCAGCTTCTTTCTTACCAGAAATACCCATTACTACCCGGAACCCTATGGTTTGAAATCTTTAAGTCTATCAAAAATTCATCAGAATAGTTAAACCAAGGCCTAGAGTTTTCAATCTAACTTATTATCAGCCTGAGGGGTAGCTAAATACAAAGATACTTTATGTGCTAGTTGGCTTGTAAAGGTTGGTGACAAATAAATTAGAAAGTTTTATTACTTCAAAATACAGAAAATATCAAAGACCCCTAGACCTCCAGAATCCCGTTTATGAACCACTAATATAATGTATTCAACAAATTTATAGATGATGAATTTGAGATCTCAAAATTAAATAATGCTATCAAAGGTCACTTAGCTATGTTCTTTTTAAAATCAGTAGGAGTGATGTCACTAATATGCAGTGATTATGCCTCTGGTAGTGTTTCGGTGGGGTGGGTCTCAAGGTTTGTATGACTTGCATTAAACTATCAAAAAAGAATAAAAAGGTGAGTGTTGGTCTTTCAGTTTCTTTCTCTCTGTCCTCCCTCACCCTCTCATGTCTATCCCTTAGCTTCTATCATTGTAGTGTCAGTGTATGTATTTGTATCTCATAATACTTACTTCTTCCCAGCAACTGGGAAGGATAGGAAATGAGGCAGGCAGAGAATGCTCTCAGCCCAGAGGAAGGGATGTGAATAAAGAATGAGAAGGCCTACAGGAACCACCCAGGCATCTTTTGGTCTCTCCTTCTGGGACCACATGACCTCATGTCTCTGCCTTTCTTAGACTTCTGCTTCTTCCCTTTTTTTCTACAGACTGCCTTTTTCTGCTGTCAGTGCACAGGGTAAGAGGTGGCTCAGGTCAGGTGCCCCACAGAGAATGACCAGGACTTCTGAATTCCCAGGAGAGATCCAATGGCTCCTTGGGTCATGGTGTGGTGGCTGTTAATCAATCCCTGAGAAGTAGGATTGTGGGCCAGTCTGTCACTTCAGAGGTATCATGGGTTTAGTATTCTACAGTTTATGGAACTTTCCCCAAACATTAACAACTTTAATTTTCACCATCCTGAGAGTGGATATTACTGGTGCCCTCATCATACACACAACGGAGTTGGGGTTCAGAGGGATTAGATAGCATATTCATTCCTAGGGCTGCTGTAACAAAGTATCACATACTGGATGGCTTAAAGCAAGAGTTATTGTCTCACAGCGATGGAGATTAGAAATCTAAAACCAAAGTAGAGTGTTTCCTTCTAAGGGCTCCGAGGATGAATTTGTCCCATGCTTCTCAGATGGCCATCAATCCTTGATGTTCCTTGGCTTGTAGGTGTGTCACTGAGATCTCTGCCCCTGTCTTCACAAGGCATTGTCCCCATGTGTCTGTATTCAAATTTCCCTCTTCTTATAAGGACACCGGTCACATTGGATGGCGGTTCCACCCTTCTCTAGCAAGACCTTATAGCTTAGCTAATTACAGCTATGAAGACCGTATTTGCAAATAAGGTCAGTTGCTGAGATTCTGGTAGTTAGGACTTTAATCTTTCATCTCATGTCACATCACCCGTGAGAGATGACTTGCCCAGACTTGGAAGTCAAACTCAGAACTTCCACTTTTTCAAGGGAACTTATTCTTTCACTTGTTTGTTTAAAGCAGAAAACTGCTATGGCTAATTTATCTTCTTCTATTTGTCATTGAATGAAGCACTTATTCAATGGAGTGAATAAAGCCCCTGGCTAATCTATCATTCATTATACTTAATTATAAGAGATACGAGGGCAATTTGGGAAGGAAAAACATCTGGTCAATCACAATTTTTGTTTTGTCTCTTACTAAGGAAAATAAAATGATAAAAAGGTAAAAGTTAAACCTTTATACGAGGACTGACACCATAAATATGCTCGATTCTGTGGAATACCCTGACAATTTACTTTCAGCCCATACCAGTTCTCCCAGCCCACCACATACTCAACCATGTTGAACACTCAAAACACAGGATACTTAAAAGGAAAAAATCCTCAAAGTATGAGCCAAAAGCAAAAGATGGAAATGGTGCTAGATCCTGAATCCTCTGTTGTCTCATCCTTGATCCCAGGATAGAAAATTCTAGTCATTTTTTTTCTAGGATGGGATACAGGAAGAGCAATCATGTGTTTTATAATTCACACAGGGAGGCTTTCAAGAGTGACAGAGGTGCTAAAAATCATTAAAGTTATATCCCTTTAAAAACATTTACTGGTCATCAAATTGTTTCATTGTATTGGTGAATCTATGGAGGAGATCCATTCAAAGGCTATTTTCAAAAATAAAATCATCTACCTGTGAATGATAAATATTTTACCAAATATTTTACAAGACAAACTTCATCAGTGCGTTGTTTCAATAATCCTTTTGCTTGTTTCACCAAGTTTAAATGTGGCAAAACTATATGCTGTATCAATTTATTTCCAGGATATTAAAGAATAAAAATTTATCCAGGTAGGAGTAGAAATACCATCAAAATATTCTTCAATTATGGAAGATGGCATACTCCAAGGGACAACTGTAGAATTTTGAAATTAATTCATTAATTCCATTTGAGCTCTCCTAGTTTCCTTCCTAACCTTTAAAGAGAAAACATTTTAATGTGTTCCTATTTGCATGCTTTGATTTTAATTATTGCAAATTAAATAAAGCTCTATTGGGCAAGTTTATTCATAAAATATTTTAACTGATTTTGACAAAATATATACAAAATTTAGAAGACTTATTTATAGAAATGGTCAATACTCTCATAGTATGCATAGTCTGAATTACAAAATCATTTTATAAAAGCTCAAAGCTTTCCAAAATCCAATTGATGGCCAACAGAAAAAAAAAAAATTACTGTGCTGGCTGAAGTTAATTTGTTTTGCTTTTATTTTTAAAAAAAGTTTAAGTTTATTTATTTAGTTTGAGAAATGGAGAGGGGAGAGAGAGAGAGAGAGAGATTGAGGGAGGGGCAAAGACAGGGAGAGAGAGAAAAACCCAAGCAGGTTCCACATTGTCAGCACAGAGCCTGATGTGGGACTTGAACTCATGAACTGTGAGATCATGACCTGAGCTGAAATCAAGAGTGGATGCTTAACTGATTGAGTCACCCAGGTGCCCCTGTTTTGCTTTTATTCAACATTAGTTCAATTGCCAAAATTTGTAGTTCAGTTACTCTTTGTATATAAAATAGAAGCAATACAGCATCTATTCTGGTGGGTAGAATCATAGGTTATTTGGAGGCAATTATGAATTATGTGTGCCATACAACTAATTCCAATAACATCTCTGCTCCATAAGTTTCCTAATTTAGGGGAAATGATGTTTTGGCCACGCTATGCTCCATCAAAATTCGTGTTCCTACCCTCCCTGCAAAGATATACTTTTTCCCTCAAATAAACTTTAAAGTTAAATTTATAATAATATTTGCAGCAACGTCAGATGTTTCACTTTCAACAGAAGGAAGTTCCCAAAGGTTTACTTTGATGCTATGAATTGGTTGAAGAGAGAGAGAGAGAGAGAGAGAGAGAGAGAGAGAGAGAGAACCATTATAGAATTAAGTTGATTGATTTTCTATTGGAAGGCCCTGATAATTCTGATATAAAGTTGGTGTCATCTGTGTGCAAAGCTTTTCCTCCGCTAATGGAGCCAACACATTGACAGCTATTGCTTCTTTTTTTATAGGCACAAGAAAATGTGAAACAGAAAATGGAGAAACTTAATTTAAATGATTTTTGGTTTTTGAAAAGTCATGCTTTTTCTAGTGATAATGTACATGCATATTATGCAGTTTCATTTGTTAAACTGACTTTGGATACAGTCCTCTTAAGAATATTACTAATCTTGGGGGCGCCTGGGTGGCTCAGTCAGTTAAATGTCCAACTTTGGCTCAGGTCATGATCTTACAGTTCATGGGTTCAAACCCTGCGTCGGGCTCTGTGCTGACAGCTTGGAACCTGGAGCCAGCTTCAGGTTCTGTGTCTCCCTCTCTCTCTCTGCCTCTTCCCAGCTCACACTCCGTCTCTCCTTCTTTTTCAAAAGTAGATGAACGTTAAAAAAAATTAAAAAAAAGAATATTACTAACCTTAAAGAGACTTTATAAGCAGCACAGCAGAAGTGCTTAGACTCAATTTTTCACATAGATTTCTCATACATCTAAGCTATAATTTCTCATACTTGTCCCCGAGTCCTCCTTCTGGAGGTCTGGCAGCTTCGTGCATCTTGCAGACTTCAGCACAGGTCACGGAACTTGCCTGCCCACTGGCTGACCAGGGCCGGGAGTGCATGGGCTGTTTGTTCCTCCCCCCAACACCTTGGCTGGTACGGGTCCCTGGTCGCTATGAGAGTATACTTTGTCATTAGGCACTCTGCCTTTCTCCTGAAATGGGGCTGTTGGAAAGGGTCAGAGAAAAGAGATGAATTGTCACCAGTCATCCTTCAGATTTTACCAAATATAAATGTGATGATGAATTTTGTTTTATCTAGGTATTAAATCATCATTCAGATTCTTCACACGTGTTAAAGGGAGAATTCTAATCACTGTATGTGTGCTTCGCACACAGGACCGGAGCATGGAAGAAACTGGGGGCACAAAGTAGAAATCTACTGAACCCATTTCACCATTCAAAAAAATACGACTAAGGGTAATACTTTTCTTACAAGGTGAAAACTCTGGGACAAGTTCTAAATCAGAGGCAAACCAGACACAAATGGAGAAATGAATTTATCATCATTCCAGATGTAGCAGACGCAAAGTAATATCTCCTAGGATGGCTGTGCAACTTATTATCTTAATTTGGACCCGGGACTTGGAAGTAGAATTGTGCTCAAGGCACCATACTTAAAGGATAAAAGCAAACCTTTCATAGCAGCCCAGTCTGACACTTGGCATGGGACCCTTCACAGTCACCTCCACCTGGAAATGTGCTGGTAAATGTTTAGCAACTGATGGGGCTGGGGGAAGGGAGGACCAAGGGAAGCCCTGATGCATAGTGTTTGCTGATTTCTGTGATGTAAACATTCTCACTACTATCTGAATTTGACAGTTGCCCATCTTGAAGTTGGGAAGACAGGTGTACAATTGGCCAGTGCACTACTCCAACCCTCCTTCCAAATTTCTGTCCACGAATCTGAATCATCTTATAGAAAAAATTATTCTGACACTTAAAAGACAAGAAAGACTATTCAGCACCATTGCAGTAGGAGTGAAGATAATTGCAATAGGGGAGAGAGGTGGGGCTCATTCTGATTATGACCAGGATAAGTGGAGACTTCGGCCAATCAATAGAGGGAGGGGATCAGTGGATGGACAAGTACTCAGCAGAGACGTCAAGCTAGGGGTAATCTTGCTAGATTTACTTGACGTGATTTTTGCAGAAGACAGGCCAAGGTGATCAGACGTTAAAGGTGATAGATGAGGAATTTGATGAGATTCAGGCATCTCGAGAGGGAGAGTCCCAGGAAACTGACTTAGCAGGTTTCTTGCTAATACAGAGCTGTGCAGGCCTGGTAAGGACAGTACAGGGACCAAGCGAGGCTTATGTAAGAAAGGGCTCATGGAAACCTCACTAAAGTTCAGTAAAGGAGAGTCTTTGTCTATACACTTCTCACTCTGTCAAAATAGTTACATTAGAAGTAGGGCTTTGTTCTTACATTTTTTATTTTTTATTAAGTGAAATGAAATTAATTAATTAATTTTTAAATTTATCATTATTATTTTTTAAAAAAAATTAAATCCTAGTTAGTTAACATACAGTGTAAGGATAATTTCAGGAATAGAATTTAGTGATTCACCACTTACATATAATACCCAGTGCTCATCGCAACAAGTGTCCTCCTTATGCCTCTCATGCCTTCAGCCTCTCCCCCCCACTGAACCCTCCACCAGTAACCCTCAGTTTGTTCTCTGTATTTAAGAGTCTCTTATGTTTTGTCTCCCTATTTTTATGTTATTTTTCCTTCCCTTCCCTTATGTTTATCTGTTTTGTTTCTTAAATTCCACATATGAATGAAATCATGATATTTATCTTTTTCTGATTGACTTATTTCGCTTAGCATAATGCACTCTAGCTCCATCTACTTTGTTGCAAATGGCAAGATTTCAATCTTTTTGATTGCCAAGTAACATTCCATTGTGTGTGTGTGTGTGTGTGTGTGTGTGTGTGTATACACACACACACACACACACACACACACACCACATCTTCTTTTTCCATTCATCAGTTGATGGACATTGGGACTCTTTCCATACTTTGGCTATTGTTGATAGAGCTGCTATAAACATTGGGGTGCGCATGCCCCTTTGAATCAGCACTTCTGTATCCTTTGGATAAATGCCTAGTAGTGCAATTCTGGGTTGTAGAATAGTTCTATTTTTAATTTTTTGAGGAACCTTCATACTGTTTTCCAGAGTGGCTGCACCAGTTTGTATTCCTACCAACAGTGCAAAAGGGTTCCTCTTTCTCCTCATCCTTGCCCACATCTGTTGTTGCCTGAGTTGTTAATTTCAGCCATTCTGTCATATGTGAGGTGGTATCTCATGGTGGTTTTGATTTGTATTTCACCCACTGATGATGAACGATGTTGAACATGTTTTCAGGTGTCATGTGTCTGTTGGCCATCTGGATGTCTTCTTTGAAAAAGTATCTATTCATGTCTTTTGCCCATTTCTTCACTGGATTATTTGTTTTTTGGGTGTTGGGTTTGCCTTTTAGTTTTGCTGATTGTTTCCTTCGCTGTGCAGAAGATTTTTATCTTGATGAGGTCCTAATTGTTCATTTTTGCTTTTGTTTCCCTTGCCTCTGGAGACATCTCAAGTAAGAGGTTGCTGCAGCCAAGGTCAAAGAGGTTTTTGCCTGCTTTTTCCTCTAGGATTTTGATGGCTTCCTGTTTTAGGATTAGGTCTTTCTTCCATTTTGAGTTTGTTTTTGTGTATGGTGTAAGAAAATGCTCCAGGTTCATTCTTCTGCACATCGCTATCCAGTTTTCCCAGCACCATTTGCTGCTGAAGACTGTCTTTATTCCATTGGATATCCTTTCCTGCTTTGTCAAAGATTAGTTGGCCATACATACATTTGTAGGTCCACTTCTGGGTTCTCCATTCTGTTCCAATGATCTGAGTGTATGTTCTTGTGCCGGTAACATACTGTCTTGATTACAGCTTTGTAATACAACCTGAAATCTGGAATTATGGTGCCTCTAGCTTTGGCTTTCTTTTCCAACATTACTTTGGCTATTCAGTGTCTTTTCTGGTTCCACACAAATTTTAGGATTGTTTGTTGTAGCTCTATGAAGAATGCTAGTGTTATTTTTCTATTAAAAAAACTTTTTTTAACGTTTATTCACTTTTTGAGAGACAGAGACAGAGTGCGAGGAGAGCAGGGGCAGAGAGAAAGGGAGACACAGAATCCAAAGCAGGCTCCAGGCTCTGAGCTGTCAGCACAGAGCCCAACTCGGGGCTCAAATACAGGAACTGTGAGATCATGACCTGAGCCGAAGTCGGATGCTTAACAGACTGAACCACAAATGCTCCCCTGCTAGTGTTATTTTGATAGGGATTACAGGTTTTGTTCTTATGTTAATTTACTTCCCTAAGACCCAGTTATGAAACCATGTGAGTTTCATTGTCTTTAGCTCAACCACTTTGTCTGAGTAAGAAGGTTTAATAAATCAAAATATTTTTCTCTCATATTTTTTTGATGATTACACACTCTGATTCTGATTCCAATTATAATGTGTGGGTTTTTATCCACACTGCCCAGCAATTCCCCACCACCAGCTTGGTGCCCTATAATTAATCCAGTTCTGACATTATTTATTTACCCGGAGATATCATCAGATTTCACGGGTTATGGGCTCAGTCCCACAAGACTGCCCACCACTTCTGATGTCCTTGGCAAGTTCAGATGGTTGCCTGTGCTTCTGATCCACTGGCGAGCAATCCCAGGTTCCCAGAGCCTCCTCCTTGGGTTCAATTAATTTACTAGAGTGGCTCACACACTCAGGAAACCAGTTTGCTCCCTAGATTATCAGGATATGAAATCTAGTATGTGGGATATGAGTATATGAATATATGAATAAAAGATATGCAAGGATGCAAATACAAAGCTAAATGAAGAGATAAACAAAGGAGCTTCTGGTCCCCTGGAGTATGAGACCAGAAATGGCAGCACAGGGATGTGCTCAGTTATCACCAATGTGGACACTCCCTGAACCCATTCCTTTTGGTTTTTTATAGAAACTTATTACATAGGCATGAATGATGAAGTTGTTGGCCCTTGATGATTGATTCAGCCCCTTTTTCCTTCCTCAGAGGTTAGGGGATGGGACTGAAAGTTCCGACCCTCCAATCATAGGCTTTGCTCCTCTGGCAACCAGCTCCCATCCATCCTCAGTTGTTTCCCCAGTCACCTCATTAACATAACAAGACACCTTTACTGCTGTCCCCACTTAAGAAATTTGAAGGGTTTTTGGCGATTTGTGCCAGGAATTGGGAATAACACCAAATACATATTTCTTATAAGTCACAATATCACACACACCATTCATATTCATGATATATATGGAACCAAAAGAGACTCTCTAAACCTTGAGTGTTTACATAACTCTGCTACCTGTTGGGATAGGAAAACTGAACCCCATGAAGAAAAAAACGAGTTTAAAAAAATTTTTTTTTTTTTTTTGCTTTTTTTTCCTGCTTCTGGTCTTGCTAGGACCTGCCTCCCCGCCCCACCCCCCCATCTTTCACTTGTCTTAATGTATGTCCTCCTCGTAAAAGTCAAGGAGTTAATGATTTCTTTGGAGTCTCCCAGCACAATAGATAACACCTGAGCAGTGACAGGCGAGGTCATCATGTACAGTCATGTACGTTTTCCAAGACCACTGATTCCAGACACCTAGATGCCAAGACGCTTGGCTTCAGGGCACAGGTGATTTATGGACACCTGAGCACTCGTCCATGTTCGGCCACTTCCTGGATGCCTGAGAGGACACGTACACCAGACCACAGTCCTCAGTAAAAATCCTAGACCACAAGCAAAGATGAGATTCATGCTCCTTTTCCTTTCTGAGTCTTCCAGATGCTCTGTCTGTATTTGCTCTGTCTTCAGTAAACTCTGCTCTCACTTCCTATTGGCTCAAGTTTGATTTCTATCCTGTGCAAAGCCAAGGACCTGCTTGGCTGATCCTTGCGGGACCCCCTCTGGGTCCTCAGACCTGGCCTGCCTGCATCACTGTAACCCTACCCTCTACCCTGGTCAACAGGAAAGAAAAAAACCTCTGAAGATGATGATTCCTTTAGCATCCCCTTTTTAATGTCCTATCTCCCCAAATTGCATAATGACAAAATGCTTTTTAAGGGATATTCTATCCAAATTTTAAGACCTAAAATGTTTAAACCACAGAACCCTTAATTACATTTGTTGTGTTCTAGACACCACAGGGAAAATTTCAGTGACTCGGGAATATATCTGAGTCTGTTCTTGTGTGTGAAAATAGAAAACTTATATTTTATGCATCAGTTATAGGTATTGTTCTGCAATATTTCCTCATAAAACAGGATGTGCTTTATGCTAATTTAACATGAATATTTCATAATCGTTTGGCAGAAGGAGCAGAGATATGACCCATGTCAAAAAACACCTCAACCTTGGGGTTACCACATTCTCCAGTGGTTTCCTTAATTACAGATTTATGAAGTGAGACCATCCCAGGCAGAACAAAAATTGAAAATACCAATTAGGGAGGGGATGCTCATATCAACTGTGGAACACTGAAAATAAATAAATAGATAAAAAGTTACCGGTGCCAAAACAAACGGGGCTTCGTGGTTCCATCTTATGGAACAGCGACAGGTCGGTATTCTATCTGAAAAACTGATGGAAACTGAAATTGGCAAACGTGAGCTGGTCATAAAACACTGATGGACATTTATTGATGGCTGTTATTGGGACACACTCAGTCATGAAGAGAATAGAAATGCATCAAAGTCCTACTCCAGGAATTTCTCCTGACCTTTGCTATTTAGGAATGGCCCAACCTCTGTGTAGGTGCTCATTTATCTTTCCTGCTTGTGAGTTAGTTTTATAGTACTCCTTTTTGGTGTATAATGCAGTACCCTTTTCCGTGTACAAGGGAGGCTTCTGACAGCTTCATATATACGAAGTTCTTCCATGGAGAAATGATTTATTGTGATGATTTTTGTGTTTTTAGAGCTAGAACCAAGACGGTGCCTTTCATCTGCTTTGGAGCTCTGTCCTGTGGGGAGAATGCTTTCTTCGTGTGTCAGGAATCTTTGCTGTCAGCAGGAGCTGCCCCTCCCCAGATTTATTTTGCTTCAGTGTATTCTATGAGAAAGAGAGAAAAGAGGTCCCTTAAGCCTCCCTGTTGAATAGTTTAATTTCTCACCCTGGGGTGGACAGGAAGGGGTCAAGTCTTTGTAATACCTCTTTCCCTCTGAACAGAACCACCTTCCGGGTATTGTTGGCACTTTTAATGGGGCAGGGAGCTTATCTTTTCTTAATCTACAGAACCTGTTTGGCCATTTTAAAGGGATGTATCAGGTGATTACTAACTCAGAGGTACTATTTTCCTGTTCCTGGAAGGTCACTTTTGCAATACAATAGCGCCAAAATTGCTTAAAAGGAAGTGAAGGGAAATGTTGAATATGTAACAGATGGGTCGCAGGAACTAAAGTGAGCCTCATCTGAGGTGCAAAGATTTATAAACTCTGTTTAGCTTGCTGCCTCTTCCAAAAGATGCTGCACAGGAACAGAGCGGGGCTGTAAGGAGAGACACATCAAGATTTAGGGCAATGTATGCAGAAGCAGAGCCTCATTTCTGTCCGTGTTCAGGTTCTTGCAGCTCGTTTCAGTGATTCCAGGTCTCCTCGGGTTGACTGATAGAGCTCATTGCATCATGCTTCCACGGTGTTTTTTTTTCCTGCCTCAGAATCTCCTGAAGGAAGTTCAACTCAATTGCCTTCCTGGGAAAACAACACCGAACCAAGTGACTGTTCGACGGTCCCGGAAAGAAATATTTGTTTCATTTTTCCAGTTTTCATTTTACCCTGAAAACCTAGGCTTGATGGTGTGAGTGATAGCTCATCCTTCCTTCTTTCTCCCTGGCTGGGTTGCAGGGAGTCATTAGGTGCTCATTAGACTAACACGAAGGCAGAATCGCACCAGTTGTGGGACCCATGATTCACTTTTAAATTCTATCAGGTCTCTTTAGTTTGCTGCCTAAATGGCAGTTTTTCTTGTAACAGGTAGCCCGAGACTTTGAGACATTACACGTCAACATTTATGACTTAAAAAAGGTAAGGCTCTTTTCTTTCACCAGATCGTTCCCGGTGGGAGCAGATGGCCAACCTCTCATCTGTATTTCCTATCAGCTGCTTTGGGATATGCTTTGTGCCAGGGGTCTTACTGAATCCTTTGAACAGTATTGTCAAGTAGACATTTACTTCTGATGTGGTTTTGGAGTGGTGGGGGTCTGGAGCTGATGGCCAAGAAAGAATTCTTGAGACGTCTTTGGTGCAAGAAGGTGATTTTATTAAAGCATGGGTGATGAGGGAATGTGGGGCAAGCTGAGGGCAAAATACAGGCTGGCAACCCCCCTCCCCTGCCCCCCGATGGAATATGTGTGATATCCCTTGGACACGCCTGGCTACCCAAAAACAAAGGAAAGGGGTTTAAGTGCTTGCCATGGTAATGTGGGAAACCAAGGCAAAAGAAAAATTAAATTCTCTTACTGCCTACAGCCCATTGATAAGTCCTTGAAACTGGCAGAGTAGCCTCCCTCTAGGAGCTCAGCTGCCTCAATGATGACACTTTGCTAGGGGCAAACATTATCCCAACCTTGAGGATCCTGTAAATCTACTTCCTTTGTCTCAACTGCCCCAAGATATATGCTGGCAATCATACTCCCAGCTTAAGGCCCCCTGATATACATCTGAAGGGTCTCATGACTGGGGTTTTATTAAAAAGTATTAAGTGGCATTTCCCTAGCAACACCTAGCCTCTCAAGGCCCTGGAAACCTGGCTTCAAAAATACCTTAGAGACTTACTCTGTCCCTGACCCCCTCCCAACCTGAGGGTATATAATGAGTTACTTGTCACAACCCCAGTGCAGCTCTTTCTGCCCATGGATCCTGTCACTATGCTTTCGTAAAGTCACCTGTTTGCACCAAAGACATCTCTAAGAATTCTTTCTCAGCCATTGTCTCTAGACCCCACGGACCCCCCATCACCCCAAAACTTCATCATGGGGACAGGACCCTTGAGCAGAAAGAGCTGCACAGGGGTTGTGAAGAGTGACTGGTTATATACTAGGGAGCTGGGGGAAGTAAAGACAAAAGGGAGGCCTCCAGAAGGACTTTCATATGCTAAGAAGGACTCCTAAGATACCAGAGGCCTTGCTGTTGTCGAGCTAAGGTTGTTTTTTCTCTAGTAAGGCATCAACACTGAAGACAGTAGGGAGTTCCTGGAGAGATGTTATACTCTATTTGCCTCAAGTATTTGTCAATGGAGTGCAGGTTATAAAAAAAAATTCAATGTTTTTTACATTTTCTTCTTGTCTTTGTTCCCCACATCACTAAGGAGGGGAGGATGATGTGAGGGCTCCAGGAAATTGAGCCTATTAGTTTTTGGAGGTTAGGCTATTGATAAGACTGACTTTTTCTTATAATTCACTAAGACATTTGTAAACTGATGGAGACTCATGACCTGCATGGCTGTGACCTGTATCAGTTAACCATTGTTTTTATCTTTTCCTTTGCTCTTGGGCAGCCAGGAGTGCCTGAGGAATGTCACACATAGCTCACCCACCTTGCAGGGTGGGGGAGGGCAGTTTGCAAGCTTGCCTTCTGCTCTGTCATCACTTCTTGGGGATGAGGAGGTTGAGGCTCAGAGAGTCAGTAAACAATGGAGCCCAGATATGGAAGCCATTCTTGACACCTGGTTACCTTCCAGTGATGAATATGAAGAAGTTAAAGCTGTGGAGCCCTGTGAATCTGAGCAGAGGACAGGATTGGGGGACTGTGTGCCCACAACAGGCACCCAACAGAGGATACCCATGCCTGGGAGAGGAATAAAATGGTTGTTGTTTCCTATCTTGGCTACTCAACTTAGTCTGTAATTGTGGGGCCACAACCATCCTTAGGGGCAGGGGAGGGCTAACAAAATGTGAGCTTCTAATTGGACTCAATGTATTATTTTCTTCCTCAAGATCTTTTTCTGCTTATACTATTTTACGAGTTCTGTATCTCTCTCTCCCCAAGCTGGAGAAGACTTCTGTGGTTGTACATACTCTTTTTAGAGGACAGCATACTTTGATCCACAAATCTTGGATGTGACTTGATGATTTCTAGTTTAAACAATATCTTTTACTAGCATAAACCATTAAGAATAAGAACAAAATAAAAACCTTTCAAGAAAGCTTCACAAAACTAAAAAAAAAAGAAATAAGATATTCAATATGTTAAAATAAAGATCTACAGTTATGTCACAAGGTGAAAACTTTAATTGTCTTGCTTTGGGGGGTAGGAGTATGATTCAGATGTTTTTCTACCACTGGAGAGGTACAGAATATCCCAGACCTTTTCCTATAAATTCCTTTTTGACCATCTTATTCCCTCTTGGTCTTTTGTATTTGGGGATTTACAGCTAATGCATATCAATTGCCATTTATAGATGTGGCAGATGTGATTATAATGTACTGTGTGAATTAGTTCCAATTGTTTTGTTTAAAAAGCCGCTTGTGATTCACAAAACTGACTTGAGCAGAGAAAAATAAAAGGTTGATGATGAATTATGGCATACTCCCGTTTGGGAAAAGGTGTCTGGTGGTAAGCCACAGGGGATGGGTTTAGTTAACATTTTCATTAATAATCTGGGAAAGGAAATCAACAGCATGTAAATAAAGCAGGCAGATGTGTCTAAGTGGGTTGATACCAATGAGGGAGGGAGCTGTGGAAATGGGCCTTATGTAGCTTTTAAATCAAGGCAAATGGGATGCCCTTCTAAGAGCATGTTCAGAGAAATGGGTGGGGGAAATACTGGGGGAAATGGTTGGAAACAATTATAACCTGAGAGGTAATATGAAACATTTCCCTCTTGTTTTATTTTAAAATTTATGACCATAGTCTCTGAGAATAGAACTCTATCCCAATATGATACAGACTTTCTCTTTCCCAGAATAACTATCAGTTTTGTCAGTGACAACACCATTTCCTCAGTTACTGGGCTCAAATCCTGGAAGGTATTTTTAACTCATTGGTTTCCTGTGTTTATATTCTAATAATAACTAACATTTATTTAACATATACTGTGTGAAAGCACTGTGCTAAACAGCTTCATTGTATTATCTCATTTAAATTCTCAGAAAAACCCTATGAAGTAAGTGTTGTTGCTCTAATTTTGTAGATGAGGCAACTAAAGTTTTGAGGGGTTTCATAACCTGGCCAAGTCTGATCTAGAATTTGAGCCAGTTCTCTGTATATGTAATGTTCTTTCACCAAACCTGGTGGGTTCTTCCATGGTGTGGTCTCTTTTCTCCTTCCTTATTTGTTGTTGCCCACTGTTTATGGGAAGGCAATCATTTCATAACTGGTATTCCTATAATCAGTCCATCTCAGCCAATGCACTGACACTATAGCAAAATCTATGTCAGTGATATAACTCCTATAACTCTCATGCTCCAAAATACTTACTGACATCCTGGTGTTTACACACCACAACTAATTACACTCCCATAACTTTTAAAGAATGTCTCTGTATTTATTTATTGTCTAACTTGTTCTAGATTTGTTTTTTCCCCATAAATAATGCAAGATAAAAGTAACTACGAAATACATAGATAAAAAAATAAGCACAGCAGAAAATGGTCATATTGAAAAAGTACATGAAGGCAGGAGGGAACAAATCCCTACACATTTGCTACCAAAATGCATACTGGCTTTACAGATATTTACATTATGAATTGATAATCTGGTTGTAGCATCACTGTTAAAGAGGGTAGTAAAAAGAAGGCTGACTCTGATACAATCTGTGATGCTTATTTCTAGAGCAGAGATGGGTAAATTGGCTTCTGTTCATAAATAAATCTGGCGAGGGAGTTTTCCATTTAGGTTAATGTATCACCTTCAAAATAAAGTCCAAAAGAAACATATTTATTTTCCAATGCTTCTTGTGGGGTTACATTGGACTTCTTGCAAGTATTGGTATTCTTTCCTTCCCCAACTGGGTCAGGTCAAGTAAATACCACACAGTTAATCAAAGAAACACCACATCTCATAGTGAACCTCAAGATAGGAAAGCAAATTCAGGTTGAAAGGAAGAATTTATGATCCTTTGGATTAGTGGACTCAACAAGTCACCCAAAGTTTCACTTTGTCAAACATTTGTCTCTATAGTTGGAAAGATAAAACTTGCAAAGCAATAAATATAGGTAAATAAATGTTTTTAAATCCACATATTTTATGGGCAAATGATATTCAAATGCCTCAAATGTCAACATTTCAGTGTTCCTGCTTTTGGGATTCCAATAGATTATGTTTCAGGAGATGAATTTGAGTTATCATAGGGCACACTCCAGATGTAAGGAAGTATGTCTTAGTATATGCTGAATGCTACTGATGAAAGTTGCTTCTCTTACAAGCCAAGATCATCTTGGCCAAGGCAGAATATGGCTAACGAGGTTCTGGAAATAAAGTTGCCTATTAGTTTTCTGGGTTGAGGCTTTATATGAGGGAGGTGGCCAATCAAGCATTTTCAAGGACTATGGAGAATGGTGTTAAGCAATTGATGATATAGCTAGGGAGTCCAGATTCTCAGGAAAGGGCTGGGAATGTGAATTTATGAGGCTTGTTAAACATTATCATCAATCAATGTGCACCAATGAGGTAGGGCCCATTGATGGGTAAATTCCCCTTCAGTGGTCTGTACCAAGCAAGAATTATAATAGAAAGGAAGTACACGAAATGAAGAATATTGCCATTATTTATTTATTTATTTATTTATTTATGAGAGAGCACACATAAGCAGGGGAGGAGTGGGGGAGGGGGGGGACAGAGGGTCTGAAGCGGGCTTTGTGCACACAACAGAGAGCCTGATGTGGGGCTCCAACTCATGAACGGTAAGATCACGACCTGAGCTGAAGGCGGATGCCTAGCTGACTGAGCCACCCAGGCACCCCTAAAAAAAATTTTTTTTTTAATTACTCATAATGCCCAATATGGGGTTTAGACTCACAACCCGGAGATCCAGTCACATGCTCTACCAAACGGAGTCAGCCAGACACGCCAAGAATGTTGCCATTTTTATTGAGACCTAAAGTGAGGTAAATCATTTCCAGAACTGCATCCTGTTCTTCTCTGAGGAAGCAAAAGAAAGATACCTGAAGACCAATGACAGACATATCCTTATGTCCCAATAGTTGCCCTAGAGGAAGACACATGGCCCATGATGTGGGAAAAATCTGGGCCTCACTCTTCTCATAGATTTTGATATTCAGGGGACCTATTTTCCCCATATGGGTCCTAGAAGATTAATAGTCCCTTTTTACAAAGTACCCTATTTGTGAAAATGACAGTTGAGATCAGCTTTTCCTTAATAAGTGTACTAAGGAAGTGGAGACCTAGGAGGTTATCTGATGATGCTGGTAAGATAAAAGATGGATGAACATGGAGATAATTCATTTGAGGCTAGTCTCCTGACAATCCTCCCAGCGGGTCTCCTTTTCAACATATCAGTTTGTTAGGAACATATCAGTTGTTGAACATATCAGTTTGTTTAGTGAGGCCTCTGGCCTCACTAAAGCAGTTCAGGGCATTGAATGGTGAATTCTTCCTAGGTAGGTTGTTACTTGCCATTACGTCTACTCATGTGTGGGCTACTCTCGACATGCTTTGCGCTAAATCTAATAAAGATATTTTTCCCTCTCTCGCTTCCACTTTATTGCCCCACTCACCTCTTTTGCCCATCATTTTCTCTATGTATCTCTATTTTAGCACTCTGTACATTTCCATGAATTTAAAAACAATGAAAAGCCTCACTTCCTCCACCAAACAACAGCAATAGCAGGGGGATCTGAAGGTGAAGAATAAATAGAAAGTCTCTAACCTCCTCTGTGTGTGGTCTCAACACCCCTTTGGCTTTACCTCTTACCAGTCACAGTGAAAATAAAAAAATTGAAGCATAGAAAATTATAAGGGAAAAGGAAGAAGAGGGAACTTTTCTCATTTTATGAAGAAGAGTAGATATTTAGAAGACACAATTAAAAATTTGAGAGTAAGATCAGAGGAAAAAATGAATATAGAGGACATAGAAGTTAAAAATATAGAAGAATGAAACTCCAAGTAAAGAGTAAAGTTTAAACATATTGAAAAGGTAAAGTGGATGAGACTTAAAATAAATGAAAAAAGGCTAGAGGCCAATGAGATTAAAGGTTAAAACCAGGACAGTAAGAGAGAGAAAAGATTAGGATGTAGGGGATAGGATAAAAAGTTAAAAGCCTAAAAGTAGATGAGATTAAAAATTAAGCATAGGAAATAACTAACATGCTTAAAAGTAAAAATGCATAAGAATAAAAACGATTTGGGGGGTATAATTTAAAAGAAAATCAAAACCAAATGCCTGAGTATTAGACAACTAAATGGTCTAAATGAAAAAGGTCCCTTGCATAAGGGCAAACAAGGACTGAGAAACTGGCTTCCTGCAGGGGTGAGTCCACAGTGGAAGAGGAGCCCTGGCCCAGGGACACAAGGCATGGAGCGACTTCAGTCCCAGGACCTTCCCCACAGCATCTTGGACCTTTGTCTATGGCACTTCTGGACCAAGAGTCAGACACCTTTGGATACGCAGAATAAGCCAGGCTTTCCTCTCGAGTGCTTATCAGGGGAGCTGCTGAAGACACCTGAAATACTTCCAGTCTTTTTTCTATCTCTTTTCAAATGCCTTCATCATCTTCATCAGCTTGCATTGAAACACACATGGGGGCGCCTGGGTGGCTTGGCCGGTTGAGTGTCCGACTTCGGCTCAGGTCATGATCTCAAGGTTCATGAGTTCAAGCCCCGCGTCGAGCTCTGTGCTGACAGCTCGGAGCCTGGAGCCTGCTTCGGATTCTGTGTCTCCCTCTCTCTCTGCCCCTCCCCTGCTCATGCTCTCTCTCTCTCTGTCAAAAATAAACATTAAAAAGAAAAAATTAAAAAAAAAGAAACACACATGAACTCTGATATTCAGTGCTTGTTTACGTGTTTTCATATTCTCTTATTTTATTTGTGTATTTTTAAGTTCTTCCTAAAAGGTGAATGGTTGGAGAGGAAGTATGTGGCAGGCTTTTAGACAGCTGTCTTAGTTTAAATGTTAGATGCATGCTGTCATAAGATTGCAAGCTACCTAGGCTAAGAGAATTTTGTAATTATCATTTCATCTCCCTGCCCCCTTGGTCCTTGCCTTCTGAGGAATCATTCTTTCCTACTGGAGGAGAATTCTTTTTTGTCAAATAGTCTTCTCCCATGACAGGTGGAATGTATTCATATTCAAAACATCTACTCCTATTGAACTAAAATACCTTAGTCTTCTGAATTTCTAGGAGAAGGAATCTGACTAACCCATCTTGGCCCAACTCTGGTTCAAGGTAGAGAAAAATAAGGGAAACAAAGCAGTACTGAGCTGAGCAGTGAAATAACATGAAAAGGAGGTGGGGATTATAGAGAGTGATACTCTGGAGTGGCTGCAAGGTTTGATGGAAATAGATTGAACAGAAGAGACATTTTCATATTTTAATATGGTGCTATGGACTATTTGAACCCCTTTTGTGCTTTATGAGTAATGTAATTGAGGATTTGGGATTAAGTTTATTTTTGCTTGCTGGATTATATTTCTTTGGGGATATGAAACTATTTTAAGAGTAAGCCCTCCGGATTCTAGTTTTAACTAGGTTGCAACAAAGATTACAAATATGTAAAACCAATTCAACGAAGTGTAGCTTACACGAGTTATTTGGTCCTGCACTATAATAGAAGTAATGAAGTTATTTAAGAAAGGAGGGAATAAAGTCCAAATGAAGACTTAATTCCTCCTTCCATCTTTTAAAAATTCCTTTTGGGTAAATACTCTGTACAATATAATGTATTAGTGTTACAGGGGATATAAAAGATGAATAAGAAATTCCCTATCATTTGCTTATAATTTAATGAGAGAGAGAATGTATTAATCAGGAACGAAGGGACAGCCATGAGGAGATAAAGTCAGAAGAAAGATTTGTTCACAGGTGTATGAATTTTTCAGAAAGGAGGTATGATATGGATCTGAGTGGGTAAGAAGGCTTCAAGAGAAGGTCAGTCTTGTTTTTTTCAGACTTATAGAATCAGGATTATGATTGTTGGCCTGGAGTTGGCAGAAAACTTGAATGTAGTGACTGTTTGGGGGAAGAATAACAAATGGGGCCTTTATCTGGAGGGGAGAGTTAGGTTCAAGAGGCAAATGGTTAGAGTTTTCCAGAAAGAATCATTTGGGCCACATATTAGAATAAGGAATTGGACTCTCAGCCATTGGAAGTCTTTGGAGACTTCTGATCTGGGGAGTGACATCATTAAAGTTACGCTCTGATACAGTATGATATTAAAGGAAGGGTTATAAAGAAGAGGAAGGAGAAATATCTAGAAAAAAATAGGGTTATTGTGTTAAGACAGCAGGCAGATTACCGAAAACCACTTCCTCCTGATGGAATTCTTTTGAAATGGTATAATGGGAGTATTTCCATAAAAGCTATGAAAAACAAGGAAGAGTGCTGTCAGTGGAATAGAAACTTGTGAGATATTTCAGGAAGATAGAAAGCAGAGTCATCCACTAGGTGGGAAAAGGAGATCAGAGGAACCTATAACCCAAGTATGAATAGGAGACAGGATTACTATGGAGGTCGGAAAAATTGGGAGATGGTCACGGTGACTAAACCAGAGTTGGGTCAAGATAAGTCAATCAGGTTCTCTCTCCTAGAAATTTGGAAGTCAGACTAAGGCATTTTAGTTCAACATGAACAGATCTTTTGAAATTTTTTTTTAATGTTTATCCACCTTTGAGAGAGAGAGCAAGAGAGCAAGAAAGCGAGAGAGCAAGAGAGAAAGAGAAAGCATGCAAATGGGGGAGGGGCAGAGAGAGAGGGAGGCACAGAATCCAAAGCAGGCTCCAGGCTCCATGCTGTCAGCACAGAGCCTGATGTGGGGCTCCAACCCATGAATTGAAGTTGGACACTTAACGGACTGAGACACCCAGGTGCCCCATCATAAGGAGATCTTTTGAATGTAAGCATAGTGGCTGTGGAACAGCCATCTCCCAACTCTTGTAGGTGAAACCTGTTTGCAGAAAGAGATCAACACAGGATATGGCGAGAGAAACTTACTCCCTTCGGTGGTGGTGGACTGAACCACCTGTCATTTGCTTCCTTGGGACAGCCCAGTGGCCTATTATTCCCTTCCTGTTTGCTGAAGTTGTTTTCTGTTACTTACATCCAAATCCCAACTGATAAAGTGAGTGTCATGAGTCTTATGCAAATGTTAAGTGAGTGTTTTTCAAGGGGGTGGATGTGAAATGACAGTTTTTTTTTGTTTTTTAACATTTTTTTTAAGGGGGTTGTCAGGAGATGGAGGGCAAGTTCCCTTGTTTGAGATTGTGTTGGAAGATGTGAGAAACTAAGACGACCTTGAAAGCAACTCATTTAACTCATCATAAGTCAAATTAATGTTATTTGATTGCAGCAAAAAGAAAAAAAAAACCCATTGGAAAGCACCTTATGACCTCTTAATTAATATTGGCTCATTGACTAATAGTCTGAGGTGAATTCCAATTCCATAGACCATAACCTCAATCAGTCCCCTGAAAGATTTCTCTGGCTTAATGTGTTGCTGTTTGTTATATTGTTCCTTAAAATTGAAAATGGGTTAAATATTCCCTTTCCAGCTACCAAATTGATGCTCTCTTCTGCATAATTTATTCCTTTTCCCATATGCCATTGAAATATCTAGTAACATCCAATAGTTAAGTGTCCAGAGAACATTTTTCAGGCTGCCTCATTCACTCTGAAATAGCACACAAATTCTTTGTCAGACTTTGTGTTCTAGTTTTTCATTTGGAAATTATGGGCCTGTAGTTAAATTCCTCTTTGTGCAGGACAGAACAATTTTACCCTCTACCGAGCTCTGATTTTTCACTCTGGCTTGGTTTTGGATAGAACTGGGGTCACTAGTTAATGCTGGTTTTAAAATTCCTTTTAGTGCCATGGCCCTTTAACAGCCCTGGCTGTGGGTGAAATTATAAGGACGGTTTACATGTTCATTTTCGTTGTCATCTTTCTCAGTACTACCGTTCTCCCTTTTCTATGTTCTACCTGCCAGCTTCCCTACATGTATCCAGAGAGCATCTCATTTTCCCAGGATGCTCTGCACGAGAGAACTGCTCCCTACACATTGCCTTTTATTCCACAAACAACCAAACCCCCTACCTCTGTCAAAACATTTCTGTTCTGTGTCAAATATGCATATTCATTTCTAGATGTTAATGACTGAAAATATCTTGGAATATTATGTTGCTAGATAACCAACATACTTTTAACGAGGATCTTTAGAGTGTCAAAGAAGTGACGTGTGATGGGAATTTCGGGTCTGAAGACAAGGTAGTCAATGTAATGGACAACGTAATGGATTCAGTCCTTGTGTCTATGACTTTCTTTTTCTTTGTGGACTGACCTTTCTCCCAATTGTCTACACTATGTCTTAAGAATGGCCTCTGGCTACTGGGCTGTACTGGGCTTGACTGCTGTCTTGGTTTTGCCGAATACACCATGTGGGCAACTGAGTTCAGCTGGTTCAGTCAGATTCTCTCTCCAGTAACTAGAATCAAGAGAGGGCTGCAACTTTATTATGTGACCTTGAAAGACGAGGGGCAGCCATGCCTGCCAAGTGATTGATGGGATGGGGAAGCCAGCATAAAGAAAGATGATGCAATACCTGGACAGAGGGGGCCCAGAATGACGACAGCATGGAGGCCTGATGGGTTTACCTGGTCCCCAGGCCTTCCTGGCTTCAGCCTTTGCCAGTGTGATACACTTTAAAATGGTTTAGGTGAGGGGCACCTGGGTGGCTCAGTCAGTTAAGCATTCAACTTCGACTCAGGTCGTGATCTCGTGGTTTGTGGGTTTGAGACCCACATCAGGCTCTGTGTTGACAGTTCAGAGCCTGGAGCCTGCTTCAGATTCTGTCTCCCTCTCTATCTGCCCCTCCCCCACTCCCACTCTCAAAAATAAATAAACATTAAAAAAAATGGTTTAGGTGATGGAGGCCTCAGTTTCAGAATTGTCCTTTATCTTACTATTTCTTTTCTTTTTAAAAAAAATTTAAAAATTCTTTCTTTGTTTCTTTGTTTCTTTCTTTTTTTTATGTGTTTTGAGAAAGAGAAAGAGAGAGAGAGAGAGAGAGAGAATGTGAGCTGGGGGAGGGGTAGAGAGAAAGGGAGACACAGAATTCGAAGCACGTTCCAGGCTCTGAGCTGTCAGCACAGAGCCCACCGCGGGACTCAAACACATGAACTGTGACATCATGACGTGAGCTGAAGTCGGATGCTTAACCGACTGAGCCACCCAGGCACCCCTTCATCTTACTGTTTCTAACCATGACTTGGGGATGACTCCATGTTTGGGAATATTGTGTGGGGTAAATAATTCAAAGAAGAATTCTATTTATGCTAATCAGAAATATAATGGCTTACAACTATCTGTGAAGAAGAGACAGAATAGTGTTGGCTGAAAGTGTGGAATGTTTAAGTTGGGGGCTGAGACAGCCTTCCGAGAGACATGTTGTCTGTAAAATGAAGGCAACATCCAGTGTGGAGAGGAGAGTTTGTCAGCTGGCCAATAGTGTGTGAGTTGCAGGTGTAATAAGAAATAGAACCCTTAGCCCCCGGGAGGCCTCTCTTTTTGGTTATGAGCAATCTCACCTTTCCTGGTTCACCATTCATACATTAACTTTTGTTTCACAATGTCTGTTTATGATATGAAGAAGGTTGGGAATCTCTGACTCAGAGTAATCGTTAGCATTTATTGTTTGTTATGTGCTTTGCATTTTTTACCTTATTTAAATTTCATAAAAGCTTCATGAGATGGGTTGCCTTACTATTTCCTTTTCACACATAAGAAGAATAAGAAGTCCATATGGTAAGTAATTTGCACAGGCCACACACCTGATAGGGCTATGGAGTGGAGACAAAAACTCCGGTCGTTTGGGTGTAGACGCCGAATGCCGTGCTTTGAAGTACAACTCTCTGTGCCTCCCTTACCAAGAAGATCTGCTGACAGGCACCACAGCCCATGGGGAGAAAAAAGCTCCACACAGGGATATTACTAGTTTTTGCCTCAATTGCTCGACTCATGTAATATATTCTTCTTGGGGCAATTGGCTTGCTACCTAGAGGATGGGCTATGCCAACATTGAAATGAACGATACTATATGGACATTAAGTAATGAAAAGTTAATTGATTTTCCCTCATCTCTGGCAAGGTGATTACCTTGCTTCTTTCCCTGTTAAATAGGCTGCTGATAGTCAAAATGGGGCTACTTGGTATCAGGAAGTGCAGCTAGAGCAGTACTTATTCTTGATACCATTAGCTGATGACAGTTGTCAACAGTTGGTGATTATTTGTCCTCGGAGAGCTCCATTAGTCAACTAGCCATGCTCCTTGTGGAGAAAATGAGACTGGCCCAAAAGGCCTTTTATTACATTGAAACTATCTGGACTGGCCACATCCTCTGTGGGGTCCTCTACTTTATGTGAGCCAAGAACAGGAAGAAGAACAAAACACACACACACACCCCTTTCTCTTCTCTTTCTCTGTCTCTGTCTGTCTTTCTCTGAGTCATTTCCTAGGGAAAGAGACCATATGTTTTATTATTGGCTCTTAGTCCTCAGGGCAAAACTGTTACAGAGATAATATATGGTCACTTATTTAGGATTTTTGAAAAAAAATTCAAAAAAATTTTTTTAATGTTTATTCAGTTTCGAGAGACAGAACACAAGTGGGGGAGGGACAGAGAGAGAGACAAACACAGAATCTGAAGCAGGCTCCAGGCCCTGAGCTGTCAGCACAGAGTCTGACGCAGGGCTCGAACTCACAAACCATGAGATCATGACCTGAGCCTAAGTTGACTGCTTAACTGACTGAGCCACCCAGGTGCCCCAAGATTTTTGAAATTTAAACCCAGTGTGGTACCTCTTTGTTTGCCTAATCTCACTGCAGAGTTCTGTTTCTTGTTGACCAAAGATCCTAACTAATCAGGTTCAGGAAAGAGAATTTGGAGCTGGGTGTTTCTGTCCCTCAGAACAGGTGGTTCTTCAGGTGAAGGGCTGTTGGATGCAGTCTTTGAAAATGGGCGACAAGACATTTCTCTCAGTCTGGGTCAAAGTAAAGTCACAGAGGTGGGGGGATTCCATCTTTGACATGGGATTTGACTTCGTAGTTTTACCTTTATGTCTTCTTGGTGCGTGAGGGGAACATGATTGATCCGTGAAAGCTTTTCCAGCCCTGGCTTTCGTGACTTTTCTCCCCTCTTTCAGAAAACATAGCTATTACAAAGGAAGTGCAACTGCTCTATCCTCTTCAAAATAGAATAATGACATTTTCATAACAAGCGATTGTGGGAGGAAGTGCGGGGATGTTGAGCTGGCGGGAATCCAGAGGTTTTTAAAGAGCCAGAGAAAGGTCGTTCACCCCTTAAAAAGTGACGGTTGTGAAAACAACCCAATTTTAGAATTTGTCATCTTGTGTTAACAGCATCCCCTTTCATAGTTACTGATATCTGTCAGAGTAAATGCCAGCGGTAAAGAGCTCAGCCACAGGCTTCGTTGAGGAGGTAGGAGGCTTGTGTTTGAGGTCTGTGCACATTTTCCTGGTGGGCTGGAGGCTGGTGTGGGGAAAGAGCTTTGGCCTGGGAATCAGGACACTTCATCTGTCTTGTCTGTGACACTGAGTAGCTTCTGACCCTGCAGCTCATGAATCTCTGCTTCTCAGTCCCATCTTCTGTAACATGAGTGAGTCGGACAAGGTTAACTTTATGATCTTCTCTGGCTTGAAAATTCTGTGATTCTAAGTTTTGGGTAAAAGCCATGAATCACAGTGGTCTCTGCATTAATATTGTGTTTCTCCCCCCAGTTTTTCTCAAGCAAATAATTGGCTCCTTCAAAGTTCTTGCCTACCATTTAATCATGGCAGATGGACAGTTTGCCAGTGTCGTAGAAGAAAAGCTCCTGTTTAGCCACATTTCCTCTCAGTCTTCCTCAGTTGGCATGAGGGAGGGAGGCCCTGACTCTGGCCAGACCAACATCTTTGCATCTTGTCTCTGAGGCCAGCATCCACAGAACCTAGTAACCTCTGAGCCAACTGCTCAGAGGTGCTCCTTTTGGTATATCTGTGGTCCAAGAGCCTTTAAATGACATGTTGTTGCTCAGGGTGATTAATAGTGGAATCACAGGTTCTAAAAGCTGCAAAGGAACAGAGACCACAGAGTCTCTGATGGTCTTATTTATTTATTTATTTATTTATTTATAAAAATGTTTATTTTTGAGAGAAAGGGGAAGCTGGGGAAGGTGGGGGGTGGGGGTACAGAAGATCTGAAGTGAAGCAGGCTCTGCACTGACAGCAGTGAACCCGATGTGGGGCTCGAGCTCAGGGACCATGAGATCATGACCTGAGCTGAAGTCGAACACTCAGCTGACTGAGCCACCCAGGCGCCCCTCTGATGGTCAGTTTTATATGTCAGCTTGGCTTGGTTAGGCTAGGCTATAATCCCATTATTCAATGAAACACCAACCTAGGGGTTGCTGTGAAGGGATTTTGTGGATGTGATTTATGGTCACAATTAGTTGACTTGAATTAAAGGAAGTTATTTTGGATGATCTGGGTGGACATGAAACAAATAGTTGAAAGGCATTATGGGCAAAACCCATTTCCTGGAAGGAGAAGAAATTCCTCCTACAGGCTGTTGCTTTAGTTTGTGCCTGAGAGTTCCAGCCTCCCCCTCCTGATGGCCTGCCCTATGGATTTCAGACTTGCCCAGCAGGGCCCCATAATCTTGTAAGCCAATCCCTTACAATGCATCTCTTAATATATATCTCCTGCTGGTTCTGTTTCTCTGGTAGAGCCCTTACTGATACAGACTCCAAGCCCTGCATTTTTATAAAAACAAAAACAAAAACAAAAATAAAAACAAAAACAACCAGGTCAGGTCCCCAGAGTTCATTCATAGGAGATCTGGGTACCCTGGCTCCCAGGCTTGTGAACTCCCCACAGCTCCCCATTTCCATTACTTGGGTTCCAGTTGGAAATATGGACACAAGGACTTAGGCATAATACATAAAGGACTCCCGTCTCATCATTCCATGCCCCCAATTATGTCCAACCAGGCATGGCTTGGTCGATATGCTCATCATTTTTAGGTGACTTTTGTTCAGTGTTGAATGACTTTGTGGAAACGTAAGCATAGTACACTGGCGTGTTACAATCCATTGGGCCTTGACAATGGAATCAAATGCTCAGATTTTGCACAAAAACACCTAACAAGATGTTGAGGGATCCTGGAGCCTTAGGAGGACAACCCTGCAGCATGCATGGGCCATCAGATGCTGGAAAGTGTTCAGCTGTAAAAATACTTTTTGCTCACACCCTTCATTGGGCAAATAAAGCTCTGGAATAGCAGTTTTTTTTTTTAAGTTTATTTATTTATTTTGAGGGGTGGAGGGGCAGAGAGAGAGGGAGAGAGAAAGAATCCCAAGCAGGCTCTGCATTGTCAATGCAGGGCCCGACGTGGGGCTTGAACTCACCAACTGAGAGATCATAACCTGAGCCGAAACCAGGAGTCAGACCCTTAACTGACTGAGCTACCCAGACGCCCCTGGATTAGCAGTTTTCAGTTGTTTTGGGGCTGACTGAGATGCCTTGGGGAATCTAATGCAAACTTTCTCAACCTTAGCACTGTTGACATTTTGAGCCAGATAATTCTTTGTTGTGGGGGCTGACCTGTGCATTGTAGGGTGTTCAACACCATACCTGGCCTTTACCCACTAGAATCCAGCAAGATGCTGGATTTGGGACAACCCAAATTGTATCCGGACATTGTCAGATGCCTTTAGTGGGCAAAATCCCTTTTGGTTAAGAAACACTGATCCAAGGGAAGCCAGTAAAATGTGCACATGAAGAAAAATCTGCAAATAATTTAAGGGTATTCATAGAGCTCCCTGAAACATAGGAGTTTACTCATAGTTGACACAGCTAATAAGGAGCAAAGCTACTGTCTCTCTGTTAGGAGGGCAATGGTGGTACCTGCTCTGAACCCGTCCAACGTACTGTTGCCCAGGTAGGGAAGTTTGTTGTCAGGAACATGGAGAAGTTTGTCCTCGTGTCCACAAGAATCCCAGGATAAGAACCTATGCTTATTCTAGTGTTTGACGATCTTTTCTATATTGTTATTCAGTATATTTTTGTCATGTTGTCAAATGTATGCATCTT
Source organism: Panthera pardus (assembly GCF_024362965.1). Lineage (NCBI taxonomy): Eukaryota > Metazoa > Chordata > Mammalia > Carnivora > Felidae > Panthera > Panthera pardus. The sequence continues at coordinate 25,104,807 of NW_026526788.1, forward strand.
GTCTCCTAGCTGGAGTGGAAGTTTTTGAACAGAGGGGAGCATGACAAATATTTTAGCCCAGCGCTTGCCTCATGATGGCGCTCGGTAAATGTTGATCAATGGATTGAAAGAACAGTGGAGCCTGCTGGAGGGCACACATCCCTACCAGGGCAGCAATGTGGTGGAGGGGTTCAGAACACGTGTTCCTTCTCCCTCCCACCGGGGAGACAGTAGCTTTGCTCCTTAGTAGGTGAACTTTGGGTAAAGTTACACAAACTCTCTAAGCCTCAGGTGCTCATCTCTAAAATGCAGAAAATCATAGAAATGTTCGGGGCATAAAATTAACTATCTACGTAGAGCATCTGGCACAAAAAATGTCCCACAGATATTAGCCATTATTATTATCATCATTATTCTTACTGTTCCTCTAGTGTAGGTCCTGGTTGACGTGGTGGCTAGTCAGGTTTGGAGGGACCTGGGAAGTGTCAGGGCAATGAGGAGGACAGCAGAGGGACTTGTTATAGGGGTCGGGGTGGGGGAGTTGCCCAGCGGAGGTTGAACCCAGAACTAAGGACGGTTCACTTGGCTCCACGGCCCTCAGTCCCCTCTCCGCACAGTGCTCTGGGTGGGCAGGGAATGTGGCTGGCCTCCCAGTCTTCCTCATGTGGCCCAGAGGGGGTACAATTACTGATATTGGTTTCTCAGGGCATCTTAGCAGTAGGGAGCAAAGTTTGCATATTTTCAGAGCAGTAAATAAACAGTGTACATTCCCCTGCAGGATAATTAGAAAACCAGAGTCCGTGCCATGAAAAAAGTAGGGAGCCAGTTGTTTAGAAAGCACTCAGAACGGCCACTTGACGGGTGGCTCTTGGAGGGCCCTGGAGGTGTGTGGCAGTGGGCACTGTGGGTAAAAGTGCCCCTACCTCCTCTGGAAAAAGGACAGTCTTCAGACAGAATGTACTAACCAGCCCTGGGTTCCTTCTGCCAGCACTGCTCAGAGATGAGCTCCCCGCCCAATTAGGCAGCCTCTGTGGAGATTGCTTTCATCAAGCCTTGTTAAGAGGGAAAATAACAGAATGTTCTCACTGCTTTCAAATTTACTTTGAAGCTTGCATTTATCTGCCAGCAGGAAATGTTTGTCTTTCCCCTGAGCTGGTAGGTGAGTCCTGGAATTAACAGGTGATGTTTCTCCAAATACTGCTCAGTTCAACAGTATCATTATTTCTTTTCATTGCTAGGGATTAATGGCCAGGAAAATGAAGATTCTTCATAGGGAACTTGGGCATAAAGACATAGAGAACTGTTTGGTAGGAAAATTCTCCAATCCCATCCAGAGTTTAAAAACTCAGGGTTTGTGCACTGCCTCCCTCGCCACCAATCAGATCACTGGAAACTGGAGACAGAAATGGAAAACTACTGCACTAACCACCCTTAAATGCTACTTTTGTCATGTAACTTTGTCCCTCAGGATCCTTACTCGTTCTCCACTTCTTACCATATGTTATTAAATTCCTTAGCCTGGATTTCAAGCTTGCTCATCATGTGGCCTCATGCTACCTGGTCAACTATTACTTGTAGAAAGATGAATGAGATAATCCATGAAACATACTTAACCACAACGTCTAGAACATAGTAGAAGATAGTTAGGTTTTACTAACATTATTTTTATTTGAGAAAGTGATTGCTTTTGTCTGCTAAGCATCAATCCACTACCCTCCTTCCTCTAGGGACAGTATCTCTACGTTAAGGACACAAATCTCTTCTCTTTTGCAGTCACACCTCATGGGTGACTAGCCAATCATAGTGCATCATCTCCCATCTCTCTTGTCACAGAGCTTGGTGACTCAAACTGGGTGAAGAAAAATCCTTAACTGTCATTTTTCAAACAGAAGCTGGAAGCCAAGCTTCCTTTTTTGCCTCTGGATATAAGTTGTTAAGATACAAGCCCAGAGCTGTCTGTGGCCATATTTTTATCCTGTGGGGACAGGTGACCTAAGGACAATAAAGCTGGAATGTGGAAAAAAACATCCAAAGACGTGTGTGCGTGCGTGTGTGTGTGGAGAGAGAGAGAGAGAGACAGAGAGAGAGACAGAGAGACATGAAAGAAGAAAATATTTAAGGGCCCAATTCTGGTAGTTACTAATTCCAGCCCTATTTGTAAATTTTTTTTGGCTTGGCTATGTGAACCTATAACTGTTCCTTTCTGTGTTTCACTAATTCAAGGTGGCTTTTAGTCTCCTGCTGGTCACTTGGAATATAAGGATAAATGAAGCACAGCCCCTGCCCTCAAGGAATGCCATTTAGTGAAGGATGATGGCTTTGTAGATCATGCAGGGCTTTATTGCTGGGAGTAGGAATAGCCGAGTGACCCTCAAACGAAGCTCTCTGATACGGGTTCTTAACTTAAGGTGTAGAGACCTGGGAGGCATTCACAGATATGTTTAAAGGAATTGCCTTCTGTAATGTTATGCATAATTCTTAGGGCACATGTTTTGTTTTGTTTTGTTTTGTTTTGTTTTGTTTTTTGGAGGTTTGGGGAGAGAATAAGATTCTCAAAGAGATAACTAAGCCAAGCAAAAAACAAAAAACAAAAAACAAAACCCCCAAATCTCTCTACAGGGAGCTCATGTACAAGAATTCCCCAAATATGAAGTGACTCGGGAGGAATGCAGAAAGAACCTTCAAGGCTGCCTTGGATATCTGAAGCACATAAGGAATTCCTCCTGTCAAGTCTGGAGAATAGTGACAATCCAATTTACCTAGAGTCACAAAGACATGGCTTCTCTTCAAAAGGAACTTTCCAGGGCCTTCAGCCAGGGACTTCTCCCAGTTCCAAGAGCTGGAGGGAGATCATCCTTAATTTCCAAAAGGCGATAATGGGGTTAAAATACCAACAGTTGATACTCCTTTTGTCTGGAATGACCTCTCAGCATCTACATGACTTCCTTACTTTCTTGAGCACACAATGCAATTGTCCCTTCCTATAAGCAAGCCTTTCTATACATGTTCTGCTTACATTTCTACACTATTTAAACGTCCCGCCCCTGACACTCATTATTCCCTTATCCAGCATTACTCATCTAGCATGTATCATGCACTGAGGTGTCCTTGCTTTATTTATGTAATTTAATTATGTATTTATATATATTTATTTTCTCTCTCAGCAGAATTGTAAGCTCTGTGAGAAAAGGAACTTTGGTAGACTTGTTCATATATCATATCTCAAGCACTGAGAACAGTTCCAGACATGGAATAAGTTAAAAAAAAAAGTCTTCCCTTTGTTCTTCTACCTAAGTATTAATTGTTCTCTCTCCATTTTGTAAAGACAGAATAGCATAAATAACACAGCACAGGCCATGGTGTCAGATAGTTCAGACTGAATCCAGGTGTTGACCTGAAAATACCTTTATTGATAACAGTTACAATGCTAAATGAGGTGAAGAAGGCTTGGTGTCTTGAGAGAGGCATGAAAACCAGGCACATCCTAGTCTCTTTGTTGCAAATCTACAGATATGAAGGGTCTTTTATAGGTTAAGAAGGGACCTCAGGTTCTGTTTGCTGCTCTGCTACATGCTAGCCAAGAAACCTTGGCCAAATTGCTTTATTTCTCAAGTCTAATTTCTTCAGCACCTCCCCATGACCCCTGTGAGATAACGTGTTAAAGCACTTAGCACAGTGTCTTAAGCAGGAGTTACGGCTTAGTGTGAGTGTTGGTACATGCATAGTAGACGCTCAGTAAAAGTCAACCGCTGTCATGAAGACTTTTCTGGACCTTTTTGTACCTTTCTGTGCTCTCCTATGGCGTTTCTGATTTCTGTCTCATCCACTTAGCTGTAGTGATCAGTGTGTGTGTCTGTGTGTCTGTGCTATATTCTCTCAAACAGATCAAATTCCCTGACAGCTTGCACTTACTTTTGGCTTTCCATATGGCACAGTCCAACACCAAGCATGTGGTTCCCTTAATTCTTGGTGACCTATTGGAATGGAGAGTCCTGTCCTCCCTGATCCCTTATAATTTTCTCTCTGTTTTATTCTGTTGACTTAAAAAACGATCTTTCTTAAAATACACACCTGTTCCTCCCTTAATGCTCAGAGGAAGGCTCTATGCACAGAGGGAGCTCCAGATAAACCAAATGAATACCTCTTTGTTGGCTAATACCTTACATGAGGAGGTACCTAATCCACCGATTGATTTCCTTTTGATTCAGCCAAAATGGCTCTAGAGCAAATAGCTCATCTCTGTGATCTTTTCAGAAGGAGGGTTCCTTTACTGAGACCTGTCCTCTTTCTTCCTTGATCTTTCCATCTATAAAATTGGGATCATAAGGACCCTAGTAAGTTTACAAGAAACCTGGGAACATTTCTACCTATCAGTCTGGCCATGGCACCCTGTGACAGAGGGCCCAATTCTTTTTTTTTTTTAATGTTTGTTTTTGAGAGTGTGTGAGAGAGACAGAGCATGAGTGGGGGAGGAGCAGAGAGAAAGGGAGACACAGAATCTGAAACAGGCTCCAGGCTCTGAGCTGTCAGCACAGAGCCCAACGCGGGGCTTGAACTCACAAACCGTGAGATCGTGACCTGAGCCGAAGCCGGATGCTCAACCAACTGAGCCATCCAGGCGCCCCACAGAGGGCCCGATTCTTAACATTAGTGACTTAGGGCATTGTTGCCCGTCTGCCTTAGTAGTTACTTTTAGTTCTGGATTAGTTGGTTTGGAATGCATCAATGATAGAAGATTTCTAGGTGAAATCTAGGATTGAGGGCTCAAGACCGTTTCTGGGGAGCCGGTGCTCGAGAAAATGATTTAAGTAGTAGTTCTAATGTCACATCTTTTAGAAATTCTCTGTGACCTCCCAATTAAGTCATGCCCCCTATCACACACGGTCATGGTGCCCTGTAGTTTTCCTTCATAGTTTTCCTCAGAATTTGGATATATTTGTCAATTTGTGCAGTTGTCTGGTTAAGGTCTGCTTTCTCAACTATACTGTGAACTCTTCCATGTCAGGGATGATTTTGCTTAGTAGTGTCTGGTATGTAGTAGTTACTCACTAAAGTTTTGTTGAATAGTAAATTAGTGAAGAGAAATACTCTTTTGTTGAAGAACTACAGATGGAGCTGATTCTCTTGAAACCAGGAAAGGTCTGGTGGTTTTACTCTATGCTTCCTTGGAAGGACTGTCTTCTCATTTATAATCATGAAGACAGGCCAGCAGATAACTACCCAGTGCAGCTGGTCGGAAACTCAGGGAAACAACGTCTTGCTGACACAAGTCTCTGAGCTCTTGGTAATGCTGAAGTCCATTAAACTTCATAAATAGTGTCTGATGAGGAAAGTAGTGATTTTGGATCAAAACGGGAAAGGAGTCAGAGGTCAGTTTCCAGAACGTGAAGGAAATCACGTAGCTCTTCCTTGAGGACTGCTATGTCTAGACAGGCTACAATGCACACTGTTAGCCCATAGAACAATTTCACTATTGGGCAAAACCTGTGGTGTCCAGAGGAAGCACAACTCTTTTTGTCTCACTGAGTCCCCTTTAGTCCTAATAGATTGTACCTCAGAAGGGGGTCTGGTGGTCTCATCTTTCTCATGCCCCCTTCCTCTTCTTACATACACTTTCTATCCCTCAGCTGCCCCAAGGGATCCAGCTTTCTCCTGGATAGTTCCAAACCCCTTGAAATTCTCTGAATGATTCCTATAGGTCTCTAATGAGTTTGGCTGTAGTTCCTTCAGATTCTCCAGGGCGGAGCAGCCTCAAGACAAAAAAGCCTTTCTTTTGCTAATTTTAGCCCCTCCATAATATCAGTTTGCAGAAATATTCTGTGAGCAGAGTCTGTTTCTTTACTCTGCCTCCTAGTTGGAGGATACGTACATAGAGTAGCATTTCCCAAGTTGAGCTTTGTGGAATATCACTTTCAGGAGTTATTGACTTATTCATGCATTAACACATACGTAGTTAACATCTACTACTGTGTGTCAGATTCTGAGCTAAATGGTGAGAAAAGAGAGCCATAGGCTTTCCTTTCAGGGAGCTCACCATCTAGTGAAGAGACAGCTATTAAGGAAGTGATCAATGACGTGTGAAATTTTCATGTGAGGTAAGTTTCATAGATACAAAAACGTGTGTTGTGCTGCGAAAGCATAGAGTCGAGGGTAGGGATTGGTAACTTTTTTTCTGTAAGGGGCTAGGTGGTAATTTTTTTTTTTTTTTTTTGGTTTTGAGGGCCAAATGGCCTTTGATCTAACTACGTGCAATTCTGCTGTTGCAGTATGAAAGAGGTCTTAGACAACACGCAAACAAAGGAGCGTGCTATGTTCCAATAAAACTTTATTATGGACATTGAGATTTGATTCTCATGTAAGGATTATAAGTCATAAAATAGTAGTCTTTGTTTGAATTTTCTTTTCAACCACTTAAAAATGCAAAACTGTTTTTAGTTTGTGGTCTGTACAAAATAGGTTGTGGGCTTCATTTGGTCCACAGGCTGTAGTTTGCCAACCCTTGCTCAGGGAGTTAGGAAAGATTTTCCTGAAGGAGGGGCATTTGATCTGAGATCCAAAATCTGAGTAGAATAACCTGGTAAGGTGGGGACTATGGTCCTCCAAGGGACCAAGGGGGTCCTTAGCTATAACGGAACTCTGGAATATAGTGAGCACGTGTACACTAAGAAATATATCCGTGCAAGTGACCCCAGAGTCCACGTAGTACTTTTATGTCAATATTTCTGAGAATTTGTGTTTCTTTCCTGAGGGATCATTTAGGCTAGGATTCGACATGACTGTTATTGTAAACAGTTAAGTGTGAGCTTTCCTGGGGGTAAAGGGGTAGACAATATGGCTCCCAGAGGTCCCTGTCTGGCATTTAATGATGGCATTATAACTGCAAGAGAATTGAATGTATTTACCAAATGCTCAGTGGGGAAAACAATTGCAGTACATATTTAGCTGATGATGACCTACAACTTCTCTGGAGAGCTGTGAGATCCTATTGATTCTCACTTCATAAAATGCTTATTTGGAAACCCTAATATCTGTGAGAGTTTGCCAAGTGCTGTTTCATTAACGTGGTCCCTCCCAGAGCACCCAAGGAAAAAGTGGAAAAATTCTGTACTACATCTATGTGTTATGAGAAGTTTTGAGTTTATTCGGCCCGATACTTGGGTAGTAGGCTGAATTTTCCACCACTCATCCAATTATTTTGACTACATGTGTCCTTACCTTAAATGTGCACATGGATTCTTTCCTGATTTTTTTTTTTTCGGATGCAGGACAGTGTCCTGATTCTTTTAAAATTCTCTCCATTGGTAGAGCCAGAGAAAATTTTGTTTTTTTTTTAATTTTTTTTTAACGCTTATTTATTTTTGAGACAGGGAGAGACACAGCATGAACAGGGGAGGGTCAGAGAGAGGGAGACACAGAATCTGAAGCAGGCTCCAGGCTCTGAGCTGTCAGCACAGAGCCCGACTCGGGGCTAGAACTCATGGACCACGAGATCATGACCTGAGCCGAAGTCGGCCGCTTAACCGACTGAGCCACCCAGGAGCCCCAAGAAAATTTTGATAACTACTTTTTGATTAGCACTTTTCCAACTATGTTCACCTCCTTGTCTGGGATTTCTGTCCTGTGACATCCCTGTTGGGATGCAAGGCATGTTGGTCTAACTCTTGGGAAATGACTTGTTTGGGAGGCCAGCTGACACCAGCAAATATAAAGTTGAAGGGAAACGTCAATGGCTACCACCAAGTAAGTGAGTTTACTCTTTTATCTGCTTAAGTCTCTTTTTCTTATTTCTGTGTCTTTCTAATTGCCACACCTCAGCCTTGGATCAAAACAAGAGGGAAATAAAATACAATTAGAGTCTCTGCTCCTCTGTGCAGTGCTGTTGCCGAGGTAAATAAGTGATTTGGGTGACTCTGCAGCACTTTTCCATTACATTTGTAGAGGAAGCAGTGTTCATTATACATCAGAGCGATTTGCTATAAATGGTGTATTTATCTCACTTCCTCCGGTTGAGTTTAAATCCTCAGTTGGCCTCCACGTAAATCTTGCTTAAAGCCATAGAACGTGAAAGCTGAAGGGGCCTTGCAAATTCTCAGGCTGGGCTTTCTCATGCTCAGAAAGGGAAACTGAGGTAATGGGGTTGGGGCGGAGCTAAAGTTAACTCCTACCTCCTGACTCCTGCTCTGGGCTCTTAACAGTCTAGCTTCTGTTTGTCACCCAGCGCCCACCAGTCTTCTGATGCACTGTTTCCATCTTCTTTCTATTTTACATAGACAGAGGTCCCACAAGACTTAATTTCAAGACATAAAAAGCTTTCTCTCCTGACAGAACAAAGCAAAGATATTCTTCCTTCCACAGAGAAGGAGAGAGGTGCTAATTTCTACGGGAAGGAGAAATAGGGCATGCCATTTGACTAAGTGAGGAGAGGAATGTGGGAGTGAGGATGAGGAGTATTATACAGTAGCCAGAGATATAGCGTCTCATAAACACACTGAGCACGAGTAATAAAGAAAGTGCTTTTGCTCCCTGTGTATATATGGCTGGAGGGAAGGGTAAGCAGTAAAGGATTTATGTGGACTGGTTACTGAGCTACGTTATAGGCACGTTCATGGGGCATCTTAAGTAAGGTAAGGCAGCAGCAGGTGGGACTAAGGCAGTTGGAGAGGAATAGTTTTTTTTTTTTTAATTAATCTGAGAAGAGGGTGAAGCACTTTTTATGAGCTTATGCTCACTCAGTTAGCTTTAGTTTGAGGGAGTTGGTGTCCATTTATCACAAGGTACTTGTGAGCATACACTGTGCATGGCACTTTGTCAGAAACTTTAGGGGCACTATGTCAGAAGCCCCCGTCTCCAGATAGCTGAAAGGAATTGGTGATTAAAAAACATGGACTTATGCATAGGATTGCCAGATAAAATATAGGATATGCAGGTAAATTTGAATTTTAGATAAACAAGGAGCAATTTTTTTAGCATAACAATGCCCCAAATATTACACGGAGCATGCTGGGGGTCCTATATTTTTATTTGCCAAATCTGGCACTTTTACTCATGGATGGTTAACTGGGAGTTTATTATAAAGGTGCAAAGACTTTATTGATATTGGAACCGGAATGGCCCTTTGAGATCATTTAAAACCCTTTGTATTAGATGAAGAGAATTTAGGCTCAGAGAAGGTAAGTGAATTGCCTTTGTTCACACGGCTGGCAAGGGGCAGAGCTTAGTCCTCTGTTTTCTAACTCTTGGTATGATGTAGCACGCTGATTTAATTAGTAAAATGAGCATCGTGGACTGATGTGTTTGAGAAAGCTCCAGGGGAAGTGAGACCTGAGCTGATGTGTTTTTTTTTTTTTTTAACTGAGTTTATTTTTGAGAGAGAGAGAGAGAGAGAGAAATCTCGGCATGCGCGAGCGAGGGAGGGGCAGCGAGAGGAAGACAGAGAACCCTAAGCACTGTGAGATCATGACCTGAGCCAAAGTCAGACACTTAGCCAACTGAGCCACTTGCGTGCCCTGAGCTGAGTTTTAAGTGAAAGTAGAATGGTTTGGAGAAGATATTGTGTTGGGAGGGCAAATACAAGCAAAGGTGCAGAGACAGGAATAAATTGTTCAACAAAGGAAGGAATGGAAACGTGTCTCTGTGGGATGTAGATCAGTCATTGGATGAAAGGATTCATGCGGGGGAGGAATGAAAGCAGGGAATACTGGAAAGGTAGATTAGATAGGAATTAGATTTTATAGCACCTTAGCTACAGATTTAAGGATTTGGACTTTATTTGGAATGCCATAAGAGGGAGGCGCTAAGGGTTTTTCAGCAGATAGGTAAGCTCTATTTCAATGATCAAAACTATTCTGAAAGAAGAAGAGCTGTTTTAAGAATTTGAATAGCAATTTTTGAAAGTCCCTAGGGTTAATTTACCATTCAAATAGCTAGGATGATGGCTCATACACTAAACTTCTCCCACGGAGGAAGAATAGCAATATTCCAATGCCCTGTAGAAAATGAGCTAATAGTAGGGCATGATGGGAATTCCTCATTATGATTATAATCACAATTCTGGTGGAGGAGGCTGAAATTTGGGGCCTCTGTCTGTGTTGTGGTGTGTGTGTGTGTGTGTGTGTGTGTGTGTGTGTGTGTGTGTGTGTTTCAAGTGAAATAACCACTTGAAGCTTCCGGAGTAGCATGATCCAGCGAACACATATAGATCCTTGTCACAGGTGTGCCTGGGTGGCTTAGTCGGTTGGGAATCCAACTTCAGCTCAGCTCATGGTCTAAAGGTTGGTGAGTTAGAGCCCCATGTCAGGCTCTGTGGTGACAGCGCAGAGCCTGGAGTCAGCTTCGGATCCTGTGTCCTGCTCTCTCTTTGCCTCTCCTCCACTCGCACTCTCTTTCTCAAAAATAAATAAACGTTAAAAAAAAATCTTGTCACAAAGGAATTGAATTCAATGCCAAAGGAATATCTTGATGATTGGTCTGATGAACAAGTGAGATTTTATCTGAATGCCTTGGAATAAGGAGAGATTGGTGGTGAGAAATTAGAGAGATTAGCAGGAAGGGATGTCCATTGGCAGTAAACATACAAAAAAAGCCAGTGACCCTTGGGTAAATCTGATTGATTTAGTAGGTAGGAAGTAGGTCTTCTGCAGTTACAGCTGGAAGTTCATTAAACTTGGGCGAGTAGGAGGATCTCCAGTAAAGAGGAAGATCAACATCATTTTTCACCCAGTCCTAAAGGGTCCAAGTCTTATCAATCTTTAGGACAAGTTGAGGAGTAGACTGACTTAAGGAATAATTAAGTCCCTTTTTCACCCTGCCCTCTAATTTTCCCTGCAAACTGGCTGAAAAGATGAAATTATTTTGATTGAGCTAAGCATTAATTATTTGATCAAACTTAAAAGATTTGTGAGGTGCCTGGTGGCTCAGTTGGTTAAGCCTCTGACTCTTGATTTTGGCTCAGGTCATGACCTCATGGTTCATGAGATCAAGCCCCGTATTGGGTTCTTCCCTGACAGCGTGGAGCCTGCTTGGGATTCTCTCTCTCCCCCTCTTTCTGCCCCTGCCCCATAACAAACAAACAAATACTAAATAAATTAACATTAAAAACAAAGTTAAAAGATTTGACAAAGGCAGCTGTGTCCAGGAGACATGGCTAAGGAGGATGGGTTTTCATAGAAGTGTAAACAGAGACAGAAAGTCCTTGCTTGCTTAGTAAAGAGAGCAGAGGGCTGGCTGTGTGGCATCCCAGTGGGAATCCACGGGAGTTGGGTGTGGAGTCTGGAGCTGGGAACTCTGATGACATTACAATTTTCCTGTTGTGGATACTATTTCCCATCATTATCATGTGACCCTGAAACATAGGTGTTCTCTGTTTCCAGCTCTGTCCAACTCTGTGGGAGCCATGCTCCGAGGTTCAACTTTGCCCGCCCAAATGAACTACTTTCTCCATGGAAGAGTCCCACATGGAATGGTAAAGGCAGGGACCCTGCCGGGAACCAGGAATGTGAAGGGGTTCACACATTGAACAAGTTGCAGCTCACATTCTCCTCTGGAAGAGATGTGTCTTTTCTTAATATTGGCGCTCACACTAAGGGATAAACATAGGACCCCCCATGGTTGAGGAACGTCCCAAACTGAACTCCTGAGAGTCGGCATCTGCACATAATTACTTAGGGCACATAATTCTTTTATGGGTGCTCGCTTAGGAAAGCATTTACATTTACATTCACAGCTCATTAGGTTGCTTGTGAATTTGATTTGAACATTTTAAGTGGGATTGTTTTTAATCTTTGGAGGCACTATAAACCCACAGTCACGCTCAACTGCCACAGACTGTTGGAAGGCAAACCATATAGCTGGTTTGTTTTGCTTCCTAGGAGGAAGGTAAGGGCTGAACTGACCATGGATATTCTAAGGGGACTTTTTTTTTTCTTTTTTTCTTTTTTCTGAGCCCAAGGCTTGTGGAACTATTGTGATCACAAGTGAAGTTGCTTGAATCTCTGACGGAGAAAGAACGAAATTAAACGTGACTTCTGAATTGTTATAAAAATCATAAAATAACAGATCTTTCAACCAGATGTTTAATTTTAAAATAGCAAACATTGCAGACTTTCTGGAGTCTGTCAATGGTTTGAAAAACCAATTCATTCACTTCCCTTGGGCTCTTGCATTGCCTGGTAATGAGCTCTGTTGGTCTTTAGCAAGGCAGTCGCTATCAGCAGCACATTTGGAAGTGCACTATCTAATGAAAAAAATTTTTTTAAGGAAAACAGATACATTTTGCAATTTATTCATGTTGCCAGGTGTTCCTTAGCTGTGCACTTTGGGGCCTGAGTTAAGTGCCTGCAGTTTTCTGTTTTTCATGGGAAAACTATAAAATGAGAGATTTGCTGTTGTGCATTGCTTAATGAAGACAGGTCCTCCTTGAGTGTCTGCAGGCATGTTTGATTTCAAATTCAAGTGTAATGTTAAAGGGACCCTTTCATGCCTTGGTACTTTAGTGTGATCCTGGTAGAACAGGTGGTACATGGAAGAGGTACATATTGTAGTCAGATTTTCAACATGTAGTAGAAAAAAAAAACAGCTAATCCCTTGTGACCTTGGAAATGATTTGTTAGACTTGATTAGTGTCTGTTTGGATTATCACAGGGTGGGGGAATTTCTGGGACAAATGCTCTCTAGAGCTTCTTACCCACAGGCAGTGCTTTTTTGACAATTTTCCCTAAGGTAACTTATTGAGATGATGGTTATTAAGACAATGAGAAAAAGGCTTTGGAGAAAGATGTGCCAACACAAGGATCCGTCTGTTTATGCTAGACTGAAACATCAGTGGTCAGACCACGAGTCACCAGGAGAAGAAGGAAAAGTTGAAGTGCCCTTGTCTGTTTCCTTTCCCTACCAGCCCAGAGTGCGGGCCCCACCTTCCAGCCCTGTGGAGCATTTGTCTTTTGTGACTCTGTGCCCTCCCTCTGGCTCTGCCTCTGCTTCCTTTAGTCCCTAGACCTGCATGTAATCCTCTGACAATTCTTATTTTTCACCCTTTTCACAACCCTAGATGGTTGTCTCAATCAACCCAGGCCGGTTTCTCCCCAGAGGAGGAGTTACTGTTTAGGCACTTTCTGGAAGACTGGAGGTGTCCCCAGGGCTTTGAATTGCCCAGAACTCAATATAGACATCACAGCTGAGACTCGCACCTATTTAGTTCAAGTCATTCCCTGCACCTTCCTTTCCACCCTTACCCCCCACCCCCCTGCCCCCGCCCCAGAAATCCAGCTACTTCAGTCACTTCAGTAAGGGATTGCTGCGGTCTTAATGTTTGTGCTCCCCAAATTCATATGTTAAAATCCTAACCCCCACCAAAGGCAACAGTATTAGGAGGTAGGGCCTTTGGGAGGTGATTAGGTCCTGAGGGTGAAACCCTCCTGAATGGGATTAGTGACTTACAAAAGAGAGATCCCCAGCTCTTCTCACCATGTGAGGACACAGCAAGAAGGTTCCTCCTTGGGAACCATGAAGAGGACTCTCACCAGAACGTGATCATGCTGGTGCCTTGATCTTGGACTTCCCAGCCTCCAGAGCTTTGAGAAATAAATTTCTGTTGTTTATAAGCTACCCGGTCTGTGGTATTTTGTTACGGTAGCCTGAGCAAATTAATGCAGGGATTCTTAGTATTAGAGACCTTCCAGGATCTGGAAAATGCTAACGTTACAAATCAGCTGGACTCCAGGTTGTAGGAAATTAACCGGCTGCTAAAAGGCATGTGGAAAGAACAAGCGTGTTTAGCTGTGGCCATTAGTGGACTTCATACCATTCACGGCACTACTCTAACGGGCGGCATTCTCCAGACTCAAATGTGAGTGGTGCCCACTGGAGTTGTGATATGTGGTAGCCCTAGTGCCTGGAGTCTTGGCAGATAAGTTTGTTAAATGTCTGATGTGATAGATTCTAAGCATCTTGAGGACAGGCCCCATATTCCCCATAAGGTTTAGCATAATACCTTGCATAGAGCATGTATGTAATAAGAATTGGTTGAAGGAAGGAACTGGGATATGCTCTGGGCAGGAAAAGTGCAATAAACAAAATAAAATATACAGGCAAAATAGGACAGAAAATTGCCTGTGTTTGTTTTCTTTCCACACAACATTTGGAGGCAGCAGACCTAGATTCAAGCTAGGGCTCTAATATTTACCAGCTCCCTCTTTGAACCTCAATTTCCTTATCTATTAAATAAGCATAATTAACAATTGAGTTTCCTACCGACCTCAGAGGGTTGTTGTGAGACTCAGATGACATGATAATTGTGTAGCAGTTGCCTTATGACAGTGTTTTCCCAGCTTAAACTGACCCCCTCAGCTGCCAGCCCCAGCTCTCCACTCACAGGGATGGGTCTCTGTCTGTCATGTTTATATAATGCAACCCGAAACCTTCTTGAAAATAAGGAACCGGATTAGCAGTGAGCACTTGACCTAACTTGGGCCACTCTGAATCTCTGCCCTGGGAATTTGGAGATGGGCACGAGGGCATCAGTCTCCATTGTCTGAGGGACTAACTTAAAAACCCAAGATATGAGAGCAGCCATGTTCTTCCAGCCAGATAATAACCAGGGAGCAGAAAGTGTTGGTTTTCTAAGAAATAGGAAAGAAACAGATGTGTAAAAAGAATCAGAGAGTCAAAATGATGCACAATTTCTCTCTGGGTGCCAGAGACCCCGCTGCTTCTTTGCCATTGGGGAGTCTGAAACATTTCTGTATCCTTAAAATAAACTCCCATTTTATGCCTCAGCCAACCCAAGTTGGGTTTTGCTTCCTTCAGTCAAAGCACAAAAGGATTTTGTGATGCATTTCCTAATATAAAAATTTTTACCCATAGGTTTAGGTATCGCTTGAGAGCTCCTCTACCTCATAGGAGATTTCTGTATTTTATTTTATTATTTTTAAAGTGTTTATTTATTTTTGAAAGAGAGAGAGAGAGCGCTCGAGTAGGGAAGGGGCAGAGAGAGAAGGAGACACAGAATCCAAAGCGGTTCCTGGCTCTGAGCTGTCAGGGGCTTGAACTCACGAACCCAAGCTGAAGGAAGTCGGACACTTAAGCGACTGAGCCACCCTGGCCCCCCGAGATTTCCGTATTTTAAAAGGAACAAGGAATAGTGGGTCTGTTTCTGACAGTTTTGATCAGGAGCCCAGAATTTCTAGTTACACCACTGTCTCTTACTCTCTCTCAAGGTAACAAACATCCCCAAACCCGACCTCGGTCTCCATGGTGATCAGGAGCCCCCTCCCGGTTTTCCGTTTCTGCTTGGGGAGGGCCACGCAACGTCCATGACCAAAGGTGTGCAGTGTGCTGAATTAATGCTGTCAGAAAGCATCAGGGAAGGAACCAGGCCGTTGCAGCTCCTTTTTATGCAATTAATGACTTTTGTTTCTGCCTACCTTTTTCCCAGTGCGGCAGAGCAAGGTGCAGAAAGCTGCTACAGGAAATTAGCTATAATTTAGGTAATATCTCGAATGCCCTGTCAGTCACTTGATTATGTGATTGAAAGGAACATTTCATTTGGAGATTTGCAATTTTCTGGTGCTATTGGCATTGCACAATTACGTTTCCTGTCATTTATCACATTGTGGAATACCAGGACAAATTCGCTTCTCCTTACATTTATCATATTACTAGGAAATATAGAGACAGATTTAGCCAATTGCTTTACACCAAATGAGGCCCCTTGTTAGCCAGGGACATTCGGCAGCCTCTTCTTCTTCTTCTTCTTCTTCTTCTTCTTCTTCTTCTTCTTCTTCATTTTCCCCCAATGATCTCTCTTGCACGTATTCTGCACCAAGAGGATTTCCTCTCCAATTACTTTGAAATTGAGATTTTCCCCTTGACTATAGCACCGCCTTGCAAGAGGAGGAACTGAGGCCTATCTGCTTCCTGCAGCAGGTGCCCCGAGCGATCTGGATCTGACAATGACAGTGCTGTAAAGGGACTCCCTCTCCTTGGGAATCCGGAAGCAACGGTGCCGAGACGGACATTTTGGCACAAGACTGGATTAGAGCTTTAACGGTGTTTAAGTACGGACTTGCTGTCGTCATATGTAGAGCTACTCCAGAAATTTAGCTTTTAAACAAAAGTAACAAATATTTAATTCAGGAAACAGGTCCACAGTCTGTGGGCCCTTGCACAAATGAAATGTTCTGCAGACAGTTAGGTGCTCTTTAGCTGATGGACTGACCTAGATTTTCCTTTTCTTGGTAAAGACGGTATTACCAATAGTTCCATCTCTGCCCCTTGGTTTAATCAAGACTTTCACTAGTGTGTATGTGCCCCGTGCCTGCCTCAGGGGCTTGTGCTAGTCAAAAATACATGTGTTTCCCAGCCCCAGTCTTAGCTTACGGAACTGTGCTCTCTAGTCCCTGAGGAATCTACAGTTTAAACAAGTGCTAGAGGGGAGTGTGTGGAGCCCATTGAATTCGGTCGTTTGTGTCCCTGGATGCTTATTAGAATAACCCTGGGGGGAGATTTTGAGACTTCTGATCCCCTGGCTGCACCCTAAGCAGATTTAGTCAGAGCCTTTGCTCTAGGACTCCCCTATCAGACGTGTGATTGTCATGTGATTGGGTGTTGTGCTGCCACGCTTGAGAAGCCCTGCACTGAGCTGCCAGAAAGTCCCTATGAAGAGGCAAGACACTTGGATTCCAGTCCTCATAGTAGGATGCCCAGACTCATCTGGCTCCTGTGACGGCCAGGGACCTGGTGTGGGGCCCACGGAGAACCACGACATCCCCGGTGCTGTGTGTGCTCCGAGAACAGCTCACCTGATCTCTTGGGGACATGGGACTGGTCAGGACCAAGTTTCTGGGAGCTGGAACAGAAGCCAAGGCAATGAATATCAGGGGTGGGATGGCCAGGGGTATGCTCTGTGGCCATGCGACTGCCACATACCTAGGATTGTCTGGGCTTAGGACTATAGACAAATCCCACACTGCCTCTGCCCCAGGGGCTGGGGCCCCTCCGTTGCTGCCCGACTCCCTTCTTGGTAGCTTAAGGCCGAGGGCATTTGAACCTTTCTGCTGCCAGGAGTCTCTAGCTGCTCTGAGCGGGGGAAAGTCAGGATAGTTGGCTGCTGCTGTGTGGCAGCCTGAATTTGAAGTCACCCTAGTGCGCCCCTAAGATCCAGAGCACTGACACAGAGTCCAAGGTCCTGATGTCTGGTAGAGCTAACATCAGTGTAGACATCTGGTTGGGAGATGTTAGATGAGCACTTGACCTCTCTGAGTCTCAGTTTCTATCCTTTAAGGGAGTTAGTTTGCCTTGGGTTGTGAGTCCCCATAATATTTAAAATTGACATTAAACACAATCAAGAAATTCTTTTTTTTATTGTCCCCATTGCTTTCAGGTACTCTGCTATGTTAAAACATGACTTAAATACAAAACCTTTGCTCCATTTTGTACATTTCTGTGCCTCGCCTCTTTAAAAACAACAGGCTCCACTTACCCACATCCTGTCAATACTTTTCAGGCTGAGGCCTTCGTTGATGCCAAATCAAGATTTGGGAAAAGGCACGTAATTGTCGGGCATCTGCCCCGGTGACTTGTTTCTGAACAATTGTTTGCCATTTCATTCATTCAGTAAACTTGTGTTCGACTCTCACCATGTCTCAATTACTGTGCTAGACGCTGGGTCTGTGGAGATGAAAAGCATGACTTGTTATGAAAAAGCATGTGGTATGGTGCCTATATCAGAGTCAGGGAGTAGGTAGAGTTTAAAAAGTTACTCTTGTAGAGATTTGTTTGGGACTGACCCTACAAAATACTAGAATACACGCCTATGCTTCTCCGAGTCTTCTCACACACAAGATCTCATTTAATCACTGAGCACACCCGGGAGGGAGCACACCCGGGAGGGAGCACCGCTTGCACGTGGGGGAAGTCAAGCCTCCCATAAATGACGTGAATCACTTCACGTTGCACTGTTAGTGAGTGGCAGAGTCAGGACTCACACTCAGGACCCCTAACTCCAGGTCTGCTGCACTTGCAACACACTGCGCGGTCCCAGGGCTCGGCTGTCAAACACAACCATCTGTACACACATGCACACACACACGTGGACTTATCAATAGGAACGTTTAATGAGCGGCTGTCTCTGAGGGTTTCAACGAGGTTGCTAGCAAGAAATTCTGCGTGTTTTGCCAGCCAGCATTTTAAGGGGGGCTCTTACCAGAGCTTGGGATAACAGATCTAGGTTTTTGTTCCCCAATGAGATGTGTTTAGGTGGCAGCAGCTAGGGTCCAGGCCGGGCTCGGTCTGGCCATCTGGTCGGTTGTGTGGGAGTCATGTCGGCGGCAGCAGATCTTGGAACTGTTGCCAGAGGTGAAGTATGAACTTCCTCTCCCTAAAGAATATTGCCTGCCAGTGAGGTAAAAGTAATTACTTGTTCCTGCTAATTGAATTCTGAACTTTAAAGTAGAGGTTTTGACTTAGGTTAACGTGACA
Organism: Panthera pardus; assembly: GCF_024362965.1. Taxonomy (NCBI): domain Eukaryota; kingdom Metazoa; phylum Chordata; class Mammalia; order Carnivora; family Felidae; genus Panthera; species Panthera pardus. The sequence goes on from NW_026526788.1 coordinate 25,123,260, forward strand.
GGGACCAATTTAAAAGTTTAACTTAAAGAAAAAAATGACAATGAACCTCAGCGCTTGAAATGTGGCAGGCTAAGTTCCTCAGGGCCGGAGCCAATTTCCACAACTTCTGTGGGCACCGGCCTCCCGCAGAACTGTCTTCAGCCTGCCCTGCTTGTAACCTTGGCTAATGCAAAAGGGTTACGTGACTGTAAGGCAGGAAATTATTTCAGTCAATATTCTGTGGGTTTTTTTCCCTGCCCTGAATTTCCCATGCTTAGTTTTAGCTCTTTTTTTTAAAATTTATTTTTTATTTTTTTCAATTTGCTGCCTTTGGGTGATAATAATAATAACTAACATTCATAGATTGCTTTCTATGCATTGGGCATGGTTCTAGAAAGAGGTGTATGAAAGGATTTCAATCTTCAGAGCTACCCTGTGAGTCACATTCTTTTCTCCACTCAGCAGCTGAGTGTACTGATAGCCACAGACAGGTGAAGTAATTTTTCTAAAGTCATAAAGAGCTGGGAAGGTGGATGCCAGAATCTGGACCCAGGGGGACTGGCTCTGGAGTCTCCGTGTTGAGCCTGTCCCGGAACTGTCCATCACTGTGTGGTTTCTCCTGCTAAGGACGTGCAGTGAAACCTGGTGGCCAGGGTCAGTTTGGACTCTGTGTTTTTTTTTTTTGAAACCTTGGAGGTGACAGGCTGGAAAGTGTCTGGCCTGAGTTGGCATATTGCTTCCAAGCCTGGGATACAAGTGTCCCATAGAGGATGCCATTAAAGACCAAATAACCCCATCTTCGGCAAAGAATTGCAATGAGACTATTGTGTGATTGTCTCATAGGGGTCTTAACTGACATTAGCTGCCGTCACCCTTGTCCTCATACCCTTTGGTGGAGTTAGGACTGGACCCAAAAGAACAGAAATTCTCACTGTTAGGCATCCCAAAGAGGGGTAACATTGGTTCTTTAGACAAGGGTGAGAAGAAACTTCTCCAGGAGCGTTTCAGAGGTTGCTGAGTGAGTTGCCTCTAAGGAAAGTCAAATGAGGGATTCCAAGATGGGCCTGCATCTCTGCAATAGTTATTAAATATTCTCTGTGTGTATCATTCTGTTTGTCCTGTTGGTAACTAAGGGGTAGGATCAATGCTGTACTTGGAGTGAAGTAAACAGGAAACATTATTGTTTTCTTCCTCGAGGTCAAAGTGATGACAGTAGCTTTGGTCATGGGCAGAGAACTGCTTGCCTGGTGAAGCCCCCCCTTCCTGCAGGTGCTGGTAGAGGGAACTGGCAGTGACAGCCCGCTGGGAGCCCGTGTCTTGTGCGACCAGCATCCCCAGTGGCCATGGTCATAAAGGAGTCTTCTCTTGTTGGGTTCCTGCTCCACCTGAAGTGGCAAGAACAATCAGGACTAGGTCTAGAATACTAGCAAACAGCCTTAGGGGCTGCCTATCAAGGGTGGAAAGCCCAGGGGGAAGATTGGACTTCCCATTAATTTAGAGACTGGGGCCCTGGAATATTTTCTATTGATGTCAGGCTGACACTGTTTATTTCCCAAACTAGTGGTAACAAGTCTTTCTTTCTCTGAATGATTTGGGAGTGGCAGAAGGGGACTGATGGGGGTGGCTGGGTTTAGCTCACTCAGTCACCGAGATGGAATTCACAGGCCATTGTTGGAGTTGCCAGAACCTAGTTCACGTGAAACCTGCTATCAGAGGGTTAAGGGTCTGAGAGTCAAGACTCCCGCAACAGGAAAAGAGGAATTCTTTTTGGGGATATCTTTTATCTTTTGACTGAATTTAAAACACTGCTATTATTATGTTTAAAATAGGAAAGCAGGTTGTAAAGCTCTACATGACTGCTGGTTGCTAGTTGGTGGAAGACTTTGGAGAAGTGACAAATTCATTTGTTGGAGTTTCCATTTCTCATCTGGACAATGGTGGTAATGATACCCCCTCATGAATTATTGGGAGTGTTTGATCTCTGGATGGCCTTCAACTGAAAAGAATCTCCCTCCACAATTGGAAGAATATTGCAACGTTTTCATTCTAGGCGGAAGGCTTTGTAATGTGCTCTCATTCACAGCATCTCCATCCCAAATACTGTCTCTTGACCCTGACAGTCCAAACCCGTTCAGTGAGACACCGAGATGTCTCTTTAGGCCACGGGGCTATTAATGCCCAGGCTTAATTAAATGACAAGTTCAATTTTGATGATACTGATTTCCTTGGTGTGGGAAAAGGGCCAAACCTGGAGTGAGTTTAATGGAATTCAAGTGTTACCCTGTTTATCCATCACCTACCAGATGGCCGTGTGTGTGTGTAAAGATAAGTAATCATATATTAAGAACTGTACATACAGAGTATAACAATACACATACAAGTCAATTTAGAGCACAATTTTCATGCATGCTGCGGAGGATTTTGTCTCACGGTTCCCACCTCAAACTGTGGGTGGCAGCAGAGACTTGGAAAAAATGTTCTGTGCAATTCAAATTACTTTTCAAGGTATATTAATGGTAAGGAAATAATTGCACTAAGTAATGAGTAAATTGGATCTTTATTTTTGAACTACAATTGGCATTACTTTATCATTTCTCCTCTCATTCTTGTGGTCAAAAGTGGTGAAAGAAGGCTGTGGTCTGGGAACCTCCCTGACATGCCTTTTAAACATGCCTTTTCATTATTTGGGGCCAATAACCTTTCCTTTTTGTTGGAGACCACAGGCCCTCTCTGTGCATGGATTACCTTCCTTTTGATGGTGCCTTATTGGTTACATCGCATCAGTTGGCGTCCAGCTTCATTTGGAACCCGAGTGTGTCCTAACGCTAATGCTGGACTACTCTACTGAACTTGACCTCGACCTTGAGTTCTTTGTGCACAGGTCTGTCCCCGCTGATGTGGGCAGTGACCCAGGTCTTCACAACTCACAGGATCAGAGAGTGCGTGTGACTTTGTCCGTGCCTGACAGGCGCCCTTTGGACCTGGCCTTTAGTTCCAAGAGTGAAGCAAAAGAGGCAAACTGGACATGAAAGCCCACTTTCCACCCACTAAGTATTTCTCCTTGAACCATGGGAGAGCAGGGAATATCTTTGTGACTGGTGGTGGGGTGAGGGAAAAGACAAAAAGGAAGAGGCAAGGATTTAAAAACAAAGGAACAAATGCTAAGCAGGGTTGTATACCACAACGTACATGCTATGATACCATTTGTGTAAAACTGTGTCTTCATATGTGGCACATACATAATTAGGAGAAAAGACAAAGGATTGTAGTCTGCACTGTAAGGTTGCTTATGACCTATTGTTTGGTGAAAAAAGCGGGTTTCCTATTAAGAGTATGAGTCTGCTGAGGGACAATCAAGTGACTAAACCTTAGATATGTATACACATGCATGAGTGTATTTAGATAAATGAGGATAAAGGTCTGAAAAGATACATAACAGCCTAATGCTCTCTGGGGCAGGGGTGAGAGGAGTGAAGTGTTTGTGGTGGTGCAGGGGAAGTGATTAGCTCTTTATAGAACTTCCTATCCTTTCGCCTTGTAAACACTAATGGATTGGTTTTAGCATTTGAAAGCCTCCCACTGGAAAAAAAGAAAACAACCCACTCAGGTGACTCATGTGACACAGTTCAATGCCTGCTTCTCTTCCCGGTCTAAGAGGCTTGAAAAGACTGCTTGCAAACAGGCTGACTATCCCCGGGATGGAGAGAGATTTTTCCTAAAAAACACATGAGTCATCATGGGCTGATTCAAAGATCCTCAATTTCCCCGCTGTTTATTATGCCTGAATTTTCCACATCAGGTTGGGTTAGCATAGCTTTTTGGCTTTAATGACTACACATACTGAGAAGGTATTTATTGATTGTTTTGCTATTTATTTCCCCAGGTATAATTCCTTGGGTCCTGTGATTATCTGTGTTTCTGTGGCAGTGTAACAGCCATTTCTAGGTCTGAGGCAGGTGTGGGAGGCTTATGGGTAACCGTCATGACCACTGACACCATTTGATTTTGAGCTCCATCAGCCAAACTCCCTCTCTCCTTCCTCGAGAATATTTATTAAGCATTTACTATGAGCCAGACATTGTGCTAGATCCTAGAGGCAAAAGACTCTGCCTCGAGCTCCCCTGGCCCCATCTGGGAAGAAGGCTGGGGTACTCACGCTCTCTTTCATGGCCTCACTAATGTTGCCTCTGGGGCCCTTCTCAGTCTAGCCATGCCCTTATGTCTTCCACTTCCACAGCTGAGGTCATATTGGTGAGGCCCACTTTGTGCCCCCTGTAGTGACTCTGAGTGCTGTTCCTGGTTGTTTCAGTCTTCTGTCACTGGAATGGGTGGTTGGGGCTGCCTTGTGCTATACGGCTGGACCCTCCCAGCATGTCAACCTCTTCGCCTGCTCCTGCCCTGTTTGCACCCCCACCCCTTAGGGGAGCAGTGTATCTTCTCCTAGTGCTGGAGAGTATCTTCCTAGGTCCACAGACCATTCGGATTCACCACCTCTGTCATCCTGCATGCACATTTGTTGTCTTTTTACTCCTGGGGACTCATTTAAAAAAATATGTATATATCTCTCTCTATAATTTTTTTAAAAAAGATTTATATCCTTGCCTTTTTTTTTTGCTCTGGAATAGTATTCTTGTGTCTTATCAACAGAGCAGCAGACAGGGGCTGTGTGTATTTCTTTACCAACTGACCTTTTATTCAGTTTTCTATTTCCCAGGTCAGAAGGTAAGACTTGAGGATTAGTGAAATTTGGGAGTAGAGGACATTGTTTTGCCTTTGTAGTCCCCTGGCTTGTCCTAAACTGGCACCGTTTAATTTTCCATTTCACTGGAGAACAATACTTCTGTGCGCTTCCAATTTTCTCTGCTGGTGGAGTTCAGAGAATAGGGGGAAATACTTTGGGCTCGAAGTTTCAGGAAAGGTTACAGGGAAGAGATGAGAACTGGATTTAGATTTGAGGATGGAAGGATTTGGATTCTAGGCTGCTTCAAATTATACATATAATAATATCAGTGGCTTCTCTCTAAAAACTTGACATGGCTCTGGGAAGAGAGATTCCAGAGTAGTTATTCCCTCTGGAAACTCACCATTGCTAGTCTGCCAAGTACTATTCAAGTGCTATTTCTGAGTGGGCTGCCGGAGCCCTGGGCTTTGCCTGAGTGGATGCTTTGGGTTCTGTGAAAACTCCATTGTATGGGGAAGTGTTGGTGAATCTGTGAGGATATGAGGCAGCTGATGGAGAGCTTGAGCTGACATGGACAGTTAGGCTACCTGTCTTTCTACCCTATCTTGTCCCCCTTCCAACATGTTCACTCTAGCTTTATCCTAGAATCTGAAAAAAGTAAAACCATTGCATATATTCCAGCCAGGAGTGATGTGAACAATGTTTTCTATGGATTTCCAAAGCCAGTATTTTTTTTTTTTTTAATTTGGCTTCATGCCCAGAGAAAAGCCCAACATGGGGCTTGAACTCATGACCCTGAAATCCATGCTTAACTGACTGAGCTGCCTAGGCTCCTCTCAAAGGCAGTATTTTTTTAAAAATTATTATTATTTTTTAATATAATTTATTGTCAAATTGGTTTCCATACAACACCCAGTGCTCATCCCAAGTCAAATGCAGTATTTCTAATGAGACGGTAGAAGAGGAGGGTGTTAGCATGACAGTGGGAAGGGAGAAGGAAATAAAAGAGGCTAGGGAGGGGGAAGGAGGCATATACACGCTTCTGGGAGGAAGTGTATATTATTTTTCTCTTTCCCGGACTGTCGTGAACATGGTCTCAGAGAGAATATCTTTCTTGAATAATGTTCTTTAATGCACTTCTTGTAGGTCTTAGAAGAAATATTACAGTTGCATTGAGCATTTATTCCCAATCAAGGACTGCAGGTTTAGGTCCACGTCTCAGGCTCAGTCTCAGTTATGTGCTCATTGAGTACAAAGGCAGATGGATTTGCCTGCATTATTTAAATTGTGATTTCTCTCCTGATGTCTCTCTCTGCTAAGTGTGTACAGTTGGATTTGCACAACTAAATCTGTATTGGACGCATTCCACTTTAATCAATTACCATGTGATCATCGGTTCCATTTTTTCGGCAGTCAGTGACCCCTTTGAGAATTTGTGGAAAGCTGTGTGCCTTTTCATGAGAAAAATGTACCTTTGCAGCTACATAAACAAAATCTGGTATACAATTTCAGGGCATCCGTGGCTCATTTGTAGACTCCAGGGCTGAGAGTGGTGTCACGTCAAGAGAAGGAAAAAGCTTTTTTGCATTTGGCTCAGCGAGACTTCAGGGAACAGATAAAGCGCCTCAGCAATGACAGGAGCTAGAGCAGCGGAGAAGTAGGGGTTAAAGCACATTGGCAGCTCTGAAGACCTGAGAAGCAGCACGGTGCCAGGGACCCCAAGTGCGAGGGGAAGTTGAATCCCAGGAAGTCTGGACAGGCATGATCTAGCAGTCACCTCATTTCTGCAGCCAAAAGCAAAACAAAATAAAAGCCTGCTGTAGCCTGTCATCCACCAAGTTCCATCTTTAGGACCACGAGTGTTTTGCTGTGACATATGGGGGAAGGAAGACCATGGAAGTGTTTCCTTAGCACTTGGGCCACAGTAAAATGAGAAGAAATGAGTTGTCTGAGCCCCAGTAAAACTAAATGAAGCCTGAGCCAATGCTTCTTGGATTGCATTTGAGGCCTTTGATATTTTCCTATGGATGGTTTTACCAAGGGTCCAGGTATTATTTCATTGTTAAGAAAGTCATAGCTATTTCTTATTTTTTGTATTGTTTTTAAATTTTGTTTATAAGATTAAAAAAAGTATGTGTTCCTTAGTTAATTTAATTACAAGACAAGAAATACTAGTGTTGCTAAGGAAAGAATAGAACATTCCAAGAGGAAGTTGCCAGCTGCATATATCTCAAACAAGAAACACAGAAATATCCCAGGGCCCATCTGAACTTTTTTTCAAGTGAGTAACATCCCTATAGAAAACTATTTGAGTCTTTAGTATTAAATCACATGATCAACTTCCTCTGTTCTAGGTAAGAGTCGGCCAACCGTGGCCTGTAGGCCAAACTTGGCTTGTAATTGAGTAGCTATAACACAGATTGTATGGCCCACAAAGGCTAAAATGTTTACTCTTTGGCCCTATATAAAAAAAGTTACCTCCCTATTCTAGATCATCAAGAAACTTTCTAATGTTTTGAGTTTTCAAACAACGGTAGAATGTCCTGGTTAGGCCAATGCATGTGTCCAATCTGTTTAATAGTTACATTTCTCATCAAAAAATCATATGTTGTCATTCTGGTTGTGTACAGTAGTTTCTTGGGAGCTTTGTTAGCCTGAGACCTAACCTAATCTGGAGGAGGATCATCTCTGGAACACGAACAACTAAGTTTCTGAGTATGAAGTTGATGATGATACCAAGGCCTTAGATAAATCCATCAATCCCGTGTCTCTTCTTGGAGACCTATGGGAGGGATGCCGCCTCGCATTCTCTGAATGGCTACTCTCTAGGAACTTCTGGCCTTTCTCCTAAGGTCTACAGCTACATTTTTCAACTTTTCAACTACTTGCTTTAGTACTATAAACTATGCTGAAGAGTCTGAATTGATATAGTTAGCCCTCTTCTTTTTTGTAATCTTTCTTCTTTCTTTTGAAAATATTCAAATGTAGTCAGTTTCTTTTGCAGTCATCCAAAGCAGTGGTAGATTAGAAAAGTACAATTGATCTGAGATTCTCTAAGAAGGGCTTGCAATTACTCTTCAATTCATTCAGACCTACATTTTCCCAAACCACCTCCAGTGGCTTAGTGTAGATTTGAGGACATATGTTCCTTTGATCACAATTAAGTGAAGTCACTATGGGATATTTACATGGAGCTTTTAAAATATTTATGTACGTAACACTAATAGCACCTAGTAGTTTACTTATTGCATTTTAAAATTTGAGCAATGTATTATTCATGGCTGGTCAGAAATCCATTATGCATGGACCTCCTCTGGTGTACTCTTGCTCGTGTGTGTGTTTGGCTCTCCAATTTCCCGAGGTTATCCTTGGGAACCGCTGCCATCCATTGCATGCATAATCACATGGCCTTCTGTGGGTGGTATGGATTTTTCTGAAGGGCTCAGAATAGTTCACAGGCATGATCCCATCGGTTCGTGCAAAATTCTGGGGAGTGTGTTAGAGGCAGAGGCTGTCACCTGGACTTTACAACTGGGGGGAGAGAGGCCCAGATCATTTGAATGGGAAACATCAAGTGCTTAGCCTTTCAGCACAGTGGGATAGGAATGAAAGGCAGATCCCCAGCACTAGATCAATCAGTCAACTGATCGGGATTCAGTGAGTGTACATTCTTGGCTCAGCATGGGACTAGTTGCTGGGCCAGACCTTTTTATGTCTTGCTTATGTGATTTGGCGGTTCTGCCATCTTGAAAAAAATATTATCTTGTGAGTGAATTTTTTGGTAAATTGACTGTAAATTGGGAGGGAATAAGCAGGAAGGAATTATGAGATGAAGCAGGTGCGTGAGAGGGAATAGACAGTTACCTTTTGAAGGCAAGTATCCTCCCAATGTGATGACACCACAGATTTCTTACTCTATTCCCAAGACTGTTTTTAGGGCAATGAATAAAAGCCAGCAATGTTCCAGTTTTAAAATACGTTAGCATGGTTAGCAAAAAAAAATTCTGTGTACTTAGGTATTTCTCATCTGATTGATTCTCTGGCTGACCCTGATGATCAATACCCAAACTGTGACCACAGTTTATCCACAGTAGTGATTGGAAGGATTTTTAAGTGTATTTTCAATATAGCTGGAACTTCAACAATTTGAAATCTATGCTGTCGGAGAGATGATATGTCTTGAACCAAAAGTATCTACTGGAGTTTCATTTGACCCCTAGTACCATCTTAACAAGGATGTTTTAAAGGACAGCATAAAGATGAAGCCCAGGAGAGGGCATAAATCATGGAGCTGTGTGGCTACTCAAAAATTATTTCATATGCTCATCTACTTTTATAAATGAGAAGCCAAGGACTAGAGACATGAAGTATATTGTGCTCCCCCCCATCCCCCCCACACACAGCTAGAGGCAATGCTGAGTAGAAACCCAAGGATCCTCACTCTTCAATCCAGTTATCTTTCCACTTCTTCTTTTGAACTTTAGTAGGGGAAGCAGAATGATCAAGTGGGTGACCACCTCCCTTCATGAACTGGTTAATTAGCAAGCTTTGGGAAATCGTTGTCTTACAGGGAGTCATGGATTTCTCTTACTCGCATGGATGTTCTTTGTTTAGTAGCATAAATATTCTCAGAGACTCTTTTGGTGCTTTGAGTGTGAGAGATAGCCAGAATCCCCTAATGCCACACTTTCCAGTCCCCGCCCCTCCCTCCACCAAATCCACAGCCATTAACTGGAACCCTGGATGCTGCATTAGCGGGTGACACCAACTGCTTAATAAAGCACCCCTGTACTGTGCAATCAATAGGGAGTTCAGGGTGGAGCACCATATCTCCTCTGAAACTCACAAACTCTGTAGACAAATGCAGAGGGCACGATGGGCAGTCAAAGAGGCAGGCTGAATTAGTGTCAAGGAACATCTTTTATTCATGGGAATAATACATCAGAGGGCACTGAGCATAGCTTAGTTTTGTCACGGGAATAAAATGAGAAGCCCTGGAAACTTGGCACTTTGTCAAAATGCCATTTATGAATTGTGCAGTACGTACACACTGTGCGAAACTGGTTTACTTCTGAATCTGTTTATGAACTTCAGTGTGTACGCAGTTAGGCAGACTTCTCTGAAGGAGGGACGTGGTGAGACAATTTTCTATTTCTTCTCTCATAGGTGGAAAGACAAGAGCATGATTTTTAAATCCCTGACATTAGGGGTAACTGTCGGGAGATGGCTGCTGGGCTAGGGAACCTCCCAGCATGTAGCGAGGGACTTGAACCACCAAAGAGTGATGGAAATCGTCCCAGCTGGCTGACTGGCAGTTCTGGAACCATTCTCACCTTGTCAGACAGCGGCCTGGACGTTAGTAGATATGCTACGGTACGTTTCTAGGAGACCCTCTAGGCTCGGCAATTCACCATGGTGAAGAGTTCGGAGAGGCACTCACGCCACTCCTAGTTCTACTGTTCATGTTTCTGCACTCCCGATTTGCTCCTCGCTCAAATGGTAGAAATAACACGGTTCTCATTTGGCTGCTCTGAGGAGGAAGTGACATAGCCATCCATGTCAACGTGCATGGCACAGAGGAAGGCCCTTCCGTGCTAAGTCCTCTTTTTTTTTTTTTTTTTTCCAGATCAGGAAAGACCAGGTCCTGGTGCCAATGGTCACCCCTCTTCCCTGGTAGTAAGAGGTCAGCTGCTAAATACTTGGCATTAATGGCGTCAGATTCCTCCCACGAAACGTGGAGACAGAGTGGAACCGTATTCTATACATAAGTGTAGGAACCTGGCCGAGAGAAAGAGCGAGGGAGCATGGGGAAGAGAGATGATTTAAATAGTGTGCGTGGCTGCTACTCACGTTCCCACTCGGTGAGCATCCACCGCGGAGTTAAGTGTGACGCGGGAGGTCTGAATCGGGTGAGTCTCCACTGGGTCTCGCTGGGGGCAGCCCCACATGGTGTGAATAGCCCGCCACGCGCAGTTATGAGCCTGGTACAGAAATACACACTCGCGCAAATACCTATGTGGTTGATGCTCACATGTGGTGTATTAAATGTCTGCATATCCATTTTCCTCGACATGTGGCCCCTAAGCTGCTCAATTGGAGGTTTCACCTCTTTGAACGCGGTGTCACACTTCTGGAAAGATGGTCCGCTGGGCTTAACGAAATGTCTTCTTCAAGTGAGCCTCCCAAGGCACTTTTGACTGTGGGTGGCACTTCCCTTCTCCTCTGACATCGGCAGCTAATCCCCAGGGAGGAAACAATGAGTGCAGATGTCTCTCAGGCAGCCAGGGTTATCGTGAGGATCAGGTGAATCCACAGGTATGAGAGCCGGGAAGAGGGTAAAGCCAGAGATGGAGGAAGATGCTGTTGTTCATAATGACTTCTTGAGTATAACTTCTCTTCCAGGCTGTGGCTGTGTGGACCAAGGTGGGATGTTTTGTGCCTACTTTCTAGGGGGCTTAATTTGCCAGCCAAGGCGGTCACAACTCAATGAAAGTGATTGTGGGGGGTCTTTGGGGAGAAGGGCCTCCTTGCTTTGAAAGGTGCTCACGTCACTTTGATTAGCGGACTGGGATTAGAATAACCCATGAGGGATTCTGGCGGAGGGCCAGGAGTGGAGTCTGGAAATTTATCCTTTCAATTAGCGCCACAGGTGAATCTGCTATCAGACAAATCGCGATGAAAGGAAATACAACTTGTCTGTACGTCATCAAAGGAAGAAAATACAATGCTTGCATGAAACTCCCGAGAAGTGTTTGTACCCTTTTAATGTTAATATCCCCCTCTCATTCTGGGGCAGGGATGTAACCTCGGAGGCAGTGTCTTTTTCTCAGTTTCCTTGGGGTATGATGGACAAGTTTGTAAGCTATTTTAAAGCGGATGTTACGATGATTTTCTTGTACACATACATCATGAGAAGATTTTCCCATCTTGTTAATGAACACATTCATCACCTCACAGATTTATCCTTTTATTTTATTTATTTATTTATTTTACATTTCAGTTCTACTCTTTTAGCAAATTCCAGTTACACAATATGGTGTTATCAACTATATTCACCATGTTGTACATTAGATCCTCAGACTGTATTCACCTTACAGCTGAATGTTTTCACCGCTTTACCAACCTCTCCCTCTTTTCCCCACCTTCAGCCCCTGCAAACCACTTTTCCACTTTCTCCACCTGGAGGGCATTGTGCTAAGTGAAGTAAGTCAGATAACCGATAGACAATGTCGTTTGTGATGATTTAGCCGAGAGCCTAGGGCTCATTATTCACTCACAAATTTCTAGGTCCTAGTGATTCTAGGCCCCAGTAAGGAGCTTACAACCTATTTGATAAATATCAGAAAATTGTTATTTGCCAACTTTGGAAGTTTTAGTGATAATTTGAAAGTTTCAAAAAGAAAATGAATACGGAACAAAATAGCAATGGTACTTTTCCAGAGATGAGCAGGTTAGTAAGAAAAGTGATAATTTGGATTTGGATGCTTTGGGAATTTACTTATTTCTTATATGAACCCTTCCCTAAATTTTTGACACTCTGTAAATTCTGGGATTTAACCATTGTACATAACTTTCAGGGGCTGGTGGTTTTTAAGGAGTTCAGCTAAATTCTGGCCCATTAAGTTGGCTTTTTAAGGGCTTCAGCTTTCGGTACTGAAAGCTGTTGGTTATCTAGGACTCTTCCTTGGTGTAATCCTTTTCTGGATAATTACTTGGAAAGAAAACGGATCTTTAAAGAATATAATTTGTGGGGTGTCTGGGTGGCTCAGTCGGTTGAGTGCCCGACTTCAGCTCAGGCCCTGATCTATGGTTGGTCATTTTGAATCCTACTTCCGGCTCTCTGCTGTCCGCATGGAGCCCACTTTGGATTCTCTGTCCATCCACCCTGCCCTTCCCCCACTTATGCTCTCTCTCTTCTCTCTCTCTTAAAAATAAAAAATGAACAATAAAAAATGTTTTAAAGAATACAACCTGTGTCTGACAGGGGTTTTGGTTTCAACAATGTTGACTTAGGAAAAAAAAAAAAAAAAACCAAACCCAAACCAAAACAAAACCTATAGGAAGCAGATACTGTATTTGAGAGCCATTGTAGAACCCCTCTGAGTGAGGGGTGTGTGTCCAGTGATGAAAATGGTGGCTTGATGGACTAATCATTGGCTCTAATGATGGAAATGGAGAACCGAAGCTATATTGTAAGATAAGGGAAACGGAAGTAGCAAATGTGGGCAAGGAACCCAACCAGAGTGGGAAGCAGTGTCAGAAACAAGTTTTATATACGAGTCAAGCTGTGAAACCAGAGTTCTGGGATGAGCAATCTAATGAGCTTTGTAGCAGGAAAGCTCATTCCTACTTTGTAGTAGGAAGAGAACTTTTACACTTTCACACTTTGGCTCTTACACTTGCTAGCTGTGTGATCATGACTGAGTTACTTATCCTCTCTGATCCTCAAGTTCAACTATGTATAAGTTCTGTCATGAGGTGCATGAGAGAGCTGGCATAGTAACTGTTTATTTTAATATTATCACTGTGTGGTCCTCTGCTTCTCCGAACAGGAGACATTGACCAGTTGTCCTGGGCACGCGGGGAGGCCAGCCTGAGAAGTAGATATGGGTCGGCTAGTCACTCTGCCCTTGTTCGAGTTTGTTACCTCACAGGTGACTACCACGCCCCGTCAGTCAGACCCTGGCATGATCCACCACATTTGTGAAACTTACATCACTGCACGCCATTTGTCCTTGTTTCCTCTGTATCAACACCGGCCTTTTCTCATTAATGGAGCATTTGCTTAGGAATTATTGTCCAGAGGAATTTAGCCACTAATCCCTTTTATGATAGCAAAATCACCAAGAAACCCCCTGTGTCACTTAGGGTCTCAGCAGGCAACAGATGGCACACTTAAATTGGATAATTTATGGAGAATTTAATAAGAGAATTATTTAGAAAAGTGGGGTGGGGAGGTAGAAAATTATGAGGGGTAGTGCAGAACCATGGGGCTAGTAACTGCCTCTTACTCTTCCCATCCCTAACCTTGAAAAAGAGAGAGGGTGGAGAGGTTATCAGTATCTGGAAACACGGGGAGTTTTCTGACAGGAGCTGTAGTCTCTATTTGAAGGATGAAGACCATCTGTGGTGACCCTGCAGGGAAGGAGCCAAAGGGACAAATACCCCAGCTCATTCTTCTTCCTTCCTTGCCTTTGACCAAACCCAGTGCAAAACTAGGGGGCAAGGGAGCCTGGTGATGGAGTCTACACAAATATGTGTCCTCATGAACACAGCAGAGTGAAGAGGGTGGGGAGTAAATCTGGAGGGACAAATGGAATATACTCTGTTCCCTCTCTTAGAGGCTCTTAGGTCCCAGGTGTAGCATAGCAAGTGTGTTGAAGTCTCTCAAGGGATATATTGCCAGATAGGTATCACAAAACTACATTTATGGACCCCTGGACCACCTTAGAGAAGTTGATGGCAAAGATACAGAGTCTGACATACTTGGGTTCTACTCTATCTCTTTTGCACTCTTGAGGAAGTCACTTAAATTCTCTCAGCCTCAGTTTCTTTAGCTGTAAAATGGGAGTGATAACCCCTGTATGACAGAGTTGTCACAGGATTCAGTTAAAGAATATAAGTAGGAATATTTTGTATTCACACATTATAGAAGAATATGCAGAGAGACTGTGCTTTCTGCCTCTCTATTGTCAAAGAATTATGCTTTATTCTTGGTGAAGAATTGCAATTCTAGTGAGCAAAACCTAAGACACTTCGAAATCTATGTGGCGTTCTGTTAAAATATGATTTTGCTTCTCACTGGGGAGCCTAAAGGTTTCACTTGAAGTGAAGATTGTGTATTAATTTATACCTATGGAAGCCTTGTATGACATTTCCAAATCTGTCTGTAAGATAATGGCTCTAAATGGTTTATGACTTTTAAAAAATCTAATAAATATAGTAACTTTGTACCTCAGTGTAATGAAAAAAAATGATGTTTTGGGATATATCATTCCTCATTGAAATGCACTACTGTTTCCCACCAGCATAAATCTTAGAACTGGAGATCTTTTGTCAGCTTATTTCCTAAAGAAGTGTCTCAGAATGAATAGACTCCAGGAGGCTGCTCTCCAGTGGCCCTCCCAGCCAGAAAGGTCCAAGCATGGATGAAGGTGGAGCCTGACACAGAATGGCCCGGGTGCAAGGGCGTCTGGAGAGATGTATCACAGAAGCGATTTTCTCTGTAGTACTTAACCTTCTATACTCCCCTTCCACATGGCCAATCCATTGAACTCGGCCTCCATTTCCTTGAATGCATTTCCAATTACCTGTGATATTTATTAAAAAAAAGTATATATGCCTGGATTTTCCAAGTAGGAGCTCCTTTATACAGAACATTGGAAATGAAACCAACACCTGAATCCCAAATAAGGGCTTATAAATGCTCAGAGTATGTTGAGGGGCCCCAAGGAAGGGGAGGCCACCTAAGAGACAGAAGAGAAAGAGTTAAGGCTCTGATTAGTTAAAATGTGGATCCGGCTAAGACACCTATCCAAAGGGGGGCATTGCCTAGGGAAATCCACTAATTTGCCCGCTAGAGCGGAAGCTTGGCTCAGCCCAAATGCCTAGAGCTTTTAGTGCATTGCTCAGTAGTGAAGTTTTCAACCTTTAAAAAAATTCTCCTTTCCACTTTGACTTGTATCTTGGATGATATTTACATACTCAATACATTCCCGTAGGTAGAACCAGGATTTTATGCCAATTCATGCTATCCCTTTCTCAAGTTGGAATACAAACGAAAAGCATGTCATTAGAGTGATAACTTGAATCTGTTCCTGTATGCAAATATTAATAGGTGCCTGTGCACTTCCAAAAATCTGCTTGTTTTTATCTTCAAACTATCTCTAGAATCTAACCATGTTTCTGCACCTCTCCAGCCGTCACCTTGGCCAGAGCCACCACCGTATCTCGCTTGGGTTATTACAAGAGCCTCCCACGTAGTCTCCCTGCTGCTACTGCCGTTTCTCCCTCTAGTTTATTCTCAACATAGCAGCCAGGGTGGTCCTTTGAAAATGCAAGTGAATCACGTCATTCCTCTGCACAAAGCCTGCACTAGAGCTTTATTTCATTCAGAGTAAAAGCCAGAGTCTTACAATGATCTATGCAGCCTTCTGTGATCTACCCTTTTGTTGCATCTCACCCCCTACGCTCCCCACCCACTTAGCCTCAGCCTCATGAGTCAGTCTCCTTCCTGTTCTTCAAATACTGTGGGGACACTCTCGCCTTAGGGCCTCTGCACCACCTGTTCCTCCTTTCTGGAACAATCTTCTACCAGATTTTTGGATAGCTACCTTCCCCACCTCCTTACAGTCTTTGTGTAATTGTCTCTTTTCCCTCCAGGCTACCCTATCCATCCTGTTTATTTCACTTTTTATTAAAAAAAAATGTTTATTTATTTATTTTGAGAGAGAGGCAGAGAGTGAGTGGGGGAGGGACAGAGAGAGAGGGAGACAGATAATCCCAAGTAGGCTCTGCAGCTGTCAGCACAAAGCTTGACATGGGGCTGGAACTCCTGAACTGTGAGATCACTACCTGAGCCAAAGTCGGAAGCTTAACTGAGCCACCCAGCTGCCCCACCATCCTATTTAAAATGGCGACTATTCTATCTGTATGTCCCAGTTCCTGATCCTTCTCATCCTGTCCCCCTGAGCCCTTGGCTTGTCTCATTTAATATCCTTTATAATTTTATTCATTGTATTTATTATAGTGTGAGCTCCACCGGGGCAGGGGTCTCTGCTTGTTTGGTTTATGACACATCTCTGGCACAAAGAACAGTGCCTGGTACATGACCAATGGTGAACAAGTAACATTGATTGAAAGGAATTTGCTAATTCATTCAAGAGGCATACACTGAATATCTACTTTGTACTTGGCCTTTTGCTAGACACTGAGATAAAATGAAGAAGAAAGTCAAGATATAGTTTCTTTTCTCAGCTTAGAGCCTGGTGGTGAATCAGAGTGAATTAACCCAATAACCAGGGGAGTGAGTGCGCTGTTTGTTTTTGTGCTTATATTTGATGAAACTGTCAGTGTGAGATTTTGAATCAGGGAAGGAGACACTAGTCACGTATTACTGTTGTCAAAGAAAAAAAAAAAGGAAAAAAGAGTCTGGACACATGTTAGTAGGGAAATACTTTACTGAGTGGGGGAGGGGGGTGATCTCCTGTAATAAGAAGATGCTCAGAGCCCCAGCCAGATGCTTCCCAGGGATGGGGTAGGTGAGTAAAAGCCTTTATATTCATAGCCTGGAAAAGATGACTATGGAAAGAGGAAGAGGAGTGCCAAAAACTGCCAGGGAAGGTCTTACAACTTAATAAACTGCCCAGATATGGCAATAACAGGCAAGTTATGGCAGGAAATGTTTGTGGTCAGGCACATGGGATGGGGTGTGGGCCTGAGTTGGAGCAGGCAGTGACAGAGAGGGAGTTCTGGGCCCGGCTGTCCTAGGCAAACTGGCCTAAAGTCATGTCAAGCACAAAGCTTGATTAGCTTTGTCAGAGTTCATAAGCAAAAGTTAAGGTTTAACCATAAAGCAATTGATGGCTTACGTTTCTTTTCTTAATATAATTGTTCCCTTTGGGATTGTTTAAAAAGATATATGTATATATGGATATATATATATATATATAGAGAGAGAGAGAGAGAGAGAGAGAGAAGAAGAAGAAGAAGAAGAAGGAGGAGGAGGAGGAGGAGCTTGGGAGGGGAAGAGGGGGAGAAAGAATCCCAAGCAGTCTCCATGCTCAGTTCAGAGCCTGATGTGGGGCTCAATCCCATGACCCTGTGATCATGACTTGAGCTGAAATCAAGAGTCGCATGCTTCACCAACTGAGCCACCCAGGCGCCCTTCTTTGGGGTTATTTTTGCTGTTGTATTAAGAGTAAGATACCGGGGCACCTGGGTGGCTCAGTCGGTTAAACGTCTGGCTTCAGCTCAGGTCATGATCTCAGGGTTCGTGAGTTCGAGCCCCTCATCGGGCCCTGTGCTGACAGCTCAGAGCCTGGGGCCTGCTTCGGATTCTGTGTCTCCCTCTCTCTCTGCCCCTCCTCCACTTGTGCTCTCTTTCTCTCAAAAATAGATAAACATTAAAAAAAATTAAAATAAGAGTGATGTATTATGGTGATCAGAAACAGTAAAAATACTAGTTTGCCTATTATATCTGTTGACTAGGTTACCAACCTAGCAAAGTCCCTTTAGATGGTGTCAGTGGATGTCAAATGCACACTGAGTATACTGGGTGGTGTGCCTAGTGATGAGAACTCCCATCTCCACCGCACCAGAGAAACAACAGCTTTCCCAAGAATCGAGCAGTGGAGTCTGATTTGGGAAACCATAATCGGAGTCCTTTGGCTTTTCAACATGGCCTCAAATTTTACCACCCAGCAATGTTATGTGCTTGTAACCAGCTCCATGCTTTCACCTAAACATTGTCACCAGTGCTGTAGCACTGGATCCCTGTTGTTAAGCATGTTTTATTGAAGGGTATACTGTCCATATAAACACTGCAGACAGAGGAGGAGAGGACGCCAATTAATATCAAAATGGGTCTGTTCAATGAACTATAAAACTGGCCGTTCTTTTGCAGCACACTGAGGGTACTGGAATCCTGCTAGCAAGGAACTGCATTTTTATAGTGAAAAATACTTGTCACAGGGGGCCCTCCACGAAACCACAGCATCTTAGATTTTATTTGGGAAAGTCAGTAGCTGCTCCCACCTCTAATCACACATGCTTTGGCCTCCGAGAAGTACATCTGGCATTTAGACTCTGAAGTACCCTACTGGGTCTTGAGTTCTCTGACTGAGTTACTGATAAATTCACCGAAATGTGTACCAGCCTTTAAAATAAGTCCTTAAAAAAAAAAAAAATGTGTCTCCTTTCAGAGTTATATAATTGTTCCAGTTGGAAGCATATTGGGCTAGGAAGCAGGGGGAAAAGCAGGGGATCAGGGCAGGGACAGGAATGAGAGGTGACATTCAGGGATTATGTCCCTGCCACTGGGCTTACTGAGTTGGCTACATCATGTTATTTATGTCTTACAACTGCCTTGTGATGGGGTAGCATCCCTATTTTGTAGATAGAGAAATGGAGATTCCGAGAGGTTAATTAACCTCTCTCAGCTTCACAGCTAGAAGCAGCAAAGTATGGGTTTAATACTGTCGGATTCAAGTACATGCCTTGTCTGATTCCAGCTTCAGTGCTGTCCTGTCATTTTTTTGGTTGCTGTTTGTTTTAGAACACCTCCGCAAAAAAAATTCTGGTTTATTATTGGCCAACTTTGTTTCACACATACATCAAACACGCCAAATAAATAAAGAAACAGCAACTTCACAGACGAAAAAGAAAAAAAAAAGAAACCTTTTATCTTGGCCTTTTTAACCATCTCCTACAAACCAGCTCCTATAGTGCAGCTAAGTACATTCACCAAAAAAGTGGAATTCTTGGAATAAGATTTTGTTGTTGTATTTGTTTGTTTTTTTTGCCTTTTTTTTTTACCCCGTTTTTCTTTTCTCCTTTGAGATTATAATGAACAGGGGCACACCATGAGAGTCAGAAGCAGCACAGAGAAGGCTCCGAGCCTGGTTTGATCATCCGAGATCATTAAAAATGACTGACCCCTGACAGTATGGACCAAAATGCAAAATGTAAATAAAAAATACAAACACATTTTCCTCACTTGTAAAGTACTTTTAAGGGAGAAAGCAGGGCCTTGGAAGTTTTGATCCCCGCCCCCCCCCCCCCCCCCCCCCCCCCCCCCCCCCGGAGATTCCCGTGGTGGCTTTGGGTGGCAGGGCTCTGTCTCCTGCGGGACCATCCACTCGCAGGTGACCGCGTTGAGAGTCTGACACGGGAGGCGGAGGGCAAATAGGTCACGGTGGCCTCTGTTTTTGTTAAATCCAACTTTTCCTTTTTTGCTGTCTAGTCATCCTCGCCGGCCTTCTGCTTCTCGGGGTGGACGTCACCTTCTCGTCATCCTCCGCTGCCCTGTGCGCGTAGCTGCCTCGGCCGCCTCGTCTTCCCCTCCATCCTCTTGCTCCCGCGTCTCCCTCACTGCAGGCCTCCTGCGCCCACCTTCCTCTGAGCACTCCCACCGGCAGGTCCTTCTCTTCTGCTCTGCCTCCCGCACAACCTCCCTCTCCCCTAAGTGCGCGGTGGTCATCTCCGAGCTGGTGCCCACGGCCGCACCTGACACCGCGGGGCACGAGGATTAAAGAGAAAGCGAGAGCTGGAGGGCTCTGGCCCTAAAGCTGCGGTGGCAGAGGCGGTTGGTGGCAAGGCGACCCGGGTCGGGACCCGGAAGGCGGCAAAGATGGCTTTTCAGAGAGGCCAGTGGGGACGTCTTGCCACCTGATGTATGATCGTGAGCAGAACGCATGGCTGCTTGGATATCGTTTTCTGTATTGTGAAATGGAGATACGATAGTACCGGTCCAGTGCGCTCCACAGAGGTGATGTTAAATTAAGTCTGTGTGAAAGCACACTAAGAAAAGAGTTAGGAACTGTACAAAGGCAAATCTTTGCGTTATGGAGTTGAATGAAATTAACCTGATTTTTACCTGCCTGGAATAGATTTGCTGCTGCCTTTGGTTAAGGCGCACTTTAGAGATAGACTCTGGGAGGAGACCTGCTGGTCCCTAGAGAGTTAACAAAGGCCTGGGGACACACGCTAAGCCCACACATGCGCATGAGATGCATGAAAAGTACGTCTATGGTCCACCGACTGCAACTGTTTTCCAAAGTCACAGAAAGATTTTTAGGGTAATTTCTCTCTCTCTCCCTCCCTCTCTTTTCTGTCATTTCATTTTTTGGGGACGTATTTATGACCTCGAGCAAGTTTCTTGATCTTTCTGCACTTGTGTGTCCTTATCATCAGTAAAATGGTAAGAATGATACTTAGCTCAGATTGTTTATCCATTGATTTATTTCACAGATCTGCTGAATGCCTACTGTGTAGTGGGCATTGTTTTAGTTGCTGGGAGTTCAGCGATGAACAAAACAGACAAAAGTCTCCATCCACTTACATTCTAGTGATGGATAAAAATAGTAAATAAGAAAAAGAAGTCGAATACAGACTGTTAGATTGCTTTAAGTGCTAAAGAGAATAAAGCAGGAAAGGGAAAATGACTATTAGGAATGGGAGGGATGATTTGTCCCTTTACATAGGGTGGTTCAGAAGGCTTCATTGGAAAGTGGCTACTTAATAAAGACTAAAGACCAAAGTACCTAAGACAGGGAGTCACAAGGCTATCATGAGACAAAAGCATCCCATGTGTGTGTGTGTTTGTGTGCACACGTGTGTGTGGTGTGTAACTGGGAAATTGCAAATGAAATAACTTATATCACTCACAGTAGGTACTCAGTACCTGGTCATAACCATGAAGGGGAAAAATATTTTTTTCTCTAAGAAATCTCTCAATTTTATTTTTTTTATATGAAATTTATTGTCAAACTGATTTCCATACAACACCCAGTGCTCATCCCAACAGGTTCCCTCCTCAATGCCCATCACCCACTTCCCCCCCACCCCCCACCAGCCCTCAGTTTATTCTCAGTTTTTAAGAGTCTCTTATGGTTTGGCTCTGAAGGGGCAAAAATATTATGTGTCTATAGGTTCTGCAAGGGGAATTATGAACCTGGAAAGAATGGATTTGTAAATAAAAATGCAAAAA
Organism: Panthera pardus; assembly: GCF_024362965.1. Lineage (NCBI taxonomy): Eukaryota > Metazoa > Chordata > Mammalia > Carnivora > Felidae > Panthera > Panthera pardus. Next base: position 25,144,628 of record NW_026526788.1, read on the forward strand.
AACAAAATGCAAGCACCATGCACCTCAAACTTGTACATCGAGGGTGTTAAGAAGTCTCCATGCAGTATCTATCAGTCCTGTAGACTTCTGCTGGCTTAGTTATTACTCATTTGCGAACTAGAATTCAAAATGGCCTTGGCTAAATTTTATGAGCTGCAGATCCATTAGAAGTACCAAGGGGAGATAGCTTTTAAGGTTGATGTCAGCGAGGACACTGATCCCTCCCTCGGTCCTTCCTTTGTAGTTGCCTCTATAATAGGATATTGAGCTTAATGAACCATAGATCAGACCAGCTCTAGTGCTCTTATGATTCTTTTCAGTGACCTAGTATGACTTTTTACTAGACTCTGAAATAGCAAATAGCTTTAGCTCTTGTTCCAACTCTGGTTGATTGGGAGTGACTGAGTGGGGCCCAGTCCTGATGAATGCTGAAGCTTGTCTGGGCTCATTGGGAAAGAGGGCTGTGATGGTTGATTTCATGTGTCAACTTGACTGGGCAATGGGGTGTCCAGATATTTGGTTAAACATTATTCCGGGGGTTTCTGTGAGGGTGTTTTTGGATGAAATTAACATTTAAATTGGCAGACTGGGTGAAGCAGGTTGCTCTCCCTAATGTAAGTAAGCCTCATTCAATTAGTTGAAGGCCTGAATAGAACAAAAGTGCTGAGCCTCCCTTGAGTAAGAGAGAATTCCTCCTGCCTGACTGTCTTTGAACTGGGACATCAGCTTTTTCCTGCTTTTGGACTTGGCCTGAAACACTGGCTCTTCCTGGGTGTCAAGACTGCCTGCCTTAGTACTGGAGCTACTCCATCAGCTTTCTTGGTTCCCAGGCCTTTGGAATCAGATGGGAGGTGAACCACTGGCTCTCTGGGGCTCACCCTACAGATCTTGGGACTTCTCGCCTCCATAATCACATAAGCCGATTCCTTATAATAAATCTCATTATGTATATAGCTTCCATTGGTTCTGTTTCTCTGAAGACACTCAATATATGGGCTGTGGCTAATGAGCGATGTCTGCCATGGTGGTAGGAGTGGAAAGTGGTCACTCACATTTTCTAACCCTGTAAAATTTCCATGCACAACGATGTGAGAAGCAGAGCCACAGTTGTGAATATATTTCCTTACAGGCTAGTGTTTAAAGACCAAACTCCCAGATATGAAATAATAGAGGCATATGTTCCATAACTTGATAGGAAGAATCTTCAAGGAGACACTGAAAGTCTGTCTGACATTTGCAAAGCATCAGAGATTTGTGAATGGACCCTGGTTATGTTAGAAATAGACGGTAAAGTAATGGGAAATGAGGCTAGATCAAGCTTTGATTTATTTGGCCATTTGATATCACCTTTGACAATTTTGTCTACCTTGACGTGTCAATAAAGTTATTAAAATGAAATCTGAAAAAAAAATGTAGAGCATCAGAGCATAACAGAGCTCCATTTCTAAGTCACGGTGCCCAGCAGACCACGCGAAGCTAAGCCTGAGGCATAGAGGGACCGCTTTAATTCCAGGCTGCCACTCACCTCTGCTTGACATTTGACAATGTACTTAAAAGTGCTGCAATGCACATCAAAGGAAATGAATGAGTAAATAATTGGTTGCCCCTTTAAAAATAGAAAATATCAGGCTTGGGTTTAATTAACTTCCATAAATTATTCTCAGGCTAACTGTTCAGAGAGGAGCCACTTTTACCCTTTGCCTCCAATGAAGGAAAATTGTTTGGGTCACTTACAGTTTCACTTTCTAAAGTAGCAGTATGAGATAGTGTGTCCCATCACTGAGAATATTAAGGGATGATGAAATGAAATTTCTGTACTGTGTCAGAGATTGGACTTGGAAACTAGTAATATTTGGGTCCTAGGGTATCTCTGTTGATGCTTTTCTTGAAGCCATTCATGACAATGTGTTCCTGATATAACCTAGTAAAGTGAGCAGAGCACCCAACCCCTTTTTATTTTTGAAAAACGTTGTCCATCTTTACAAGAACTCGTTATTCATGTGAGGAAAAATAAGGCTCGTCATGTAGAATAATGGATATCCAGGAGAGAATAGTCTAACTCAGTACCTGTTTATTAACACAGACTATGTGTAAGGTATGGTCCTAGGTCCCGTGGAAAATGTGAACGCCAGCAGTTATACCACCAAATCTAGCAAAAAGTGACATAGCAGATTCTCAAATAATTATACTGTGTGTAGCAGACGACAAGAGATTTAGAAACGGTAACAAAAAAAGAGGGAGGTATTAATTTTGCATAAACTAAGAGTGCTGGATGACAGGGCAGTTATGGAAAGTTTCTTAGAGGAGAAGGCATTTGAGCGGAGGCTTCACAAACAGGAGGCTTTTCCAAGTAGAGCTGAGAAAAGCTTATGCCCCGGGGACTGTAATGAGCAAGGCTTGGAGTTTGGAAAGCAGCAGGGCATTGAGTGGGAGACGAGATTGGTTTGGGAAGATCATAGAGAAAATTAAATGCCAGGTGGAGGTGGCTGGGTTTATTTTATCAGACTCTGACAGTGTTTGAGGTAGGAAGTAGCAAATGGGGGCCGAGTTTTAGCAATTTGCCAGCTGCGTGGAAGTGTAGGTGGTGGTGATTTGGGGGAATGGATTAGAATCTTGCTCAAAGTTACAAAAATTGTGATTTGGCCTGGACTAAGTTTTCTGAGAAGAGACCATTGCTATGGAGGGAGGAAGAGAAAGGGTGGTTGTATCTACGTGGTGGTGCACTCTGGATATAAGCAGAGATGGGCCAGGGAAATGTCAGTGCAAGGTTTTATTCTTAGGTTGTAAATGATCCCTGAGGATTTGGTATCAATTTAAGCCCTTGGCTGGGAGATGTTCAAAGAATATCTCAGGTGCTGAAGGTGAGAAGTGCTGCTCTCGGCCAGGCCAGACCCTGACATCCCGGCAGTTCCGTCCCATTACTAAGCTATAGGCAAGATGTGGCTGGTTATGGCTGTGCATACACAAGGTACATGGCAGTGATTGGTACTGAGGGTTTGGTTAAAAGCTGTCATTGTATGTCTGTGTGTGTGTACGTAAGTGGCGGGATTCCAAGAGTAGGCCTACTTATTGGTAAATTTGGGGCTTTCTCAGATGACTAAAATGCTGGAAAAGAATATTCCAATAATCCAGAGTCCCAGCATTTGCCTTGTTTTTGTAAATATCAGAAAACTCCTGGGGTGGGTGTCAGTGGGTCCAAGTGTCAGGATATGGGAAATCACTGTGATAAGTAAAGGCAGTAATGCCCCATTACCCTGTTTTTGTTTTGTTTTGTTTTTGTTTTTCTCCCCCTCTTGTTTTCTTTTGTTTCCCCTTGAATAATCTGACTTGCCTTCAGGTAACCCATAAAACTCTTTTGTTGGAGACATGGAGAAGTGAAGAAGAGGCCTTAGATCTCTCCGGAACAAATCTACAGTGTCTGAGGTGTTAGTCACTGCGTAGAAGTGTTTTTTTAATGTTAACACCAGCATTTGTTACCTGGGTTCCATTAGCCAGCTCACATCTGAACTTTCCGGTTTCATATGTGCCCGAGTGACAGCAAAATAGACCTTCACCAACTCTGCCAAACTCACAGGTTGTAAAAGAGAGGGAAAAAAATGTTATTTGGATGGTGGGGAAGGGGAGCAACTAGCTTTGAGTGATGGCGTGAAGCTGAGGTTGAGATGGGCAGGTGCTTAGAAAGTGTAGCACAGACACCGGGAGCTGGGGTGGGGAGAGGTAGGTAAGTGGAGGAAGCCTCTTCTAGAAGGTGCAACTTAGTGTCTCAGATGCTAAGGTACTAAGTAACTTAGATTACAGAGAGTCACAGACTCAGTGGTAGATGTAACAGCTATTATTCCAGTGAGAGCGAAGAGTGGTCCCCATTTTGTACAGATTTGGAATTTTGTAGCAGGCAGTTTATCAAGGCAAGGACCACATCAGGGGTTGATATGATGCTGAGTCACTTGCTCTGTGTTTCATAGATTTTGTGGTGAAACTGGAAGGGACACTAAAATATTCTAGTCCGGCATTCTTATTAAGCTAATGAGGATACCAAGTTCAGTCAGTAAGTGATGAGGCGAAGATTACTAGAACTTACCTTCTCATAGAATCATCCGTCGTCTGTTATATCTTTCACACTTTCAGGGGTGTTGTGGAAAGAAACCAGAAGAAAACCTGGAGTATGACTCTGACAAATAATAATTAGTTGTTATTGACCTTTTTGATGATCTCTTTTCTCACCTGTCATGACGGCCACCTGGGATACTTGTAAGGGTCAGTGAAAGGATGATGTGTATGAAAGTTAAGTTCCAAATTGCTGAGCAAATATAAATCATCTTTGGCGATGGTGATAATTGATCAGAGAGATTTAATGTTGGAAGTGTCCGTGGAGCATGCCCCGTCTAGTCACAGGGACTGATAAAGAGCCTCGTGGCCCAGAGAGCTGAAAAGCATTGTCCAAGACATGCAGTGAATGTTTGGCTGCTGCCTCAAATCCTTTGCAAAGTATGCTCAGTATAAATTAGCTTAGAGTAAATAGTAAGGGGCAGAGTTGCCCCTAAAACCCAGGTGCCTTTACTCCTAGCCCTGTGTAGCATATCTCAACAGAGTTTATGGTGTCTTTTCAGTTTTGAGTATGAAAATTTCCCCAGGAGTGGGACTCAGCTCCATCTGAAAAGTGTCACTCTGCCCTGATTTCTTCACCTGGTTGTTGCACAGGGAGCTAGTCTCCATTTTCTGACTAAAGCCATAGTGTGACAGGGGCTCAGAGGAAACTGCTAGATTTTTCTGTGGGGGAAGAGACCGGCTCTAGACGGCAGACTTGGGCTGTTTTGGCTTAGATGCAAAAACATTTTCAAATCAAATCGTAAGCAGCAGGGGGAAACCCCATCTAATAATTTGCCTCTATCTCCTTTTATTCATAAATCAGTTCAATCAATAAGTATTTGAAATGTGAAAGCCTTTCTTTGGCATGCCACCCAAAGAGAAAGGGGAATATCACATCTTTTTGGAGAAAGAGAAGCATGCTTTTTTAAGTTGGAAAAAAGGGTAAGTGTCAAAACTTGGCCTCTTGCCCTATTCTGGAGATCCAGCAATGCAAAATGGAGTATGGAGTTTGTGCACTAATTAAAGTGTCTTACTCATGACTCGTTTGGATTCCAGGATAGGCACCAGATGCCACTCAGCCCACAGCATGGAGAGTTACTCTTAATTACAACTTGGAGTTGCCCTAGTTGGAGGTGATTCCGCCTCCTCCCGAGCTGAATAAATTAATGCACACTGAAGAGTCTATTTCTGCTCTCAAGTTGTTTTCCTTCCATCTACCGAAAGATGGTGCCTCATTTTAGCACTGGCTACTTCTTAAAGGTTACCCCAAAATGTTAACCCAGGCTGCAAAGAATTTCTAATTAAACGGGAGCTCTATTGCACATGCCCTTTGCGCTTTCTTTGTTTCTTCCTACCTTCTCCATACATAAGTCACATGTGACTGGTGCCACGGCATTTTCTTCAGAATTGTTCAACTGCCCCATCCACATGTCCTGAGCTGACAGTACACTTATCTCTACCGATTAGCACTAGAGAAAGACAGCTGTCTTTAGTCAACCGTAATCTGGCTTGCGTTCAATAATTCCGATTGCTTCTGCCCACGAACATAAATGAGAGGAAAGAAGAAGCTTTGTTTTGATTAGAGCTGACTTCACTTCACTTCCCCAAGCTACAGATGCTGCTTCCAATAGACACAAGCAGGGCTTTTATAATCCACTCAGATGGCACCGAGCTCTGCCGGGCACACATTCTATAAAGACCTGATAATTTGGTTTACCCCAACAAAGCTAATCTTTCATAGGGCCCTGGGATCGAGCCTGTTGTATTGTCTAGACCTTTAATATTATCTGGGAGAATTCTTTAACTTGGGGTCTGAGAAGTATAATAACTAAAAGAATTAGAGGAGAGAGCTACAATAACATTGGGGGCAACTTTATACAGGTATACTGAACTATTTGTTTTCACCGGTCATCAGTCAATACTAGTTATAATACACCGGTATCCTTTTTTGTACTATTCTAGGATACACCAGTAATACCTTGTCACTTGGAAGCTGATTTTTAAAAACTTTCACTAGGGATGCTGGTCATAATCTTGTTATTTTTTTACGAGTCAGGTAGAGTGGAAAAAATACAGGTTTTGTGCTCAGAAAGAGCCAGGCTTCAGTTTCTTTCTCTGAAAAACGGGATAAAAATAATAGATACCTTAAAGTGTTGCTAGGAGGATTCGAGAGAGTGCCTGCTTTGTAATAACAGGGCTAGTCGTCATCACTGCCGTCATTATTGTCTTTACAATACGTGTCTACATTTGCTCTTTAGCATTTTGGTACCGGGGATCGCCTGCAGTCTTCATTCCAATGGTGGTTTTACTGAGGACCACGACAAAAAAGGGGCATTTGCTCTAAAGAGTTATTGATGACTAGTCAAAAGCTTCTTGCTTGAAATTAGTCATTCTCAAAGTGGAGTCCTTGCATTAATAGCATGAACGTCACCTGAGAACTTGAAAGAAGTGCAAATTGTCACCCCAGCCCGGACCTACTGAATCAGAAACTTTGGGGATTGTCAAAAATGCACATTATTGGGGCACCTGGTGGCTCGGTCAGTGAAGCGTCTGACTCTTGATTTTTGGCTCATGGTTTGTGGGATCGAACCCCCCGCCAGGCTCTGTGCTGACAGCACGGAGCCTGCTTGGGATTCTCTGTCTCTTTGTGTCTCTCCCCTCCCCTTGCTCACACACTCTTTCCCTCTCAAAAATAAATAAAGAAACTTAAAAAAATGCAAATGATCAAGCCTTGCCCCAGACTGACTCAGAAACTCTGGGGGTGGGTTTTAACCAGCTGTGTTTTGTTAACATGCTCTTTAGAGGGTTCTGATGCATGCTACAGTTTGAGAACCATTGCAAATTCTTCTGCTGAAATTAATCTTTGATGCTTCTAAATAAATTGCAGTCTCGGTGTGGACAAGACAGGGACTCTCTAGAGTAAAGTGGGTACTGTCTTGCAGAAGTTCTCCTGCGATCCACTTTCTGATCCTCTCACTCTGGGAAAAGAGCACCTCTTCTTTTAGTGGCACGTGTCTGCCCTCCTGACTACGGCATTACCACATTAACTATGAGGATGTGAACAAAACAAAAAGGAGAAAGATATTAAGCATAGTAGTAATAACCCCCCAAATATTCCTGTCCCTGGGCTATGGTTCAGAGAGCAAAGTCCTTGTTCAAGAGTTTGGCTTACAAATGGGACACCTGGGTGGCTCAGTTGGTTAAGCATCCAATTCTCGATTTTGGCTCAGGTCATGATCTCACGGTTCATGGGTGAGTTCAAGCCCTGCGTCAGGCTCCGTGCTGACGGTGCACGCCCCACTTGGGATTCTCTCTCTCTCCCTCTCTCTGCCCCTCTTCAGCTTGTGCTCTCTCCCTGTGTCTCAAACCTAAAGAAAAGAAAGAGTCTGACTTACAATGATTTTATTATCTGTTATTCGAGGGTTATGTTGGTTTATTGTTATACATCTGCAGACTGAGGTCTCTAACTGGAGCCCCAGGAGACATGGTAATAATCTTTGAATAACTAAAAATGCCTGTGATTATCTGTAACTCATGGGATAGTTTTTCCACACAAGTGGGTGCGTTCTTCCTTGAGTACACTTCCCAAACTTTGTAGTTCACCTTTAAGACATCTGAAGTTGCTGTTTATTGAAAGAAATGATTAATAACATCTATTGATTTTCAAAAGTAAGGAAATACAGTGGCATGAAGCTGTGAACAGGAAAGTTAAATTTTCCATTACACATTCACTTTTTAAAGGGTATTTGGAAATGACTTTCTAGGGGGAATGTCAGTGAGTTTCTGAATATGAAAAATCTTTTCATTTGATGTTTAAAGGTGACAAATGCTCACATTTATATTGCTGTTCTTGTGTCCTATGGCACAGAACAATCTCTTCCAAATGTATCCGAACCAGATAAGTTACTCAGAAGAACCTTTCAACTTTTACAGTTGTACATGTTGTGTTAAAGGGATAATGTGCACAGAAATGTGATCATTATATGCGGTTTGTATTTTTGTATGTATATCTATACATGGTATCTTTCTTTTTAAAAAAATCTCTATTTATTTTGAGGAGAGAGAGAGAGAGAGAGAGAGAAAGAGAGAGTGAGCACACACTAGCAAGGGAAGGACAGAGAGAGAGGGGGACAGAGCATCCCAAGCAGGCTGTGCATTGTCAGCACTGAGCCTGATGTGGGACGCGAACTCATGAACCGTGAAATCATGACCTGAGGAGAAATCAAGAGTTGGATGCTTAACCAACTGTGTCATCCAGGTGCCCCTATAAATGGCATCTTTCTATACATAGCCTTTTAATTTTGCATGATATACCTAGGATGCCTATCCTGGGGCATGGCAGAGGCTGTATTATAAAAATAGGGAACCAGGGCCCACACTGCTTTGTAATGTCACAGACCAGGTGGACATTTAAAACTGGGACCTAGGTCGTCCGGTTTTCTTGAAGCAAAATAACTTCTGCGGGACTTCTGTGTTCCCTGAACTGTGTATGTGTCCTTATAGAGTGATTTTTACAGTTGCTTCTGTAGTGAATAATGGTTTTCCTGGGTTCTGGAAAAATTATGTCAACTTCTAGCTTTGTGATTCATACCACCTCTAAGCATACATTTGTATATTACACCCACATGTGATGTGGCCTTGGCATGTCTATTTTTCATATTTTTCTTAGTAGGTGTTTATTTCTTCCCCACCTAGAACCTGGAGTAGACAGCAAAATTTCTTGTCAGTTTTTAACTTGCTGTGTAGAGTTTTTCTAATTCTTTTTGCCCACCCCCTCCCCTGCCCCCACAGATTGGGTGATGCTTTGAGGCTTCTCGCCTTATGTGGAGGTGACTTCCCAGCTCCTGTGTCTTAGGTTAAGACTGTAGTATAATTGGCTAAGTGATCGGCCCGAAGATATACCAAAGATATAACTGTCCTAATCCCTGGAACCTGTGACTATTGCCTTATGTGGAAAACTGTCCCTGCATTTGTGATTAAGTTAAGGATCTTGAGGTGATCACCTTGGATAATTAGGCGGGCTCTCCATCCATTGATAAGTTTCCTTATAAGAGAGAAACAGGGGGAGACTTGAGACAGATGGAACAGTAGAAGACGCAGACAGAGAGGAGGAGGTACTGTGCAGACACAGGCAGAGACTGGAGTGATACATCTATAAGCTAAGCACTGCCTGCAGTCACCAGAAGCTGGAAGAGGCCAAGAGCAGATTTCCCCTCAGAGCCTTCTGAGGGGGCGTGGCCTGCTGGCACCCTGATTTCAGGCTTCTGGCTTCAGAATGATGAGCGAATACATTTTTTGTTGTTTTCAGTTATCAGGTGTGTCACAGCCGCCACAGAAAATGAGTACACATAGCTTCTGCTCCCTCTAGAGCTGGAAAACCTCAGCCTGCGGCTTCTAAGATCTATGTGCCAGCATGGTATCACTCCTGTCGACACCTATCAGTTTAATTCCAGGAATGCCATTTATCTAGAATAAGATCTCCCTGAAGTTGAGCAACCTGCTACCCTTCCACTTTGGATTTATATTTCCCCTTGTTTTAACCAGGAAAAAAGAAGACTTTGCCTTATTTTGTCTTGCACCCAGCTACTTGCTTACGCTAGTTTTTTGGTGTATTTCATCTGGAGTTTCTATGGTTATTTGTAGTGAGTAATTGATTTGCATTAACTCAGTCTACTATTTTTTGGAAACAAGAAGTCCCTGTGTCAGTCAGGGTTCTCTAGAGAAACAGAATCACTATCTGCCAAGAAGTCCTATGACCTGCCATCTGCAGGCTGGAGAAACAGGAAAGCCAGTGGTGTAATTCAGTCTGAGTGTGAAGGCATGAGAGGTCAGGAGAGTCAGTGTACTAGGGGAGGAGAGGATGGGTGGCCTAGGTCAAGCATAAAGATCAAATTTGTCCTTTCCCCACCTTTTCGTACTCTTTGGTTCCTCGTTAGATTGGATGATGTCCACCTGCGCTGGTGAAGGTTATCTTCTTTACTCAGTTTACCGGTTCAGATGCCAAGTATTTTCCAGATACTTCCTCCTAGACACTCAGAAATAACCTTTTATCAGCTATTTGGGCATCCCTTGGCTCAGTCAAATTGACACATAAAATTAATCATCATGGTCCCCTTATTTTTTAATGTTTATTTATTTTTGAGAGAGAGGTGAAGAGAGAGAGAGAAAGAGAGAGAGAGAAGGGGGGAGGGGAAGAGAGAGAGGGAGACAGAGGATCTGAAGCAGGCTCCTCACTGAGAGTGGAGAGCCCAGCATGGGGCTTGAACTCACAAATGTAAGATCATGACCTGAGCCAAAGTTGGACGCTTAACCGACTGAGCCACCCAGGTGCCCTGATTTTTAAAAGAAAACGATTTAGAAGCCCATGTGATTATTGTGTGAATACATATTTTAACTATTTCTGTAGGTCTTTGCCTTTCTATTTGTTAACTAATTTATAAATGACAGTGAATCTGTTGCTAGTCTTGATTTCCAAAGGAAATGTGACTTGACATTTCCTCTGAGATGTGAAGAAGAAATCGTGTTAGCAAGGTGGTCCATTAATTATGCTCATATCTTAATTCAACGGCATTCAAGGGCAGTGAAGTGGAAATCATAACGGGTTTGGAAAGAAGCTTAAATTAGAGTTATGTCACCAAGGTGGGGCTGGACTAGCTCAAGAGTCAGCAGGAGAGGAGAGAGAAGTTTCAAAACAAACGAGATGCTTTAAAGTGTTTAAATCAGGGCCAGAATCTGACTATCTTCTGCAGTATTAATTCAGAGGTGCTAGGAAACTATTTTTATTCACATTTTTTTTCTGACTTGTTCACTGATTATTTTCATTCTTCAATTTTAGATAAGACCAAAACTGCAACTATACTGGAGGAAAGTTGACTCGAGAGCAATAATTCATACTAAGATTATTATAACTATTATCATAGAGTGTTAGATAGCTGAAATAAGAATGGGGGAAGGGAGCCACAATAAATGCTGCTTTGTATTATAGTGATCTCTGAATTGTCTCATTTTCCTTACTACATTTGCTGTATATTGCTGAAAAACAGATTACTCAAAATTTAGTGGCCTAAAACAACATTTGTGCTGTCACAGTTTCTTTTTAAAATTTTTTAAATGTTTATTTATTTTTGAGAGAGAGACAGAGTGCGAGTGGGGGAGGGGGGCAGAGAGAGAGGGAGACACAGAATCTGAAGCAGGCTCCAGGCTCTGAGCTGTCAGTGCAGAGTCTGACACGGGGCTTAAACTCATGAACTGTGAGATCATGATCTGAGCCGAAGTCAGAGGCTTAACCGACTGAGCCACCCAGGAGCCCCATGATTTCAGTTTCTGAAGATCAGGAATCTAGTCATGGCTTAAAACTACATTTATCATTTCATGGTTTCTGTGGGTCAGGAATCCAGTCATGGCTTAGCTGGATTCTATGCTTTGTAGCCTTTCATAGACTATAATCAAGGTGCTGACCTTGAGTCTGTGGTCTCATCTGAAGGTTCTACTGGGGAGGGACTTGCTTCCAAGCTCACTCAAATAGTTGTTGGAAGAATTCAGTTTACTCAAGGGTTGTTGGACTGAAGGTCTTACTTCCTCTGACTGGTTGGTTGGAGATTGCCCTCAGGTCTCTGCCCAATAGTCCTCTTCATCATGGGAAGCATGTAAGAAGATCTAGAGAATGTTAGCAAGGTGAAATTCTCAGTGTTTTATAGCTTAATCTCAAGGGTGACCTCTCATCACTTTTTATCATATTTTATTCATTAGAAGCAAGTCATTAGGTGCAGTCAAGACTCAAGGAGAGGGGATTACACAGGGTGTGAATATTAGGAGGAAAGACTCATTTATAGCCATTTTAGGAGGCTAACTAGTGTATCTATTCATTGTGCTCCCTTAGAGAGCAATAACTTTCTAATTAATTCACATGTTGTCACAGAGCCCAGGCAGAATAAATTCTCCGTAATGACTAATGACTAATTATAGGTCTAATATTATATTTTTATTTATACTGAGAGCTTTCTTACTCATACTTCACTGGGCACTATTTCTTAGTATCCTCTGCTAATTTCTCCTCATCTTTCATATCTCTATAAATTGGAATGGCCCTGGGTATAGGATTTTGATCTTTACTTCTCTAACTCATTCCCTTTGTGATCTCATCTACTCTTATACTTTATTTATTTTATTTATTTTTTTAATGTTTTACTTATTTTTGAGACAGAGAGAGACAGAGCATGAGCGGGAGAGGGGCAGAGAGGGAGTGAGACATAGAATCCAAAGCAGGCTCCAGGCTCTGAGCTGTCAGCACAGAGCCTGACGTGGGGCTCAAACCCACGTACTATGAGATCATGACCTGAGCCAAAGTCAGACGCTTAACTGACTGAGCCACCCAGGTGCCCCTACTCCTATACTTTAAATACCATCTATGACTCCCAAACTGGTAAGTCCTGCCTTAACCTTTGAACTTTATATGTCAGCTACCTGCCCACTCAAAATCTCTGTTTTATATTAAGTAGTTATCTCAAATAAAATGGCTAAAAAAATGAATATCACAACCTGCTTGTCTCTTAGTCTTCTTTCTCAGTAAATGACAACTCATTCGTCTAGTTGCTCAGGCCAAAAAGCTAGAAGTCATCTCAACTTCTGTCTTTCCCATTCCAGATAAACAAATGCAGGTCCCAAACCAGCATTTCTTGGCAGGATAATTTCAGCTGTCACTTAAATGCTTTCTAGTTTACAATGCTAGCCTCTTGGATGTCTCTTATCTACTCAGAATCTAGAGTGATTTTAAAAAAATATAAGTCAAATCTGCTCAAACTTTCTAAATGGACATATCACCTGGATGAAGATCCTTACCACCACCTATATACTGTTTTCCCTCTGGTTACCACTCTGAGGCTATTTCCTTTTACTCTCTGCCTCCTCCACATGCCCTAAAAGGACATATTGGTCTCCTTTCTGTTTCTAGAACACACCAAACATGGTCCTCAGGGTCTTGTCAACTGCTCCTCACTTCTTGGCACATATTATATAATAGATATAGATATCTCTTATAGTATATAATAGATAATATGAGATATCTATTTATAGTATAATAGACATATAATACATACGTAATGAAATATATATTATAGTATTTTAGTATTTAGTATGTAGTATTATAGTGTGTGTGTGTGTGTGTGTGTGTGTACATGAAACAGGGTATACAATAAGATGCTGTACATATATGATATTGGAATAAGGACTATAAAGGTGAGTAGATGTTAGTACAATGCTCAAATGACCAGAAGAGTCTAATCATGTCTCTGTGATCTCGGTGATATACATTCTGCTATTTCTATGTCTGCATCTGTCTGTCTATCTACCTAGAAAGATATTTATCAGAGAAATACGCTCATGTTATTATGATAGCCAAGAAGTTCTCAACCTACTCTCTGTAAGCTGGAGAGAAAGGAAAGCTGTTGGTGTAATTAAGGCCAAGTACCAAGACCTGAGAATCAGGAGTGCCAACGTTTGAGGGCAGAAGGTGAATGCTCTAGCTCAAACAGAGAGAAAGTGAACTTGCTCTTTCCCCTCCTTTTTGTTCTGATTGGTCTCTCCATGAATGGATGCTGCCCATCCACCCTGCGGAGAGTCATCTGCTTTACTCAGTTCACCAATTCAAACGTTAATCTCTCCCAGAAATGCTTTTACAGACACGTCCAGAAATAGTGTTTACCAGCTATCAGGACATCTCTTAGCCATCACATTGGTATCAACAAATTACTACAAAAACAGGTAGAAAAGAATGTGGAAGGATGCCAATGAGTCTCAAATGCTTGTGTGGTATCAGTGAGGCAGAAGCAAAGATGTCCTGTCCCCAGAGAACATGCGAGAACCCTGTCTCCTACCATCTGACCATTTCTTACTACCTGTCAGCCAATTAGGATGTGTGGCAGAGTCTAACTGCCCAGTGATTATGAGGTCATGGTAGTATGATCACTTTTTTGTTCCTTTCAAGTCAAGTGTTAGCACATATTCTAATGGCTCTAGGGTTCAGTACAAAGATATTTAATCTGTGTGAGCTATAATGTCGCCTCAACAAATCTCAGAGCGAGAAAGAAGCTGTGATATTTTGTCAGTTATTACCAAATGCCAAAATGGAAAGTGATGATCATTTCTAATAAAAGAATTGAGTGTGCAATTTATATCAAGGCAGATCCAATTAATATCTAATCCTTAAATGTATGTAATTGGATTTACATATTCACATCTTTGCAATTAGAAGTTGGTATTTAAAGGGCATGCTTCCCATTTCCCATTTTCTTTATCACAAAAACCTAGTGAGGCTTTTTGTTGTTTCAGAATTACAGAATCAAGGTAAATACCTTTGCCCGATAACCTCTAATCATGAGGAAAGAAAGGTTTTAATACAGACCCTGTAGAGATATGGAAATATTCATGGTTGATTTAAATGGTATTCAGCCCTGACATTCACGATTTGTGTTTCACAATGCTCATTTATAATTGCTACCGGCTTCCTTTTAATTTATACATCGGAAATACTTATGCATAAAGGTTAAGTTCTTCCTTCTAAATCTCAGGAATGAGCAAGATTCTTCCTCCACAGAGCTTTATGATGAAGAGTGCTTCAATCCTTTTGACACACTAGGATACCACTGCGTAAACTGCGGGTACCTGTGTATCATTTAGTTTAGTGAAGTGGCTCTTTACCCAAGAGGCTGGGGAGAGCGTGACTCCACCAGTCTGTTCAAACTGCAGGTGACGTGCTTTGTCAGAAATAGGTTGGGCAACTCGGCCCGGTTAACGTAACTCTGTCAGGTTAATAAGCCCATGATGAAGGATGGAGACTGTACTCTCTCACTTTTGGAAAAAATATGATTATGATTATACCATAAGCTGCTAGGTCTGAGAGAGTTCTTAGATGAATATCATGCTATGGAGCCGCCCTAATCTTTAAGACAGAAATTAAAACATATATGTTATAAGAACCAACATTTAAAAAGGAGTAATAATATTCGGTCCTGGAGAGCACAAAGGAATGTCAATCATTTCTTATACTGTGTATAGCATATAAATAGGTATTGGGATATTGTATCAAAAGCCTTAAACATGTGCTTTTTCTTTGACATAGAAAATTCCACTAGAGGAAATTATCAGAAAGAAACAATTATATATGTGTGAAGACAATTGTATTACAATACTCACAGCAAGTGAACTGTCCCAAATCCCTAGTAATGGTGATTTATTAAATATACTATGTTAAATTTAAATGATAGAATTCCATGTAGTAATGAAAGATGGTGATGTATTGATATGGGAACAGATTCATAATATAATTTTTAGTCAGTACAGTTTAAGTAGCTTGTAGAACAGTGTGTCTGAGGATGACAATAAGCCAGAATGATAAGCCAAAGATCAACAGAGGTTATATCTTTGGGAGACGGGCATTTCCCCATTTCTACTTTTTCTTTATAAACAAGCATTAGTGAAAATGTGCTATGAAATGGACATGCTATTATATTACTGCAAACCTTAAGTTATGTAAGAAAGATATGTTAGTTCCTGCAAAAATTTCTGAAAAACTGAGCTACAAGTTACCAGTGAACTGTTTCCTGATCTCTTTTTGCCAGAGAGAATTCCTCATTATGCAGTAAACAATGTGTTTTAATGAACAGAAAGTTTTCTCTGCAATTCTTTACTCCTTGCTCTGAATGAAAGTTTAATTTTGACAGGGATGTATTATTTTGCCACTCTGTTAACAATTATTCATGGATGGGATTAGCAGGTTGGCCATTTTAGTTTTCAAAATCCTTTCAGATATTTCCTTTAGGTTTTATGAAACGGCATTTATATCCATGACCAGTGAAATTGGTAATTCAGAGATTCAAATGGTCATTTCATATAAATAAGTCTGTTGGTTTCTTGTTTTCCTGGTAACATGTTTTCATATGAATTGCTTTCTTATCCACCAACAAAAATGCTAATGATGTTGGTATGCATACCTTATGGCCTCACTTTTACTACTTAGATGATATAAAATCTATTTAATTATACCCCTTGGAAGAAATCAGTACTTTTCCTGGATATTTTAGCACAAAACTTTTGAATTCTAACTCATTCTTATGCAGTCTTCTGTAAGTCCTTGATTTCTCCCTTACTTTTGTATAGAAAAGAGAGCTGGAGTTTTATTGAAAAGGACCAAGTTGTTTTGTAGTTGGGATACATGACATCATTTCACTGGTTTGACTTGAAAAAATTTTTGTTCTTTAGAGAACTAAGGTGGTAACTCTCCCAACCTAAAAACGTGCCACTTCACACTACGATTCAGCTGAATAATAGTGACCTTCCTCTTGGTTATGCTGGTTTTCTTTTTTGCTAAAGTGAGAAATAGTGCTAATTGGATCTAACCTGAAAATTAGCACTTAATACTTTACTAATGCCTCAGTGTATGGTACCCACCTGGCTTGAGCATTCTTACTCCCCATTCTATTAAGTTCTGTACAAACCACAAAGGAGTGAGTAGTCTCTCCATCCTTGAACAAGTTACCAAAATAAAAGGCGAAGAAAGACAAGAAGGAGGGGTGCCTCGACGGCTCAGTTGGTTAAGCATCTGACTTTGGCTCAGGTCATGATCTCACAGCTTGTGAGTTTGAGCCCCGTGTCGGGCTCTGTGCTGACAGCTCAGAGCCTGGAGCCTGCTTCAGATTCTGTGTCTCCCTCTCTCTCTGCCCCTCCCTCACTCATCCTCACTCACTCTCTCTCTCTCTCTCAAAAAAAAAAAAAAATTAAAAAAAAAGATCGGAAGGAAGAAAAAGCATATTGTATTTTTTTTAAATACATACCTTATTAATGTGCAAGAATGGACTTGAGGAAGCTTGTGATAAAAATATAGACACAGGATTTACATAAGGTAGTAAAAAGTGACCAAGAGCAAAATCAGAAGCCATAAAGGAAGAAAGGGGAGAGCAATGTCTGAGGTGATCTCCGAAATCAAATATTGTATTTGTCCAGATCTTTCATTCAAGTGCAGAGAAGGAAGCATGATAGGCCACAGTTTACTAGCTATTAAAGGGAAGGATTACAAGTTTTCAAGAAGAGAAGAATTTTCTTGCAGCTAAAATCTAGGAAAATTTTAAAGCATAGACCTATATTTAAAGGATTTTGATACGGGGTCTAATTCAAATGCCACCTTTTCCATGAAGTCTTCTCTGATTTCTCTGCCCTTCCTTTCCAGTTACACTTGTTTTGTGTTTCCTCCTCTGTTCTTCTACAGCATTTTATCTGTGTTACTCTTAAAGCATTTAAAACATTTTGCTTTTATTGTAGTTATTTATGATTATGTTTTGTTCGCCCTATTAGATTCTGATTTATCCTCTTATACCCTGCGGTGTCCTTGTTCATAAAAGTAATTAACATTTGTTGAGTGCTTTAACCGTGTGGCAGAAGCAGGCAAGGGTTTTACGTACTTTGCCTCATTTTATCCCCACAATACCCATATTTTATTCTATGCATTTTAGAGTGTTTGTTTCCCCCCAGTTTTATTGAGATATAACTGACATAAAATATTATAGATGCTTAAGTTGTACATTGTAATGATTTGATACATGTACATATTGGGAAATGATTACTACAATAACTTTAGTTAACATCCATCACCTCATTAGGTTGCAGTTGTTTTTCTTATAATGAGAACTTTTATGATCTATTCCCTTAGCAATTTTCAAATATAGAATACAGTATTGTTAACTATAGTCACTATGCTGTACAATACATTCCTAGAATTTGTTTTATAAATAAAATTTGTGCCTTTTGACCACCTTCACTAATTTCCCCCACTCCTCACCCCTGAAAATGGTACCACTTATCTGTTCTTTCTATGGGGTCAGTTTTTTTTTTTTTTTAGGCACCACATGTAAATGAGATCAGATAGTATTTGTTTTTATCTGACTTAGTTTACTTAGCACAATACTCTCAAGGTCCATTCATATTGTTGCAAATGGCAGGATATCCATATTTTTAATAGTTGAATAATATTCCATTATATATCAATATATGATATGTATATATATATATGTAATACACATGTGTATTATATATCTACACATATAATATCTTCTTTATCCATTTATCCACTGATAGCCACTTAGATTGTTTCCACTTGTTGGTTATTATATATAATGCTACAATAAACATGGGGTCACAGATATTTCTTTGAGGTAGTTTCCTTTGCATATATACCCAGAAATGGAATTGCTGAATCATATGGTAGTTCTATTTTTGTTTTTTTAATTCTTTTTTTTTAATGTTTATTTATTTTTGAGAGACAGAGACAGACAGAGACAGAGCACGTGCAGGGGAGGGGCAGAGAGAGGGGGACACAGAATCCGAAGCAGCTCCAGGCTCTGAGCTGTCAGCACAGAGCCTGACGTGGGGCCTGAACTCACCAACCATGAGATTATGACCTGAGCCAAAGTCGGATGCTTAACCAACTGAGCCATCCAGGCACCCCTCTATTTTTAATTTTTTAAGGAGACTCCATACTGTTTTCCATAGTGGCTGCACCAATATACATTCCTACCAACAGTGTGTAAGAGTTCCCTTTTCTCTCCTGCTTCACCAACTGTTGTTATCTCTTGCTTTTGGTAATAGACATCTTAGCAAGTTGAGGTAATATCTCATTGTGGTTTTGATTTGAATTTTCCTGATAATTAGTGATATTGCTACAATACCTCTCTGAATCCACACTCCCCACAACACCATTATTGTTCTTGTTTTACCAATAAGTAAACCATGGTTTGAAGAAATAGGAAATAATATGTCCCAAGGTAACTAATGAATTAGAACCCATGTCTGATTGACTACAAAGGGTTGCTCTTAAGAACTATGTCCAATTCTAGGCAGTGTTTTCATTGTTGTTGTTGCTTTTTTAAACAGAACCAACGGAATCATTCTATATGTAGATTAAAAAATTATGTTTTTTACTCCCAATCTAAATTTGTAGGACTTGGAGGAAGGGGTTTGGTTGAAATAGTTTAGATCAAGTGGTTTGGATGAAGACGTTATGATAAAGAAGCCACCCATCCTGTATTTGGGACTGTCCCTTAGGAAGCCTTGGAATGCAGACATCAGGATCACTTTCTTTTATCAGTCAGCCTACACCGTCTTACACTGCGGTAACAAATGACCCTGAAATCTTAACGGTCACAACAACAAACATTTACCTTGTGCTCATGCTGAATGCTCATCATAGGTGGCTATGATTCCGCTTGATGTTGTCATTGCTCTTCCACTCAGGCTGACAGAGCAGCTTCTGTTTGTGTCATCGACAGCCTGCTGCAAAAGGAAACGAGACACGCTGGACATGAACTGGCTCTGAAAGTTCTTATTTGGAAGTGAGAATACATTGACATGCATTACTTCTGCCCATATTACACTGGCCAGAGAAATTCATGTGGACACTCTTGAGTTCAACAGGGTGAAGACGTACAAACCCCACAGCAAGAAGAGGTAACATAAGCCACATGACCAAACCTAAAGCCAATAGAGCAAGGTGTATAATCTTCCCTCAGGGAGGTAGTCCCCAGGGGCAGAAGCAAATCTTTTTTTTTTTTTTTTTTTTTTTTTTTTACAGTAATACAGTCTTACAATAATACAATCTACATACGTTTCCCTTGCCTGGCCATGGTGGCCCTAGATATTCTATCCTAAAGCTTTGTTATAAATAGTGGCAAAACATGGCCATCCTTATTGGAGAAGGGTGGGGACTGAAATAAGGTCATAATGTCAGTTTCATTAATGAGGATGAGAGAATCAAGTGAGGTTTTTCTTTTACTATTTCTTTCCATGTCTCTCCACAAACCTATCCAACCCTCTGTGGAGTCTCTGAGACCTGGGCTCAAATCCTGTGAGAATTTGGGCAAGTCTCTGAGACTATTTTCTCAGAGAGTTGTAACTGTGCTCAATAGCTATCATTGATTAACGTAATATTTCTTCTATGTCTAATTGCCACATCTCTTATTATAATTTAGCTTATTTCGTTGTGCTCAGTACTCAATGTGTATCACTTTGGTAGCTTTTCATATATTTAGAAAGTGTTACTTTGTCACACTGACTCCCCCACCCCCCTCCAGCTTCCTAGATGCTTCAAATCATGAAACATTAGGCTGTTTTCCTTAATAGATCCTGAACTCTAATTGTTACACTCGCATCTAGATTCTTTATTCTTTCAACATGTAGCCCAAGGGAAACTATAACATATCCAGGAAGATACGAGGAATATTAAATACAGTGGGGAAATTGTTTCCTTGGTCTGAGACTGGTAAGTATTTACATCAGATTTTGTTAACCATACTCTGTTGCTGAATTGTTTGTTATTCTTTTGATGTTCCAGTTAACTGAAAGTGGGAGGGAGGGAGGAGATGAGAGAGGGAGGGAGGGAGGGAGGACGAGTGAACAGAGCAGTCAAGAGCCAGAATTTACCTCTTGATTGACAATCTCCTTTTTCTTAGGACTGAAAGTCCCTGGGTGGAGGCCTACCATATGTTCAGTGGGGAAATCAATCTGTCTTTTTGTTCCCTCTTCAAGAGGAAGTATCAAAGGCTGCAAACACTGGCTATTGCCCTAACAACCTGGGGATTTGCCTGTCTTGCTTGGGTGGAGATTCCTTTTTGTATGTTACTTGTGTGTTTCATAGAAAGATAGAGTCACATACCAACTTTTCAGTGGGATAGATGTTATATACAGACAATTGTGCTTAGATTAAAACAACCTAATTCTAAAGGAGGAGCAATGTTATATCTTAGTGCTCAGGGGTTTAGAGATAGGTTGCAATAAACATTTGCTTTTCTTGCTGTACATAACTGCACTTACTGGGTAGATGGAAAAGTAATGCACCCTGAGGCAGATCATTCCTTCTGTTGGCTGGATAAGTGAATGATATTGTGATCCTTGGTTTGCTTTGACATTCTGGGTCACTAGGCCTCCAATTTAAAGTGGAGCAAAGAGCTATGAGGTGGAGTGGGGGGTAAATCTCAAAGATTTTGCAGACCATTGAGCTGGGGGAAATTGGGCAAAATATTAAATCTAAGTGCATAAGAACAAAGAGGAATCTTCATGAATCTGGCTGAGCGTAAATATAGGCAGGATGATGTTTTAGTGTTCGTCACTGATATGGGTCATGTGTCTGGGGAGTGGGAGGGAGAGATTCCTGCCAGGGAGGCAGAAGTGGTTGATGACTTTGGATTATGAATTGTCTTTGGGCTGGTTCTGGGAAGATGTGGAGCTTGGCAAGTGTTACCATCTGCAGGGCAGGCATTAAAATTAGCTTCTCAAAAAGGCCCCGTGAATGAGACATTCCCTATCTTGTTGGAAGGATTTCAACTCTTTGAGGTCTCTCAATAGTTACACAAGGTAGTCACTGGGTTGCTGGGCAGACCTTTGACAACAGGATGCCTACTAGACTGGAAAGTACAAATGGAAACAGACCTGTTGATCAGTTTGATTGATTTTACCAGTATTTCCAAACTCAGCTGAATTGGAAACTTTTTAAAAATGCTGTTACCAAGACTTCACCTGGAGCCCACGGAATCAGAAATTCTCAGGCTGGTGACCTGGAATCTGTAAGTAAAATCTTCCTGAGGGATTTTGACATAGTCTCTCCATGGAAAGTTTGGGAACCACTGGATTAGAGCATGTGGCTAATATAATTTGCTCTCCTTACAGATCACATGATTGTTGAATAGGGAATCAACAAGCAAACCAACATACTGAAACCCAGTAAAATGGTTCCCAACGTGTGAACTAATACCAATTGCTACTAAAAGGAAAAACATTAAAAGAGTAATTAGGTAAACTTTGATCTGTGATTAATATTGCCAATTAATGCAAATGTGACCGTCTCTGAGTAGGATATGCTGGTTTAGTTTGAAATATTTATTGTCTGTAATTTGCCATGCACTGTGTTAGTTTCTATGGAATATACACATAATCTTTGATTTTTCTTTCTGTGGACTTTACAATTCAGTTCCAATTTCAAAAAGGTCTGATTACTCTTTTGGAATAATATGGAGGTCCTGAGGTTATGGGGTCAAGACCTATTCTTTCTAAAGTCTTTTAAAAAAATATTTATTTTTGAGAAAGAGAGAGGGAGAGAGCATAAGTGAGAGCAGAGAAAGAGGGAGAGAGGGAATCCCAAGAATCTCTGAGCTGTCAGTGCAGAGCCTGATGCAGGGCTTGATCTCACTGACATGGAGATCATGACCTGAGCCAAAATCAAGAGTCCAATGCGTAACTGACTAAGCCACTAGGCACCCAAGACCTCTTCTTATTTAGATCTAAAAGGGCAAGTTTCCTTATTTGGTTGAGTGGAAGGAAGAGGGATCAAAACCACATTTGATAACATACTTATGGTAGACAATGCTGCTACACAAAGCCATGACCCTTTGGTCTGTCTTCTGCTCTAGAGCCTGAAGAATCAGGTACCGATATGCCCTACTCCTGAATGTGGCCATGTGACCCAGTTATGGCCAGTGAGAGGTAAAGAGAGGTTTTCTGAAGGTGTCTGGGAAAGAGATTTCTCTTCTAGATCAGAAAGAAGAATACTAATTGTTCTAAGATGCCTTTTGCTTCTTGCCTTTGAAGGCACATTACTTAGAGTTTGTGTGACCAACTTGCTGCCATCAGGAAATACTACCCGAGCCTCAGAGTTGTCAACCCAGAGACCCGACACTATTAAGCTTGGAATAAGGGCTAAAAATCATTCATTTTCTCTGTGAGAAAAATGAATCTTATATTATTTAAGCCAGTGTTTGTTGGTTATTTATTTACTTGCAGTCAAAAGAATTCTTAATAGATACAGTACATTGCAGGGCATGTTGCAAATGTTGGCTATATTTTAACCTTCAAGGTTTTGGGTAAAAAGGCCTTAACTACCTTTTCTGGTTCAGGATATGAAAGGAGATAGCATGTAGTGAACTTTATTGCTTAATTTTCATTTTTCCTTTTTCTTAGTGACTATCCTGATTTCTTCTGGAGAGCTGTCTCTCTCTCATCCTCAGATCTTAGGGTTTAGTGGTACTGACTCTATCCCTGACAATAGGATTGGATGTGAGGCTTGAGCTTGGCAAATCAGACTTTTGCATTTCTCTGGTATTGTGACTGGTTCAGAGATAGAACTAAGAAATAGAGGGAGAATAAGTTCAGATCCTGATGGTAGTAGTCAAGTCCCTTTATTGGGAAAATGCCTGAAGCCTGGCCTAAATACATAAATTAGTGTATGAGAAGATATATTCTTTTTGGTATGGGTAGTTTGAGTTAAATTTCTGACACCAGTATTCAAAAGACAGCTGACTTATTTTTTTATGTTTATTTCTTTATTTTTGAGAGAGAGAGAGAGAGAGCACAATTAGGGGAGGGAAGAGAGAGAAAGAGAGAGAGAGAGAGAAAGAGACAGACAGACACAGAATCCGAAGCAGCTTCCAGGCTCTGAGCAGTCAGTGTAGAGCCTGATGAAGGGTTTGAACCCATGAACCATGAGTTCATGACCTGAGCTTAAGTCAGACACTTAGCCAACTGAGCCACCCAGGTGCCCTAAATGAGGGCTGACTTCTAAAATCATGTTACCAGAGCCACAGCATTTTCACCATTAGTGTCATCTGTGTTGGAATGTTCTGACAGAAGCTATATGGCCACAAAATCAGGGATGTTAGAAAAGGAATTCCAGAACTGAGTAGGAAGTTAAAGTAAATTGCTGTTAAGATCTCTTTCAATTCTCAAATTGTATGGTACTATAAACATCCTGTGTCTGTAGGGACACTATAGCAATGGGAGGATCATGGTGCCTTAAGGGTTGGTGAACAATTTACTTTTGCATAGTATTTGCTTGATGAATGCTGTATGAGTCAAAGGGATTGTGGGAATTTGGGAGTAATACAAGACTGTTAGCTAGAGAACCAGATTATGATTCCATATCAGAACTGGGTCCCATTTCAAAACCTGATAGGTAGATTGATCTGAGCAAGTCCTTAAACCTTCAGTGACTCAGTAAACTTGTGTGTAAAATGAGAATATGATTTCATGATTGAAAGGAAACCTTGGGAGAAGACAGATGTAGTAGCAGAGAAATTGTGTTTATTGAGGATGTACTCTGGATCAAGCATCATGCTAGATGCTTGATCTTTATTTTGTTTAATTGTTACAACAAAGTGGAGTACATGTCATTGTCCCCATCTTTTTCAGATGAAGTAATGGAGACTTAGGTGGGCTAATTAAATTTACTATGAGTTACACAGACTATGAGTGGATGAGGTAGGCTTTAAAATGTTTCTGAGGTCAAAGGTTGAGTTCATATTTATCATACCAGACTAGTTCAAGCTCCTTATCTTATAGACATGCTTAAGCTTGAACAGTGAATGGTTGACAAATCTGGTAATAGCCCTCAACTTTCCAGACTTCCATATGCTCTGCCAATGATATCTGCCCTGCCTGTCTTATTGGAATTATTGTTTGAAATCAGACAATAGCTAGGAAAGTGATTTGAAGGGTGTAATGTGCTCTACAATATCATTTGGATCCCTGAGGTTGAAAGCTCTCAGGTGTCTTTCACTCTGTTTTTCTCTTCATTATTACTCTTTGCTTCTCTCTGTGGGATTTTTTTCTTTCTTTCAGACTGGATATCTCAATGAGATTGGCACTATAGCAGCAAGTAAATCCTGAACTCATTTATTCTCAACTTTCCACACTGAAGAATTGGCTTAAACAAATTTAGAGGCTTATTTGTCTCACATGACAAGGACTAAAGATGTAGGCAAATGCTAGAGTTGACGCAGAGCTCTGAGATGTTAACAAAAGAATTTCAGTGATTCATACCTGAATTTGTTTAAAGCTGGTGATTATTTTTTGTTATTTGGAACTGAAATAATGTCACTCCTGACTTAATAAGCAGATCAACTGAAGGACTACAGCAATTGGTCAAGGCGTGGGCACTATAGACAAGACAGGTTAGACAGAGTTCTCCAGGGACTTTTGAAAATGGGCTGGTAAAGAAAAAATATCCCTCCGTCTCACATGGCTACGTCGAGATGCAAGGGAGGTTGGGAAATGAGTGTGTAGCTTTTCAGGCTCTAGATTAGAAGATGTCATTGACATTACCAGCATCTACTATTATCCAATTCTCCTCTACTTCCAGGAACACTTTCTCATCCCATGAGGTGAAATGTGGGCCTGGGGGTAGTTTTCCCAACTTGGCATCTACAGCATGTGTCACTTTCGGGCCAAACCATTCAAGGGCCTTTGTGTGAGTCTCCATGCTCCCTTCCACACCAGAGCAAGCATGTTACTATGGGGTTGACACAAGACCACAGCAACTTGGGTCACTGAGCCCTAGTGTTGGGAACAGCTGTTCTGGGCAGTTGCCTGGCCCCATAGAGGACCTGCATAGGTGGGAAATAAAGCTTTTTTATGTAAATCACTGATATTTGGGGTTATTTGTGATCACAGCATAACTTACTATCCTGACTAATACAGAAATCAAGAGAAAGGAAAAAAAGTTTGGAAATAGGTAATATGTGAGCCCACTTAGAGTGTTTGTGAAAGGTGGGCCACGGAGTTAATTAAACCACGTGTTAAAGTGAGGAGGGCATGAAGATATACATAGCCCGAGACAGGACAACAATGACATTACTGTGAGCCTAGCTGTCTACCATATAGTTGAATATATTACGGTTGACCCTTGAACCACACGGGGGTTAAGGGCACCAACCCCAGCCCTTGCCCCGTGCAGTCGAAAAACCACAGATAATTTTGACTGCCTCCAAACTTGACTACTAAGAGTCTTTTGACTTCAAGTAAGACTGGAAGACTTACTGATAACATAAATAGTCAAGTATGTATTATATTCTTATAACACAGTAAGCTGGAGAAAAGAAAATGTTACTAAGAAAATCATATAGAAGAAAAAACACATTTATAGTACTGTACTGTACAGTATTTAGTGAAAAAATCTACATATGAGTGGACCATGCAGTTCAAACTTGTGTTATTCAAGGGTCAACTGTACAACTTGCCAAATGAATTTTACTTTATATTCATCCAGAAAACGTTAAACACCATTCCAATAACTTTCTGGGTACTGAGGACATCATTGTCAAGAAGGTAGATAATAGTCCTTGCTCTCATAGATTGTCTCTCAGGGAACTCAGCTATTAAATAATTAATTGCAAGTATATTAAGGGTCTCAAAAGCAAAAGTGCTGTTGGAACCTATAACAGATGGACTGATCATATTTAAACTGCACTCCAATGAGTGAGAATTATTAGCTAGTCCCCAACGTTAGAATGGGAGAATTCTGTGGGCAGAGAAAAGATTAAAGGGTCAGCCACAATCAGAGAAACTTAATGTTATATTCAGGAACCAAGGAAACACCAGTACAAATAGAATATAGAAAACACAGGGGAAAAAAAAGGAAATTTACTAGCCATTTACTGTGTTTGATTCATTGGGGTATTTTTCACCTTCTTGCTCATTTCTTGGGCTTGTTACTCCTGCAGACTGTGTTCATTCCCCCTTTTCTCTCATAAGTCTGTGAGAATCTGTGTGCATACGCTTTTTCTGATTTTGCTTCCTAGAATGTATTCAGCCCTGGACTGCTTGCCTGTTTCCTTCCTGTAACCCTCCCTTGTTTCTCTCTTTCTCCCCTTACTTCCCTCTGTAGTTAGCATGATATTCTGCCCAGGTCTTTGAATTATACCCCCTTTGGTGAATCCATCTAAAGATTCATGTTCCTTTTAGAGAAATTCCAATCCACTGAGGTTTTACTCAGGGGGCCCTCTGAACCTGCTGGGAATAGCACTTACTACTTGTGCTGGAGAATAGCTGCGGGCTGTCCCTCTGTGTCTTGTTGGCTAGATCCCTTAATCCTTCCAACTACGCTCTGTTGAAATCCAATAGTCCTGGGTGGCTGTGTTCTTTGAACCCTTTTCTCACAATGCCAAATTCAATAACATCACCTGGCAGAGCCAAACCGCCTGTGAGCTTGTTTGGGTTTCTTTCATTTCATAGCACATATTGCTTCTGTTTGTTTGATTTCTTGTGGAGAATTTAATACTGGCTGTAATCTGAATTTTGCAAAGAAAATTGACCGAATTCAAATTACGTGTATGTAACAAATACCATCACCCTGATAAATTGCTATTTACACCAATAAATATAAACTCAGATGCCTTTGGTTTGGCTGAGTGCAATAATTTTCGACCCCTCACATAATGCATAAACTAGAAAACTTAAATTGAAACCATGGGGTGGATGAGACAAACTTTAATAAGCCACTGCTCAGACTCCCTCCACTTTCTAGGTAAGAAAATGGTCAATAATGTATTACTCACACCTTCTACACAACATTTGTCAATTGACTTGGCCAGTTGATGGACACCTAATGGGCTTGCTTGAAGAGAAGCTGTGGCACCCAACCCAACTAATCATAGTCTTTATTTCACCAGGGGGTGGAGAGAATCTGATATCGGTTCAGAAAGAAAAATCCAGACCCCAACTGCTATGCTTTCAGAATAAAGGTACAACTTGGAAACTAGCATATAAAGGAGTTCTGGTCAACCTCTGTGTCTTGCCATAAGTGATCTTAAGATATAAGACCTATTTTCAGCCAGGCAGTACCTCAATCACTTGATAGTATTAATAGTATCAGAGAAGGTAAAGGAGAATTATCCCTCTAGTCACAACACTTCTGACACCTAATATAGGGGTTTTCCATACCAAGAAATTTTCCAACTCTCTGCACCCACCACCTGGGTGTCCTACAATTTATTTATTTTCATTTATCTTTTAATGATTAATACAATTTATTTCAATAAAGATTTCATAAGTTTGAGAGAGGGAAAGGAAAGGACATGGAAGCAGAGGAAGAGTGAAAATACATTTATTGAGTATTGTTATGGGTCAGAAACTGTGCTAGTTCTTTATATATGTCCTTTTCCATATGTCTTTTCACATCATCTTCATCATAGATGAAGGGATTATCATTATTGCTCATTGAAAACTGAGACTTTGAGAATTGTCTGAGTCCATGCACCTAATAAATGGGGACATTTACAAAAAGCTGACTTTAAAGCTGTTGTTTGAACTGCACTGCACTGACACGCTGAAGATAAGGCTGATGGGAAATTGCCATTAGGAACTTTCTGTTTTTATGCTATAAATGCTTGTATTAATAAAAAAATTCAGGGGCATCTGTGTGTCTCAGTTGGTTGAGCGTTTGATTCTTGATACCTGCTGAGGTGGTGGTCTTGTGGTCATGGGGGTCGAGCTCCTTTCTGAGTATGGAGTCTGCTTACAATTCTCTCTCTCTCTCTCTCTGCCCCTTCCCTACTTGTGCACATACTCTCTCTCAAAATAAATAAGTACACATGATAAAAGATTCTCTCTCTCTCTCTCTCTCTACCCCTCTGCCCAGCTCATACTCTCTCTAAAATAAAAAAATAGAAAAAAAAGTTCAAATAAACAGCATAATCTTACACCACAAGGAACCAGAAAAAGAAGAAACTTAGCTGAAATTTAGTAGAGGAAGGAAATAACAAAGAAAAATCAGAAATAAAAAAAAAAAGGAGACCAGAATCAACAATAACATAACATTGAAAGTAATGACTAGTTTTTCCAAAACAGAAAAACAAAATCAAAATTGGTAGTGCCTTAACTACATTAACTAGGAAAAAAAGAGAGAAGACTCAAAACCAAAATGAGAAATGGAAGAGAAAACGATAGGAGATCACCACAGAAATATATAATGTGGTAACAGATGATTATAAAAAATTACATACTAATGACTCAGATAACTTAGGAAAAAAACCCAGATAATTCCTAACAATGCACAAGTTACCATTATTGAATCATAAATCTTGAGCCCAAGAAACAAGAAATCCTCTTAGACCAATAACAAGACTGAAAGTTAAAATAGGAATCAAAAATCTCCCAGCACAGAAAAGTTTAAGAACACATGGTTTCATTGGTGAATTCTACCAAACATTTAAGGAAATAATGACATTCTTTATCAAAATCTTACAAATAATGGAGTAGAAGAAACATATTCAAAATCGTTTCATGAGGCCAAGTAGTACCCTGATGCCAAAGCAGGATAAAGACAATACAATAACAAAAAAGTCTAGTTTGTCTGATATAAGTATTGCTACTCCAACTTTTTTTGGACATCCATTTGCATGATAAATGTTTCTCTACTCCCTCACTTTCAGTCTGCAGGTGTCTTTAGGTCTAAAATGAGTCTCTTGTAGGTAGCATATAGATGGGTCTTATTTTTTTTTGTCCATTCTGATACCTTGTCTTTTGATTGGAGTGTTTATGTAAATGTGCATTTACATTCAAAGTAATAATTGATAGGTATGTGTTTATTCCACTTTATTATTTGTTTTGTCATTGTTTCTGGAGATTTTCTTTGATCCTTTCTTGTCTTTGTCACTCTTGGTCTCTCCTTTGCACTCAGAGTTCCCTTTGAATATTTCTTGCAGGGCTGGTTTAGTGGTTATGAACTCCTTTAGTTTTTGTTTGGGAAATTCTTTCTCTCTCCTTCTATTCTGAATGATAGCCTTGTTGGATAGAGTATTCTTGGGTGCAGATTTTACCCATTCAGCATGTGAATATATCATGACACTCCTTTCTGGCTTGCCACGTTTCTGTTGAGAAATCTCCAGGTAGCCTTATGGGTTTTCCCTTGGAAGTTAAGAACTTTCGTCTTTCTGCTTTTAAGATTTTTTCTTTGTCACTACATTTTGCAACTTTACAATATGTCTTGGTGTTGGCCTGCTTTTGTTGATTTTAACGGGAGTTCTCTGTTGCTTCCAGGATCTGGATGTCTGTTTCCTTACCCAGATTAGGGAAGTTTTCTGCTATTATTTCTTGAAATAAATTTTCTTCCCTCTTTTTTCTCTTTTCTTCTTCTTCAGGAACTCCCATAATACAAATGTTATTATGTTTGATGGAATCACTGAGTTCCCTAAGTCTATTCTTGTGTTGCATATTCTTCTTTCTTACATTCATCTTCATTATTTTCCATTATTTTGTTTTCTCGATCACTAATTCATACTTCCGCTTTTTCCAGCCTGCTGTTCATTGTATCAAGCCTATATCCAGTCTTGTTTATTGCACTCTTCATCTCTGGTTGGTTCTGTTAACTCTTTTATCTCTGTTGTAAGGGTTTCACTGATGTTGTCTATTCTTTTCTCAAACCCAGTGAGTATCCTTATGATGTTCCTTTAAATTCTCCATCAGGCATATTACTTATCTCTGCTTCACTTAGATCTCTGGCTGTGGCCTTATCTTGTTCTTTCACTTGGGATAAATTCTTCCATCTTGGCATTTTGTCTAAGTCTCTGCCTTCCTCTCTGTATTAGAAAAGCCAGTTATGTCTTCCACTCCTGAAAGTAATGGCCTTATGAAGAAGAGGTCAGATAGTGGCCAGGGCCTGGTGCTGCAACCACCAACCAGGTGTCCTGCAATATAATTCAGTTATGGCACTAATTACTTGGAGCCAATGTTAGATAGGGCTTAGTAGTATAAGACTGGTCCCTACTTCACATACAGATTGTGAGTAGTGGGTCTCCAAGTTACCTATACTGTTTTCTGACTTGGCTACAAATTGGGGGTTCCCATGTCTCCCTCATCAGTTTCAATAATCTGTTGCAATGGCTCACAGAACTCAAAGAAATACTTGTGTTTATTTGTTTATTATAAAAGATATTATAAAGAATACTAATGAACAGCCAGATGAAAGCGTTCATAGAATGAGGTTCAGAAGTGTCCTGAGCACTGGGGCTTTTGTCCCTGTGGAGTTGGAATGGACCACCCTCCTGTTATATGGATGTGCTCACCAATCCAGAAGCATTCTGAACCTCATAGTTTAAGGTTTTTGGAATCCTTTCATCACATATAGGCATGATTGATTATTAACTCAATCTCCAGCCCCTCTTCTCTCCTTGGAGGCTGGGATAGGGTGGGGCTGACATTTCCCAGCTTCTAATTATGGCTTAGTGTTTCTGGGTACCAGCCCCCATCTTGAAGCTACCCAGAAACCCACCAAGAGTTGCCATTAAGACAAAAGATGCTCCTCTCACCCAAGAAATTCAAAGGGATTTAGGAGCTCTGTGTCAGGAACCAAGGGTGGAGACCAATAAATATTTATTATTATGTCACAGAAGCACATTCTGAATTCTTCCTTATTTGGTTTAACGACCTAAGAAAGTCTTCACTTCATTTAATCAAAGATACCTACTTTTTCCCCCCTGTATCTTCTTATTCTGACACTGTGGTTTTCAAATTCATTCTTATTTAACTCCTGATGTCCTTCCCATCTTCTGTTTTTTAAATGAAGCCCCCTGTATTCCAGAGACATATGCTCTGGCTGGAGTGGGGTTGATGATCCAGATCCGGGAGCCCCCTTTTCTAGTATCCTCACCTTTCTATTCTTGCAGTAGTTCCTGAAGGACTCTGTGGAAAACTTAATGTCCAGCAAAACACACTGGTTTTGAAGAAAAGTATCAATGATTCAACTATCTGTTGGTGAGGGGAATCTTCCTTTCCTATAGTTTAGATAGACTCTTGTTCTTTTTTACTTACTTATTTATTTATTTGCAACTGGCTAGAGTCTAAAAATAAGTTTGGAACCCCCTGGACAACATGTTCTGCTGATGTTAGAACATAAGTTGGATCCCAATTTTATATCTTGCTCTTCAAGGGCTGGTCAAATTCTCCTGAGATGTGTTCACCAGAAAGAGCCAACAGCTGAGTAGCTAAAACCTGACATATTGAAAACCAAAGGAAACTCAGGTAGGAAATGTCAAGGTATTGATTGAGTCTTGAAATACGTGTATGTGTTTTATGTCTAAATTTTGAAAATAAAATGAAGGAAATGAAAACAAAAGTCTCCAAAAAAACTCAAAACTTTCCCCTGTATCATTTAGGGTCATTTTTATCTAAATGTTAAAGAATTAAAAATGCTAGCAAATTTCTCAACATTCAAGATATGAACTGGGTTCCTGTTTTGTATAATAACCTAACTCCTCCCTTACTTAAAAAATTATGAGTGAAAATTCTTCATTGTATATCATTGTTACAAATCCTATCCCATATTGGGAGGGGGATACTTATCAAAAGTGTGGAGAAATAATGCAAGACTATAGGTTCTATATCTCTCTTGTTTTTTTTTCCCTCTCAAAACATAAAGCAGAACTGTTTGGAGCATAATAGCAGGTGAGTAGGCTTTTCTTTTGAGACCTAAGATACCCCTGGTATTTATTATCTTACTGTACTAGAACCTTGACATCCAGGTAACAAAGGTCTTTTGATTTTATAACTTCATTAACTTAATAGCTAATGAAGTGGATTAATGTGTTTGGCAACTGTCGTGTTTTGTTAAGCACTAAACATAGAAGCATCGAAATCTTGTTTAGCTGTATAAGTAATGACATAGCCATTCTTTTTCCCAGGCTGCAAACCTATGATTATCTTCTAAACATTCCATCTCAGAACATATTTTAGTGTGATAACTCTTAATTTTTTTTAACTTTTCTTTTCTTGTGCAAGACAGATTTTCAGCAGTCTCAGAAGGCTAATCAACTTTCTCTGCATGAATGAACTTAATCTTACATGTGAAGCTTATTCCATTTTGGGAGACACTATGGCTCCTATCTACCTCACATTTGCACCTGTATGATAGATGGAACCTTGTTGCCATGAAGTTTTTTCTCAAGGTGAGTGTATTTAGTGAATTTAGTACATTCATCAGAGGCAATAAGAAGAAATTTGTATTTTGGTTCATTCATGTTTAAAATTTATTCAACAGTATTTATTGAATACCTATTTTGTTTTAGTTCTTCTTTAAAAAAAATTTTAAGTAAGCTTTATGACCAACAAGGAGCTTGAACTTGTGACCCTGATATTGAGAGTTGTATGCTCTACCGACTGAGACAGCCAGGAACTCCTTCAACACCTATTTATTGAAGGCCTCATCATATGCTAAGCATAATACAGCATTAAAACAAAAGTATTTTATACCAACCCAATTTACCTCAAATTTTCCTTTCCAACTATGCACATTTGTGATGTGATTAGCATAGGAGAGTGTTTGAATGGAAGACTTGACTAAATGGCCCAAGTATTATAATAAATCTCAAGTTATTACAAGACTTTGCCTTATTGTTTAGAATGGTTTCCCACTGTTTAAGTAACAGTCAGTTTATGTACCTGCCTCCTAATGGCAAGGGATGAAATAACCTGGATACAGAGCTGATATTTGACTGGTTTGCACTTGTATAGTTATGTGGATAGTTCACAGTTGTGTCAAATTTGGGGAATTCTCCTGCCATATAGAATGTTGTGTATTTTGGATATCATCCCTACTATGTATCATTTTTTTCTTTTATTGGGAGAAGTATAAGAATATTTGAAAGGCTTTTGGGCCACTGTTACTAGAAGGCAGTCCTGTTTTATTTCAGGAAATTTCTTTTAAGGGCAATTTGAAACATTTAGGGCAGCCGTAATTTTTGAATATTCAGAAGAAATATAAAATATCACAGTGGGAAAAAATAAGTTGGAAAACTTCCTCTACTACTATTTCCTTAGTCAGATCAGGTTGTCTTATTTTGCTCTGTCAGTAAAACCTCTCTTTATTCTCTCAGTCTCCCTTCCGCTCCTATTCACCAGTTCTCCACACTCCTTTCTATAGGGAAGGACCCTGAGCTTGAAAACAAGAAAATTTGCTTCTCTGGGCCTTAGTTTCTTCATCCATTAAATGGGTGTGAATGTTACAGATAAGGATTTTATAGACTGCAGTTCAGATTGCATCAAATATAATTTCTTTTTCCTATTAAAAAAAGGTTACTTTCCACTTCCTAATACCACGTGGTTGAGAAAATTTAATTCTGCCCTTGGAAGTTCTTCAGTCTTTTTCTTCTGTCATTTTATGTTTATAAATAATGAATTTGGGGTTTTAGCCCTCTGCCTCCTCTTCTCAGAGTTGGCGGTGGGGCAGGTGTGCTTATGTGCCCTCAGGCATTAGGAGGAGTTCAGGGAGAGTGTACCTACCAGCTCTGGGGAGGTGTTTGCTCATCCTGCCTGTCCTTGATCACTGGTGTCCAGACAACTCTTGGTCAGACTTCCATGGCCTTGGCCTGCCTCCTCTCTGACTCCCAGTCTACTCTGGCATCTGTGCCCACTTCCTCCTCATCTTGACCAGGAGCTCTCTTTGGTTCCACTCACTGTCTTGGCCCCTTCTGGGGACACAGAAAGGTCTTGTCAAGCTACCGGTCATGGTTAGAATTTAAGCTTTGGCCTTTTTCTTCCAATGTTTCATTGTGTAAAATTTCTAACAAACAAATAAAATTAAAAGGGTTTCACATTGAACACTCATGTACCTACCACTCGGATTCTTTAATTAACATTTCACTATACTTGGTCTGTCAACTGTTTATCCTTTTCTCTGTTCCTCTGTGGTTGGGAGAATATTAGCCTGCTTGAAGATGTCCATGTCCTAAACTCTGGGATCTGTGAAGATGTTACTTATTTTTTTAATAAATCCTAAAGTTAAAATTTTTTAATGTTTATTCACTTGAGAGAGAGAGAGACAGAGAGAGAGAGAGACAGAGAGAGAGAGAGAGAGAGGGAGAGAGAGAATCTCAAGTAGGCTGTTTGATGTCAGTAGAGAGCCCAATGCAGGGCTTGAACCCACAAACTCTGAGATCATGACCTAAGCCAAAATCAAGACTCAGATGCTTAACCAACTGAGCCACCCAGGAGCCCCTAAAGATGTTACTTTACGCGGCAAAAGGCACCTTACAGACGTGATTTTGTTAAGGACCGTGAGATGGGGGTATTATTCTGCATTATCTATTTGGGTTCAGTGGGATCATAAGGATCCTTAAGTCAGAGAAGGCAATGTGACAGTCGATGCAGGGTCAGATGCTCCTGTGTTGGAGGATGGCAGAAAAACCCACGAGCCAAGGAATGTGGGCAACATGTAGAAGCTGGAAAAGTCAAGGAAATGGATTCTCCTCTAGAGCCTCAGAAGGAGCACAGCCCTGCCCACACCTCGATTTTACCCCAGTGAAACTCATTTCAGACTTCTGATTCCCAGTAAGATAATAAATTCGTATGGTATTAAGTTGCTAAATTTCTTACAGCAGCAATAAGAAACCAATACACCGACCAGCCATCCAGCAATCCACCTTTTAAAATGCTTTAAAGGGGTGCCTGGGTGGCTCAGTCAGTTAACCATCCAACTTCGGCTCAGGTCATGATCTCACGGCTCGTGGGTTCGAGCCCCGTGTCAGGCTCTGTGCTGACAGCTTGGAGTCTGGAGCCTGCTTCGGATTCTGTGTCTCCTTTTCTCTAATCTTCCCCCGTTCATGCTCTGTCTCTTTATGTCTCAAAAATAAATAGATATTAAAATTTTTTTTTTAAAATAAAATAAATGAAATGTTTTATATATTTGGAAGTTAGCTTGAGAAACCATTACCCCTCTCCTATTAATATTTTAATGTGCCTCTCATCAATTAAGAGTTCAATATCTGTTGATAGTTTCTCTTTCTATTGAGGTAGAATTAACATACAGTGAAATGAACAAATGTTAAGTGTACTTTATCACCAGTTCCAAGAAATGCTTACATCTGTGCAACAACCCAAACCCCCATGGAGATAGGGATGTAACCATCGTTCCAGGAAGTTCCCTCTGTGTCTCCCCAATAAAGGGTCCCCGGATAACCCTTGTTCTTACTTTTTGCTTCTTCTAGAACTTTATACTAATGGAACTATGCAGTATGTATTCCTTTACGTAAGGCTACTTTCTCCCAGAATAATGTTTTGAGGTTTATTCCTGTTCTTGTATCAGTAGTTTGTTCCTTTTTATTCCTCAGTACTATTTCATTACATGAATATCCACATTCCCCAAAGATGGATGCCTAGGCTGTTTCCAGGTTTTGGTTAATATGAATACAGATGATATGAGCATCGTCGTGTAAGTCTTTTTATGGACATATGTTCTCATTTTCTTTGGTAGATATCTAGGAGGAAACTGCTGGCAAGTTTAGTTTAGTTTTGTGAGAAACTTCTAGAACTTTTCCCAAGGTGGTTGTACAGTTTTATACTCAACCCCTCTACATCTTCTTCAAGTTGACGTTGGCAGTCTTTTTAATTATAGCTGTTGTGTAGGGTATGTAATAGCATCTCATAGAGATTTTAATTTGCGTTTTTTGGGTGACAAATGATGTATGCCAGGCTTTACCTACTGAAGCTAAAGACTCCAGTTTCTTGTGAACCAAAAACTTCGTTTATTTTGAAACTTAAGTGGCCTTATGTACCCTCCTATGAGAAAACATTTATCTGGTACTATACGAAGTCATGATAGGGTGAGGTCCTATAAGTCCTAGGTTAATTGTTCAGAGTTCTTTCCCGCAGCAAATATCTGTTCTCCCGAACTTACAAGCTCATTCTGAGGAGCACATGAGATAATAATGATTGATATATGAGCTGTTGTTATTATTTCAATCTTACTGAAGCAAGACTGAGGTTTCTTTTTTGTTGTTGTTTTTGGAAAATATGTCTTGAATATACGTTATTATTTCTCAATATTCATTTAGGGACTATTTTGGTTGTTCTAAATGGAGAAAGAAAGGAAAATAGTGTAAGACAGCACTAGATAGTTAAAACTGTCAGTAGTTTTTAAGGTGCATTTGGAGCAGTCTGTCAGTGCAGCTTAACTGAAGGGCAGAATATTTGTGTGTTCTACAGAATGAATGTATTGTTTGGATATGGGGTGCATGTATATTTATCAGAATTCTCTAACAGTTTGGAAGGGATACACTAGTTTTAGATTTCGTTTAACTGAGACCCCTTCAAATGGGAGAACAATTTTGTTATATCATCTGTGCTGAACACATGGTTTCTTCTTCCTTTTTTATTCTCTTTGTACCTAGATTTGTCATGACCCTTCTGTACTACAGAAACTCCGCTCCAGGCAAAGTTTTACAGCACAAAGTGTTCACAAACCAATTCTATCTCCTGCCAAAGTGAAGAAAAATCTGATTTTTAGAAGAAAAAAAAATCTATATCTATCTCCCTGGAGGGAGAATAATGCATTAGAAAGAATAGAAAGATGTTATTTTCCCTCTCCTTTTCTGACCCCCTCTTTTTTTTTTTTTTTGTCTCAGCTTCTCTTTGAACTCAACGGGGTCTTTTCCTTAAACAACAAATACTCCCTTATCCATACCGCCAACCTCCCGTTTCTCTGTTGAAAGAAATAGATTTCACATGTTGAGGCAATAGGGAAGCCCGTATTATGGTCTCTTCCAAAATGCTTAAAGGAAAATGAATTGTGGATACCAGGAGAATTTCCGCCATTATTTTAAAATCATTAGATCCCGCAGCTTGGCCTTGAGGCCTATGGTGTCATCGCTCGGGTGGCAGTTCAAAACTTTTTGGTTAACTTTAGGGGTGTACGCTGAGAAGTCATGTAATGTGGGCCCATGCTACAGTTTTGCTTGTGGGAAAATTTCCCATGTTTACAGTCTTCTGTCATATTCTGAAGGTCTCTTCTCAGCTACAAAATTCTGACTTTTGATCAATAGTGTGGCTCTTAACCTTTAAGTCTTGACTCATTCCTGCATTGCACATACTTAATTGGTGTGGGTTTGTGTGTGGGGAGGATGAAGGCAGGTAGCAACTGAGAAGATATATACTTCTCTCTCTCAATTATTTTCAGGCTAGTCAAGATGACTGAGTGAGCCAGTTAAAAATTTCAAAGAGGGGAGACTTATTAAAAAATAAGTGACCTTATGCTTAAGCCAAATAATTAAAATTTCAAAATTAGGCACTGAACATCAATGCTAAATATTCTTCCTGCACTTGGAGAGCCTTCTGCCAGACTACTGCATGGCACAGGAGTCTGGTTTCTCTGGAATGGAATGCTTAATTGAAACCAAATTAGAAATATCTCAATGTAAAGCTTATGGGAATTCAATATTTTGGTTGTTAATTTAGAATCATAAGCAAAACTTGTACAGATGGTCTACAGATACATGTATGTAAACTGATATAGAAAATAACATGAGAAAATTTCTGAACTTAAACATGTGTGCATTCAAGTAGTAGTTCTATGTTTTGTATTTGTATAGAACATGAGTAATAATGTATTATCTTCAAAACACAGACAACATATCCTGTGTTTTCTGACATTGTTTCAATTTCAATTATTCTGCTTAGTTGTCCCAATAGATAAACTAGTATTTATTGGATTATGACAGAGGCAACATATCATGGTCAACTGAAAATTAAGGGGGAAAAAAAAGAAAATGGGAAAGAAATTTGCCTTCTGAGCTTTCAACTATAAATGAAAATCTAATAAATCAGAGCAGAGAGATGTGGTCTCCTTATGGAGGTATAGTGGCTATATGGCTGGAGGGACACTAGATTATTATTTGATAGAGGTTATTAATGTGACATGAGAAACTGTTTGTAAACTCATGTTTGCAACTAATACAAGGCATTGTTTTCCTATAATTCTAATTGCCTTCTGATTTGAGCTCCCATTTCTCCCAATTGGTAGAACTTGAATCTCAATCAGTTCAGGTGTCTACCTCTCTTTCTTTCCTAGGGACCCAGGGACAGGCCAGAATCCCCTTGAGGACAGACAGGCGTCTGATATCTCCTGGATTTATTCTTTGATTCTTTCCTTGTCCCCAGATTGGGAGACTTATGTAACGTCTGGGACAGGAAGTCTTGCTCTTAGAGTATCATATTCCTCCCAATCTGTTGTCTTGGTGGGATTCTTCCCTCTCTCGAAGGAGCCTAAACTATTGAAACTCAGAAACCAAGAAGATTCCTTTTCTCTAGACTTCTCCTCTGCCATTCCATCCTGAGGCAGTGACAACAAAATACCTAAGTTCCTGAATGGAGGAAGGTTTAAGGGACGCCAGAGAATGTTGGGGAAAAATTCCCTTACTAACATTTCAAAATACTATCTTGTCACTGGTGTAAACATGTCAGTGGGTTGGTGTGGTGTGGAGGTGGTGGGAAAGGCAGGTGTCTGGGGTTGGCTGTGGAAGGACTGCATGGAAGGAAGACAAAGATCTAAAGGACTCACTTCATGAGACCAATATTCTGGTCCCTGAGCAGTTATATCTTTATTATAGTGACAGGTGCAACATTCTCTCTGAACCTGCTGCTATTAACCATTTAAACTGCAAAGCAATCTCACCCTTTTCTGGTTTTACCATGACAAGTAAGCCATAGACAATTTCACTTTCCATATACCTTGTTTTCAGGGAGATGGTGAGCTAGTCAGAACTTTGTAAGTATATGCCCCACCTGCCGGATACGGTTCTTATTTAAAATGAATATGATGGCAGGTGCCTGGTGGCTCAGTCGGTTAAACATCTGACTTCAGTTCAGGCCATTATCTCATGGTTTGTGAGTTTGAATTCCACATTGGGTGAGCTCGAGCCCTGCTTCGAGTAAATACAAGCCCCACTTTCTCTCTCTCTCTCTCTCTCTCTCTCTCTCTCTCTCTCTCCCTCCCTCTGCCCATCACTCACTTGTGGACTATCTCTCAAAAAAATGAATATGTTGGCTTTCTACTTTATTTATATTATAAGCTCCCTCGACACTCACGTATTCACATTCCTGATTTTCTCTGTCAATCCTTGATCTTGTGGGCTAAAATGTAATTCAGGAGAAAGCCAGGAGCCTACACATGGATTTCTATGGAGTACCAGGTGGACCAAACTAGAGTGGCTATTGAATCGATTTCTTATACAAGTAAAGGTCAGATCAGGGATTTTTAAAAAGCCTGTATTTTGTGTGTGTATCATGTGAATCTCCTTATACCAACATTTGCTGGCTTTTGCTCCCACCTGCTCACTCACGACTTTAGTCTCCCTTCTATCTGTTTCCCAAGGTTTTTGGAAATTTCTAGCTATCTCAAATGATTTTATAAATCATCCAGTCAGTTACAACATGGCATCTACCAAGCTGCTTCTCTTGCTAGGTACATCACTAAATATATTGTTTGGCTTTTAATTTATACAAAACATACTACTTTTATTTTTTTTAAGTTTATTTATTTTGAGAGAGAGAGGGTACATGCAAGCACATGCATAATTGTGGACAAGGCAGAGAGAGAAAGAGAGAGAGAGAGAGAGAGAGAGAGAGAGAGAGAGAGAGAGAATCCTAAGCAGGCTCCATGCTGTCAGCACAGAGCCCAATGCGGGGCTCAATCTCACAAACCTGTGAGATCATGACCTAAGCCAAGATCAAAAGTCGGTCACTTAATCGACTGAGCCACCCAGGTGCCCCAACACACTACTATTATTAATGCTAGTTAATGGTTGGGTAGTGATTATTATATGCCAGGCAATGCAGTAAGCACCTATGCACATGAGTTTGTTTACTTCTCTCAAAAACACTAGGTTGAATTGTGTCCTCCTGAATAAATATGCTGGAGTCCTAGCCCTGGTACCTCCGAATGTGACTTTATTCGGAAATAGTCTCTTTGCCCTATTAAACAAGTTCAAATGTAGTTACTGAAATGGGTGCTAATCCAATATGGCTGGTGTCTTTATAAATATTGGGAAATTTGGACACAGGGACAGACACACACGGAGGGAAGATGATGTGAAGGCCACATGAAGATGAAGACAGAGATTGGAGTGATGCATCTGCAAGCCAGAGAGTGCCAACAGCCACCAGAACCAGGAGGCCTGGAAGGAACCAACGTTGGCAATACCTCAGTTTTGGTACTCTAGCCTCCAGAACTGTGAGGTGATAAATTCCCGAAATTAGGCCATCCAGTTTCTGATACTTTGTTATGGCAGCCCTAGGAAATGAATACATTCAATGAAGGAGGCACTATTAATTGTTCCCATTTTGCAGATGAGGAAACTGAGGCACAGAGGAATGAAGGGATTTGCACAGCTGGTAAGTGATTTAAACTCACACACTCTGGCTCCAGTATCTGTGTTTTCACCCATTATACTAAAGTGCCTCTTGTCTCTTTTTTAGTTTATGACCTTTCCTTTCTTAGCTCTTTTCAGTCTTCTCACTGCCTTCGCACTGTACACGTCGCTTCTCCCACAGTCTCCCACCGGGTGCCATGACCTCCACTTACCCAGAGCTGCACTGTGCTCGTGGCACAGCAGGAAAAAAGCCTTCCTCGGTGCTCTACCTCACTCTGTTGGAGGCTTTCTCAAACAGCACTCATGGCCTGAGCCCCAGGTTTGGCAGAGTTTTTAGGGAAGCCCCTCTTTTGGATTTTCATTCCAGGTCTCGCTCCCAAGAATCTGGACAGAAATCACTGGGTGTTGAACAAGGGCAAATATGAGTCCTGGCTGACAGTAAACTCTTGATTTCTTTTCACCCTGTTGACTGGACTAGAACTGGGTCATGTGTGTGTATGTTACACATACCCATATGTGTGTGGAGAAAAATACACGGTGGATAAGAGATGTGCGAGAGAGACAAAAAGTGCTAGCTACCCAGATAAAGACACTTTGTGGGGCACCTGGGAGGCTCAGTTGGTTAAGCGCCCAACTTTGGCTCAGGTCATGATCTTGTGGTTTGTGAGTTCGAGCCCCGTGTCGAGATCTGTGCTGACAGCTTGGAGCCTGGAGCTTGCTTCAGATTCTGTGCCTCCCTCTCTCTGCTCTCCCCCAGTCACACTCCGTCTCTCTCTCTCAAAAATAAACATTAAAAAAAAAGACACTTTGTTGCGTATCAGCATGTGTACTTAAAATTATGGGTGTGTACCTATGGAGGTATATAAAAAGATAGCCATTAAAATGTTAATAGTGATTGTTGCAGGGTCATAGAATTACTGAACTTTTTCTTCTTTCTCCATTTCTGTGGGATAAAGGATAGTTATTATTTTTCTCATAATAATGGTGGCTCCCATTAAGAGCACAGAAATGATAAAGGTATTATTTCCTTTATATTGGATCCATAAATTGGCTTGACTGTAAGATTTCTGAATCTCCTTGCACTTTCTTCCTGTATGATGTTTCTTTTTCTTTAAAATCATCTTGAAGATCAAAAGTGTGATGTATAGGATAAGTGCTTAGAAGAGACTTGGAGAGGTGATATTCAATGAATCAGCAGATGAAGAGAATGGAAATGCTCTTAAAAAAAATCACATGGTTGGGCTCTTTCCTGTCTCTTTCATTGGGACAGTCTGAGTGACTGTGACAGAGTGAGAACCACTCCTTCCCCACCCATTCATTTGTGCTTGGCCATATGGATCATAATGACGAAGGCAGTCTGTTCAGGAACCTCTGCCCACGTTACTGGGCAACACACAACCGTCTTGCAGCAAATGAGTACTGGCAGGTTGTCATCAAAATAATAAACCCATGGTCCAAAGGGAATAAAGTTGGTGGTCTTAATAAACAGTTATGGTACTGTTTTGTACACTGAAACCACCAATGTTTAAAAACCATCATGTTGTAAATATTCCTCCATTTGGTATGTAGAGTTAGAGCATCCCTCATACCTGTTTTTCAAGGTCAGTGAATTTTGTAAAATTCTTTGCCAAGTAGCTGCTGGGATATGAATACATTTATGTGGAAATGAACTCAGCCAGCTAGTTATGGAACGAGATTTTTTTAATGGAATGTACTGACAGGAGAGAAGAAAAGGCAAACATAAAGAGTGAATAATAACCTAATGAAAGGAGGTTTTCCGCCCCCCCCTCCCTTCAGTTCAGGAGAAATAGTAATCTATTTTTTAAAGACAAACTTTCAAAAGTCAGAAGATAGAACTTCAACTCCATTGAGATAGTGGAAATAAAGTATTTCCAAGGAAAAGGAATGAATGGCATGGATGTAACAAAACAGGAATAAATACTTGAATTAAGTCTTGTTTTCAAATGTAAGGGGGTATGAATGATGATGCAAAACAAAAAATCTATAGGCTTAACCTAGACTTTCTTAAGTTATATTAAGCGCCTCCCCCAAAACACCCAGTTGCAAAAAAAATAAGCTTCCTAAAAATGCCAAGTTTTTTAAAAGGAGAATTGTGCTTCAGGTGGGTTGAAACCAGAACAATAACAGTCAGCTTGTTCTATAAAAGTTCTCTGCTCTGTCTGATTTCCTCCAAAAACAAAAGAGAAGCCTAATGCTTTGGGTTGATAAAAGCTCAGTATGTCAAACTAGAAATTGCACTTAGTCTGTTTAATTAAATGGAATTTGTTTTTTGGCAGAGTTTCCCAAGAATCTCTCTGATCCTTGTTTCAAAGTTCAAAGCACACTCTTAAGAACCGCCAACCACCTATATCCTTGTGTCTCGTCTACCTCAGGGCTTTTCTATTCCCGTTATCTGCATCTGTCTGCCGTGTGTGTTCCCACATGTGAAATTTAGCCCCTCGTTGGCCACACACACATGCTCCCACTCATGGATGCTGCACGTGGTGCTCCTGAAGGTGGTGTTTGTGAGGTAGAGAAAAGTAACTTCAAAGCAGACCCTAAAATCTACTCAGATTTTAGAATGCTTTTGACTATCCCCAACAAGGACATTTCTCCTGGTTCCTCGCTTTACTTACTTGAGGTCTTGTTGTCCACATTCTTCTCATCACCCCAGCCCCATGACGTCCCTTCCACAGAGCACTCCCTTTTCACTCTTTTGGGTAAAGGCAAGCATACTCCTCAGCTTCTATTCCTGACCCCTGCTGCTGGGCAATTTCACCTAAACTCAGTCCAAAGAGCTACAGAAGAAAAGGACCTTAAAGTTTTGCAAAGATAAAATGTCTTCCCCACACTTTGTTTTATTTTTCCATATATCAGGACAATAGCATGGGGAAATCCATTCCTTATTCCCATGGTTTTTAAAGAATGGAAACAGAAATCTGGATCCTCCCAGTGTGACAGCATTAAGGGGTTATAAACATCTTCTCCTTTTTTCCATTTCCTTGGTAATACTGCTCGCAGTGGATATTGGGTTCCACTGGGTTCTTGGGAAAGGTTAGAGTTTTCTTTCTTTCTTTTTTTCTTTCTTTCTTTTGACTTTATTTATTTTTTAAATTTAAAGTTTGTTTGTTTGTTTGTTTATTTATTTATTTATTTATTTAGAGTATATGCACAGAGCCCTATGTGGGGCTTGAACTCACTAACCATGAGATCATGACCTGAGCTGAAGTCAGACCTTAACTGACTGAGCCACCCAGGTGCCCCTTTATTTTTTAAATTTAAATCCAAGTTAGTTAATATATAGTGTAATAATGATTTCAGGAATAGAATTTAGTGATTCATCACTTACATGTAACACCCAGTGCTCATCCCGACAAGTGCCCTCCTTAATGCCCACACCCAGTTAGCCCATCCCCCTGCCCACCTCCCCCTCCAGCAACCCTAAGTTTGTTC
Source organism: Panthera pardus (assembly GCF_024362965.1). NCBI lineage: Eukaryota > Metazoa > Chordata > Mammalia > Carnivora > Felidae > Panthera > Panthera pardus. Next base: position 25,189,108 of record NW_026526788.1, read on the forward strand.
TCTGTATTTAAGAGTCTCTTATGATTTGTCTCCGTCTCTGTTTTTATATTATTTTTGTTTCCCTTCCCTTATGTTCATCTGTTTTGTCTCTTAAATATCCTCTATTATTTTCTAATCCAAAACAATGCTTATTAAACATCTCAATTGCTGATATTTATCATTACCTTTATAATTGAAAAGTAATTATTAGGGAAAATTATATTAAAATTTACTTTTACTAATGTAATAGACTTGTTCTTTGCAGCTATCTAAACCTATCACCAGGGATATCATGACTCCACAACAATAACAAAAGTGGAGAATTTAAAGAAAAGAAGATAAAACTAAACATACTCTCACCGTATGCTCTAGAAATCACACTCTTTGGTATTTACCCAGAGGAGTTGAAAACTTATATCTATACAAAAATCTGCACATGGGTATTTATAATAGCTTTATTCATAAGTGCAAAAACCTTAAACGCAACCAAGATGCCCTTCATTAGGTGAATGGATAAACTGTGGCACATCTAGAACATGGAATATTATTCATTGCCAGGAAGAAATGAGCTATCAAGCCATGAAAAGACATGGAGGAAATGGAAATGCATATTATCAAGTGAAAGAAGCCAATATGGGAAGGCTACATACTGTATGATTCCAACTATATGACAGTCTGGAAAGGCAGACTTACAGAGATGAGAAAAAAGGTCAGGGGTTACCAAATAGTATAGAATGGGGGGCGGGTGGAGATGAATAGGCAGATCACAGATGATTTTTAGGGCAGTGAAAATAATCTGTATATCATAATAACGAAGACATGTCATTGTACTCTTCATACATCACCAAGAGTGAACCCCAAGGTAAATTATAGATTTCGGGTGATGGTTATGTGTCATTGTACATTCATCCTTGGTAAAAAATATACTGCTCTTGTGAGTGGAATTGATAATGGAGGAGGCCATGTATGTGTGGGGGAGGGGAGTACATGGGAATCTCTGTATTTTCCTTTTAATTTTATTGTAAACCTAAAACTGCTGTATGGGGTGCCTGGGTAGCCCAGTCAGTTAAGCGTCCAACTCTTGGTTTCGGTTCAGGTCGTATTCTCACTGTTCGTGAGTTTGAGCCCCACATCAGGCTCTGCGCTGACAGTCACAGCCTGCTTGGGATTCTCCCTCTCCCTCTCTTTCTACCCCTCCCCCACTTACTCTCTCCATCTCTCTCTTAAAATAAATAAATAAAATTAAAAAAATTTAAAACTGCTTTAAACGTAGTCTTTTAAAAAATTACTATAATACCATTGTCATACCTAAAAACAAAACAAAACAAAACAAAAGAGATAAAAAAGAAAGAAGGCAAGAGAGACATTTTAGAGTGCTCTTTTTAGGCAACAATGGACCAAGTGAAAAGATAATTATTAAAATATTTGGCTAGAGAGGTTATTACAAAGCACCGTATAACACATTCTTATGACCATTCTCTGTTAAGTGCATCAAGAGGCCAAGCCCATGGAGATTTAACAGATATTTGTCTATTTTTTCTGCATTCCAAATCAGAAACAATTTCCTCAGCCTAGATTGTTTGGATTGATAGGTCTACTGGGAAAATTCTTTCCTGATACTAAACTTCCAAAATTAGCTTTTGGCAAGGGATTCTGTATTACTGTTTTTGTTTTGTTTTGTTTGTTTGCTTTGAGTATTTCCTTCATGCTTCAGTTTCTAAAAGTTTTTTGAATATGATAACTGTTCAATTTTTGGGCTACACTGTTGGACCTCAGAAATAAATTCCATCTCCAAAGCCTTCTCATATGAATGTCAATCTCTAGGCAAGTATTCAGTTTTCTAAAGTGCCCCGGCTTTGCTCTTCCAAGGGAAGCTAGGGCAGAAATTCATTCAGGTTATGTTACTAAATGACCATCTTTGGGTTAATTGCCCCAAAATAAATAAAGTCATCTCATGAAATTTTCTTCCTCAAGTCTGTCAATTAGCATTATCATTGTGGTGATACAACTTGTTTCAAGATTTCCTGGGCTTTTCCATCAGGAGTCACTAGATATATTTTGTAAGGGGGTTCCCTTTTGGGTTTTGGGGATTGGCTCCTCACTATTATGGTAGAGACTTTTCTCGAGTATCTGGAGATGCTTGGCTTTCTGTTCATATTTAAGAGCCGGGTACTGAGAAACCATCTGGGAGTCTTGTGCATATAAGGGTGGCTTGTCAACTGGTAAACCTAAAACTATCATCAGGATTGGAGAGAGATTTGTCGTTTTATGGGGGTACTCCCAGGTACCAATCTCTGTAGCTCTTTCCCCTGGGCCATACCATCCCCGAAGAGGAATCCTCCAATTTCTTGCCCGAGGATAATATGTTTGTTGGCCACGGTTCTTAAGGATCTGAGCTGGGAGAAACTAGCTGGAGCTGGGTGAAGCTGGACTCCTGGCTTGGTTTGTAGATACCCAGGTAATCCCTCTCATTTCCACTGGAGCTCTTCACTCCCATCTTTCTTTGTGGCCAGTGTCTCTTGGTCCTGGGCTCCCGAGCATCTCTGATTCAATTTATCCTTATTCGAAACCTTCTCTCTTCTGCTGGATTGTATGAGGTATGTAAGTGCTTCTTTTCCTGAAATATAAGAAAGGTCTTCCTTTTTTTTTTTTTTTGGAATTTTAATTCATTCTTAGTTTGTCTATTTGTAGCTTCAACCCCTAATTTAGATATATTGGGATTTGTGAATAGATAGGTATAACTTTTTTTATATAATCCTTTTATAACCCTTGATTTTCTTTATATAACCCTTTGTCACCTGGAGTCATTTCTCATAGTTCCCACTGAGTTTTAGAGTCCAGAATCAATGGTTTGTGTCTTAGTTTCCACATCTTTAAAATTGGACTTGACTGCTAAGGTCCTTTTCCAATCAGAAGTTCTGTCGTGGCAGGAAATAGGCTGAAAGGGCTGGAGGCACAGCAGTTAGACGCCCAGATGCATATCACTGTTCCACCACTGTGTTATCAGGGTGCTCTGGTTGTAAGCAACAGAGGACAATCGGGCTTCCTTAAACATAAAGGAAATTACAAGAAGGATAATGAATAATAGAGTATATAGTGAAGCTGGAAAGCCAGTCTCAAAGAATGGGCAGAAAACCAAAGAGGCCTGGCGGTGGGGAGGTCAGCCTGATGGGGAAGGAACAACCTGATGGGGAAGCTGCCACTGGTGCCATTGCCATGGGATATCGGCCCCCAGTACATACTTGATGTCGTTATCATCGTCAATAATTGCTCAACTCCCCCTCTGTCTTTGTGACTGGTTATGTTGTGCTCTTAAGTCTCAAGAGAGGAGGAGAGGAGATTTATGTCCCCATTTGTATTCGAGTTCCCCAAAGAAATAGAAGCAACATTTTATTTTATTTTAAGATACTTTATTTTAAGCTCAAGTGATTACGGGAGTTGGAAAGTCTGAAATCTATCCGGCAGGCCCGCAGGCTGGAAATTCAGGTGAGAGGAGATGTTGCAGTCTTGAGTGTGAATTCTACAGGGCAGGCCAGGTAGGCTGGGAGCTCAGGCAGCATTTCTATGTTGCAGTTGTGAGACTCAATTCCTTCTTTGGGAAATCTTGCCTTTGCTCTGAAGGCCTCCAGCTGACTCATGAAGGTTACCTACAATAGGGGGAATCTGCTTTACTCAAAGCCTACTGATTAAAATGTCAATTACAAAAAAAAATTACCTTCACAGGGACATCTACACTAGTATTTGACTGAACAGCTGGGCACCACAGCCTTACCAAGCGACGTGCAAATTTAATCATCCCACCATTCAGTGTTCACAGCAGGATCCCCCTTCAAACATTTCCTAAATGTGCTCTACCTAAAGTGCTCAGTAGGGAGATGGAAAAAAAAAATTATAGTTGCCCACTATAGCCACTTTACCGTGTGAACTTTGGCAAGGCATTTTTCTCTGTGTTTCTGATTCTAGTTCTGTAAAATGGGGATAATAATAGCAACAACACAGATGATTGTTGTGAAGGGTAAAGATACAGTATATGTAAAGCCCTTACAGAAGTGCTTGGAACCAGCACTCAATAAATTAAGGTGCTATAATTTCTTTTCATTTCTTTTTTTTTTAACGTTTATTTATTTATTGAGACAGTGAAAGAGAGAGAGACAGAGACAGAGAGAGAGAGAGAGAAAAAAACCAGTGGGAGAAGGGCAGAGAGAGAAGGGGACAAAAGATCCGAAGTGGGATCTGTGCTGACAGCAGAGAGCCCCCTGTGGGGCTTGAATTCATGAACCGCAAGATCGTGACCTGAGCCAAAGTTGGACACTTTGACTGAGCCTCTCGGGGGCCCTGAGGTGCTATAATTTCTTATCTAAACATTGCAATAGAATACTTCTCACAGCTCATATACCCAGCTGCCCAGGGGGTAGGGTACTGGAGGGTGAAACGCCTGCATTGTGGTTTGCATCCATAACCAAAGGCCTTTACTTTGCACATGCAAACAATGACACTACCAGCTCTGAGTCACTGAGCCCTTACTACCTGGCTGGTACTCTTCTGGATACCTTACATGCATTTACTTGTATGGTTTGAGTCACACAATAATCCACTGAGGTTTGTGATTCCTCATTCTATGAAGCCGGAATTGGGATTCAGAAAAATACGTATCACGCCCAGAAGCACCCAACTAGCCCATCGCAGGGCCTGAATAAGAACTCCGGGTTTTCTTATTCTAAATCCCACTCTCTCAACTACTCCTCTGTGCTGCCTCGACTTTTGTCCAGACAGAGAGGTCATCTCCTTTCCCAGCTCAGTCCCTCCAATGTTACCTTGGCTTCATTGGTCTGGAAAATGAGAAACCTGAGTTCTCCCCTAAACATCAGATTCAGGATGCTAGACCCCTCTGGGGAAGATCTTTGTCCTTTGTATTCAATGTTAGACTTTTTTTTTGGTGGTAGCTCCAGTTCAGCTTCCTTCTTAAAAAATGGTTAAAGCAAATTTGAATTTTTTGAGTCAATTCATGGATGTAGAAGAGAAAGAAAAGAGAATTCAAAAAAAAAAATCTCTTTTGAAAAAAAATCTCCTTTCATACAATTAGAACAATTAAAAACATTCTTTCTTGTAAACTAAAATTATTTAAAACCATTTAGCTAAATTTGAGGTGCCATGGAAAGTATTATTCCATATTTAGAAAAGAAATAGTTAATTTTTGAATATTAATTAAAAACATTTTTTAAGTTTGTTTTGAGAGAGCAAGAGAGAGTGAGAGAGTGAGTGCGAGTGGGGGAGGGGCAGAGAGAGGGAGAGAGAGAATCCCAAGTAGACTCCCTGCCACCAGGGCAGAGCCCTATGTGGCTCCAAACTCATGAACCCCGAGACCATGACCTGAGCCGAAATCAAGAGTCAGATGCTTAACTGACTGAGCCACCCAGGCGCACCTTAAATAAAAACAGTTTTGAATGTTGGGTTGCTAGAACACCTCATAATATCCATCACAGAAACACAAAGACAAAAATCACACATAAACCCTACACCTGTGCACAAAAACATCTGAAAGCTAAGTGTATCTGAACAACATTCGAAGTACAAACTAAGCCCATTTTCCGGAAGGACTTTGAATGTTAAACATTTTATTCTAGAAGTCAAGTCTACAACCAGTTGATATAGAAAGTAAAACAATTCCTTGGATGGTATGAAGTCAGACCTGTGTCTCTCAAAATTTCATGTCCGTAGAAACCGTCTAGGGATGTTTTCAGAATGTGGATCCCAATTCAGTAGGTTTGAGATGAGATCTGAGATTCTGTATTTCAAACAAGCTCACGGAGGGTACCCACACTGCTGTTAAGTACCACGCTTTTTAATTTTTTTTTAACTTTAATTAATTAATTTATTTAGAGACAGAGACAATGTGAATGGGGGAGGCCCAGAGAAAGTGGGAGACAGAGAACCCCAAGCAGGCTCCGCACTGTCAGTGTGGAGCCTGATGTGGGGCTCGAACTCCCGAAACTGTGAGTTCATGACCGGAGCCAAAATCAAGTCAGACGCTTCACCGACCGAGCCATCCAGGCACACCCAACCGACCACACTCTTAGTAGCAAGGGCAGACTACCGATTTTGGTGAGCCAAACACCACTCATGTATTTTCCTTTGTCATTTATAGTCTTTATGGTATCATTCCTTTTTGGAAGCCCAGGATAGGGATGGCTTCTAATATAATCAAAGACTATTCCATGTAGATGTCTGGAGGTGAGGGAGAGGAAGGAATTGATATTATTGTTCGACTGGAGACACTATTCCTGCCGCATGACAGGAAGTGTCTCGTTTTCATTGCTGTAACAATTCCGTGAGAAGCTTACGAAGGGCCCCCTTTTACAGATGAGGAAGCAAAGTTTCGGGGAAAGTAACTTGTCAGGGCTAGTAAGCCGTGGAGTCAGACACTGCACCTTGCTGTGTCTGGCTTGACAGCCCATGTTTTTTCCAATGTACCTTGTGCCGGTCACATCTGGACGGTTTTACTGCTCTTGCTTTTTCTTTTGACATCGTTGGCTGTTCTTTATGTTTAAAGTTTCCTTAAAGCAAACCAAATCCAGTTTTAAAAATCGACACAAAGTTGTTCATTAAGCTTCCCTCTTACATCCTATTTTCCCATTTCATTCTGTGTCAAAATTGTTCTCTGCCCAGCAAAGGCCTTGATGCTTTGTGCTCAGCTGACTGACAAAGCATTATGATTTAAAAACTGATTTAAAACCCATCCTGTTCCTCTCTCCACAAAGCCCCAACCTTTGATCTTCTCTCAGGAGCAATTTCCAATCAGCCATTTCTTCAAAGCTTGTAAATGTTTGGTGTTCGGTCTTACCCAAGCTGTCTCCCTCCCCGCAAAGGAGAGGTTGAGACCTGCAATTCCCCACCGTCATTACCGGTCTATTGGAAGTCTTAGTGAGGATTTGGTTTTCTATAGTGAAGACGAAATCAAATATAGCAAACCTCATGCTCTGACTGTGTTTACACACTTTAAAACTAAGTGGGGGTTTTCGCAATTACCTAGGTCACCTGGTCTGTCCAAGTGAAATCAGATTATCTCAGCACTATTTTCATTTGGCCCATTTTACCCAGAAGCGTTATTAGCATGATGCAAATTAATCGGATGATTGCTGAGTCACTAGTTTACCTTGTTATACGAACGTGTAAAGATTCTGGCATTCCGTAACAAAGAAGAGAAGGAATAAATTAGTTACCTGGGATTTGTACAATTCTTTTCTTACTGCTTATCTTTCCTTAAAGGCAAGCCAAAATGTAAGATTGACACTTTTTACATTAGGGTTGCATCCCTGGATTGAATGTGGGATGGAAACCCGGGGCCTCGTCTCATCCTTCTTACTGTGGGCATATACCCCTGAGATAGAAGGATACACTGGAAAAAACACAGACTATCAAGTCACACAGACCCAGGTTCAAACCCTGACTCCCAAAAAATGATCACAGCTCTGATTGGTGGCTGCTGGCTTAGCCTAGAGGATCACATACACTTTTATCTCAAGGCTACTCATTTTTACTAAAATATGTAGCTTTTGAAAATAGAATTCATGACTAACTTCTAGAAGTGTTTCAATATTTCTGTGAATATTTGAATTTCCTTAGCTGGCATTTTATTCAGAGACCCAGACTGAGCCAATTCTACTTTCTAAAATCAAGTTATAGGGTCTTGAGTTAATAGAAGTTTTAGTAGTAAAGGACACGATACATGGGTTTTGAATTTACTTGGTTTTCCTTGGCAAGGCCTCTCGTCAGGCTAGGACTAGCTGTGGCATACATAATCTAGGAAATGCATCAGATGACTATGTGACTTTCAAGATAGTCTGTATATCAGTCACCTGTAGACCAGAATTATTGGGGTAAAAGGTATGGCCTGCATGTCTGTCATTTTAGAAAAATCAAGAGTTGATGCCAATGCACAGTTGGGATGAGAATAGCTGAATAAAGCTATTGAAAATCGGTCTTTTTGTTCTTGTCATATTTATGGGTTCAGGCCCTGAACAAATCATAAACCTGGATTATTTTCACATAGATAGAATGCACACTAGACCATGTGTTCTAGTTTTCCTATTCTGAATACATGTGGCATAGGATTTACCCCATTTTCTTTAAATTCAATAACATTAAAAATAGCTATAGGAGCACCTGGGTGGCTCAGTCGGTTGAGCGTCCGACTTCGGCTCAGGTCAAGATCTCGCAGTTTGTGAGTTCGAGTCTCGCGTCAGGCTCTGTGCTGACAGCTCGGAGCCTGGAGCCTTTTTGAGATTCTGTGTCTCCCTCTCTCTGCCCCTTCCCTGCTCATGCTCTGTCTCTCTTTGTCTCTCAAAAATGAATACACATTAAATTTTTTTAATAGCTATAATTTATTGAGCAACTACTATGTGTAGGTATCATTATTGTGTCATCACCATATCATCATCAATGCTAACACTTAGTAAGTGCTTGCTAAGATATTCCATACATAATTTTATCCTTCTCACAAAACTCTGTGCTCTAAGCATATAATTTTCCTCTTATCAAAAAAAAATTTTAATGCATATTTATTTTCTGAGAGAGAGACAGAGAGAAAGCAGGGGAGGGGCAGAGAGAGAGAAGGGGACAGAATCTGAAGCAGGCTCCAGGATCTGAGCTGTCAGTACAGAGCCTGAAGCGGGCCTGACTCACGAACTGTGAGATCATGACCTGAGCTGAAGTTGGATGCTTAACTGACTGAGCCACCCAGGTGCCCACCTCTTCCTTTTTATTTATAGATGACAAAACAGTCATGGAAAATCAAAGCTACTCATCCAGGGTTACATAGTTAATGAGTATACAGTTCTGGCTCCATATCTCTATTATTATTATTTTTTGGCTCTATATCTTTAAAAATTTTTAAATGTTTATGTATTTTTGACAGAGAGAGAGACAGAATGTGAGCGGGAGAGGGGCAGGGAGAGAGGGAGACATAGAATCCGAAACAGGCTCCAGACTCTGAACTGTCAGCACAGATCCCGACTTGGGGTTCGAATTCACGAACTGTGAGATCGTGACCTGAGCTGAAGTCGGACACTCAACTGACTGAGCTGCCCAGGCGCCCCTTGGCTCCATATCTTTAGATACCTCATCTCCAACTTTTATAACAACCCTACAAAATAAGTGTTTAATATGTAGTCTTATTTACAAGTAAGAATAGGTAGCAGAGGATGTAAATTGTTAAGTAACTGATATTAGATGCTGGAAAGCAACCTAAAGTCAAACCCGAATATTTATTGTGCATAAAAGAATATCTTTCTCTTACCTCCTGTGAGGGCTTGAAGAGCCACACCCAGGTAGGATTCTCCCCAAACCAATGTTACTTTGAAAAGAAAAACCTAGTAAACACTGTGAGCTTAAAAGTTATATATACCAAAATAATTGAAATGCCTGGATATGGGCTTTGGGGATTATAGAGAAGACAAGCTTGGGAATCAGCCTATATCCCCTGCTTTAAATTTCACAGCCAACTTTATTTTGAATGTAAAAGTATGTTAAGCCATATAATTCCCTGGGTTATTTACATTCTAGTCAGGGTGACTATTGAAGGATAGTGTAATTACAGAGTACAATTTCCAAGCTGAATGAAATTGCTTGTATAATAGGTCTGCTGGGGACTGACCTCTGAAAATGCCAAAAACAAATACTTGTAAGTCATGATTAGAAGTGATGATATACAACACCCTGAGTTAATATATGAAGTGAGAGGTGGTCTTTAATTTGGACGGAATATTTTCTTCTGCCTTATGTCAAACCCAGAAAAAGGATCAGAAGCAGAAGTACATTTTCCTTTCTTCATTTCTCAGCATAGTGTCAGAAATTTGCTACTTTTCCATCACCTTCACCAACTGCTTGAGGAGCAACCACCTGGGCAACAGGTTGAAACATAGGTGTTCGCTGATGTTCAGTGTCTGTGAGACTTTATTGTCTGTCGGAGCAGAGAGCAGTATCAGACAGTTCTGCCTCAATCAAAAATTTTTCATGTTTATTTATTTATTTTAAGAGAGCGAGTGAGCGCATGAGTGGGGGAGGGGCAGAGAGAGAGAGAGGAAGGGAGAGAGAGAATCCCAAGCAGGTTTCACACCGTCAGCATAAAGCCTGATGCTGGGCTCAGTCTTACGAACTGTGAGGTCATGACCTGAGCTTAGATCAAGAAATGAATGCTGAACCGACTGAGCCACCCAGGCGCCCCTCAGCCAATTCTAACGCACTGTCCTCCTCCTCTGTGCTCCATTCCGACATCCACCTACCATTTCTTAGTTCGGCTTTGTGAGTAGATTCAGTGAACAGTGGGCGGGTGTGTTCGGTATTACAGGCAAAATATCAGCACGGGGTATGTAATTAGAAGATAAAGCTAGCAATAGCAAAGATGCTCCCATGTCCTCACTGATATGATTTTTCATCCCTGTATGAAATGAATTATTGTGTACGATTAGTGCTTATCTGGCCCTTTCCCATATGATCTTCACTTTCAATAACATAAGCATATAATTTTATGCTAAAATGAGATCTTCACTTTTCTAAGTTCATTTTCATCTTGACATCAATCTGCAATTACATTTCTCTTTGTCCTTTTATCATTTCATTTCAGTCTTTAGGAAGGAGGGAAGAAGTTTCAAAGACTAAATTCTTAAAGCGTTTTTTCTAGTTGTCTATTGCTTTATAAGAAACTATACCAATAATACTTTATTTCATTGCTTTGTGAGCCCGTAATTTTGGCAGGGCTTAGCTGGACGAATTTTTTGTGCTCTGTGTGATGTCGACTGGAAAGGCCGGTTTGATCTGGAGGGTCTAGGATAGGTCCACCCACGTACCTCGGCAGGATGTCTGGAAGGCAGTGCCCAGCTGGCTGCTCTTCCCCTCCATGCAAACTTAGGGTCTCTCTCTGTGGTCTTTCTAGTGGGGTAGCTGGATTGCTTACATGGCAGCTCAGAGCTCCAAGAGATCAAGGTGGAAATGCCTGTTCTCTTGCAGCCTAACCTAGAATCTTTCATGGCATAACTTCTGCCATATTCCATTGGTCAAAGCCATCAGAAATCAGCCCAGATTCAAGTGGAGAGGAAACAGACTCCACCTCTCCATGGGAGGACTGTGAAAGAGTTTGCTGCCCGCATCATCCATTAATGATGAAACACATACCACGTGTCCTCCAAAAACTCAGGAACATACTTGGCCAGGGAGGGAGTTGGATAATATGGACCTCTTGCTCTAGGCTTAAAGAAAATTGTATTTTGTTAATTTTTAAAAATATTTTTATTTTTGAGAGAGAGAGAGCGAGCGAGAGAGAGCGAGCATGAGTGGGGGAGGGGCAGAGAGAGGGTGACACAGAATCTGAAGCAAGCTCCAGGCTCAGAGCTGTCAGTACAGAGCCCAACTTGGGGCTTGAACCCATGAACAGCGATATCATGACCTGAGCTGAAGTTGGATGCTTAACTGACTGAGCCAACCAGGCGCCCCCAGCACTCTTTTCATCTTATGAAACTGAAACTCTATATTCATTAAACAGCAATTCCCCATTTCCCCTCCCCCTGTCCCTGGCAAACACTCTTTTACTTTCTGTCTCTATGAATTTGACTACTCTAGGTATCTCATATAACTGGAATCATACAGTACTTACTGTGTTGTGACTGTCTCATTTCACTTAGCATAATGCCCCCAAGGTTCCTAAATATTATAGCATGTGTCTGAGTTTCTTTCCCTTTTAAGGCTGAACAATATTCCATTGTATGTATATACCACATTTTGTTTATCTGTTCATCCTTCAATGGACACCTTAAGTTACTTTCTTTTCAGCTTTTGGTTATTGTGAATAATGAGTGTACAAATATCTCTTTGAGATCCTGCTTTCAATTCCTTTGAATATATGCCTAGAAGTAAGATGGTTGGATCATATGGCAGTTGTATTTTTAATTTTTTTAGGACTTGTCATACTGTGTTCCATAGTGGAACCATACTGTATTACTTCACATTCCTACCAAAGGCTCCAATTATTCCGCATCTTGTCCGTTACTTGTTATTCTCTCTCTCTATTCTCTCTCTTTAATTTGCATGATTAGTGATGTTGAGCATCTTTTCATGGCTTGTTGACCATTTGTATGTCTTCTTTGGAGAAATGTCTACTCGAGTTCTTTGCCCATTTTTTAATTGGACTGTTTGTTGTTGTTGAGTTGTAGTTCTTTATACATCCTGGATATTAACCTCTTATCAGTAATATGGTTTGAAAATATTTCTTCTATTCTTTATGTTAACTTTTTTCACTGTTGATTCTGTTCTCTGATGCACAGAAGTTTTAAAATTTGATATATTCCGATTTACCTATTTTTATTTGTTTTGCTTGTACTTTTGGTGTCATATCCAAGAAGTTATTTTCAAATCCAATTTCATGAAGCTTTCCTCCTATGTTTTTGTTAGAAGGTGGAGGAGGGCAGTAAGATATCCTCCAGACTGAGAGAACACTTTGAGATGGAAAAATGCAGCAAGACACTCCATATCATTTACAGAGAGTTTTATTTCAGACTAACTTACTGACTGGGGTGGATCGAGCAGATGGATGGTCCGGATGCTACCCAGCTATTCTCCACCAAGTCTGGACCTTAATCCACAGCTTTTATAGAGCAAAGAGCATTGTGGTGAGGTCTAAAGTGGTGACACCTGTGCACCAGTTATATGTCCTTGTCATCTAAAGTGGTGCCTTCTCTGAGCCCCTTAGGGAAGATCAGAAAAAAACCTTCCTACATTCCAGTCAGGATAAACATTAACTACCAAGGGGCCTGGAACACGCAACCTTGAGAGAGGTCATTGTGCGGTCATAAACAAGATAGAGGGCCAAAGATGGATGGAGTCAGTGTTGTCAGCACTTCTACAGTTTTCTTCTAAGAGTTTTGTAGTTTTAACTTTTTATTTAGGTCTTTCATACCATTTTGAGTTAATTTTTGTATACTGTGTAAGTGTTCATCTTTATTCTTTTGCATGTGGATATTTAGTTTTCACAGAATTATTTGTTGAAGAGATTGTCCTTTCCCCATTGAATGGTCTTGGCACCCTTGTTGAGGATCATTTGACCATATTTGTACAGGTTTATTTCTGGGCGTTCTATTCTATTCCATTGGCTTACAGATCTTTGTAGTGATATCATACTATTTTGATTACTGTAACTTTCTTTGTGCTAAGCTCTGAAATCAGTAAGTGTGAGGCTTCCAATTTTCTTCTTAAGATTGTTTTGGAGAGCCTGGCTGGCACAGTTCATAGAGCATGTGACTCTTGATCTTGAGGTTGTGGGTTTGAGCCCCACCTTGGGTATAGACATTACTTAATAAAATCTTTAAAAAATATATTGTTTTGGTTATTTGGGATCCCTTTAGATTCCATGGGAATTTTAGGATGGATTTTTTTTCTATTTCTGCCAACACTGTTGAGATTTTGATAGGGATTACACTAAATCCATAGATTGCTTTGGATATTATTGAATCTTAATTATATTGAGTCTTTCAATTCATGAACACAAGATGTCCTCCCACTTACTTGCACTGAATTTTTAACACAGACTATAAACAAAGAAAAAAAATGGAGGCTACTGTATATGGGAACGAAATTCAATGTGTTTTACTTTCTGCTTTAGTGAAAAAGCAGTATTTGCAGTACTAAAATTAAAAGCCTGGTGACTTTATTTAATGTTAAAATAAAAACATTGTATCTTAAACTTTATTTTAAAAATATTTCCCATTAGAGAACAACTTTTGAAATTCATAAACGCCTATTCCTAGCAAGTAAGTATTATCTGTTCCAGACCTACCCATAAGTTTATATTCTAGGACTTACCCTGATAAATGGTGCTCACTAGAAGACTCCAAACTCTTTGAGAACGAGAGCAATATCCCCTTTTTTAAAAAGTTTATTTATTTATTTTGAGAGAGAGAGAGAAAGAAAGAGAGGCAGAGAGAGAGGGAGAGAGAATCCTAAGCAGGCTCCACACTGTCAGTGCAGAGCCCAACACAGGGCTCCATCATGAACCTGTGAGATCATGACCTAAGCCAAGGTCAAGAGTCGGTCACTTAACTGACTGAGCCACCCAGGTGCCCCCAATATCCCTTTTACCTTAGCACTTTCTCTCATACTCATCAAATATTTCTTGGTTACTGGAACCAACTGGCAAATGAAATTGAGTGCCCACTACTTACTCATACCAGCAATTTAACTCTCAGCAAACAATCTTTAACTAGGAGATTTTTTAAAGGGGATTTTTTTAAAGTGCCAAAATAGTTTACTTTTAAATGATTTAAGCACTATTATAGGACAGAAAATGATTTAAAGAAGCTTTTCATTCAGTCTTTCTAGGGAGATGCATGACTTCTTTTGAATTATTATGGTTACAAATGATACATTGCATTAAAAGACCTGGCAAACACGAGGTTTCAGGTGAAGAAAGGTGAAGCTCTCTAGCAAATGCCCTTGTAGTTCATCGTAAATTTGTAATGTAGAAAAAACAATAAAACAAATTTAACTTCCATATTGGTTATGTCCTAGAAGTGCTTTGGAGACTATTTTTTCTTTCTGTTTTTGCCAAAATTCAATTTCTTCTCGTTGTGCCATGCAGTGCAATCAGGGGAGGACACACAGAATTTTTGAACCCCTTGCAACGATTCAACCTTCTCTTCTTATACAGACTTGAGGAAGCACAACTGCCCTCTTGAGATTTTCAAGAAGGCATTTTGACAGCTTTACCAGATAATCAATATAATACATAAATGGCACCAGTGAAGTGCTATTCTCTTTTCCATTGCCTAGAGACGCCCTAAGTATGAAACTCAATTTTTCAGACACCTACTGTTCAACTAGGAGAGATTTTGCCATCTTCAAAGTGTTAAAGGAAATATCTATTGGAAAATATGTTGAAAACAATGTTACAGGATGTTTGCACTTGCCTTTGTCAAGAAGTCCAAGTCCCTAAATCATATTATGATATTATCAACTTCGAGAAGAACACCAAGCGGCTCCAGCTAAGCTTTTATGCTATGAAAATGTGAAATACTTTTCATTTCTTTTATTTTGTTCTGACTGTACTCATCTATGCCGTTAACGAATGGAAGACCTTGGAATTGTAGGTTCTTCAGTAAAAAAATGATGAGAAGGAATTTTAGGTTCTTCAGTAAAAAATTGATGTGAGATGAAGAACAGCCAAAAGGAAGGACACAGAAGTGGCTAGTGAAATAAGGGGCTTGTCCTGGATGGGACAGAACCAAAGAACAGAGGTATGTTTGGTACCTGCAGAGAAACAACCATTCTGCGCTCCGTCAGAAGGTCTGTTTTACCACCACCGTGACTACTCTAAGCTTTTCTTGTACTTTCTCACTTGCAGTACAGGAAGGGAGTCAAGTTCATGAAGGGTCTAATACAGAGAGACACATTTGTTTTATCACAAGTTTTAGCCCCAGTGACTTCATAGCAACAGTTGTAAAGTTTGCGTTAAGAATTCGTAAGTAGTGTCCAGACTCACGATAAATGAGTACTGTGTGGCCAACAATATCCGTATGAGTGGAGGACGGTGGAGAGATGTTATGCATGAAAGTATTTATTATGCTTGGTTCAGGGTACCGTGTTTGGAGTTTGAGTGCCATGGGAAGAAACAGCAAAGTCCTTTGAGAGCATATACTTGATATTGTTCTTTCTTGTAGAATTTAAATATATCTTTCCTCAGTATGTTTCAACGCTTGTTAAAAATTTAGGGAGGTTGAATTTTGCTTACTTAATTTTTAACCCCCAAGGTAAAAACATTTAAAAATGCATTTATGAATCCCTAAAGCCCACTTGGTTTCATTTTCTTTCGTAGAGATAGTAAGACATAGACTGTGGGGAAAAACATTTGGTACGGCCACCCTGTTTTATACATATCCACATATGTCCATTCAGAACAAAGTACATACTAAGAATGATAGTGCTCAGTTTCTTTTTTTTTTTTTTAAAGGACGAATCCTTATTTCCACGTAATGAAATCTAATGACTTTTCATTGCAATCCTTCTAAATATCAAAGAATTACCTGCACCTTGAAGGTTCTTGAACTTTTTTGAAATTGCCCTTTTAAAAAGGATCACGGGGTGGCTGCTGGAAGGTTTTCTTCTCGATTTACAACTCAGGCATAGATTTAAGGAGAGTGTAATTACCAGATACAATCCCTAAACAGAATTGAATTGCTTCCTGGATGCCAAGCTTTTTGCAGGCTGACCTTCAACGGGAACAAACACAACACCGCAGCTCTGTGTCCTTGTTAGGTTTCAGCAGGATCCAATATTTTTCTTCTTCCAGGCACAAGTGAGAATAGGACATCTACTTCGTCAAAGGACCAGAGGTCCCAGTTGTCATTGCTCTTCCTTAAAAACAAAACAAAACTTATTAAAAGAGCAAGTCTGGAAGAGCCACAATAAATCACTTGTTCTGAAAATTGAACCAGCCCAACAGCCTCTAAATCAACCACCTACTTGTTCTTCTCAGAAGAAAACAAAGATCAGTTATTGTCTATGAGGTCACAGTGGAGACTGACCATGGAAAACCCTAAATCAGGGAATAGGGTCGCCACTCGCGGGTTAGTTCGTATTCTAGAAATAGTCACATCGGATTCCTCTGCCTCAGTCTGCAAACTAAGACTTCTTCACTGACATATTTTGTTATGTTTTGTTTTTCCCCCTCACCAGTCATTACATATAATAAGTGTTAGGTTGTCGTACCCGTCCTTTTTTCTGGAAGTGGTGCGTTTTGTTAAATTTAACATCCTAATTAGCTTTTGGATAATTAGCTGTCTGGGTGGGCAGAAAAATTCTACAAAAATCTGTTGGCTGGTGGAATTTTCAGGTCAGCGCTTTTAACTGTCTACACACACACACACACACACATCAGTAAGCATGCATGCTTGCACACAATCCTCTTGACTCCTTCATATCACACAGAAGAGCCAAAATAATACACAATACTTACTAGTATCCAGGCTTCTAATTGATTTTCTGAGCCAATTGAAAATGAGGGTAGGTAAAGCATTGTAGCAATCAGATTATAGAATGTGAATTTTCCTGTCCTTTCTTTTTATTTTATTTCTTATTTTTTTAAGTTTATTTATTTTGAGAGAGAGAGCAAAGCAGTGTTGGGGGACAGAGAGAGAGAATCCCAAGCAGGCTCTGCACTGTCTGCTCAGAGTCCAATGTGGGGTTTGAACTCATGAACCAGGAGATCATGACCTGAGCCGAAATCAAGAGTCAGATGCTTAACCGACTGAGCCACCCACGTGCCCTCCTGTCCTTTCTTAATTGTGATTGTCCCTGCATACTCCTTCACCTGCCCACCCACTTCACCACCGGTGCACTCCTCCCCAGATCATTCCACACATGCACAAAAGTATTGTGTATGTGCAAGCCCTGCAGAAAGTAATTGACTTTGTGAATAGTTGTTTTCACCCTGGTTTATAAAGACACAGGAGTACATGCTCTTAAAAGCTTCTTTTTCCTTTTAACTCGCAGCGCACATGACAAAATGTGAGGCATCTGACAGGCAGCCAGCCACCTGCAAGGATCAGTTTTAAACAGATGGTGCAGTAGAAAATGAGTCCAAATGTAGACATCACAAAGTGATCCTGGCAAACACTCACAGATGTGGATTATGACAATTCTGATGACCCTGACCCATGGGTCAGTTGGTTCGGGTCAGAGTGAAATGGTTTGCCTTGTGACAGCGACAAAAACATTAGCAACTTTGTCTTTTGGGAATGAAAGGTGGCTCTGAAGACTAGAAAGGAGACTTTGCCGCAAGCCCCACACGCCTCCTCCTTTCTGGCACTTGCATTGTCTCTTCTTGGCAACAACCTACTCCTCACTGGCCTTTGGAACAGATGAACGAGGCTCTTCCGGTCCTGACATCTGTCCACCTTTGCCGGTCCTACCTCTCCCCACCTGGTCCAAAACAGGCCATGCTCCACTAGATTGAAGCTCTCTCCAAATGAGCTGCACTGTTCTTGCCTTCTCAGGGCCTTGACAGGTGCAGTCTGTACTCTAGGATGTCTTTTGTGCCATGCCCAGCCAGCAAATTCCCAGGTACTCATTTAAATGCACCTGTGTGTTACCTCTTTTGTGACGATTGCCCAGATACCCGTATGTATCCTCCTATACCAGCGAGGCAGAATGAAGAACTTCCGTCTCCCCACAGTCCCTGTCCTGAGGTATTGAAAGTGTTCTTAGGACCACCTCCTTTCTGACCCCATGGGCTGGGTCTGGGGAGCAGCTGTTTTTATCATCAATCATCCCTGGCATCCACAACAGTGCAATATAGCAGATCGTTCATAATCCTTGGTGGAACAAAAGTTAGAGATGATTTTGTATCTGTGCAGATTTTAGTTTTCTGGTGGGTCAAGACTGGGTTTTGTTCCATTCCCCTTTATATGAACCAGCAGAGTGGCGTTTGCATAGACGCCTCATTAATACAGTCGCATTCAGTTGTGAGTGGCAGGAACAAAAAACCAGGAGTCAAGAGAATAGGGCTGTATTCCCTTCTTAGGCAACAATTCAATAGGCAAGATGGGATGGGCGACATCCCTAACATCAATGTCCTTTTATGAAAAATGGGGAATGACCACGTATTTCCTGCTTACTTTAACGGGCCTGTGTGAAGATCAAACACATTTTCTACGTTGGGAAGTGCTTAGTGAAGCAAGAGTTAGTAGAGTATAATGAAAATTAGATCGTATTCTGGAGTCAAATTGACTCCATTACTTTTTGGCTGTGTGACCTTGGGCACATTGGTGAATGTCTCTGAGCCTCAGGCCCCCACCTGTAAAATGATAGTCTCTACTGCATAAGGTATCTACTCCATGTGGAGTTTAGTTTGTGAAAAGCATCTAATATGGTAACTACGAATAGTAACTCCTAACAAATGCTAGGTTTAAAAAAAAATATATAGCTTAACGATTTATATAAATACAAGATGTTGTTAACACTCAATGATGAGTTATTGTTCTTCCCTTTAAGAACAGTAGGGGCAGCCTCCCACATCTGGAAATGAGAATACTCTACTCTCCCTTCCACTTTCATGGCCTCTCCTCCAACCAGCTTTAGACTCTGTTGTTATAAGCAAGACAGTCTATAGCAGACGAGAGTCAATTTCCTTTCTAGAGTTGGGCAAGCCATTTGGACAGGATAGTCTCCAGCTCTGCCCAGTTTCCTTCCCTCGGAAATATCCCACTTAGGAGATGAGAGCCCTGTGACACATAGGAAACATATCTAGACAATTCCCAGGATTGGTCTGTTCTATTTCAGCTTGCTGTTGCTTGCCGTCCCTGGCCCCAGACAACTGCCCTAGGCAGCTCTGATTGGTAGGTTTTGTAGGATTTTTATTTCCATTTTCCTCAAGCTAGGAAATAGCTTTTTTTTCTTGTTAAATTAATCTAAAGCAAAATTAATATGTCTTAATCATAAGACTTGAGGGTAACATCAGGCAATTGCAAAAAGAAAACATGAAATTCACTAGTTGGAAGGTTTATTTGATATGACCCTTCACAAGAGTCCTCCAGAAGCCATCTCTCTCCTAAACCTTGGCTTAGGAGAAAGGTCTCGCTTCCCTCTCTCAGATAGGAGATGCTTTGATCATGTCTCCACTGCTCCTCGGAGTTTAGACTTCTGTTTCCCAGGACGAGTTAGAACACAAACCTGCATATCATCTGGAAGCATACTCATCTTCACAGGTAAGGTAGGGCGTCCCGTGTTTGGCAGTGCATTCTCCAAAACCTGCATCATTCAGTCTTAAAGATGGCAATGTGTGGCCATCTAAATTTATTTTTTAAATGTTTATTTATTTATTTTGAGAGAGAGAGAGAGAGAGAGAGCGAGTGTGTGAGCAGGGGAGGAACAGAGAGAGAGGGAGAGAGAGAATCCCAAGCAGGCCCACGCTCAGCAGGAGCCCAACATAGGGCTCAGTTCCATGACTGAGAGATCAGGACCTGAGGCAAAAATGAAGAGTTGGTCCCTCAACCAACTGAGCCACCCGGGCGCCCCAGTCTAAATTCATATTTGGGGTGGGGGAAGGCTCAGAAAATCATAGATCTTCCAAATATACCCCTACTTTCGATCTCTGGTTGAAATACACATCTACATGTCTAAAATGCCTCACTCAAAGTTGTTTATTTCAGAAGAGAGGAACTTAACCTACGTACACATTCTAGCTTACTTATAAGTAGATGCTGTATGTGAACATATTACCTGATTTGAAATAAAGATTTAAAATCCATCTCCACAAATGAAAAATGTTCTGGGAGCTTTAAACAAACAACTTGTCCCTCCTTTATTCCTCTATGGGGAACGAAATCTTACTATTGACAACCAGGGACAGTATCAAGCAATTAAACCTGTCATCTCATTATGAGTGAAAGACAAGCTCAGTATTAATGATTTGTTTTTACTTGGCAATGATTTTAGATGGTCCTTAGATGAAAGAAAAAAAAAGGAGTGGTCTAAGGAATGTACTCAAACACTCTTGTCGTTTTATTTTATTTATTTATTTTTTAAAGCTGTTAGCTTTTTTAAAAAAATATTTTTATTTATTTTTGAGACAGAGAGAGAGCATGAGCAGCAGAGGGGCAGAGAGAGAGGGAGACACAGAATTTGAAGCAGGCTCCAGGCTCTGAGCTGTCAGCACAGAGCCCGACGTGGGGCTCGAACTCACGGACTGTGAGATGATGACCTGAGCTGAAGTCAGACGCTTAACCGACTGAGCAACCCAGGCGCTTCGTCTTGCCATTTTAATCTACCCAATGACAGGAAGGGCTTTTTCTCTGACACTTTGGGGAAATTTTTAAATAAGACACAGTGGGGAAGCTGAAAAGAATGAGATCTGTTGCTTCCCAAAGACGGTCTTTACATACCTGATGCTAGGTTTATCATCAGGGAAAGATGAAAAAATATTAGTGTGAGATATTAATTGCCAGTGGATGAAAATGAACTCTGGGTCAGAAGAGGGGGTAGTGGGAGGGACTTGGATCCAAATCCCTGCTTTGCCACTTACTAGCTGTATGCACTGGAGGAAGTTATTTAGCCTCCCCTTGCCTAAATTACCTCCTCTATAAAATGAGGATAATGGAAGTAACTGCATTACAGGGTTGTGATGAGATTTAAGACAGAAGGTATACATAAAGATGATATATATTCTGGCACAATGCCCAGCATGAACCTCAATGCTCAAAACACTTAGCTATTGTTGACATCATGATTGCTGTTGCTGTTGTTATTAGGATAACAGCAACAACAACAAAAATCTGGACCAGAGGAAAAGGAACTCATTGCTATGACCAGTAAGACATTCTTCCTTTCCACGGTCCTTCCAAATCCAATTCTACTCCAATATCTCATGGATGGAGTGTCCTAAATGGGATAAAAACAATTTCTGCTCTGGGGGAATATGCCTTCTCCTAGAATGCTGGAAAACAAAACCAAATAAGGCAAAAACAAAAACAGCAAGCCTCCTCCAAATCTTTTCAAATTGGTTCATACCACCTTGTGCGTATCTTCTTCAAAATTCCACTTTCTATTTTTTATGCACTTTGAAGTTCATATAAAATCAATATGTAGAAATCAGCTTTATGAGTATTGAATTTCTACAAAACATTTCTGTTTGGAATTCAAGTCTCAGGAGGCACTGATCCATGCTTTTTATTACTATTAGAATAAATGAATGTGGTGCTTTATTATACTTGTTGAATAGTGGCTAAAAGACCATGAAAAATCCAAATAATCCAGGAATGGCTGTCTTCAAGTCCCCTGGGAAGAAGAGGAATGGCTTGCTAAGAGTCTTTAAAGACCAACAGGTGCTAAGAAATTTGTTTTGACCCATTAAATTTACATTGGCTTCACAGTTTTCAAGACTCTCCTGCTGTCTGCCATTGCTGCTGTCTAAAAGCCTCAGGCTGGAAATGATTAAGTTTTCATGCATATGTTAAGTGGGCAGATGATTAAAATGAGAACAAACAAGATACTAGATGGTTCCACCCTGGCTCTTGCAATGCTGCTTGTTCAATACTGTTTATGACCGCCATTTTTTTGTTGAGAAGAGCAAACACTAGAGAAATATGAGTGGAGTTTACTGCCCTCGTGCATGTCTTGGGGATTTGGGAAAGGCCCCTACTCCAACATAGCCCAACTAGCTCTAAGTGAACGAGAGATCACGAAGGTATCTCCATCCTTAGCTCCAGCCTACCCCTTCAGCACAGCAGTGGCATCTGGATGAGAACGTCTGAGGGAAGAATGAGGCTGGGGATGTAAAGCAGTAAATTAGGGTGGGCTCCCTGGGGTAGGCGATGTGTCATAACAGGGCTGCCCTAGGGAGGAGCTGGCATGAACCAGATAGCCAGGAAGTCTAATATGGGTATAAATGTTTGAATTTTTTAATGGACTGTATAACTGGACCACAGGCTCCCTTTATGACAGCCAGTTGTGTGTGGTATAAACCTTTGTCTTTGCTGCTGTGCAACATTGCAAGATGCAGCTGTTGGGGCCCTAGTGGCAGAGGGCAGATGGTGGTCAAATGCTTTCCAAAAAGCAACAGCAGTTCTGGAAAAAATTGAAAAAGGGGTTTCATCAGCTGTTGAGATCCTTTGCATTCACTGTTCCTTCCAAACACAAACTCTTACAGAAACACAATTAAAAGGAACTACAGAACCTAGATAAGTGCATTTCTTTTTAATAACTGGGACTCATTTATGTCCCTTAGGTGGGCACACAGGCACATAATCAGAGATATGATGCTAAATCCTGAAAAACAAAAATGCAAATAATTCTTATTTTCAATAAAAAATTTTTTTGGTGCCTAAACTAACTGAAGATCCTTGGTGAATTTCTTGATTTAGAAAATGCATTAATACCATCTGTCTTATTCCTTTTGGACTGCTATAACAAAATACTGCAGACTGTAACTCATAAGCAACAGAAATTTTTTTCTCACAGTCTAGAGTTTGGGAAGTCCAAGATCGAGGTGCCAGAATGATTGTGTTCTGGTCAGGGACCTCTTGTTCTCCCTGTGATTTCATATGGTGGAAGAGGCTAGGGATCTCTCTGGAGCCTCTTTTGTAAAATCACTAATCCCATTCATAAGGGCGCTGCCCTCATGGCCAAGTCACTTCCCAAAAGCCCTTCTTTCTAACACTATCACCTTTGGCGTTCAGGAACTCAACATATGAATTTGGAGGATAAGTAGGGCAGTTGGGTCGGGGAACACATTCAGACCGCAGCACCATCTTTTCATCTTAAAATTCTGTTTTTCATAAAACTCATCCAAGGTCAAATAAACCTGAGAATTAGGAAAGATGAGAATTAACCAAATAACGTGTTAATTTCAGGGAAGAAATACATTCAAATGACAGAATGAAGAGTAGAAATGAATATGAATACACTTTTAAATGGACCATAGACAATATTGCTTAAATCCAATATCGAGCTCGGAAATCATAGTTTGGTCACATATTGGCCAATGCTACCTCATTCTCAGCCTTTCAGTTTGGGTAGAGTTGCCTATACAGCCAATTCCAGAGGTGGGGGCTGGCTGATGTCAACCCATCTCAGCCACAGCAATGGGTGAAGAGACTCAATTCAGGTCAGACAGTTGCAGGAAAAAGTTTGATGGTAATTCCAGGAAAGAAACTTACTTTCCTCACCTATGTCCTGTGAGAGATACTTGCTCTTTCTCTGTAGGCTGTGGTGATCATGTCAGGCCTGGAACAGCTTCCTGGATGGCAGCCACCCATTAAGTATAAAGCTGATGCACAGAGGGACTGAGAGCTGAGAGCAGGACGTAGACTTTTTTTTTTTTCCTCCCTTTTTTCTTTTTAGCTTAACCACATACCCTGGTAATGGGGCTGCGATGGGACTAAACTTGCTCACTGTTATTTTGGGTGCTATTACTGTCACTATTCCAATTTAGCTTTTCAATTAAATCTGCTATTCATTTTTAAGGAAGCAGTGCAGTTTCAAAAGCTTAATAAATGTTGCTCTACTTTATACAGCACTTGATTCTATAAGGCATTGCTGGGTTCTCTCATCAATCCTTCACACATCATTCATTAAAGCACCAAGTTTACCCTTTCCTTATGAAGAAACTGGGCACTTGTCTTTGCCCCAAACAGACAGGGGGAATCAATGAGAGGAGGAAATAGTTTTTCTCTTAAGTACTGTATCTATATGTATTTCAGGATCAATCAAATTATTTGGAAAGATCAAGTCATTGTAAAAACAAAGTGCATCTGCTTAAATGGGCCCCATGCTAAAAGGAATGGTATCTTTAGCTATTTACTATTCTTGGGCTCTCTATTCTTAGAGACAAACTAAATAATGAAATTATTCAGTCCTGTGTGATTCAACCTTATGCCTTTATAAATAAAGTCCAGCTCCTTTAATAATTGTAGTATATACATACTATTACTGATGAAATGGCCAGAGGACACCTTGGAAATAAGTAGCTTGCTAATAATTAGTCAAACCAATGTTGAAACATCTCTATTCTGTTCACTTAAACTTTCATGCCCTTGTAGGTATGCATAAATTGAAATAAAAATCTCCTTTTCTACAATATATTTACCAGCTTTGAAATATGAAGTCTAAATTTATATGCAAATTTTACATTTCAACTATGTTTTTATTAGATTTTCTAGAACTTGTTATTTGGAAAATAATTATGGATTTCTTTGTTACTTTCCTAAATTACTTTGAAATTGTAGTCATATACAAAATTCAATAAGTTCACTTACATTGTTAAATATCTCTTTTAACTTCAAGGCAAGTTATAAATCCACAATTTTCAGCATGCTACTTTCCTAATATTCAAAAAAACTTTCAGTTGACATGATATCAAATACGTCTACTTATATATCTATTTTATATTTGATTGAAACATGACAAGCAAATGTTCATAAACCGTTTTCAGATTAGTTTAGAAAATCTGGAAATCTTTGTTAAAAAATTTCAAACTCTAACTCATTACTAGAATAATTTTCAACAGGAAGTATACCAAGGGCATAGTTATATTGATGGATGGGACAAGTAGAAAGCCAGTGAAAGAGTTTAAAAATTTTAGGACAATTTGATTTTTCTGAAGGGCAGCAGAAATGTTTCTTAACTTTTCATCAGGATTTATATCAGTATCAACAATGTTGTAGAAAATTGTCTAACCTTCTGAATCAAGGCAGGATATTAATTAATATGTGTGTAATAAAATGGAGAAAGTACTACTGTGGTTGGGAAGGTAAGTATTTGGATGAACTACTTAGAGTGTGGGAAGAGACTCCCAAAAGGCATACAACTTCTAAAGAGTTCCAGTCATTTCCGGGACTACATTCTAATAGGAGGTTGTGTGAACTGAGACTTTCTTTAGCCAGGGGAGCAACATTGGCCTGGAGTACACTTCATTGGGTGCAGTGGAGGTCCTGTGTTTAGCAGATGCGTAGGGTCGACGACACTTGGTCGAGAGTACCTGACTCTGTCTACAGAGAGAATAGATGCCTTTAATGGGAAAACCTGTGCGTTTGCTGTGTCGTGTGCTATGTGACTTCCACAAGCAAGCACTGAAGACTCTTAACGAAAAATAAAATATGAGAACATTTACTCAGTAAAGTGTATCGATAACTTCAGTGCTGGTAAGGGTGTGGGGAGAAGACCCATTATTGGTTGGAATGTGAATTGCTGTAATCTCATAAAAAACTTAAAACTCATATGTCCTTTGACCCAGGAGTTCAACTTGTAAGGATTTATTTTACAGCTGTAGTAGCAGGTAAGGACAAGCAGGTTTGTGGCAGGAAATATCTGATATCTGAACTTTCAGCTTAAGAATGGTTGGATAAATTATGGTGTAGCAATACTAGGAATTACTATATTGATATGAAAATGCATGAAATCTATGCATGAATCTATGCATTTGTGATTATATCAAGTGAAAAATCAAGCTGTAGGTTAATCTGCATACCAAGTCTTTTTATTGATAAATGTGAAAAAATCCTATACGACCATATATCCTTTTATGTTTATTTATGAGCATTGAAAAGCTGTGGAAGGATTCTGTTTGTTACTTCGCGGGTCTGGGCTGAACACGGGAGAAAGAGATTAGTAATAACTCTTTTATATTCTTCTATATTGTTTGATCTATTGCAATGAATATGTATTACTTTTGAAATAAAAAGTGAAAACAACAGGTGGACAGCAGAAGCTGCATGAAGGTGCTAGTTATAATTTTGCTTCATACATGTATTAGGCTTCCGAGAACTCCTACGACTTTGAGTCCTTATAAGTATTACAAAGTGAAACAGATTAGGACTACACGGTGACCAAAAGATGGAATTAATGGAAGTAATAGAATTAAACGCTAGATGTTTCCAGATGTCGGTGCTGAACTCCACATAGCTGAGATACTTATGTAGTGGCTGAATACCACATGATGTCCACCATCCTGGGACACTATGTAGAATAAAAAAAAAAAAAAAAAGAGAAAGTTGATCCACTAGCTAGTAGTTTGAAGTTTCAACTGGGCAGTATTGATGTGACCATTCTAACAAGGGTTATTAACTGTATTGTGATGATGATCTGTTCTAGGTTGACCTGTGTCCCCTCCAAAAAAAGACATGTCGAAGTCCTAATTTGCAGCACCTGCACATGTTACCTTATTTGGAAATAGGGTGTTTGCATGTGAATCAAGTTGAGATAAGGTCATTAGGGTGGGTCCTAAACTGATGTAGCCGTGTGGTACACGCTGGGTAGCTAGTTTGTGCAAGCACATCCTGAATGTGCTTGTTAAATCACTGCCTTGAGAATGTAGCAATCCTGTCCTCCCTCCCATCAAGCAGAATGTGCAGAAGAACATGCTGGTCAATGTTCAAGGTTAGGAGCATGGGGGGTGGCTGACCCTGGAGCATCTCCCTTGTAATGAAGAGTGTTCAGGTGGCAGGCCTTGATCTTCTTGGAAATTGTGGCCATTCAAGGAGGGGAAGGCCACTGATAGTCACTAGGCTGAGTGGCTATGATGTAGAAACTTGCTGCGTGTTAGTCCCACGACTCGATGCTTTGTCCAGTCGGCCGCTCCTGGACTCTCTGTATGCAAGTTCCCCCAATAAACCTGTGCCTTGATTGCTATCTCTACATCTTTTCTTTGGCCTCACTGAACCATCACCCAGCCTAGGCTTTGAGTCTGCTGGGGTGTGGCTGCACACTGGTGTCCTCATGAGAAGAGGGAAATCTGGACACAGAGAGAGACACACAGGGAGAACTCTATAAGGAGATGGCAGAAATTGGAGTTGCGCAGCTGTAAGCCGAGGATGACAGGTGACATCAGAACCTGGGGCAGACACGGAACAGGTTCTCCACTAGAGCCTTTCAGTGAGAATGGCCCAGACAACACCTTAATTTTGGACTTCCAGTGCCCAGAATGGTAAGATAAAAAATTTTTATATAAAACCACTTTTTTTTTTCTATTTATATACCACTTTTTGGTACTTTATTATGGCAGTCCTAGGAAACTAGAACAAAACCCAAATATATTGCCAGAGAGAAAAGGAAGAAAGATTAGCATGACCAGGCAGAGCTCCTATATTGCCAGAATTGCATGACCATTTATTCAAATATTATACTTAATAATATTTCCGGAAAGATGCTCAGGGGAGAGAGAGAGAGAGAGAGAGTGGGAGAAAGAGCGCTAATGCACAAGCCACTTTGGAAAATGGTGTCAACATTTAATTATTATACTGGATAGTGCTTTGAGAAGAATATTCTGAATTTCAATAAAACGCAGGTTTGCAAAAAAATTCAGCAAGAGCAAAATTGATTGACAGTTTACAGTTTTCTGGTGTGTGGTAGTCAGCTTGCCTGCATCCAAATATTTTGATGTTATTTTCTTGAACCAAAAATCTGGTCACACTGTCTGTAATGAGAAGGAAGTTTTCTATTTAAAGAATTGCAGCAGAGTGGTGAGGCACAGAGTAGTGAAGAGAAAAATCATGCGCATGGTGATTGTCAGATGGGTGGGGAACGGGCTATCTGTAGTCTTTTAGAGGGACAAAGGATTTTTCTACAAGTGACCATTGTTACTTCTATTTTTAAAAATTTATTTATTTATTTTGAGAGAGAGAGAGAGAGAGAGAGAGAGAGAGAGCATGAGCATGGGAGGGGCAGAGAGAGAGGGAGAGAATCCAAGTGGGCTCCATGCTGTCAGCGCAAAGCCCAACACGGGGCTGGATCCCGTGAACCATGAAGTCATGACCTGAGCGGAAATCAAGAGTCGGGCGCTTAAATGTCTGAGCCACTCAGGCGCCCCCTGACCATTGTTACTTCTTTAAAAACATCAGCTTTGTGTTTTAGTTACCAAAGCAGAAGTGTATATATTCTATCATATTATTGTGATCTTTGCTAAAGATATTGCCGTTTTGTTTGTTTGCTTATTTGAGCGATTTAAAGCTAGGGCAACAAATGCTCTCTTGACAGTTCTTCTGACTTAAGCGAGCTAACCGGTAATTTACTAATGAAATGTTCATAATTATAGAAATATGGGGTTGAGGGGGAGGGGTGGCTTTTATCAAGCTGATAATGAGTTTATTTGTTACAGTGCGTCACAGGGGGCACACTGTGGGAGACTGAAGGCTGCACACCGCGTGCGGACAATGTCCCACTTTTGGAACTGCTCTCTGCTGAATGTAGAAGAACCAGCCCATGACAACCAGTTGGAGTGTCGTGTGTTGTGGGAGGAAATCCCACAAAGTGGGGGAGAAATGTGCTCCTTAGATGTTATCTGATGGGCCAAGTCAGTCCTGAGAGCTCTGCCCTGATCCTGTGAGACGCTACAGTAGGCTTCCCATGAGCCTTATACTTCCCATTCTTCGAATAAAAACTGGTTTGCACAGACTTGCTGGCTTTCCTTCAAGTCCTATTTCCCCCCAAAGTCACAAGTCACATGAGCAAAGCTTCACACCGCAAATGGACCCAAATAACTATAAGAATGTCTTAGGGGCACCGCTACCCTGGTGAAGAGACCACTGCAGCACGTTTTTTGTGATGTGCACGGTAAACTCAGAGGAATAAGGGGGAAAGGTCTGGAAAACAAACACACAGAATCTGTTAGGCCTCTGAACTGGGGCCACCCTATTTCCTTTGCTCTCCACTGGCTTTTGCTCCTGTTACTCTATTGACATCTCGTTTTTGATGGGCCACGTGATCACCTAGTGGCTCAGTCCTCTGATCTTTTCCAGTCTTCCCTTTCCAGACTTTTCTTACACCGGTTGGTACTGTTCATTAACAACTTCTGCTCTCTTAGCTCCAGGAAGTTGGACGAATCTCAGTCTCCTCCCATCTTTGTCTGGTGTTGGTATCTCTTCCTCTTTAGCCTTTGAATGTAGGGTCTCCTGAAAGTGGTCCTCCATTCTGGCATCCTCTAGAGACAGATGTGAGGTGGGAAAAGAGAATAACCCTTGGTAGAGGGGTTCAAATAATTCTGGCTCTGAAACTTATAATTGCCAGGTGGGGGAGAACAAGAGAGGTAGGGAGGGAAAGAAGGAGTGGAAGGAGGGAGGGAGGGAGAGAGAAAAAGAGAGAGAGGAATTTGAATTGTGTTCGTGTTCCATTCTTCTCCATAAGGATATGCCTGGGAGTATGGGAGCAATGAATGTGTTATCTCTTTAGTTGGCTATCAGTCATCTCTTATGTTGTGAGTATCTCTCAGTGCTAAGTGTGGTCCCAGTATTCAGAGGGTTAGGAAGTGTTTGTTTAAAAAAAATTTTTTTTTTTTACATTTATTTATTTTTGAGAGACAGAGAGACAGAGCACTAGTCGGGGAGGGATAGAGAGAGAGGGAGACAGAATCCGAAGCAGGCTCCAGGCTCTGAGCTGTCAGCACAGAGCCCAAGCGCGGGGCCTGAACTCACAAACCGTGAGATCATGACCTGAGCCGAAGTCAGACGCTTAACTGACTGCGCCACCCAGGTACCCCGGAAGTGCTTGTTTTTTTAAATTAAAATGTGGTCCTTAAACTTCTCCATCTGGGGTTTTATTAAAGAAGCAAATACTGGCTGGGCTTGACTCAGTGAAGGCCAGTACTGTACTGTCTTAATGGAAGACTTAAGGCATCCCAAGAGTGTTTTTAAAGCCACAACATATCATCGATTTTAACATTTAACCCCCCCACATAAGATGAAATGTTACTGACTTTAAGTAATTTTCTCAATGTCTCCAAAGCTTAGCATCAAAATGTGTTTCCTGTAGGTTGTAATCAGTGTTTAATGCTTCCCTAAAACACTGCCAACATCGCAATAACCTGGAGAAACATTTTTTTGTAACAATCTATAGGTTTTGAACTTTACTATTTTGGTACAATTTTAAATTTACAGAAAAGTTTCACGTGTAAGACAAAGAATTATCACGAGACCCCTATGTTGTTCCTTTTCAATGAGTCACTGACTTCTGTAATTCTTAAATCGTGCTCTTTTGCCTTAATCTCCCTCTTTTTTTCTGCTTCATTATCATGAATCCCTTTATAATCTCTATTAGTGTATTTCCATATTTGCTTTATCTCACTTAATACATGTATAGATTATACATATAATACATGTATAGATGCACATATACATGTATAATATATACGTGAGTATACATAGTGTAATGTATGTGTAGGTTACATGTGTTAAATCATATACATTTATATATAAATAGAATTTATGATATATGTAATTTACATAATTACAATTATAATTATAATAATATACATAATATACAGTGCATTTGTCTTCCCAATTCTGTACTCGGTGACTTCTAAAATTATTCGTGGTGGGAGCATTTCCACCACAGAAATAAACAGACACTACAAACTAGGGTTTTGACTTACTATTATTTGTTTCCAGAGACCTGGTTTACCAATATTACAACTGCCTTTAACTCTAAATATTTCATGTCCTTAGGAATAATGACATTCTCTTACCTAACTACAGTAAAGAGACCAACATAAGAAAAATTAACACTGATAAAATGCCATTATATGATCCAAGTCTGTATTAAATTATACCAATGGTTCTAATAAAGTCCTTTATAGCTATTGCCCTCCTGGTCCAGGATCCAATCCAGGCTCACACATTATATTTAGTAGCCGTGTCTCTTATAATTGTTTTAAAAATTGGAATAGTGCCTCTTCCATGTTTTCGTCTTTATGACCTTGGTATTTTCGAAGGGAATAGAACAATTTCGATTTGCCTGATATTTTAGGCTTTGTTTGGTGGGAATATAGTTTAAGGGACAAAGTGTTTTCAGTGCATGATACTAGGAGGCAAATGGTGTTTAGCCCAGTATTGGTAAGTTAACTTTGATCACTTGAGTAAGGGAATGTACACCAGGTTTCTTTACAGTGAAGTTAACTGTGTTTCCCTTTGCCGTTCATCACTTCAGTGTGGGGCTGCATTATCATCTAAACTTTGGCCATTACAATGCATGAAATTAGCGACATACAGTATGAAAGAAAAGCCAAAGTTTTATTTGTTCTGAAATAGCTTAAATGTTACAGGTTTTTGTAGTTGTTGCTAAAAGAGAAGTAAAAATTAAAATACAAACTGTGAGCCGCGTGTCCAGGGAGAGTTTTCATGCTGTAGTCATGTTCTACTTGTGAGGCGGGCATGTGTGCGAAAGAGAAGAGAGCCAGGGTGGCGTGGTGGGGAGACGGTGGGGAGATACGCCCACTCCCCGCCTCAGCCCTTTT
This sequence comes from Panthera pardus, assembly GCF_024362965.1. Lineage (NCBI taxonomy): Eukaryota > Metazoa > Chordata > Mammalia > Carnivora > Felidae > Panthera > Panthera pardus. Next base: position 25,220,843 of record NW_026526788.1, read on the forward strand.
CTGTTCTGAAGTTGCTGCTGTTGACGACGCTACAAGACAGTCTCTGAATTTCAGTTATTTCATCTATAAAACTAGGATACTAGTTCTTCTCTCCTGGGAAGATGAAATTAGACAGTGGTCGTAGCTAACATTTACTAAATGCTATATATGAGCTGGGTGCTTGGTCATTTAATCCTCCTATGAATTTACAGATGAAAAAGTGTGGGAAAGCTCTGAGACGAGAAAGGTTAGGTGTCCAGACAGCTCCCACCACGTCCTTGACTGATTGTCCCCCAAATATGCATTTTCTTCCATTAATTCCATTTTACACACTTGCGAAGTGTCGAATAGGAGACTGTCCTGTAACAGACAACAAGGGACAGGGACCGAGGAAGACTTCTATCGGCTCATTTGTCACACCCCACTGCCCTTTCCAGCCTTCCAAAAAAGAATTCTTGTTGTTCCTCGCTTTATTGTCTAGACTATGGTTTCTTGGCTTTGTACGATTGCCATTTTGGGCCAGAAGAGAGCTTGCTGGGGGTGGGGGGCTGTCTTGTGCATTACTGGGTGTTAAGCAGCATCCCAGGCCACTACCCACTCAATGCCAGCACCCACCCTGTAGCTGTGACAACCAAAAATGTCTCCAGCAATGGTGAAACACCCTCTGGGAGGGCAAAGTCACTCCCAGCTGAGAACTGTGGCCTTAGGGCATTGGTGGTCACACGTGTTGGATAACAGGGCACGGTGGATAGTTTAGTGACTCTGCCCTTGGTGGCTGTGTGATCTTAAGCAAGTCCCAGTTACTCTGGGCCTAATTTCCTTAGCAGTTAAATAAACTCTGTTTTTCAAACCTAGTATCTATCCCTCATGCGGACTAAAATGAGAGGGCAGTTCACAAGTTTTTAGCTCTTCTTCTGTAGCTGTTTGAAAAACAAACTATTGTTGCTTATTTGAAATGTCCGGGGACCAGAGTCCAACCCTGAGGCTCTGCTGTAATGGCCTGTGGACTGTGGGACAAAAATGATCTCTAAAAATATCTTTCAGCCACTTTCTTTTTCTGCTAGTTTAAATACTCTTTAGTGACTTTCCCCTATGAAGGCCCTCTAAAGTCACAGATACCCAATATGAAAAGGTCCAGAAAGGCTACACATTCATTTATAATTTGACACTCTAACAATCCTGGTGAGGATATTGAAAGCTAAGGCTAAATGTGTTTATTTTATTGACCAACCAAACAGCTCGCTTTATAGCTTCTCTGCACCGTGAGAGTGTTCTGTGCGTCACTTAAAAGTTAGCAGTGAAGGGGCGCCTGGGTGGCTCGGTCTGTTAAGCATCCAACTGTGGCTCAGGTCATGATCTCACAGTTCATGTGTTCAAGCCCCACATGGGGCTCCGTGCAGACGGCTCGGAGCCTGGAGCCTGCTTCGGATTCTGTGTCTCCCTCTCTCTCTGCCCCTCCCCAACCCCTCAAAAATAAACATTAAAAAAGAAGATATCAATGAAAATACCTTCATGTGTTCATTCATCCATTGATCCTATCAATAGATGTTTACGTAGCACCTATTTTTTGCCACTTTAACTGTGCTAGCTTAATGTTTTTCTACAGACTTGCTGGTACACGTGAAGGGGACAAGGTCTGTAGAATGTACAACTAGACAGCATGTTTCAATGTTGTACATGCAGTATTATTTTCCTAATAAGCACTGCAGCACATCAAGAACCTAGTACAAATATTCATATTTGGAGAAAGCAGAAAAGAGGAGACATCCATAACACTCCCATACAGGTTCACTAGATCCTAATTCCTGGCTCTACCAAAACGGGAGCCCAAGAGTTAATTTCAGAAAGCACTTAAAATCTGATATGAGAAATCTCTGTCTATAAAAAAAAAAAACCAAACCACAATACCCTGAGGCAGGCAATTATCTGCTGAAATGAAAACAGAAAGACAAGCCATAGGATAACAGCTGAAACCTCAAAGAATAGCAATATTTATCAGTGGTAATTTTAAAATAAAATACATAAAATTAATCTCAAGGTCCTCTAGGATTTCCTTTTGATTTATTTCTCTATTTTTGGCAAAAATTCTGCCAGCCTGAGTTGTGGGCAATTTTACTAGTGATGTAGAAAACAAGGGCCCATCCCTTCTCCATAATTATCAAGAAAAATTGAGAGATATTCTTTATTGGAAGCCCAGATGTACATATTCTGACACACAGTGACTTTCTGGAATGCCTGCCCTTTCTGAATGCTAAAGCCAAAAGAGTGAAAGGATAAGAAAACTATGACTAATCGTATCTAATTGCCACAAATTGGAGCTGCACACCAGGGTAGCAGGAATAATTACTTCTAGGGGCTTTATCACCAGCAATTTTAAATCCAAGGGGACGTGAATGAGGTCAATTTTCTGTGTAGGAGCACAATGACTGGTAACCAGAGTTAATGACCATTTGATGGCTACTGGACACACTATCGCAACTGAGGGATTTGTTGGATTGCAGTTATGGAAGGATCGTCAAAGATCACACAATTCAATCTCCTCGTAGTAGAGAAAAGGAAACCAAGGCTCCTAGTGGTGAAATTACTTGGGCAAATCATCAAGTTTGGTCTCCTGACTCCCTCCTGATGTTCTTTCTGCTTCTTCAGGTTGCTTCTCAGAATGCTCAGTTGTCTCTTCTCTTAAGACAGACTCACAGTTGGAATCCTGAATCCTCACCAGACTGCGATTTCATGTGGTTGCCCCTCTAACCAAAACTTCCACTGGGTGGATAGGATGTTAAAACTTACTATAGCAGACAGAATGCTGAAGTTCATATGAAAGTGTGATTTTTCTGTCTTGAAAACATTTACATCATAGCCTTTGGAACTTCTGAAGATATTTATTTTACATTTTTTTCTACTTACCTAGTGCCTTGACATCTCCCAGATTGATGGTGGGATTCAGTGGGGGCCGATGACATTTACTTTTTCCATCTAATCTCTAAGAATCAAAGGTGTTCCCCTGGGTAGTACTCCCAGCATTACAGCCCACTTGGACTATTTGGATTTTTTTTTCATAACAAGGCTTATCAATCTTATCATAGGTAAGGTGTCCATAAAGCAATATCTAGGACTCAAAACATGCTTAAAACTGGACGTTTGTAATATAATTTGTTCAAATTAAAATACAAACGGATCTCAGGAATAATTTTAAAATCATTTGGTTATTCATACTGAGTCACTGGGAAGTATGAAATGCTGAACATATTAGGTAAACCTACACTGAAATTTAAATGTCACACTGATTTATGTTAGCTTCCTAAAATCTGAATGAAGAATTTTCATGTTTTTATTATATAATTACATAACATAGAACTATTGTGAATGATTTTTCTAGTTTTTTAAAAAAGTATACATTTTTTTTATATTTATTTGGTTTTGGGAAACAGAGTGAGACAAAGCATGAGCAGGGAGGGGCAGAGAGAGAAGGAGACACAGAATCTGAAGCAGGCTCCAGGCTCTGAGCTGTCAGCACAGAGCCCGATGCGGGGCTCGAACCCACAAACCGTGAGATCTTGACCTGAGCTGAAGTCGGACGCTCAACCGACTGAGCCACCCAGGTGCCCCTGATTTTTCTAGTTTTTTTAGATTATAAAATTGATATGTATTTACTAAAGAAATTTTGGAAATTAAGAAATATATAAAGAAAAATAATTAAAAAATCACCCACATAACCATTTAGATGAAATGAATGTTATAAAAAGTATTTAAAAATTAATCCAGCATATTTTATTTCAGTTCATGTCACAAGATTCCTGCCTGCCTAGGAGAGGAATCACTGTATGAGAGCCACAAGTATATCATGTTATGGAGCTAGAAATAAGGCTATTTATATATAACTCATTGTCTTATGGAGGATTAAGGTTGTTAGAGAGTTGCATAGAAAGATAAAAAGACAACAAGTGGAGTGAGTAGATGGAAGAAAATTAGGGGTGGGATCTCCAAATGGAGGAGACAGAGGACATCTGTCATAATTACCTGTGTGCTAGCCATGGGTGGTTGGAAAAAGGAACTTGGGCGGTTGCATGATTCACAAAATCCATGATACACAAAACTCATAAAATATAAATTCCCTGTATGATGGTGTCCTAAACAACATACTTATGATATATGTGATGATAAGCTTTTCATAAAAATGATCCCTTGGCAGAGATTGATGGTTTCTTACCAAGAAATAATTCATGAAAATCGGTTCTACTGGCAGAAGTGATAGATGGTGGGGGTCAATATATTTCACTGTAGATACCTCTCCCTTTGCTAATCTGGCTTAATTCCTAGAGAGTGCTAGGTTACTACATGGGCAGACAAAGCTGGTATTTAAGACAGTGGCAAATTATTTGTCATGAAAAAAAGAAAGACAAATTTAATCCAATTGGAAAACCAAGAAGAAGGATATTTTCATTTTTAGCATTCACTTGTGTTTTATGTAATTTTGAAGAATGATTTATTTCAGGTTGCCTATGGCAGGAGGAGGCACCATTATCTCAGTTCTTATGATGTTTAAAGTACTAGCCAGGACCTGCTTTAGGGGCATGTCTTAGGCTATCTAGAAAAGGGGAAAATTGTTGTTCATTTTTTATTAAAATTTTTTTTATGTTTATTTTTGAGAGAGAGAGAGAGAGGGCAGGGGAGGGGCAGGGAGAGAGGGAGACCCAGAATCTGAAGGAGGCTCCAGGCTCTGAGCTGTCAGCACAGAGCCTGACACAGGGCTCGAACCCACAAACCATGAGATCATGACCTGAGCCAAAGTCAGATGCTTATTTGACTGAGCCACCCAGGTGCCCCATTAAAAAAAAAAAAATAATGTTTATTTTAGAGAGAGAGAGAGAAAGAAAGGGAGAGAGAGAGGGAGACACAGAAACCAAAGCAGGAAAATAGTTGTTCTTTAAGCAATTGCACTGAATATTTTTTTTTCTTGGTTAAGTTTCAATAACTACTAAGTGGCGGTGAGCTTGGGGTCACATTTCCTGCATATTCCTGGGAGTGTAGCTATCATCAGACCAATATTCCTTAAAAGACTTCAGAGCTGGAGATAGAACAGGTGACAAGTAGGCCTCTGCCCCACCTGTGCCCCATTTCTGCATCAAGGGATCCAGAGGCCAATTTCAAGAAGAACCAATATTCTCTTCAGATACTCTTTGGATATACCCTTTGGCACAAATGGATAGATGTTCTAGGTCCTCAAATGTTACTGAATAGAGCGTGCCCACTGTTATTTTGCGCTAAAAAAATTTATTGCATATATAATTGTATACTTCTGATAGCTAATTTCATGTGTCAACTTGACTAGGCCACAGGACGTCCAGATGTCTGGTTAAACATTATTTCTGGTTGTGTCTGTCAGGATATTTTTGGAAGAGATTAGCATTTGCATTGGTAGACTGAATAATAAAGAAGATGCCCTCCTCAATGTGGGAGTGTCATCCAATCCACTGAGGACCTGAACAGGATAAAAAGGCAGAGGAAGGTTGACTTTGTTCACTCGGCCTGACTGTTGAGCTAGGACATTGGTCTTGGGAGTCTTTTGGAGTGAAACTTACCCCTGGTGCTCAGGACTTCAGATTTGCATTGGTATTTCCACCTACTTTCCTGGGTCTCCAGCTTTCAGACAGGGGGTGGTGGAATTTCTCAGCTTCCATAGTTAAGGATCCAATTCCTTATAACAAATATCATCATCATGTTATATATCTATATCAATATCTCTATATCTATCTATCTATCTATCTATCTATCTATCTATCTATCTATCTATCCATCCATCCACCTATCTGTCTGGTTTCTCTGGAAAACCCTAACCCAATACCCTACCTTGTAACAACCAAAATAAATGTCATATACCACTCACAGAGCCCAGTAGTAACTCCTAGAAGTGAGGCCCACTGCTAAGTTCCATTAGCATGGGTGGGAAAGAGGAGGGACAATACATTTAATGAAATATAAAGAATATTTGACTCTAATGAATCACACTATTGTCAGAGTTGGAAAGAGGTAAACTGGGAAGACAACCTGAAGGACATAATCTTTGCGTGTAGTTTTACATTTAAAATGTGATATTGCCTGCTGAATGACTAACTGGTGATTGAATACTAAGAAATTCGACTCCTTGCCTGAATTTCCAAGACATACAGCACAAGTACCAAACTAAAGGACCATGTGTGGATTACTATTTTACCTATATATGTCGTATGTTTATAACTATCCCTTGATCATGCATAAAAACCACGTATTACCAGAACCTGCTCTAAGAGCAAACTAAAAAACATCAACTCATTTTCTAGAATTAAAGGGTTTTTCAACTGTCTCTCAAAGTCATGTCAGTATGTTATATTGAAGCAACCATCAGTATCCAACTAATGACACAGGCCTTTGAACAGTTATCTGGGAATAGCCTATTTCAGAGAAGCTTCCTGGAAACTGTCCACAGAGATGGAAAGTCTTTTCTTAGCAGGTAACTCTATATTCAGGATTCCAAAACAAAAAGAAGCACCATTTTCCAGAATGTAGCATGGCACAGTGCAGGCAAGTAAGGAAAACCCTTTTCGTGAGTGCTGAAATTAGTCACATAAATTCGATGTCACTTGTATAATGCATTGTCTTTGCTGATTTGGATTCCTGCTGCCTGCTTAATAAGTTAAACTAGCATGGCAGAAGGGCACATATCTTTGGTCATTTGTTGGAATTAAAAAAAAAAAAAACAACACAACTGAGTGGTTAATTTGTCGCTATTTTGTCAAATCAATTAACTTGAAAAGATACTGTTGTCAAGGAACGACCTATTTGCCCATTTGAAGGTCACCATATACAGCAGAGTGATAGCAACTTTGGTGATGCACACTGATGGGTCATTTTATATTTAGCCCTGTAAATTGGCTTTTCTTCTTTCCCTTTCTAAATTATAAGAAATTTGGGACAACTCAGGCTGCTGACTCCTTTGCAGGCTGTTTTCAATAGATCAGGGATTCCGGCTTAGGCATAAAAATGTATCTGTGCTTGGCTCATCATAGTTGCTTCTAGGGTCAGCCTTACCCTTGGGGTAAAGTTAGAAGCCACTGATATTGGTGTGATTAAGGAGCAGAAAGAAAGCTCCCTGTTGCAAGAAGGCAAAGAGAACACAGTCTTTGTGTGATATTGTGCTGTTTAAGAAAAAGTCTCTGAACCTCAATTTCCTCATCTTTAAAATGGGGTAAAGATTTCTCATTTTAGGTCATTCTTAGATAAAGTGAAATAAATAAAAAGAATTCTATATATATAGTAGGCGCTCAATAAAAACAAATGACTATATCCAAATAATTATCCCCCCTAAACTGTGGCCGGCTCTAGAAAGGACCATTTCTGATGGAAATGCCTCTGGGAAGTATTTCACTTTAGCCCAAGCCGACTTGTACTTTTCTAGTAAATGCACTTATATGATCCTTTGAAGTCAGCAGCAGAGGAGAGCCTCAGGCTGGTTAGTGGCCCACAGCAGAGTTCAGTGTTTGGTCACTGTGATAACCCTTGTTGACAATAAAAAGCAGAATCTCCGGAGAGACAGAGACAAGCTCCAGGGGTTGACAGAAGCTGACTTTGATTCAGAAGCAGCGGGACTGTCACTGGGGAGCAGGAACTCGTCTCTATCAATGGCCTGAAACCAGGACAAAGCCAGAGACGAAGCCAGAGGATGAGGAATCACAGGGAGCAGAGGGTCGGGGGCTGGGCAGGGCATGGGTGCAAACTGAGAACCGGGTAAATGAAGCCTCCAGCTCCCACAGTGTGGAGTTGGTCAGGAGCAGTGGGAACCAGCTGCTTCATTGGCAATGACTTCTTGGTCTTCAAAGGACCTCACCCTTGTAGTCAAAGAGAACAACATAAGCCTCATGGCCAGCTAAGTGAAGTCAGGCTTCATTATGGAGAGGGAGTGGAAGGCACTCTTAACTGCCAGCAGTGGGGGGCTCAGCCACCTGTTAAGAGGGGCGACAAGTGCCTGGTAAAGAGAGTTTTCGTCCGTCTCACAAATGGTGTAACACCAGCTCTGTCCATTAACTCGTTGTGATTCGAATGAGATCCAGATTAAAATATCACTTCCATCATATTCTATACACTAGAACTCATGAATTCAGGTCAAATTAGCCATAGTTTCATCCTTTGTTTACTCAACTTGATGCTGCTTCTCCATGTCTCCAGTCACAGATTTAGGAAACGGCTTCAGTTTTTCAGCTTCGGTTACTGTTGGTTTTCAGACAGTGGCTTGATTAGTAAAAAATGTGATTTGATGCCGGGATCTTGGTAACAAGTGATGGGAGATAAACTTAGAGGTGATACTTTCTCAGCACCCATCCCACAGAAGGCTGGTCCAACTGGTGTGTCCAGATGTAAACCCACATATAATTATTGGTTAAAAAAAAGAAGTGAAAAGGAACAGATTGGTAATCTCAGATCATAAAATGTCAGGTGTTGTTGTAGCCTAACATATGTGATATATGTTTGTGCATATTTGTATATGTATATAATATATTACATATTATATATGTGTGCTATGGATATATGCATATATATGTATATAATGTGTGTATATACGTATACGTATACACATATACATATATATAATATGAAAGTCTTTTTTATTGGAAGCTCTTTTATCTTTTAGCTTTCAGTGTAGCGTTGGCACATAATCACCAATTAGCAAATGTCTGTAGAATTAGTGAATTATATCCTACTTTATAGGTAGTTAGTAAAAGTGAACACACAGCTGTAAAATGCTTATTATCTTCTAGGTATTATTCTAAGTACTTTGTAGTATATTAACCCATTTTAGTCTCAAAAAATGCTGCAAAATTGGCATTATTACTATTATCCCATATTACAATGGAAGAAACTGAGGCACAACAAGGCCAAGTAACTTGCTCAAGATGCACAAAGGCAGAAATGTGATTTCAGCTCAGGCCATCGGACTTCAGTGTCTATGCTTTCAACTATCATGCCACAATACAGAGATACGGAATTTGACGCTATGGTGTTGCGAGTTGGTCTGAAGGGGACCCCTGCCGCAGCCCAAGCCGGTCAGTTTATGAGAATCCAAATGACTAAGAAGAAGTTTCTGGCTGTCTATTACTTCCTCCCGTGAAAACACGTAGGTGTCAGGTACAGTCCAATTTAAAACACAACCTATGGGGCAGACATAAAATTCATTTTGGGAGTTCTGGGATGAACACCTCAAGAATTGGCAGTCGGCTGCCGGAAGTTAAAACTAAGGTACGGTGAGGGCTTATGAGGCTGCTGATACCAACCTGCATGGCGTGCAGAAAAGGACTCCGAGGCCATATGCGTTGGGCACATAGGCTGGGCACAGTGCTAAGTGCCCTATGTGCGTTGTCTCACTTAATCATTACACACAGATAAAAAATCAAGAACTCAACGCCATTGCCTTTGTTTTTCCCATAGGGAAACTGAGACTCAGAAAGATTAAATAACTGGCCAACGTCTGTTAGTGAAGTAACAGTCTGGATTCAAATCCAGTTCGATCTGACTCTAATGCCCAAGCTCTTAAACACTATCATACACACACACTTGGAATTTATGTGGCATGGGGTTCCGTGTGGTAAGTTTGGGGAAAAGTGGAACGGTAGAAGAAGAAAAGGAAGCAAAGTGCAGATGTATTCATTTTTGATGACAGGGGAGACCTAGTAGCATTCGTTCTCGTGAAGATTCTAAATGAAACGCAGGTGTCATTTTAGAGACCACAAAGAGAATGAATGTGGCCTGAGGCAAGGGAGACTATGTGACGGTGACATTTGGTAGTGGCTTCACAGTTCTTACGCTGTTGGAGCCAAGTCTTCTAGAACCAGTTCTGTGCTTTGGGATTCAGGAGGCTGTTGGAAGATCAGTGGGCTCAGCCCCCTTGGCTCTCAGCAAAAGGGATAACATAGTAGCATCTCAACGGTTTTTTTGTTTTTGCTTGTTAGTTTTGTTGTTTAATGAACACGTTCCTCACAAAGGAATCTGGTGTAATGTTCGAGAGTAAGGCTTTGGATCTGGGCACAATTCATTAGGGTTCCTTGACCCAAACACAACTATCTAGAAAATTGTTCTAATCCTGTGTGCAGGTGGAGAGTGGAGGTGTTGTCTATTCAGAAATAGAAAATGTCTTTTCCAGGCAAAGCTGTCTCAACCAACCTAATCTGGGAAGAGGCTTTGTCTACACCCTATGGACCACGCAGTTACCCAGAGTTTACTCACACTGAAAACAAAAATGTAGGTATAATAGACTACTGAGGGAAATCTAGGGAATAATTAGGAGATATCTGTGATCCCTTGCCCAACATCACAAGACACTTTCTTCATAGATATGTCCTTTCTATTTAACTGAGAAAGTATTTTCATTTAAACAATTTTTTTTAATGTTTATTTATTTCTGAGACACAGAGAGACAGAGCATGAGTGGGGGAGGAGCAGAGAGAGAGGGAGACACAGAATCCAAAGCAAGCTCCGGGCTCTGAGCTCTCAGCACAGAGCCCGATGCGGGGCTTGAACTCACAAACCGTGAGATCATGACCTGAGCCGAAGTCGGTTGCTCAACAGACTGAGCCACCCAGGTGCCCCTGAGAATGTGTGTGTCAGGCACTGATGTAGGTGCTTAAAAAGATGACCCAATAATGCTGGGACTTAAATTCAGATAATATTTTACATTTTTATAGTGCCTTAATATACTTTATCTCATTGGGCATTGAGCCAATTCTGAGAGTTTGAAAGGCGATGAGTCTTCTAAAAGGAAGGAATAACCTTTCAGTATTCTTCAAGTTGTTATGTGTGTTCTAGGTATTGTCAACCCTCTCTTAGATTTCTAAATTCATAAAAGTCTGGTGGTAATGTCTTTTCTACCTACCTTAAAGGATTATAGCACCGTTTAAAATTAGGTGACTGTTAAAAAACTAATTAATAAAAATAAAAGTAATACCCAAATCCAGCTAATTATTTATTTATTTGATTTTTAATATTTAATAAATACTAACATTTATTTATTTCATTTTTGTTTTCTAAAATGTATTTTATTTTTTTATTTTTTTAAGTTTATTTATTTATTTTGAGAGAGAGAGAGAGAAAGAGAGAGAGTGAGCATGAGTAGGAGGGGTGCAGAGAGAGAGAATCCCAAGAAGATTCTGTGCTACCAGTGCAGAGCCCAACTTGGACGGGGCTTGAACTCATGAACCATGAGATCAAGAGCCATCCAGGTGCTCCAAAAGTACTCTTTATTTTTTTAAATTCATGTGTAATTATCATACAGTATTATATTAGTTTCATGTTTATAATCTAATGATTAAATAATTCTTTACAATTCTCAGTGCTCATCATGATAAGTGTACTTTCTTTTGATTTTTTACAACCTTATTTTTTAAGTTTTTATTTTAATTCCAGTTAGTTAACTAGAACTAAATATTTAGAATCGATGATTTTAAATAATTTTTGATTGCTTTTCACTTTCTTTGTCTATTTTTTCCATTGTGATAGAGTAGGATACACCAAAAGAATAGTTTTCCAAGTCCCACAGCTGTAAGTAGTAAAAAGTTATGACCAAACCACAGGGTTTATATAAAGGTACCATCTGAGTGTCATGTTTCTCTTCATCTAAATATTTAATTGGCCAACCTAATGTAAGAGAAACCCAAAAATGCGGGACTACATCATTGCACTAATCTCTTGTGTGGAACATTTGTGATAGCTGTGTCTACATAGAACCAATGCCTACCATCTTTGAATAGGCAACTTTGTTCCACAACAATATAATAGACCTGTAAACATTTATGATGAGAAATACCTATGCTTATCAGCCATGTGTGTTTACTCTAGAAACACTGCCATTAGTGGATCCAACACGCTAGCCTCTGAAACATTTGTGGAGTCCTTAAATGCAGCTTAGGATTTAAAATTCTACATCTTCTTCTAGCTATCACCATATTTTATAATTTCCCTTTTACCGCCAAGCTTTTTGAAAGAGAAATAGAAACTATATATTTCGACTGCCTGATTTTCCATTCATTCCTCAATGAATCACAAGCTGGCTTTCATCCCATTCATCCTCTTGCCAAGGTCATACCTGAACTCTTAGATGGTAAAACCAATGGACACTACTGAACTCTTGTATTTCTGATATTGTAGCAATATTTGACACTATTTCTATGTTCTTTTGAAACTATCTCTTCCCTTGCTATACGTGTTTCTCTTTTCTCTTGATTTTCCTTCTTCTCTAGAGCCCCTAATTTCATCTCTTTATTGAGCTCAACTTATTTGGCCTACCCTTTAAACATTGATGATGCAAGAGATTCTATTCTTGATCTTTATTTTTCTCATTTTATTCACATTCTTATTTTTTCCCATACCTTCAATGATCACCTCCACCGTTGATGACTCCAGAATTTCTACATAAATTTATATCTGTATCTTAGATTTCTCTCTTACATTACAGCTCTCTGGAGTTGTTTACTGAAACTAGTCATGGGTTACTGAAAATTTTCACATAAATCCATATGTCTATTTGTTAATTTATGATCACTTTTTATATGTCCCACAAATATTGCAAAGTAATGTGTCAAAACCAAACTCCTTACATGTTATCTTTTTCTCCTTTATTTTCAATCTGATGCCTGGAGATGCCCTTTACCCAGTCACACAAGTTAAAAAACCTGGTGATGTATTTGATCCACTAACTTGGACCTCTGGAGAAGGTACCTTCCCTTGATATTTTTAAAAAACTCTCCTTATGCATTTCTAATGTGCATCCAAGGTTGAGAGATTCACCCAGTGTTTCACCAATGCTAATGTGCATGAGTCACCTACGGATCTTGTTAGCTATAAATTCTGATTAAGTAGATCTAGGTTGTGGCCTGAGGTTCTGCATTTCTATCAAGCTCCCAGATGATAACAAAAGCTATTTGTGGGCAAAATTTGAATATTAAGGCTATAGATTATTTTCTGATCATATCACCAGTTGACTTGCCCTCTCTTATGGTTTTCTTGGTGGCATGTGTGAAATATTCCAAAGATGGCATGTGGGTTCTTTCACACATTCTTCCAGCAGTACAACTTTCGTGTGAATCAGGTATTGGCTATGCCTTTGTCTTTCCTTTGTCAGCACGTTCTAGTCCCTACTTCTGTGTTAGAAATGTACCAGGCACTTTGGCTATGAGATTGCAAGAGCTGCTTAGCATACCATGTCATTCCATGTATAGAAAACCCTTTAGGACTTGCCTTTGTCCCCATCTCCAGCTTCAACTCCTGTCTCTTGTCCTTTGAGCCCTACTCCCTTGCAAGCAAAACCATTTATACATCAATATATGTACCATCAACTTGTGGGGTTCTGTATATTACACACACACACACACACACACACACACACACACACACAACACCCCTGCCTGGAAAACTTTCCTCTATACTCTATTTATCTTGCAAATTGGAGCTCAGAGGCCATTTCAAGTTAGAAGCTATTCCTATTTCTATGTGCTCCCAGGATGCCCTTTATTATCTCCATCTTGAAATTTAAGGGTGACAAATGAATTTACATAGCCATCAACTCATTTATCAAGCTTTTGCACCTCTAGATATTTTTTCTGCCATGATATAGTCCAATCAGGTAGCAAAATGAGAGTACATTAGGATTAAACGTGAATAAAGCAATACAGTGGGGTGGTTTTTAATAATTTATATTAGTTTATCCCTTGATGGCTCACAGGCCATCAAGTCAAACTTCCTTGTCTATTTCAGTTCTTGAATATTTTGAAGTTCCCTGGTAAGCAAAGTCTATAACAAAAGGATCATAGGAGATTTGAAGTTTTCTAAGAAAAGGGCTTAAAATAGAGCACAAGCTTTTATTCCAAAGATCATTCTTCTTTACCAACAGAGAAACAATCAATACTTGCCTAGGGAATATAAAATTTGTTTACTCATGATGGTCAATGGAGCCTCAGTTCCTGTCTTTATCCCAATGATGTTCTCAGTCACGACATCTGGCACTCGACATCTAGCCTGATGTTATTGAATTTGCCCTGTGTGCTTCATCACATTTCACACCCTGCAGGCCACCATTAGCCTGAATAATTAAGAGCTGGATAAGTCTTCCCCTTCCAAGATGCTGTCACGAAGTTGAAGGGTTTAGAAAGAATTTAAGTAATTTGGATAACTTTGCAAACTCTTCATTGAGAGTGATCAGAAGAGACTCTAAATGAAGATGCTTTTAAAACAAAAGATTCACAGGCAAACAAGTTTTGGAAATGGTTTCTCTTAGGAAAATCTCATAGCTAAATTTATACCAAATCTGAATTTGTCTTATTAGGGAAATCTACAAATGAAATATATAGATTTTTAACTTCTATCCCTTTCCCTTACCATCAGCTATTGACAGTATACTTGCAGTCACTTAATATTATAATAATCAATGCCTTCAAACAAAAGGACTGTCTGTTAGCTAAAAGCCTAAGGCAAAGGAAAGATCCATTGAGAATGACACTTCATTTGTTTGGGTGAAATTTAATTTGCTTGAATAAAATTGAAATGCATCTGATCTTTTGTTCATTTAAAAAATTGAACTACTTAATTGGTGACTTAGACATGGCTTTATGGTTTTTCAAGTTCAAAAGATAACACTAATTTCAAAGCTTTAAAATCCCATTTAAGTGCAATCAACCAGTTTTCTAAATATTCAAGAAAGTAAATGGTGCTCCATCACGTCACAGGCTCTACAAGCTGTTGTATCCTGGGCAGCATTTTTAAATGCTATCCTTTATTGAGCCAATTCTTGCTAAGAAAATGGCTGTGAACATCTTCTTTCTTATGAGTGTAGACTCCATGAAGATAGAGTCTTTAGACATTTTTATTCAAAGCTCTATTCCAGTTTAACAACAATGCCTGGCTTATAATAGCCAGTCAATGAGTTTTAGACTAATGTGAGCTATGAGATGCTTCTTCGTTTTCACTCCAGGGTGCTGTGGAAGTGCCACTTGCCAATTAACTCTTCAAGAGCATCAGCCTCCTACAAGGAGTCAGTTTACTGATGAACAAATATGAAGCAGAAAGAGCTCCATTTTCTTTTACCTAAGCTTGTGAAAAGCCAATTTTCAACTCACTATAAGAGTGGTGTCGTCAACCTCACCCACCCCCCCCTTTTTTAATTAATATCCGTGCCTTTCCAAAAACCTTGGGGCCAATTTCCAAATCATACCATGACTTTCAAATTCTTCCAGAAGTTGCCTAATAGATAGGTGGTGTTTTCATTCCTTGAGGCAAAACTATCCCCACAGCGGAACTGAACCACTGGGCAACAGACCCAGCAGAAATCTTGGCTGTCTGGCAGAATGTGATGCCTAGAGTATCGATATGTTGATCTATGAGGCCCAGAATGGGCTAGCATAGCAGATGTGTGTGGTGGAGGAAAGCAGGTCAAGTGTGTGAGCAGGAAATATGAAAAGATACAAATGCTGTGGTTAATATTAGGCAGCTCTTGGCATCCAGTGCTATACGTTATCATGTCCCAATTACAAAGCAAAGAGTTCACCCTCACAGTGATTACTTTTATTCATTTCCTAGGGTTGTCATAACAGATTACCACAAACAGGATGACTTGAAACAACAGAAATGTATTCTTTCAGAGTCTGGAGGCCAGAAGTCTGAAATGAAGTTGTCAGCAGGATTGGTTCCTTTTGGAGGCTCTGGAGAAGACTGCTCCTTATCTCTCTCTGAGCTGGTAGTGGCTGCTGGCAATCCTTGACATTCTTTGGCTTGTAAATACATCGCTTTAAACTCTGTTTCTGTCTTCATATGGCCTTTCTCTCTGTGTTTTTCCTGTGTCTCTCTGTGTTTCAAATTTCTCTCTTCTTTCTCTTATAAAGACACCGCTCATTGGATTTAGGACCCACCCTAAATCCAGGATGATCTAATCTCGAGATTCTTGATTACATCTGGAAGGACGCTATTTCCAAATAAGGTCAGTTCACAGGTATTGGGGGGGTGGTTGTCAGACTTGGATATATCATTTTTGTCCATTATACAACCCACTATATTGGTAAAAAATAGGACTGAATCTCAGGTTATAAAAACAAAGGTGCAGATAAGGCTCAGACACAGAGAAAAGAACACAAAAGTCTAATTGTAGTGACTTGTGGAAGATAAGCTTAGGAATCTCTGGGGCTTACACCAATGGATTAACAAGGCATAAAGAAATACAAAGCCATAAAATGATCACACCCGAGTTTGGATAAACCAGATTGGCACTCCAAGAATAGGGGGTGCAAAAACACCCCAAGAATAGGGATACATAAACGTGCCAGGAATAGGGAGGTGCAAAGGCACCCCAAAATAGGGAGGGGGTGCAGAACCCCCAAAATATATATAGAGAGGCAAAGGCCTGAAATAGAATCGGTGCAAAGGTGCCCAATACATAGGAATAACAAGACTAGATATTCAGGGTGAAAGCACCCCAAGTTTAGTATATAGCAGAAAAGCTGCTTTTACAGAAAAATAGGGCCAGATTAGGTAAATTGGTGAATTGGACTATGGGCCGCTGCGCTGCAGGCAAAGCAGCCCAGAGCGGAGATGGTTAACAAAAGAAAAGTTGCCTTATTAACTCTGAGGTTATTCCCCCCTACCTGTCTCATCCCCTATGCTGGCAAAGATAAAGAGGCATGACGCCTCCTGTCTGCTGTTAACAGCCATCTACCCATCTGCCCGGTGCCCGGATTTTGTTTTATATTGACCCAAACCCCAAACACTGTATATCTTCAAAACCCCCCTTTTCCCTCAAGTCCACAAGTTAATGTTCACAGTTTCTTTGTCTCTTTGTACACGCCCATCACGTTTGTAAGCCTTCTGATCTGAATAAATACGGGGCAAGGACCCTTATTCAGGGCTCTTGTCTTTTTCCCGGACATTAGCCATCTCTTGCTTTAATCCTGCATCCACTCTTTTGCTGGCCAAAAGAGAACTTTAGACTTAGAGTCTATGACAGGAACTCAAATTCAAGGTCAGAATAAAACCAACAGTAAATGGAATGGCAGCTTAGTTACTGGTCTAGGAAGGCTCTCTCGCATTCTAACAGATTAGAAACAGAATTTGTCAGCCTGGGATGTGGCCAACTCACCAGCTGCAATGGCAGACATAGTAGGTGAGTCACGATATTAATTCCTAAATGGAATGATCCGGGAGCTATAGATTCAGTGAAGTAAAACTGACATAGAATTTTGAAAAGAATTAACAACATGACTTGCTTATGATTTCACTAGTAGTCTGCATAGAAATTCTAACCGGATCTTCAAGATTCCTTCTTTGTGGCAAAACTATGGAGACAGGAAAGCTACCAGTGGTTGCCAGGAGTTGGACGTCTGGGGGACAGATGAATAGGTGGAACACAGAGGATTTTTAGAGTAGTGAAAATATTTTGTGCAATACCATAATGATGGATATGTATTGTTATACATGTGTCCAAACCCACAGAATGCACGCTACCAAGAGTGAACCATATGTGAACTATAGATAGTGATAGTGATGTGCCAATGCAGGTTCATTTGGTAACAAATGTACCACTCTGGTGCGAGATGTTGATGGTGGCAGAGGCTATGCATGTTTGGAGGAGGGGATGTGCGTGTGCATGTGACAGGGAAATCTCTGTACCTCCTACTCATTTTCATTGTGAACCTAAAACTGCTGTAAAAAATTGTCTTAGTAACCACCCTCCAGAAGATTCCTTCTTTACGTATTCCCCAAATAATTTTCCCCACGTTAATATGAATTCTGACTTTCCCCTTTACTGTAACCCCAAATATAGGAAAATGGGTAGCCGTTCAATTAGCCCAATTGTGGATTATGTAAAACAAAACTGGAAATAACTCGATTAGATGCTGAAGTCTTCACTGACTCCATTTTAAGCTTCTTTAGCATTGGAGTCACTTTTAAAAAAAAATCAAACTTTTTAGCACACAATTAAAACTGTTTATCACAAATACCATCAGTTCCTCATTTTCTCAGCAGACAGAAATTTCCTGAACACTAAACTTCTTATTCCATTTTTAGGAGATTCTTAAGCAATGATGTCCCACTTCTGAAGATATTAGAAACCGCTTTACCATGCTCAGAAACATATGTCTTGTCATTCTAAATTGGGTCTTTTTTCCTACTGTCTCCCAAAAATGGAAAAAAAAAAGTTGATGAAATTGAACAGCTTCATTTTTCTGTGAATGAGTAGTGCAGTTTGGAACAGACGTGAATATTAGTGATCATCTGAAGTCAAGGACTTGTGGGTCAGAGAAGCCAGAGAAGCCTAATCAAAGTTGCAAAAATCACTTACTTCAGAATATAATGACTTTTTTTTGTGCCCTTCCATATCCAGAGAATGTGTAGCTTGGCATACCACATCTGTTTCAACAACAGGCAGCTCTCCGTTCCTTTAAAAGCAGATATATCTCCTTAGCTCTTCAGTGGCTCTCACTGGCTTGGCATTAGATGAACCCAAGCCTTTGGAGTCAGTGTGTACAGAAAGCAGTCATGGCTGGGGTTTGGCCAGGTTCCCCACTGCCTCAGGAAATGACCAGCTGTCCCTCTAGGTGGCTTAAAGAAACAGCCTTCTGATGAGTCATCTGGAGGTTAACAGCTCTAATAAAGTGCTACATCCGATTGGGTTCTTTGGTGTCATCACTGGCCTTAAGTCCACAAGAAGACAGAAGCTTTGAAACTCTGGTTCGCTGACAGAAAATCAAAGGGTCGCCTTTTCACCTCCAGTCGGTTCACAAGAATTAAAAAGTGGCCACTTCACAGAAGCTCTTGCATAGTGCTTGCCTCTTTTTGATTTTCTCTCTCACTAGATACTTGAGAAAGCTTTTGGAAAGTGCATTTCATCTGTTCCAAAGGTCACAGAAACAAAGGTTTCTGCTCCATTGCTATATCCATGCTTGGCCAGGCTTTAAAATTTCAATCTTTGTGGGTGGTTTTTCTTTTTCTTTTTTTGGACATCAACTGTATAGCAGTGAATGAAAATTACTGGTGTTCAAGGCTGAGGATGAAACAGGACCAACTGTGTCTCTGTGTGTATTAGAAATAGAGCTCTCATATTTTCTGAACCAAAAATCAGTTCTGTTGTTGGACAAATGTGAATGACCTCGTGGGGGCAAGAGGACAGAATATTTGAAATTGAGAATGTTATGGACAATCTGGGGACATGCGAATTCTGTACCTACAAGGGCTTGATTTCATTCAAATTTAGTGAAAGCTAAACGGCTACTTGTATGTGTTTAGGTTCACAGCCAGGGGAGAGTTACCACCTGCTATTGCTTGGTTTACTTCTCGCCAGTCTCTGAGTCATGTTAAAAGTATATAATAAAAGGCAGCATTCAGGGGTGCCACATTTCCTCAGCCAACCATTAACAATGGGGAAACACAATGACTGTTTGCTAATCAGATGCAATTAGCAGGTTAATGAAAAACACACTCCAAGTTTCCCTAAGTAACGATCTTACCTCTCTCTGTCAAGTCACTAGGGGTGGTTTGACAAGCATGTGGTTTAGGGTACTCTGTGACATGAATTGAGTTAGTTTGCCCGGTTTCCTTCCCAAGGAAATGATACAAACAACGCTTTTCATTTGAATATGGGTCAGGCTTTCCAAAACACCAATATTATTACAAGGATGAAACATATAAATTGGATGTTGTATGGAAACCAATCTGACAATAGATTATATTAAAAAAAACACGTAAATTGAGAGATGAGCAGTTGGCGAATATCCTAAGCCCTTAGCCCATCAGACTGAGGAGAAGCCTACAGCACACTGGGGTTATGTGGTGGATCCATGCTGATTATTGGTTTAGAACAATTAGATCTTCCTTGATTTGGCAATGATAAGAATGTCTGCTAAATGTTTTTCATTATCATCGCAGTCCATTCTCACAGTAACCCTATGAGCTAGCTTGTAATGTCATCCCCAGATTTAAGGCAATGAGGCTGGGGGGTCAGAGAGGTTAAGTAACTTCTTTATGGTCACATAACCAGTAAGTGGTGGAACCAGGACTTGAAGTCAAAGCAGCTTATACAAGTCCTCTGAGCCTCTCTGCACCTTAGACAACCATTTCTTAACAATGCACATCAGAACTAGATAAAATCACAGTGTCTCCATTTGGGATTTTTGTTATAGTTTGGACTTACTCTATGGCAATCATTATATTTTGCTTTCCGTTATATGAAGTGCTTTACACACAGGAGTAGCTCAATAAATGTTAGCAGAATGAATTGAAGTGTTTGATCTTGTTTTTAAAAGTTTGCATTCCAAATGTGTGCTCAGAAAAATATGGCAGTTAAACACAAAGGGTGTGCACGGATTAGACAAAGTCAGGCCCACTAACTTTGCTATAGACTCAGGGAGGAAAGTGTGGAAAGCCAGCTGCTGCGGTCAGGTCGGGAAACATTCCCTGAATGTGGATCAGCAGAGTGGCTTAGGAGCTCCATATGGCCACGAGAAAGGCCAGGTGCCTTCAGTTACTTCTAACCCCCTACAGCAGCAGGTGGGGTCAAGGGCACATACTCAACATTTCTTCACTGTGAGGTAGAAAATGAGAACCCAAATCACCTAATTGTGCTAGTGAAACTTGCCTCCAGACAGAATTAGAGGTAAGAGCAGGTTAATGAATTGATTTACTTCTTGCCCTCTTCTCTGGAGGCAGCAAATACATTTTTATGTTTACAACACACTCACTCCCCAAACTCCCATGAGACCTTGAGATTCGTCAGCAGCTCTGAGGTTGGTCAAGAAACATGAGCCTCACATTCTGTCTATTAATCTCTCTCTTTCTGGATCTGAGGGCATGTTACCTTGTGGCCTGTGATGGGTGCTGTGTGCCCTATGTGAGATGATGTAAGTAGTCGCAGTACTTGAGTTACAGCTCCTCATTCGTCGAAATGAAAGGCAGCCTCCTTCTTTCAGAGATACAACGTTAACCTTTAAGTTTTTTTAAGTTTTAAGTTTTTTTTTTCCCCACCAAAGCTTGGGTAAATTTCCTGTTCCAAGGGGATTTTTAAAAGTTGGATTTGGGGGGCGCCTGGGTGGCTCAGTCGGCTGGGTGTCCAACTTCGACTCAGGTCATGATCTCGCGGTCCGTGAGTTCGAGCCCCGCGCCAGGCTCTGTGCTGACAGCTCAGAGCCTGGAGCCTGTTTCAGGTTCTGTGTCTCCCTCTCTCTCTGACCTTCCCCCATTCATGCTCTGTCTCTCTCTGTCTCAAAAATGAATAAACGTTAAAAAAAATTTAAAAAAAGTTGGATTTGGTAGTCTTGACAAGTGAAGTTGGGATTATAAACTCAGGGTGAGGAAAAATGACTTCCTCTTGGTGTTTTAGTGACAAACTTGCTTTTTATCTGGCAAGGAGGTCTAGTAAGCTTGTCAATGGATTCTTTCTTAGAGGGTCCCAGTGTGAGCTTTGCTGCCCAGCCCAATTACAGTGTGACTGAAGAAAGTCTATTTCCTGTTGGACAATACCTGGTAATAGAGCACCCATATTTTTTTGAACAGGAAATCATGACAGTTGGCATGACATTTAAGAGGGTAATGGGACAGAAATTTTATATCAAGACTGTCTAGTAAAATCCACGAGGTTCAGAGACAAATATTTATGTACTTTCCTCATACTAGCACTGGTAATAATTGTAATAGCTGACACTATTGAAAGTTTACTATTGAAAGTTACTCTTTTGTTGCAGAAGACTCTAAAAACAGCAACAACAACTATAATGAACATGTTTAGCACTATGTTATGCAAGGTACTTTTTAAAATTTAATTTATTTATTTTGAGAGAGGGAACATAGGTGGGGGAAGGGGCAGAGAGAGAAGGAGAGAGAGAGAATCCCAAACAGGTTCCCCACCACTAGTGTGGAGCCAGATGCGGGGCTCAAACTCACGAGCTACAAGATCACGACCTGAACCAAAGTTGGATGCTTAACCAACTGAGCCATCTGGGTGGCTGCACCCCTGCAAGGTACGTTTCTCATCTTGCTATACACATTTTTGTATTTAATACCCTCAAATCCTGGTGAGGTAGGTACTATTATCTCCATTTTCCAGATGGAAAAACCAAGGCACATGAAGTATGAGTAACTTGCCTCATGTCAAACCCAGATAAGGCTAGGCTTTTGACCTAAGTCTGTTACTTTACGTCTGTGGATGCTGAAGCGATATTTTGAAAAGTAGATCCCAAACACTAGATCCTTAAATTCAGTAAAAAAGAATTTTCCTTCCTATTGAGCAGAGTCTACTTGAAACAGTTGTTGATCATGTCCCTGATAGACACAAATGCAGCAAATTATAGCCATGTATGTGTCTTAAGCTTCAAAGACATAATCAATATTGCTGCTCAAATACTCCTATCTTTAAAAAATGAAGTTCATGAGTATGGATGCTGGCAAACATACTTGATAGTCATGAAACAAAGCATACCAATCACTTCTGTCATTAATCACAGTGTATGAATATTCCAGAGTTATATCAAGTGTTAAATTAGGAGTTGATGATCTCTTTATGAATGAAATCGTACTAGATCTTAATTGTTGTAGATATTAAGCCTCCTGGTAGATCCAAAAATAGGCACTTTGTAACATATGTAGCACAACTTTTCAGCATAAATAATCAGACCAATAATATGATGCTATCCTCTGTATTCTCTTCTCTGAAGACATTAGGCAAAGAAGTACTGCATGCAACGTACATGTTCAATTGTTAAAACTCACCGGGTGACAGTGTTAGAGATGAAGTGAGGCACCAAGAAGATTGGTATGGACATTTAGACAACGCTAGCATGTGGACTATGACAGTAAAATTCTGGGATTCTAGGATTCTGGGACTGGAAAGGACCCTTGTGTCTAATTCAGTGGCCACTCATGGGTGATGAGGAAATTGAAACCCAGATCAATTAGTCGACCAGCCCTAGATCACCCAGAGAGTAAACAGCAGAACCCGGACTAGAATTCAGATCTATGAACTCAGTTTAAAGAGTCTGCCTTAGTTGGAAGGAAAGAAGACTCTGAATCTGATGGTATCAGCTTTCTCCCAGGACCTTGTGTCTAATTAATTTCTTTATATTGGCTCATTGAGAGTGGACCTAAGAGCCAAGCCTTAGATCTAGGCTTTCCCATACAACCTGGGGGTATGTTGAGGCTATGAATTAAGCATGATCTAGAGGAAAAGTACTGAAATTAGATTAGGGGAAAGAACTGGTGCCTGCAGATTCTGCCATTCGCTGTTGGACTTTAAGAAACTTTTAAATTTTGGGCACCTGGGTGGCTCAAGTCGGCTGGGCGTCGGACTTCGGCTCAGGTCATGATCTCACAGTCAGGTGAGTGCGAGCCCTGCGTTGGGCTCTGTACTGACAGCTCAGAGCCTGGAGCCTGCTTTGGATTCTGTCTTCCTCTCTCTCTGCCCCTCCCCCACTTGTGCTCTCTCTCTCTCTCTCTCTCTCTCTCTCTCTCAGAAATAAATAAACTTAAAAAAAAAAGAAACTGTTAAGTTTCTCAGGCCCTTTCATTCTTGCATTTCATAGATTAACTTAAAATTAAATTTTATATGCAGTTACACTACTTTGACTAACTAAAACATATTTCTTTGCCTTTGGCTGAAATTAGTGCACTATTAGTGGAGCTAATCTTCGCTACCTCATGTGACTACAAAGTTCTGAATGGAAGCTCTGTATAAAAATGGGAAAATAAAGTATAGAGCAAGAGCTATTTCTAGGTATTCATCTCATTTTTTCATATGAATGGTATGATATTCTATTTTGTATATGACGTAACTTAAGCCCAGAAAAGTAAGGCAGTTGTTTGAAGCCCTATTGTTACGAAGGCACAGAGCAAGGATTCAAAATGTGTTTTTCAGGACTCTAAAACCACACTGAACTGTCTTTCAGAGAGCAGCAAAGCAAGACCAGTAGGCAAATGAAGGGACATAACGAGGTTGCGGTACACAGAGACTCAAAAATACAAAACCCGGGGTCATCCAATGTTATTTCGTGTGGGTCAAACTGAATATCCTCTGAGAATACTTCTATATTATAACAGAGGAGGATGATTGGTTTTCAAAAAGATGGCCTTGAATCATCAGTGAAGAGCAAATTCTTGTTTATATGTTCTCTTGAAGAAAGATCATAAAGTTCAAAATCAAATGTGCTAAATACAAACTTATCAGGAAAGGTCATTTATATAGAATGATTCATTTCTGGAAGGTTCTGTGTGGAAGAATACTACTACTAGAAGTTATTTCCATAAAAATATTCCTGCTGTTACTCTGGAGAAGTATTTAATGACTGATTTTTTTGTTTTGTTTTGTTTTAGGTGACAAGGTTAAATTTGAGTCTTAATCAATGGTCCAGTCATCCAAAATGCTACATCCTGCTTTCTCTGCCCGCACCTATTCATAGAGTTTATGAGCTGTGTTAGACCTTTAGAGTAGATGGCTCAGCTGAGTGGTTTGTCAGAGAGAAGTGGGCGTTGTGCCGGGTTTTTTTCTTTGAGTTGAGTGGAATAATGGTCATCATTTCAAGTTAAGGATCAAGTTCCATCCACACGGCCTAAACTATTTTTATTTTGTCATTCCCTCCCCAAAGAATTTATTTAGTGCATCTAATTGTGTTTGCTATAGATTTTCATTAGTACATTAAAAGAAAATGTGAAAATATCTTCCTAGAATGATGATAAATTAGAGCCCTGCAGTTAGTTCTCCTACAATCCCTGCTAAAAATAATGGAAGGTAAATTACAGTGCTCCTAGAATTTCATCCTCATTGAAAATAGCAGCCTGTTTTGCCTCATGTCTACAAACATAGCAGTATAATTTCAAATGTATCCAGCTAATTAGGCCATCTTTGTGTTTAAATCCTTCATACCCCTTTCATTACATTTGATAGTTTTTGAGAAAACAGCTGGAAATTTCTATCAATGAAAACAGATTTTGTTTTATTATTATTAAAATTTTTTTCATCTCTGCATGCCAGTAGGATGTGCAGCAAATCATTTTAAAGACCTATACAAGCTGGACACAGTGACATTAAAATAAAAGCAGAACATTTTGCTTGCAGATATTAAAGTAAAGTATTAAATATTAAAGTTGATTTACTGACAGGTTTAGCATAAAAGACAGCTGAAATAAGCTATGAAAGTGAAAGTAAATTGGATTATATTGTTTGCGGTTTGAGCTGACTGGGGGAGAACTAATTTTACTTCCTAACAATAAAACAAAAACGAACGTTGACATTAATTGTCCTAAATAGTCAGTAAAGCCATGATGTGACTACTTGCAAAAATCAGTGCAGATAAAATGCACAACATCTCTATGGGTCTGTCCTTTACATAGAATCAGGGAAAACATTAACCTTCCTCCAGGACAAAGGCATGTGCCTGTCGCATATGGTTTTGGAAGTTGATTATTTAGTCAATTCAAGAGAGAAACCAGTTCTTAGACAAAGTGGGAACTGCTGTAGACATTCTCTGCTAAGTCTTTGAGTCTTTAAAAAGGGAAGAAGCTGTAGATGGTTTGCAGAGTCAGAGTAAACCAAAGAAAGGAGAGAAAAAGAACTAATAAGAATCAAGTACATAATATACAGCAGGCAGGGTTCATGATGTTTAATACATGGTATCATGGAGTCTCCCCAATCAGCCTTGACAAAATTCTTATCGTACCTACTCAAACCACTGCTGCGGCTGCTGTTGTTGTTGTTGTTGTTTCATTCATCTTGTTCAATATCACCTTGTTCCATTCTTTACTCATCTGTTATACTCCAGGCGTATCAGCCTCTTTTTTGTTCTCTGGAGTGCTAGAAAATCTTCCCTTCCTTGGGGGCTCAGTTTCCCCTGTATTTCACATCCTTACCTCTCAGTCAAACCTTATACCCCACTCTTCAAATGGCTAGTTCCTTTCATCTCTAAGCTCCCGCCCTATTTTACTTTGGGGACAGAACAAAGAGAGTCTGCAATACTATAGCTTAATAATGTGAAAGTTTGTTTCCTTTTCATGTGAGAGGCCAAAGATAGTTTGCTGATGCAGGCTTGGGAGGCAGAGCAACAACTGTCACACATAACTTATATTTCTGAGTCCAGCTCCCAACGTGTGCCATGACCCTTCCAGCTGGCACTGTGGTACGCTCTACTGTTCTACGCGTGTAGACTTCCAAGAGGTAGAACATTGTAAGGACACGTTGGGTGCTCTTACACTACTACCACAATCCCCAGAAATGACACAGATCACTTCTGCTCACACCCCATTGACTAGAATTTAGTTACTCGGCTACCCTTAGCTACCAAGGAAGTGAGGGAATATTTGGTTGGGGAACCATGAGATGAACAATTTGCTTGAGAGAAAGGCTAAGAAGATCTCATTTTAAACAAGTCCCAAGTGGCTATGGTTATTGTGAAGATATTTAAAAAATGCATATTCATAAAGGAATTTTGAGAATTTTCAAAGTGGTAAATAAATTAGTGGTGATAGATAATTATAATTGTATAAAAACACTAAAGTGGATCCAGTACCAGAAAAGTTAAAAAAGAAAAAATATGGGGACTACTTCACAATGAAGAATACATCAAACAGCGGAGGGAAACAAACGGAAAAAAACCCATTTGTCAATGAAACTGAGTTTATAAAGGAAAAAAATATTAATAAAGAAAACTGATATTTGTAAAAAAAAAGCAACTCTGTAGTTTTTTATTATTGATTTCATGTTGGAATGAGAATATACTGAATTAAATAAAATATGTCATTAAAATTAAAAAAAAGACCATATTAAAATGGAAAAGGAGGAATCCAATTATTGGGGAGCAACTAAGAGTCCGGTTTAGGGTTTTGTTTAAATATCCTCTTTGCAGAAAATCCTTCTTTGACCGCTCTATGTAAGTCTCATGTTATTTATATTTTTCTTTATCACTAAATTTTGTAGGTTTCCTTTATAACAATTGTAATTTTTTGACTTTATGGGGTTATTTTTAAAATTCCTATCTTTTTTTTTTTTTTTTTTTTTGACATTAAACTCCTTGAAAGTAGCACTGCGTTTATTTGGTTTTCCGTTGTGTCCTTCATTCCTATGCCTGGAATATCTGACAGATCAAAGTTATATTTGACCTAATAAAGATTGTTGAATGAATGCATAGAAATTCAAACAAATCTCCAAACGGGTAAAAGTTTCAAGTCAGATGGATTTAATGAGTGAAAATGTAAGCATTTTATAGGAAAGCCAATGAGGTTAACTTTGAAAGGACCAGGCAGCACCCTTAGTGCAGTGGTATTAAAACATTGGTCAACTATCCATGAAAGGGTTACAAAATCCATTTACTGAGCCATAGCCAGCATTAAAAATGAAAGAAATAGAATTGAACAGAATAGAAACAAGGTAAAGAGAGGGCAGGATACATGGTTATTACTTCACAAAACTTTAGTTTCAGTTATATGTACGTATATATGTGAATGTGTGTGCATTCTGGGTCACAAGGTAGTTATTACTGTGAATATTGTAAACAAATCTTGAAAAGCACTGCCTTGTGTACCTAGAATAGGCGCAAAGGCAAGGCATATATGCGAGGGAAAAAGTTGATCCTTACAGAGCTTAATGTGACCTGTCTTGCGGGCTAACAAAATGACATCAAATGGGGACTCATCTCTATACTGATTCCATGATTTTCAATGGCATCTTTTCCAGCAATGCGCAATCAAAGTATGCTTCAAAGGAGAGACGGGTGTGTGTTTCAAAGTATTGTTTCATCTTCTCAATCATAGTGGGCTATTATCTTCAAGTATGAAAACTTCAAAAATAACTTTGAATTATAGTTCAACTTGAGAACATCTTTTTATTTTTGAAATTCAGATATACCTAGGGAACTCATGTACTTGCTCTGGTGTTTGGTCCTAGCTAATTGATCAGTGGTCTTTTCTAATGTGCCTGCCTGTTGAGGATCCCATGTTTTATTTAGAACAAAGTCTAGTTGTGTCCTTTGAGCTCTTGACGTGAATGCGATTTTGCTCTTTTGACTTCCTACATTGCTAGTGGATTTTTCCCGTTTCTCACTACCTTTCTTACTAGGGGAATCTGAAATGAAAGTAGTATTCATCTACTGACATTATTAAGATTTCAGTCTTGTATTTTACTCTCCTTTTAAAATCAATACACTGTTTTTCTTCTGGCTCCATCAATTTTCACGTGAGACTTACCAACTCCCAAGCACTTTATAAAACGTGCTCAGTGGACAATATCAGAATCAGAAGTAAGAGTGATAGTTCTCTAAGCACATAGTTTATTCAGAACCTAACGTGCTGCTCCACACATACAAACATCGTTTAGATCAGCTGTGAATCATGTCTACCATAGGCAGGAGGTATCAAAAAAATTGAAAGTGGCAAAAAATGTCTTCCTTCAAAATCAGTTTTATTTGCTATTTTGCTGAACAAGGACTGATACTCTGTTAATAACTGACCCATTGGAATTCTGAAATATCTACCCAGGCTTCTGTAAGTGGACTGAACTGTCCCATTCACTTACCTGCCCCAGATGGAGGAAAAAAAGCCCTCTCCCTCTATTGGCAGGCCATCTTGGGAATTCAGCCAGAACTCTACTCAGATTTACCAGACTCTCAGCCGTCTTTTCTTCTCGGTTTTGCTCAGAACCAACATCAGCAGTTAGTATTTATTTAATGCTTACTAAGTTGCAGGCATTATGCTAAACCTTTTATCTGTATAATCTAATTTAACCTTCACAACAACCCAGTGAGGCAATTACTTGAATTAATTATTGCTGCATGACAAATCACCCTAAGACTTAATAGCTTGAAACCACAAAAATCATTTGTCATCTCTCTGAGTTTCTGTGGTTCAGGAATTTAGAAGTTTTCTAGCTAAGAAATTCTGGTATAGGTTTTCACATGAAGTTGCTGTCAGCCCGTGCCTGAGTTTGGGGTCATCTTGAAGGCTTTCTCATGCTCATGTGTCTGATGCCCGGATTTATCAGCTGAGGCTCCTCAGACATATCTTTTTGTATTTACCTGTTCTGTTCACAATGCCTCTCTAACCAGGGGGCTTCAGGATGGCTAGACGTCAGGCTGCGTGCCTCGAGAGAAAGGAAGCCAGATGGAAGCTGATTTACTTTTTCTGACTCAGTCTTAGAACTCATGCAGTGTCACTTCGGCTTCTTTCTGTGTGTGTGTGTGTGTGTGTGTGTGTGTGTGTGTGTATTTAGTGAAAGAGAGAGAACGTGCATGAGCGAGCAGGGGAGGGGTAGAGGGAAGGAGAGCGAGAATCCCAAGCAAGTTCCATGCCCAACACGGGGCTCAGTCCCACAGCCCTGGAATCATGACCTGAGCCGAAATCAAGGGTCAGATTCTCAACCTACTGAGCCACCCAGGTGCCCTCTTTCAATATTTTTATGAAGCAAGTCACTAGACAAGTCCATATTCAACAGGAAGAGGATTAGACTCCACCATTTTATGAAAGAAATGTCAAAGAATTTACAGACAACTTTTAACACCACCAGTCTGCTCCCTGTCCCCAAATTCTTCATGTTCTTCCCACATCAAAGTATATTCACCCTCTTTCAAGATCCCCCAGAAGTCTCATCTACAATGGTTTCAGGCTCAACTCTGAGTTCTCAATTTTGAGGTCATGCAAATCAGATCTAGGAACATGCAATGTGTTGGCTGTGTGACATTTCCTTATTGTGTTTTATTTTACATTTCTTTGATTACCAATGAAGCCAATTACTTCATACATAATGGTCATTTATACTTTGTACAATTCCTATTTAAGTCTTTTGTCTATATTTCTGTAGACCTGGATTTTTCTTAATGAATATTGGAGACCTCTACAATACAATAAAGCTCTTTTAAGCTTTATGCATTTCTAAAACTCCCACCCTCGCAGTGTGGCTTGTTTTTCTTTCTCTTCATGTTGCATTTGATGAAGAGAGACATTCTGAATTTTAATTGGAGTCAAATTGATTTGCCTGTTTCTTTCTTCCAACTTTATTGAGATATAACTGACATGCCATATTGTGTAAGTTTAAAGTGTACAGCATGATGATTTGATACACATGTATATACTGTGAGATGATTACCATGGTAAAGTTAGCCAACACATGCGTCACCTCACATTCTGATATTTCTGTGATAAGAGCATTCAAGATCTTACTTTTTTAAAGTTTATTTATTTATTTTGAGAAAGAGAGAGAGAAAAGGAAAGAGAGAGAGAGATTGAGAAAGAGAGAGAAATTGAGAGAGACAGAGAGAGAGAGAGAGAGAGAACATGCGAATTGCAGAAGGGCAGAGACAGTGGGAGAGAAAGAATCCCAAGGAGGCTCCACACGGTCAGTGGAGAGCCCGATTTGGGGCTCAATCTCATGAACCGTGAGATTATGACCTGAACCAAAATCAAGAGTCAGATGCTTAACCAACTGAGCCACCCAGGTTCTCCAAGATTTTACTTTCTAGGCAAATTTCAAGTGTATAATATGGTCATCCTCAGAACTTATTTACCCTATAACTGTAAGTTGATACCCTTTGACAAACATCTCCCATTTCCTCCATCCCCTAGTCCCTGGAAGTCACCATTATGCTCTCTTTCTGAGTGTGTGTGTGTGTGTTTAAATTCCACATATAAGAGAGATCATGTAGTATTTGTCTTTCTCTGTTTGACTTATTTCACTTAGCATAATGCCCTCCAGGGCGATCCATGTTGTAAACGGCAAGATTTTCAAGATTTTCTTATTTTTTATGGCTGAATAACATTCCAGTGTGTGTGTGTGTGTGTGTGTGTGTGTGTGTGTGTGTGTATTTTGTTTGTCCATTCATCCATTGATGGACACTTTGGTTGTTTCCATATCTTGGCTTTTGTGAATGATGCTTCAATGAACATGGGTGTACAGATATCTTTTTGAGATAGTAATTTTTCCCCTTTGGATACATACCTAGAAGTGAGATTATTAGAGCACAATGGTGATTTGATTTTTAATTTTTTGAGGAACCGTCATACTGTTTTCCAACTTGCTGTACCAATTTACATTCCCACCAAAAAGGCACAGGGTTCCCTTTTCTCTACATCCTCATCAGCACTTATTATCTCATCTTTTTGATAGCTATCTTAACAGATGTGAGTGATATCTTGTTGGGAGAGAGTCCTCTGCTCAGAAAAATTTATTGAGCAAGTTTTGAATGACCCAGGTATAAGACCCCCTTCTTCTTTTCATGATTTATTTGAGAGAATATCAGATTACTCTTACCAGAGTATTGATTCTATGTGGCATAGAAACCTTAAAACGCTCCCAATGTTATAAGTTGACATGGGAGGGAAGTATCAGGTGATAACTTGAGAATGGTCTGTGCAGGCAAGGAGAAAAGAAAAAAAAATATTTGACACTCAGTGAGTGTTTATGGATTTCTTGGTTATGCTCATACTTTAAAAAGCTGAAGTATCAGCATGGATGCGCAAGGTGAAGGGAATCGAAAGGATTTTAAGAGGTCGGTATAAACAAGAGAAAACGTGCCTAAGAAGGTTTCATAGTTCCCTATGCATCTTCTATGAGTTGTTTTTATGTTTAATTCAAACCTGATCTACCTTCTGTGTACGCTTGGCCAGTATCTTGGGTGAGTTAGTGTTGGTAAGTCTCCTGTCAGTTGCAGTTTCTTGTCAAAGGGTTGCAGAAATGGAGGCTGCTTTTTGATGAATTATTTTAGTCATTTTTGGCTTGGTTTATTGGCTAATGATTTGATCTAGCCCAACAATTCATTTAAGAAAAGATGAATCATTGTTGAATCATTGCTGTGGAGAAAACTGGTTTCCAATGAAAAATACCTTTCTTTTAGGCTTTTGAAATTTTATGAGTCTCCAAAGAATGCCATGGAAGATTTCTCCAATGTTTTTTGGTCTCTTGGCTGCTGTCTTGGGATATTTTGTGTGATTGATCATATTTTTCTTAGCAAAAAAAAAATCCACTTTTCCTATCCAAGGTTCTTCTCAAGTGGGTCACAACTCTCAGTATTGTCAGCTTTCTTACCTTCTACTGTGGATTTTATGTTTTTAGACCTTGCCTCTTTTTAAAAATATTTGACTTTTTTTCCCACATAAACTAGTTTTACTAGCAAATTTTATCCTATTAAAAAAAGTCACCTGTCCCTTCCTCACTTGCTCCTTGTTCCATCCTGTGCATGACATTGAGTTTCTGCTGTTTCTTTCTGCATCCTGGATAATTGAATACCATTATCTTTACAATTTTCATTTTCCTTCAGTTTTTTTGAGAAAAATCGTGATTTAGGTGAGGTAAAGCCATCATTCTGAATCAAAGATATGACTTTTCTTTTTGGAAAAAATAGGCTAATTTGGAAAGCTACAAGTTAAAACTTTTACATTGGACCTATTGGTTTTAGCTGTAAGGATATTTTCACTGCATAATTTTGTGCTAATCTTAGACTATTTAATAATGAAATCGTCATCTGTGGAAACCTCAAATCTTTACCATAGAGTTATCATAAAACTTTGTCATTACTGAATGAAAATATCACTTAGATGTTTAAATTTCCTTCAAGATCGTCATTTCCCTGTTCAACTTTATTAACTTTCAGCGTCAATGCAGGTATGCTTGACTTTTAGTATGTTATCTTATTGAACAGCAGTAGTGTTTTTTTCTTTGTTTGTTTTTGTTTTGTTTTTGTGGCACACATGGAATGTTCCTTGGTGGGCTGGAGAAGGCTCTGACCTTGCAGTGAGGAGGTTTGGGTTATACACCTGGCCCTATAATTTACAAAGCTTATATTAGCATTCTTGGTTGTCAGCAACAAAAAGTAACTCTGGCTAATTAATCTAAAAGGATACTGACCAATTTACAGTGTCCAAGTAAGAATTGAACAATTAAGTCATGGGGAATTAGATGTTAGGAAGCTTCCAGGGATCTGGATAGCAGAAATGAATTGACAGTCTTTTTTTTTTAAGGAACCGCCAGCAGTATGACTCAGACCCAACTGCAATTCATGAGTTACTCAATTCAAGATTCTGATTTCAAGGAGATAGAAATTGATATACATCTTTTCATTTCGAGTGACTAGACACAGCAAGGGGTGGGGGTGAAGAACCTTGATTTATAGTGCCAAAATGTCAAAGAGAGAAAGGGGATACTGATATTACAGTACAGGAGAAGCAGTCTTGAGCAGTCTAAAACAATAGATACTCACTTCAGCCATGTACTGGCCACGTAAACATGAACAAATGAAGTCCTCTGAGGCTACTTTATGGTTTTTCACTTATTGAACGGAGCAAAAAATATTTTTTTCTTTCTTCTTCATGAGGATATTAATGAGCTCTTTAAGTGAGCTATCTCATTAAATGATATCTACATGTGGAAGCACACTGAAAATTGCATAGAGTTCCGATATAGGAATAGTTTAATTTCATGGTGTTCTTTGCAGGACGTCATAAAATGTTTATTGCTAAAATTTAGCGTTATCACCAATACTGTATTTTGTAGCTCAAAATGTGAGTGTCTTAAGAATATGCAGATCTGTGCAGTTTTAAATGCCTAAAATATTTTAAAGACCTTGTATTTCTAAATTAAAAAAAAAACAGTATATATATTACATGTGCGTTCATTATGTCATTTTTAAGTTTCTGTTAACAGGCAAAGAGTAGCAGATAAATCATATTTCTTATGTGTAAGTAGTTATATTTCGTTAAAACATTAGTAGAAATAAGTGCATAAATCATAGGTATATGATTCATTGTATTTTTTCAAGTGAATGCACCCGTATTAAGAACTAAAACTTATTATCTGGAAAACCCCTTTTCTTTAGCTTCTGCTAGTTGCTACCTTACCCAAAATAACAACAATTTTGATTTTTATCATAATAGATGTATATAAATGGAAATATAGAATATGTACTTTTTTGGTAACTAGCTTGTGTCTCAACATTATGTATTTTTTAAAATTGGTTTTTAAATTATTCTTATTATTTTTTATTTTAGAGAGAAAGTTTGAGCAGGGAGAGGGGCAGTGGGGGGGGGGGAGAGAGAGAGAGAGAGAGAGAGAGAGAGAGAGAATCTCAAGCAGACTCCATGGTCAGCAAGGAGCCCAATATGGGGCTCGAGCCTATGACCCTGGGATCCTGACCTGAGCCAAAATCAGTTGCATGCTCAACGAACTGAGCCATCCAGGTGCCCCTCAACATTACGTTTTTGAGATTCATCCATAATATCGTATGTACCAGGTTCTCATTCCTATATAGTGTTACTTCATGGAACACTGTTGGTGGGAATGGATGCCCAATTTCTATTTTTATGCAGCATAAGGCTACAAAAACTCTGTTTTTCAGCTGTGTCTTGTTAGCTTTCTACTTCTTGGCCTCTGCAGCTTAAGTATTGAGCAAATATACTGAGGGAAAAGCCATTATTTGTTGTTCTTCCTACTTTGCATCTTCATTCTTTAGGAAATCTTGGCCTCTCCAGTCCTGCTCCAATCAGCAGCTCTGTCTGCAGCTTTTATCTCCTCAGCCTCTGAAAGGCTTTGGAATTCTCTGAGGATTTCACAGCAGCTGGCTTGTCAGCCTCTCCCCATCACCAAGAAAACACAAGGAGAGAAGCTAGACACAAAATATTTGACTCCTCTCACTGAATTCCCTTCTCTCTTGGATTGTGACCCCCGGTTTCCATTTTCTTAGCAGCAATCCAATTGATTTAAACAATTAAAAAATATTTTAACTCAATGTTCACGTTGCTCTTAAACAGTGTAGGTCTGCTACAGCCAGTGCAGTCAGAAGTGGAAGTCGGCGGCAATTTTTTCTTTAGTATTTATTTATTTTTAATCTTTATTTATTTATCTTGAGAGAGAGAGGGAGGGGCAGAGAGAGAGAGAGGGAGAGAGAGAATTCCAAACAGCCTCCACGCCATCAGTGGGGAGCTGGACACAGGACCGGATCTCACGAACTGTGAAATCATGACTTGAGCTGAAATCAAGAGTCGGCTGCTTAACCAACTGTGCCACCTAGGCGCCCCTATTTGTTATTTTAATTGATGTATAGTTTGCCTGCCATAAAATATACAATCTCAAGTGTCTAGATCTATAGAATGGTAGGTCAACTTTTTACCATGTAACAGTGTACCTATTTTATTTTATTTTACTGATAGAACGCCTCAGTTCAGGTCCTGCAAACTCAATTTTTTATGGGAGTATATTTTTTTGCTTCATTAGGTTTATATAAATATAAAGTATTTTCCCTAGGCGCACACGAACTTTGTTGGCCCTTGTCTTAAGGAATCCCCAACCCGGATGGGTAATTAAGGTTTACACACAAATGTGAGGCGTTTGGAACTCACGGTAGGTTGCAGACTATGTTGCCCGGATGCTGACTTTCTTCTGTGGACAGGCGGGATGATATAGTGGAAAAGGCAAAGGCTCAGAATGTTAAATAAATAGGCCTTGGATTTTGTCTTATGCCTGGAATTTTAAAATGTTTGTAGGAAAAGCCAATTAAACCCCAGTGACCCTCAGTTCTTCCACTGTATGATCCGAACGCTGTCTAGGTAGCAGGAGCGCTGTAAGGATGAGGTAATGTACACAGCGGTCCATCGCACTGTCTGCCGTATGCCAGTGATGTGTTCCTGTTAGTCACGACTCACCGACTCTCTACTGAGCATTTTTTTCTCCTGAGCTGGTACCTACTCCCTTGCTCCCTCCACATTCTTCCCTTTACATGATTATATTTTCACAGGTGTTTTGTATTCCCTCACTGTTTTACTCACGTTCCCAGGTATGGAAGACACTAGCATATGATTGATTACCAATATTAGCCATCGATCTCCTCCTCCCAGGTATTGGACACAATTCGTGTTACTCATGTATAAATGCAGACTGGGGAGGAGTGTGCTGAGGGCAGATGGGTGCCCTTTGATTGAAAAAAAAAATGACTCGAGTCAGCAAGAATGGAAGAAAGGCATCTTTTTTTACGGAATGTTAATTCTCCATTTTCCTCCATTCTGAGCCTCCGAGGTTTTAAAGTAGGGCATCGGGCATCATTGCCTTTTTCTTTCTAGTTGGGGTTCTGATCAAACTTTCTGTCTTCACTTCACTACTGGAGGGCTTGGGGGTTGTTGTAAGGCATGCGTTTTTAATTTGGTAAAATTAAATCTCCTCGGTTAAATCTACTGTGAAATTAAAACCTTGACTCAAACCTGACATTCAATAGAATCCCTTTGAAAGTGTCCTGATTTCACGTGAACTCAAATGGCCACAGTAGGCCTTAGGTCCCTTTCAAATTTTTCAGGCTCTGTTGCCTGATGAGAGATGTAAGATTGCTGCAAAAGGACAGAAAGAAGTACATTTCCAGGTGTGGAAAGACCAGGTGGCGGTAGATAGTAAGAATAACGTCTAATAAGCCTCTCTTTATGCCTTTATTTTAGAGAAGCAGTTTACGTATTGTTTAGTGGCCGATTCTGGGCTATATGTGCAAAGATTCTGTTGCTACCAGACTCTTTTCTGCTTGATAGTATTGCAGTTCTTTTGACAGAATTAATAGTCGTGGCGCTGAGCTCCTTTTATTTTATCTTTTTTTTTCCTTTGGATGCAAGATCATCCATCTATGGAGTGTGAAATGCTAGTTAATTACTTTTCGTCTGATGTTCTTGGCTTTCTCTAGGTACAGAAGTTTAGTATGCTTAAGGAGACACTTAATTAGTATTACCTCATTAAGATTGCGTTTTCCAGGTAATTTGTTTAAATAAACAGAAGGATGTTTGATTTTCTGCCTTCATAAAATTAAGCAAGGTTCAGTTTTTAATTTTTGGTAACTTTAAGAAAATGTGTGTGTATTTTTTTAAAGGCACGGTTCTCTTAATTTCTTAACTGGTAGATTATTTATATGTGGAATAAAAGAATATACATCAGTGGATCAAAACTTGTGCCAGTATTTTGTCAATAAGGGTCTTCATTTCGTTTTCTTATTGCAGGTGGAGTTGGAAGTCTTGGGTCTATGCCTTTAGGATTTTCCTTGGGACAAGGTGACCACAAATAAACCTTTTCTAGACTGTTGACTTTTTAAAGAATAAAACTTTATTTTAGAATACTTTTAGGTTTAAAGATAAGTTGTGAGCATAGTACAGTGTTCCCATATACTCTGCTTCTAGTTCTTTCTGGTATTAACATCTTACATTAACATGGTATATTTTTCACAGTTAGTGAACAATATTGATGCATTATTACTAACTAAAGTGCATACTTAATTCAGAACTCCTTAGTTTTTCCCTAATGTCCTTTTTCTGTTCTGGATCCCATCTGGGATACCACATTATATGTAGTTGTCATTATCTGTAGATTCCCATTGGCTGTGCCAATTTTAGACCATTGACCATTGGGTTGTCTTCTTCTACTTGTAAGATATGACCCCAGATTGTCTGTGGCTTTTTTTGATTCCCATTGGCTGTGCCAATTTTAGACCATTGACCATTGGGTTGTCTTCTTCTACTTGTAAGATATGACCCCAGATTGTCTGTGGCTTTTTTTTTTTTTTTTGGCACTTGGATTTCAGCTTTCAGCTCTTTCTCTACTTCTATTTCTTTGTATCTCTTTGTTCTTCTTATCCATTTACTTAAGATGTTCCCTCTTGTGGTTTCCAGATTTTTTTGTTTTCTCCTTAGCTCTGACTTGTTTAGTATTCCCTGCAGTGAACTTTTTAATTTTTAATTTTTGTTAATTTATTCTGAGAAAGAGAAAGAGAGAGACAGAGAGAGAGAGAGAGAGAGAGAGAGGCACAGAGAGAGAGAGGGGGATAGAGAGAATTCCAAGCAGGCTCTGCACAAACAGTGCAGATCATGACCTGAGCCAAAATCAAGAGTTAAACACTTAACCAACTGAGCCACCCATGCCTCTCTGTATTGAACTTTTTCTAAGCTAAAGTCAAAGTTAAGGAACATCCATTGATATGTATATTTCTTGAGTAGACAGCAACTTAATGCCTTTTCCTATTTATACTTTACCATCCAGAACAGACATATTTTTGCTGTGTGACTTTGAATAATTAACTTTCCTGAATGGTCATTTTCTCATAATAACTACCTGTTAAGATCCCTGTGAGGACTTTAAAGATTTTGCTTTACAGCATTTGGCATAGTGTTGGGGTGCCTGGGTGGCTCAGTCAGTTGAACGTCCGACTTTGGCTCAGGTCATGATCTTGCAGTTCTTGGGTCCCAACCTGCACCGGGCTCTGTGCTGACAGCTCAGAGCCTGGAGCCTCCTTCAGATTCTGTGTCTCCATTGTCTCTCTGTCCCTTCCCCACTCATGCTCTGTCTCTCAAAAATGAATAAATGTGAAAAAAAAATTAAGGCATTTAGCATAGTGCTCACTGGGGTGTTCCTTCCCTTCTCCATCCCTTCTGTCTATGTTATAATGTTAACTAACTGAACTAAAAAAATAATAACATGCTTGGAGTTAACACTTGCTTTTGATAATTTGTATTTTCCATTGATGATGAAGAAGAGTTTTGTTAGAACACAGAAAGCTAAAATGTTCTTTTACATGTGGCATAAAGGAAGTGGACTAATTTAGTTACTTTAAGGGAAATCAAAGAGATGAAAATATCAACAGCATAAATTCACAGGATAAAGACCACAGGATAAATGAGTGCTGTTCATTGTTTACTTGGAGACCCGTCTAAAATTATTGCCCTAAAACCAATTAGTGGGTTAGCTTGGATCAGGAACCCTGGGCTCAGAAGAAACCAGACGACAGTAAACTAGAGTTTCATTAAAAGAGAGAAAAATAATTCTATGGCATTGCAATGGCAGAACCAGATATAGAAAGATTTAGCTTGTTCTGGTGCATTGTGGTCCATCCATACAGTAATATAAGGTCTATTTAAATGAGCTATATTAAATGGAACTAACAACATAATTTTGGTCCTGTCGAAACCACTTCCAATGGAAGCAGGTTTGTGCTCTAAAAAATTAATAACTCATCTCTCCATACTTTATTTTGCATCCTCCAGCTCCATCCAGTTGTGTTAATTCTTCTCCCCCACTGGGCTGCTTAATCTCCTAACTTAGACCACCTCTTCCCCCTCCTGAGAACTGGTGAAGAGCTTCCTAATTTTTTGCTGCCTCAATAATACGCATCTCAAATCCATTAAGAGATGGCTTTCTGGCCCACTGCCCTTTGAGGCCCAATGTTTATTGTTGCTTATTAGGCAGCTCACTGGCCCATCTTGCTGTAGGCCAGTGGCTGCCGCACATGTTCTGATCTGATACAGCTTATGGTTGATGGCTGATCACCTCTTTCAACGAGAGCCACTTAAGAATTCAAGCGCATCGATGTGGTTCCATTACGAAGATGAGATGGGGAATACGGACACTGCATTTCAAGTCTGTGAAGGGAAAAGAAAGGAGGATGAGTTTATCTATGATGCTTCCCTCTTGGAGATTTCTTCCATATTTTGTTATCAATATGCCGTAAACACAATTCTGTCCACTACCTATGGTACAAGTCACCATATGATTTCCTCTCTTAAGTTTCTGTTCTCATTCTCCTTTCTTGGCAGAAGGGCATTAAGCTTCTGAACATCCCCCACAAAACGTCTTGTTTTTCAAGTATTCCAGACTCTCTGTAAAAGAGTGTTGCCTTCTGCCAGTGTATTCAGAACCTGACTGAGCCCATCAGCAATTTCCTCATCCCCTGTCGTAATTGGACTGAATCCTATTTTAATTAGACAAGAAGATAATGAAGGAATTTTTAATACAGTTTTTTAAACTCATATCCATGGTATTTAGAAGTTTATTTTGGGTTTCGTTCACTTTTAATTTTGTTGAAAAGGGCTGACTCTGCTAGTAGTTGTTATAATATTACCTTCCGCTGATCGGGAACTTATTGTAGGTTGTGTATGCAACATCTAATTTAATCCACACACAAAAAAAACCTGTGAAGCGAGTACTATTATGATCTGGACAAGAATGAGAAAACCGAGGACCATGTAGGTTAACTATATTACTCAGGATCCTACAGCAGTAAGCTTGAGAATTTGAATTTGAATCTTTCTGAGTCACAGCTTCTTATCTTACACACTTCAATCTCTATCATCTCTGTATCATGCTTGGGCTCTAGCATTCATGGGAGTTATCTACGCAGAGAAGTGTTTTCACTGTTCAGAGGGGATTGAATTTGGATGCCTTCTCTGTCATGCCGGATAGAGAGGGGAGAGATGGGAGAAAACCAAAAGATCAATGTTTAAGAGAACAGAAGGCATTGATAACTTCAGGAAACAGGAGAATTAGACCAGAGGAAGTAAAAGGAGCTGGTTGAAACTCTGAGCAACCAGCAAGGAAGTGCTAATGTGGCATTTAACACTTGTATTCCATGACAGATGGCTCAAGTTCAGAAGACTGAGTGTAGCTAGCCAAGAAAATGTTTAGAAACTGGACTTTAGCATGGTTTTAAGTGACTGTGCTGTTTTTACTTGGAAGATACGTTTTGTTACTCATTCCTTTATATTTGCATGGTTTATATATTTTAAAAGTAAACCTGTGTCATCTTTGG
Source organism: Panthera pardus (assembly GCF_024362965.1). NCBI lineage: Eukaryota > Metazoa > Chordata > Mammalia > Carnivora > Felidae > Panthera > Panthera pardus. Next base: position 25,261,378 of record NW_026526788.1, read on the forward strand.
ACCTTTCTTTGTCTTTATGACTTAATGGTAAGTCCGACACTGCTTGTTTGTGTGTGTGTGTGTGTGTGTGTGTGTATGTTTGGTTTTATTTTTGTTTTGTTTTTCTTGTGAGATTTTGACTCTGAGGAGATTCTAACTTCAGTGATAGCATAAGTTCTATGGATAAGTTTGGATGTCATCCATTTTTTCCCTTAATGAAATTATGGTTTCTGTAGAACTTCTAACAAAGAATCATCTGGTCTCTGTTTTTATTTTATTTTTTATTTTTTTAAGTTTATTTATTTATTTTAAGAGAGAGAGAGAGAGAGAGAGAGAGAGAGAGAGAATCCCAAGCAGGCTCAGGAATGACAGAGTGGAGCCCAATGTGGGGCTTGAACCCATGAACCGTGAGATCATGCCCTGAGCCTAAACCAAGAGTCTGTTGCTTAACCAACTGAGCCACCCAGGTGCCCCTTTCTGTTCTCTGTTTTAGTACCTTTATCGATGGGACATTACAGGAAATCTAGACTCAAATGGATTTGGGCCTTCAACGGAATTCCCTTATACACACAATCTATGACGTTGGGAAAGTTAATTCGTCATATATGACATGTGGATAATAATAATATGTACTGCACAAAGATGTGTATGTGGTGTGTGTGTGTGTTGGTATAATGTGTACAAGGCAACTCTCAAAACACTGCTAACCATTTACAATCTATGTTAGCTCTGTTGCCTTTAAATTGTTCATTTGTATGGGGAGCTATAATCTTTCTTTATCTTTTGCCCACTGGTAAGCATTCTCTCTGGGTTCACTTAAAATAAGCTACCTGCAAATTAAAAACAAAAGTGCTTTTCTTATTATGCTGTGTTTACTATGTTTGCTTTTGCTCGGGGTTCTGGCTTCTAAACACTGTGACGCTGTCATACTCTGGTTGATTGGCTTCACTTGCTTTGGATGTTGGAGCGGTAAGGGTTGACAAGTGAATGTGGTATATCTGTTTTGTTCAACAGGGTTGTCAGTGAAAGAATTCTGCAACAAGCCATCTGCTATTTTCTCCAAGAGAACTCTCCATGGGTCGTGCACATTTAGTTCCTAACCTTGAACCCTCATTTCTCTGACTAATCAACTGGATCCTATGAAGCAGAAATGAGAGCATCTCCTATGTACTGTGCTAATGTTATGGAAATTATAAAAATAGGTAAGATGTGTGGCCTATCCTTTTGGGCTACAATGTGGTAGAGATAGAAAATAAGAAAACTCAATTCAGCATAAAGTATAATATAAAAGTTCCACCAAAGGACAAAACATTCACTACAAAGGTTTCAGAGGAAAGGGAATATCTAGGATAAGAAAATAAAGAAAGGATTCATAAAGAAGGTGGTGTTTCAGATGGGGTCTTGAAGAATGGGGCGTGTGGGGATCCTGGGTGGCTCAGTCTGTTAAGCTTCTGACTTTGGTTCAGGTCATGATCTCGCAGTTGGTGAGTTCAAGACCAATATCGGGCTCTCTGTGATCAGTGTAGAGCCTGCTTGGGATCCTGTCTCCCTCTCTCTGCCCCTCCCCAACTCTTTCTTTCTCAAAAATAAATAAACATTAAAAATATTTTTTAAAAAGAATGAGCATGTAATGCTAAACCTCACAGATATCAATTTTCAGATAATAAATTGACTGAAATAAAAAAAATTAACACATTATTATTAAAAAAGATGTGGAGAAATGAATACTTACCTTCATATACTGTTGGCATAAGAGTACATTATTACTTTTGGGAAGTAATCTAGCTATTGTTTATTAGAATTTAAATTGTGCATGCCATTTGACCTAGGAATCCATTTCTGGCAATGGATTTGAAAAAAAGTAATAAGTTATAAAGGTTTATTTACAAAGATATTTATTTCAGCCTCGTGTGTAATGGTTTTAAAGAGGGAACAAACTGAATGCTCATCTATGGGAATGGAAGAGTAAATTAAGGACAATTTATATTATAGAATACAAGGCTGTGATTAATATGAATGGACATATTAACCATATATAACCTCTGTATATACTGAGGTGAAAGGATTCTGTATAAATTATATGAGAAAAGCTAGATGCAGAATAACGTATGTGGATGCCTTATATAGATATAATATGATCTCTTTATAAACCAAATTATTCATCAAATGTATATCTTGTACATCTATTTTTTGTGCATCAAATGTAGATCTTGCGCATATATAAAATAATGGTGATTTATTCATGAAAATAATTATAAAATTCCTTGAAACAACCAGTAGTTATTAATAATGGCTGAGTACTTTTCAGAAATATGGAATAGTATGGTGTGACATTATTCTGTAATAAAAAATAATGCTGGCTAATAAAAAAAGTAAGTCACGACGATATAACATATGGCATAGTGACTGTAGTAATAACATTGTATTGCATATTTGCAAGTTACTAAGAGGGTAAATCTTAAAGTTCTCATCACAAGAAAAAAAGATTCTGTGGCTGTGTGTGGTGATGGAAGTTGACTAGACTTACCGTGGTGATCATTTCACAGTGTGTACAAATGTCATGTCATTATATTGTACACCTGAAGTTCATAAAACGTTGTGTGTCAGTTATATTTCAGTAAAAAATGAACTCCTCCTCTATTGAAGTTCAACTTATGTTAAGTGATTAAAGCTCTATGTTTCAAAAAAAAAAAAAAGAAAGGAATAGGAGCGAGGCGGGTGGGTAGCTCAGTTGGTTAAGTGACCTGCTATTCATTTTGGCTCAGGTCATGCTCTCACAGTCATGCGATGGAGCCCCCACGTTGGGCTCTGTGCTAGGCGTCCAGCCTGTTTAAGATTCTCTCTCTCCCTTTGCCCCTGCCCCGCTCGTGTGCTCTCTCTCTCTTTCTCTCTCTCTCAAAAAAATATAGATGAACACAAAAAAGTAGAGCTGTGTACATTTTTGTACATTTATATAAATCTGAGTTAAATTCCAACAGGTATTTGCCAAATCAGTAACACTGGTTACTTAAGGATGGACTTAGGAGAAGGAGAGAAATAGGCTTTTGTTTTCACACATCTAAATTTTCAGTTTAAGCTGTTCAAAAACACGTTGTCTAACAAAAAACTGACTAGAAACTTTGGTTTTCAATTTAAAATAAAATGAAAAATAAATAGATAAATAAATAAATAAATGAATAAAATGGCTGAGGCAACGATGCAGCCGTTAAAAACTTTAAAAGGGATGGACATAGAATTTGCCCCTAAAGTTCATGTCACCAATGGAATTCAAGATAGAAATCTATGATCCTGTTTCAATTCTCTACATCGAGACAATTGGAAAATAATTGATGTTGGATGATAAGAACCATCAATATTATGTGTAAGCATGTGCTTTCCGTTCATATTGGCTGACTAAGTTCATGTATTCCCTTCTATCCATCTTTAGGGCCATAATTATATACTCCTCATATTTAAAAATGCTGTAAGTGCCCAGAACAATGAGCAATTATGGGGCCTCAGAAATTCCACCCTCTGCATCTGCAAGCTGGAGACCCAGGAAAGCTGGTGATGTGACTCCAGTCTGAGTCTGAAAGCCGGAGAACGAATGGAGCTGGTGGTGTAAATCCCAGTCCAAGGGCAGAAGACTGAGATCCTAGCTCAAGCAGGCAGGCAGGAAGGGTGCATCTATTTTTATACAAGGTAAAGAACAACTATGGTAGAGGGCCTAATAAATTATTCTCTGAGGGTGGTAGAATTAGAGAAGGGAAGGGGGACTTATTACAAAAAAATATAATGTCTTGGTGACTTACATTTTCTTAATGTTTATTCATTTTGGGGGGGGTGTGCAGAGAGAGAGAGAGGGAGACACAGAATCCGAAGCAGGCTCCGGGCTCCGAGCTGTCGGTACAGAGGCCGTTATGGGGCTCAAACTCCCCAGCCGCGAGATCATGACCTGAGCTGAAGTCAGACGCTTAACTGACTGAGCCACCCAGATGCCTCAATACCTCTGTGATTTAAATCACTGTCAATAAAAAAAATATATATGTCAGTCAGTGAATAAAAAGAAGAATGAGTAGGTTGCCAGTCATTGAGGATGGTTTGGGCATCAGGAAGCAGAGGTTGGTTATAGGCATGAGTCCTGGGAAGAGACTCCGGGATCAGCAATCCAGCAGTGCAGGCCTGAGTGGAACAAAGTGGAGGCGGGAGAGACAGACCGACTGTGGCATGAACAGCTTGTATTTCCTTGGTAGCTCATGGGCAGCAAGTGAAGTCATTTGAGCTGGGGAATTATTGGACTCTAGCTGTATCGGGGAGAGCATTTTCTAGCCCGAGGTTCAGGGTGATTTGCACAGGGTGGAACCCGGAAGCTGAGAGAGCCCTTAAGAAGCAGTTTATAATAGTTTAGGCAACAGATAATAACTTGTACCCGAAGAGTGGCAGCAATTCGGAGAGAGAAAAATAAGAATAATACGTGGGAGAAAGACCGCACAGAGTTGTCAACTTATTGATGTAGATAGTGGGGGGGGGGGGCGGGGGGAAGAGGAGTAGTCAATGGTGATTGAGAGAATCACGATATTCTTGGCAGAAAGACGGGGTTCTGAGAGTGATTTGGAAATTGAAGGTGACAAGTGGGATTTATGGTGGAGTGAGGGACTAGTTGGCAACTGAAAATTGTCACTCAGATTGAGGCTAGAGTTAGGGTTTTGTGAGACTTTGTTATAGAGTAGATAGGGGTTTGCAAGACATGGACACAATTTACCGAAAAGAGACTGTGTAAGAGAGAAAAGAAAAGGACAGAAGAAAGGTCTGTGGTGTTTGCATTTTGAGTTGGAAGAATTTTAGGAGCTGAGAAGGTGTCCCCAGAGCAACTGGGGGAAAACTAGAACAGCCTGAGCGATAGAGTCCAAGTCATGCTTTGCTAGAATGTCTGTGTGTTTTTATTCTCTTTCATCTGAGTTTTTAGGGGATCGAGGCAACCACAAGTGCTGCGTGTTAAAACCATTAAAAAGGTGAAAGGAAATTCATAATGGGAGGACCATGCTGAGCCCACTTACACTCCCAGATTAATCCCAGCATCACTAAAGTGCTCTGACATGCTATTTCTCAGGATTTGATATAATCAGCAATGTATGTATGTATGTGCAATCCATAAAGTAATCCAAAAGGAAAAAATAATTTGAGCCAAAATCAACGGAGACTGTAGAGTGGCCATTTTACAGGAAACCCAGAGGGCACAGGAAGAAAGTAAGCAGTAGCACAAGGAAGTAATTAGTCTAATGCAGACTATAAGACACTCTGTAGGCTGAATGAACTAGTGTATCAACATATAAACGGCAGAGAAAAAAAAGAGGGGGACCGTTAGGGAATAAAAGAGGCTTCAAAGTCGTAAGAATCCTCTACCTGTTCTCTCCCTAAAAAGAAAAAGATGGTGTAAGTTGGCTCAGATAGATCATGGATTAACCTTTCCCTCGCCTGCCTCATCAAATCCATCACTAAGACCCTGGGGGCTGGTGATTTGGTTTCGGAAATGCCTCTCGGTCTGTCCGTACTGGTCCAGTGCCATGCCCCATCACAGTCCAAGCTGCCATCATCTCCTGGCAGGACTACTACGACCATGTTACAACTGATTTTCTTCCCTCTGCTTTGTTTCCATTTATGTTCACTATACTGAAGCCTGCATGAGTTTTAAAAATGCACACCCAGTCATGTAACTTTTCTGTTTAAGTCACCTCAGTAGGGAAAGACCCAACTCTGTCACGTGACCTGGGAGGCTTTCTGTGATCTAGCCTTTGCCTACCCTCACTGGCTCTCCATCTTCCTGCCTTGGCTAGCACTTTAGTTTCCTCAGTGGACTGTAGATTTCCCCCTTCAGAGCCTTCTTATGTGTTGTTCTCAGTCTTCAGGATTCTTTTCCAAACACACACACACACACACACACACACACACACACACACGTTAACTCTGCTTCAGGAAAGTTCTCCCCTGAGACCCCTTTCTAGGTCATGGCCTCATTGTGCAAGGCTTCCTGTGATTTTTTTTCTTCATAGTATTTATCACAACTTATAATTATATAGTTATGTGTAGGCTCGGTTATGTTGGTCAGTGTCAGGAGGCTATAAGCCCCCCTTGGAACAGAGTCTATATCAGTGTGTCAAACACTGTATCTCTAGTGCCTAGGACAATGGGTGTCACCTGAAAGCCTATAATGAGTATTTACTGAGTGAATGACTGGTTGTTAATGAGTCTTCTGGACCACCATGGCAGTGTTAGGGAGTCACACGACTGTCCTCTATTTACCTGGTTTTGTGGTTTTTCTTCCATTGCTCCCACCCCTTCTTGTTAGTTTAATTTGTGCCCAGAGAGATCTCTCCAAATTTCAATTCTTGGGGTATGTTTTCTATGGCATTGAGATTATTTAATGCATATAGTCAGATTTTGTTTCTAATTTATCTTCATGAGTTATTCAACTTTGTGCATCCTCCTGTAAAGTATTCCTGATTCTTCTTTTGCTTTTTCATATTTTTTCTCTGTGTTCCTAAAGTCTCTGCCTTATGTCCTGCTATACCTCAGTTTTCTTCTCTTCTGTAACAGATTACAGGATAATATAGTCAGTTTGGCTCAGATCCTGTAGTTTCCACATGTCCAATTAATTTATTTTTCCTTTTTCCTTTTTTCCTTGCCTTGCCTTGCCTTGCCTTCCTTTCCTTTCCTTTCCTTTCCTTTCCTTTCCTTTCCTTTCCTTCCCTTCCCTTCCCTTCCCTTCCCTTCCCTTCCCTTCTCCTCCCCTCCCCTCCCCTCCCTTCCCCTCCTCTCCTCCCCTCCTCCCCTCCTCTCCTCTCCTTCCCTCCTTCCCTCCTTCCCTCCTCCCCTCCCCTCCCCTCCCCTCCTCTCCTCTCCTCTCCCTTCCCTTCCCTTCCCTTCCCTTCCCTTCCCTTCCCCTCCCCTCACCTGCCCTCCCCTCCCCTCACCTGCCCTCCCCTCCCCTCACCTGCCCTCCCCTCCCCTCACCTCCTCCCCTCTCCTCCCCTCCCCTCCTCTCCTCCCCTCCTCCCCTCCTCTCCTCTCCTTCCGTCCTTCCCTCCTCCCCTCCCCTCCCCTCCCCTCCCCTCCCCTCCTCTCCTCTCCCTTCCCTTCCCTTCCCTTCCCTTCCCTTCCCTTCCCTTCCCCTCCCCTCACCTGCCCTCCCCTCCCCTCACCTGCCCTCCCCTCCCCTCACCTGCCCTCCCCTCCCCTCCCCTCCTCCCCTCTCCTCCCCTCCCCTCCCCTCCTTCCCTCCTTCCCTCCTCCCCTCCTCCCCTCCCCTCCCCTCCCCCCCTCCCTTCCCCTCCCCCCTCCCCTCCCCTTCCCTCCCCTCCTCCCCTCCCCCCTCCCTTCCCCTCCCCCCTCCCCTCCCCTTCCCTCCCCTCCTCCCCTCCCCTCCCCTCCTCCCCTCCCCTCCCCCCCTCCCTTCCCCTCCCCCCTCCCCTCCCCTCCCCTCCCCTCCTCTCCTCTCCTCTCCCTTCCCTTCCCCTCCCCTCACCTGCCCTCCCCTCCCCTCCCCTCCTCCCCTCTCCTCCTTTCCTTTCCTTTCCTTCCCTTTCCTTTCCTTTCCTTTCCCTTCTCTTCTTCAGAGATGAGTCCAGAAGAACCCCTCTATTAGTACTTCCTCTGACTAGGTAAAAATGTCTGTAAGGTAGGAAAAGTGTGACAACTGGACATTCTTTCAGGGTACATAGATCTAGATATTCATCCATACGATTTGGGATCATTTACTCAATTTCTTTGATTTTTTTTGTTTCCTTAACTATTACCTGTCATGTGCAATTTGAGTATTTAACAAAATAACATAAAATATCACAGCAGATACTCAATAATTCGTTCATATTTTTAAAGATGTTTTTAGTTGTCATCAATTGACAATATTCAAGAACATCTGGTTATTTATAAATAACTCAAATAAGATAAAGTCCTTTTGAAAGATATCTGCTTGGAATTTTCCCAGAAGGCACAGGTAGGTGATTAATTTTCATGTAAAGTGGCTCTTTAGACTTGAGGTCCTGTCTCTTTCCCCCTCAAGCTTGTCTTCTACAGTCCAATTGCGTTTCCATTCTTCCTCCTGAGTGCAAGGAGTTTTACTTATTGAGAATGTCCATCCTTGAATTTCCAGGCTCAAAGAATCCATTGACCAAATCTTCTATCTATGTGCCAATGGGATAAGGATCACATGGGTGTGTCTTTGTCAAGTGCAATAGTTCTCAATTCCACCTGTCTATTCAATCCCTTGGGGAGATTTTAAAAAACATTCATGACCATTTAGTTCCCCCAGATATGTTTTAATTGGTGGGGGGCAGGGGTGGTCTAGGCATGAGTAATTTTTTTTTAGAGTTCTCCAGATGATTTAAGTGGTCAGCTAGAGTAGGAAATCACATTAGTGACCCCAATGGTTAGCCCTTGAGAGTCAATTACAAGGCCAGGCAATGGGTGGGATATGAGGCAAGCTGAGCTTTTTAATAGTGCAGCTCTAATTCCAAACCAATACTGTCATGGGGCATGATGAGTAATGCTTAAGATGTGTTGGTTTGTTTCATTCCTTCAGTATTTTGGCTTTGTTTAGATGCTTATAAATTCTGGCTAGGCTTCCAGATTCACGTATAACTTAAGAATCTTTGAGAAGGAAATAAACGCAATTTTAGTTTTTTTGCCCCAAAGTAAAACCACATTGAAGTTGGGGGAGGGCACTTCAATTTGTAGAGGGGTAGCAAATCACTTTTGTCTCTGATCATTCAACAAAAATCTAACCCCGAGGTTATTATCTACCTTTAGGGAGACAACAAGGATACTTCTGCCTCCCCTGTCTTGCCCTTATGTATATTTATATATTAGAGAAATCTTAAGAAACTGTCCAAAAACTCAATAGCTTTTATGTGCAGAATAACACTTGAGCCCTTGATTTTTTCTGAAAAAAAAAAAAAAGTGAAATTTGATTGTGTTTTAACATCTTTCGTGCCATGTATTTCTAAAGACATATCTTCCCTGAATTTTTATAAATAATAAATACATTTACAAAGCTAACTCAAGGCAAATAGAGGGAATGAAGAGAGATGAATTGGAATAAGATGCTTTCACTGAAAACGAGGGTAAAAATAATGGAATATGAGATGTCAAGTGAAGAACCTGTTTGGGAGAGCTCTGATGGGGATGGCTCTTTGACAAGCAGAGGAAAGATTATTCAGAGGAAGGAATGGCATGCGATGCATGTTGAAGAAGCAAACTAGGTTGAGAAAGAAACAAGCACATTTGAGGTAGAAGGCTTTGAGAGCACAGCAAATTTATGAAGTACATTAAAATTAGGAAGTGCCATTTGAAGCTTCCGCCTGAAATGAGTGGATTAACGAATGAGATCCATTATCCCACCTGGAGACAGCTTATAAAATTCCTTAGCCAGGGAAAATATAGTTTTAATCAGTCACACAAAACAACTTTTCTCATGTACCCAGTAATAAAAAGCTTTATCAAGGTGATAGATGGGAAGGGTACAGTGTGTGTAACACTTTAGAATATTGGAAAACTTTTACATGCCATTTACCAACGTGACTTTTTTTTTATAGGCTCCCCATAGAAACGGAAATGTTTATGCTAAATTTCTAGATGAGAAGATGCTACCTTCTCTCAAAAGATGGTTATAGGATTTGATGGATGTAGCCTGACGATAACATTGTCTTCACTTTGCAGAGGTATATCGAGGAAATTTTTCCTGCTGAGCAAATTCCAAAGGTCTTGAGGTTTCTATCACTTATGTTTGATGCCAAGGATGGGCTCTGTGGTCTCCTGCTCCCTGAGGTGGAAATGGGCAGCAGAGGAGGCAATTGAGAACAGAGCTTCTGCAAAGGAATATCAAGTAAAATCAGTCCCATCTTCTAATCTTTTCTAGTCTCCTACCTAACCCCTCCTTCTCTGATATGCATAGTAAAGGTAAAAGCAAACTAATGGAATGTTTGCTTTGTCTGACAAAATTTTTTTTTTCTATTTTGTTAGTCAGTCTTTGAGAAAGTTCTCTTCCACCGGGAAATTCTGTGTGCACAGCTGCTTTGTGGTATTTATAGGAAATAATTCTTGACAGACAAATATCAACGATTTTGAGAAAAACCTGAAATTTAGGTTATTTTTCCAAACCAATGCCAACCTCGCTTGATTTTACAGCCAGATAAAGTTGACTTTTAATAAAATGCATGAGTTTAGGTGCCAAACCAAGCTGATGGCTAGGTATGTGCATTGATGTGACGACCAGCAAACCAATTTTCCAGTCTTCCTCTAATATCCACAGATAAGTCTTGTGGTCTGGCCTTCATTTATCAGCTGAATGAGCTTATTTCTCTAGTATTGGAAAATTTTAAAGGTAATTTCTAATCATCAGTACAAAATTCTTTTCTTTTTTGTTTTAAATGTTTATTTTTGAGAGAGAGAGAGAGAGAGAGCACAAGCAGGGGAGGGGCAGAAAGGGAGACACCAAATCCGAAGCAGGCTCCAGGCTCTAAGCTGTCAGCACAGAGCCCGACATGGGGCTCAAACTCATGAGCCGTGAGCTCATGAAATGAGCTGAAGTTGGATGCTTAATTGACTGAGCCACCCAGGCACCCCCAAAATTATTTTCTAATAGAAAACCTTCATAAAGGAGCAGAAAATAACGAGTTTGAGTCTGGGAGTTAGGCACCCCAAGGTTTAAGTCTACATAGCTAGCTAAGTGGCCTTTTCCAGACTATTTGATTTCTTTGAGCCTAGGTTTTCTCATCTATACTGTGGAATTATACTAATATTGTCAACTTGTTAGGATTATAAAAAGAATTAAATAGATAATGCACAAGGATGCTAATTATCAAGCCTGGCATATAGTGACCACCATACACTGTTATTATCATCATTGTTTCTTGACTAATCAAGTGTATATTCAATATCTTCAGTATTACAGCATTTTTGTTTGTAGAGTAGACCATTCTGTCACTGGGAGTAAAAGAAACCATCTGGCTGTTCATGAACCTTCTCCCTTTCAATCAGTTAAGACAGTCCAGCAGGATAGTTTGAGGAATTGGTTTCATTTAGATTTTATCGTTTTTGGGAAGAATGATTCAGTTCACTTCATTGCTCACCCAAGGAACTGGCACCATCAAGAGCCACAATGACAGGTGCCTGTCATGCTGGAGACAGTGTACGAAGGGTAGGAGTGACAGAAACACATGGTGCAGTTACTAAAGGTGTGGGCTTTGGCATCAAAACCCTTGGTCTGTGTCCTGTGCCCTTGCAGATGGTGCGATCTCAGACAAGTCATTAGACCTCTTTGATTTCAGTTTTAACATCTTATGAGTGGAGATAATAATAGAGAATAATATCCCATAAGATTTTTGTGAGGATTTCAAGAGATAGTGTGTGTGTGAGCTGCTTAGGGTATATAAGGTGGCATATGTTTACGTGCTTGAGGCATGGTGCCCCAGCTGAAGCAATGACAGTATCCGCAATGGTAACGGCTCAGAGAAGGGAGATGTGATGTGAAAGGAGCTGGGATTTGGATTAGGCTTCTAGGAATCAGTAGGATGGGAAGGTGCGGAAGAATAGAGAGGCTGTCATAAACATGGTGGAAATTGGAGCCAGAGTTTCTAAAGTGAAAGAAAAGGCAGGAGTAGAGTTTCCAATAGAAGGTAATATCTTTATATTTAGCAGGACTTTGTATTCCAGGCTTAAGAGGGAAACTTTAATTTTTAAATTCAGTTTAAATTTGAACCATAAGGATCATCAGTTTTGAACCACATATCCTGGTTTTCTTAATCAATAAATCTGAGGTAGGGTATAGGGATCCGCGTTTTTATCAAAGTTCCTGGAGGCTTCTATTGCAGATGATTTACAGATCACAATTGGAGGAACACTGTTAAAAAATGGTAAGCCACTGTAGGTAATGAAGAGGGGGAGAGATTAGCTTTATGATTAGCTTTATGAGATTAGCTCTGCCTCATAGGTCTTCTTAAAGCCATATCCTTGACATAGAGGCATATTAAAGAATAGATATGGTATTTAATTACAAGAAATCCAGATAAGGACTACCTACCCCCCTTCCCCCCCCCTAATATATTTGCAGCAATAAGTACCAGCCAATAAGGTTTATCTAAGGGAGGTATTTGAATGTCAGGATTAAAATTTCTACTCAAATGTTGTTATCAGGGTACAACGATGACTAATACATGGTTTCTGATTGCTCAAGTGATTTGAAGTTCAGTGGGTTGGTTAAGGACATAAAACGTAAGGAGCGATATCTAGATCTCGATTTCAAGGTTTTGGGCTTGTATTCCAATTCAGTCCCTCACAAGTTCCAAGCTCAGACAACAACCTAATCCTCCATTTGTCTCAGCTTCTTCATGTGTAACAATCTCTGCTTTGTGCGGAGACCTCACAGAGAAACTGTGAATATGTGATGCTGTCCTAGAATGTGATTGTATAGCTCGACATATATTAAAATAATGAAATTCCTCCAAGTGCCAAAGAAAAGGAACAAAATGCAGTGGGGGCTTAAATGATGGATAAAACAAATCTGGGAGTGGGGGCAGAAAATACAGGAGCGACTTTGTGCAAGTGGCAGCATTTGAGTAAGCCTTGAACGATGGATTCCACGTGATGGCAGTTGATGGGGTGGACGGTATGTGTGACATTTTAGGTCAGGGGGAAACAGCATGAACAAATGGTTGAAGCTCAGAACTGTTGGGCTTTGAGGGTTATTGGGCAGTGGAGGTCGTTTAGTTTAATGAAATAGTAGGTAAAGCAAAATAGAGATTTGGGAGGAAATAGAGAAGGTGCTACGATTCTGATTTAGAAGAATAATAAGGAAACATGTTGCTTTTATAACTCATAATTTATATGCATTCTCCCTCCACTTCCACTATGTATTTTGGCACATCAATTCTTTCAACTGCGTGTTGTTCAAGAAGATTTTATTTATTTCTGTAGGGATCATGGTACCACTAAATGGTTTTGAACTTGAGAGTGACATAATTACCACTATGCACTAAAGCAGTGCATATGGTGGAATTGTAGTGAGAGAGCGTGCTATCTCTTAGCACTGGGTATGAATTTCCTGGAGAAGTCTAGATGTGATGATTCCTGCACTATTGATAAGTTCTGAGGCAAGTAGAGTCATCTTTTTGGGGGTATCAAGAAAATGACTTTAATAAGCTATTGTCCAATTGTCAAATTTGGGTATTCAGTGCGATAAGAGTGATAAGAGTTACATAGTAGAGAAGCAGGATGGCTAATTGAGGAAGAGAGCTTGGGGGGAAGAAAACAGAAGAAAAGATAAATTTGATTCTTAGGCTGGTAATGGAAATCAATCTTGTCCTTTATTAACCGTCTCGGTTACACAATGGCTGTGGCTTTGCAAAAATTCTGGTCACAAGTGAAAATAGTTTTCCAAAATCTTAGGTTGATGTTCCTCAGAAGCAAACCCTGAGATGATGATGGTGAATACAAGTGGTGTATCTGGCATCTGACTTTTAGGAGAGGAAGTGAGGCAAAGAGGAGGAAGAATCCCAGACGTGCAACATCAAACAGGTTATTCGTGTGGGCATATGGGGCCCTGAGCCTTGCACGTCAGGATCCCACATGATGGCTCAGGGTTAATCCACATGACTGGCAAGGAAGCTAATGTGTCTATTTTCTAAAGCCCACCTGCTCTTGGCTGATAGATGTTCCCAGAAGCATTAACTGCACTCAGTGCCCAATGATGTCCCAGCATTTCAGTACGCTTTGGCCTGAAGTCCAGATGCCACTACTTGTATGTCTTCAGCTGAGGTCTTCCTCTGCACCGACTCGCCTGAAGTCATCGGGAAGTAGAGACTTTGCTCCTCCCACAAGGCGTATATTCCTCCTCAGTGTCCAGAGCTCTCCAGCAGAACCAAGTTCAAGTTGCCTGAAGCACTAACTTGCTTGACAATACAGCTTCCTAGGCTCCCTTCTGTCCTCCACCTCACGCCCTCAACTTTTCTACCTGTGCTTGGTAGGGTCGTCTTCAGCATTGACTACCTGCACTGGAATCTTCGCTCCAAGGATCTACTCCTGGGGAATCCCAAGGTGAGATGGCTACAGCATTATTATCATTAAAAAAAAAATTTTTTTAATGTTGTATTTACTCTTGAGAGAAAGAGACACAGAGCATGAGTGTGGGAGGGGCACAGTGAGAGGAAGACACAGAATCCGAAGCAGGCTCCAGGCTCTGAGCTGTCAGCATGGAGCCTGACAAGAGGCTCGAACTCACAAACCGTGAGATCATGACCTGAGCCGAAGTCGGACGCTCAACCGACTGAGCCACCCAGGTGCCCCACATTATTATCATTTTTAAATCTACATGAAATATTTGCTCCTGAAACTGGCTATAGGAATATGACATTGCATCCATTTTTAAAGACAATTTTAAGGAGAGAGGCAACAATAATTTGCTAGGGATTGTTTTGGGTATAGTCTGACTGGAGCAAGTAGAAATGTACTGGGCAGCTTTACATGGCATTCCTGAGCCCAGACTGTACTATTTCATAATGATGGTCAGATCCCAACTGGGGGCAGTAAAAGAAGGAAACACATACATCCAAATATAAAAATGATTTAGCAGTTTATAATGGGTAATTAATATCAAGGCATCCTAATTTATTCTCTTTTTATTAAAAAAAAGTGGATCTTAAAACTAAAGACAAAGAATTTGGGCTTTAAAGAGAAATATGAAACTCTGGAGGTTATATAAGTGCCTCATCACTTACCTGCTTGATGCCTATAGGTATGCTTTCAAAAAGGAAATATATGTCCAATTATTTTGCTGAATGTTAAAAAAACACAGTAGACTACACAAGAGCTTGTTTTTGGTAAAAAAAAATGTCAATGTGCAATGGAAAATAACAGATTCTAGTCACCAAGCCCTCACTCTATGCTTTAATATTAATATGTTGCCATGTTTTTGGGACACATTGTTTCAGAAAATTAGTCTCAAGTTTCCATATTTTATGAGAAGATGATTTCATTAGCCATGAAATGTCTATTTTTGTTACTGCTAAGGGGAGCTCGAGAACTTCAAAATCATAATTGAAATATTCCATTGATGTGGTTGCTTAGCAACAAACTTTTATATAAGCAGACTAATCATTTTGCTTAAAATTTTGTTACTTTAAACTTTTTAGCTTGTTTTTAGTAGATTACCTTTCTGTAAAATGTGTTTTTCCTTCATAGCTTTCAATGCATATTTGCGTCTGAGATGTATGTTTCATGGTTCAGGTTAAAACTTTGGTTTCCGTTGAACTAAGTCTGTGGACGAGGTTGACCTGGGATTATTGGAATTAATGAAAAGTTTGTGATTAGCAAGATTTTGTTTTAAACTTCACCACTCAAATAATGCTAGGATTGTTGTGAGTAGCAATTAACTTTGATGTCAATTTGAAATGACAGGCCCTGGATCTCACAGGTGCTTTCTCTCCCAGCCTCCTCCTGATATCTGAGATTTTCCACCTCTAATCACTGTCTCTACCAGGAAAATAAGTCTCAAATACCTAAGGTACTAGCAACTGTTTCCTTTGTTAAGATTATAATAGCAAAGTTTTCCCTTCCTTTTCCTTATCGGTGTTTAACTATTTTCCATGTAGTTTCACAAGGAGCTGTGGGTTTAGTGAATGTTGCATGAGGTGTGGAGTCCCATGGCCTTTGGTTAATGACCTGGCTGTACCGTTTACTTTGTGGGTGACCTATTAATTTATACCCCTGAGCCTTAGTGTACTCATTTTAAACAGGCACCACAGAAATACATCTTATAGGACAGTTGTAAGAATTAGAGATGATATGTAAGGAGGTCAGTCTCTAGATATAGGTGCTCAAGAAAAGACGAAGTGAAAGCATGGGGAAAAGCAGAAGGAAAAGAATTTGAGACACCATCTAGTTCAAGTCAGGATAGGTTGTTATGCTGTGAACCAAACATGACCTGAAGACAAATCCACTGTTATTTTGCTTATACTTTCTGCACTTCCTGGCCGGTGCATCTTCCCCAACGGACATACCTTGAGCTGTTCCTCATTGTTGGTGACTGTGGTGCGTTTGGGAGGATGCAATTTAGTGTAAGACAGCGTTCCCTGCTCTAAAGTCGGTGTTAGTGTTTAAGGTGGAGAGAGAGAAAGAATCGAAGCCACAAATACAGTGTCGCATAAAATGGGAAAAGATGAGAGATGATGAATATTTCTCAAAATATTCACTTTTCCCGATCTGGACTGCATAATTTTTGAATTTAATTTGTAGCCACTGAGATGCATGTAGTTGCATCCTTTAGGAGCTTTTTATTTGCACCAGATTCCCACAAATTCTACTCACTTTACTCAGTCTGTATTATTCATTTGCTTTTTGCCACACTCCATTCAGTTCCATGGAAGTAAAATAGCATGGCCGCTGAGTAATCCCACTGAAGGCCCTTGCCAAATATGCCTCCTGTCTGCTGCTGTGGTAGAAAAAGCGTCGTGGCAGATAACCTTGGCTTAATTCACTTTCCATCACAATATCTATGTGGACTCAGGAAAGTCAGTAATAATTTCCTTGGGCCTGATTTCCATCATCACAAAATGGGGATGATAACACCCACAGTGCTGAGGGGGACAGCATATGAGACAACGCAGCGAAAATGCCTAGCACAGGGCGAGGTACAGAGAAGGTGATCAGGTATGCCCTCCATCATATATCCATTACATAACAGACTTATTTGAGAACTTAATATATGCCAGGCAATTTACCTGCAGAAATGATAAGGAGAGCATATACGGTGTCCTGACAAGACTAGACTTTAATGAAGGAAGAAGGACATGTAAAAAGATAACTCATGACAAAAATAAGCACTATTTTCTTTGCAGAATCCCTGGGGGCCAGCAGGAAGGGGGCTGCATACTCCATGACACAATTCAGAAAGGAGAAGACCTCAAGAAGGAGAAGACCTTGAGACTGGATGTCAGAAAACAGGAGCTTGCCAGGTAAATAAAAAGATAAATGAGAAGGATTTGAATAATTGAACTCCAGAAGGGAAATACTCCTATTTCATACTCCATATTCTAATCTTTGAGGGAAAATCTGTACTTTGTATGTTCAATAGATTGTCCTTGTGAAGGGACAAACGGGAGATTTAGTGTCTGCTTATTAGCCCTAAAATCACAGTCTTTTAAGCATGGAACTCTATTCCAAGCATTGCTGGGAATGAAGCATTTGATGGTATTGTGTCAGAAGCGTCACATTTATTATCTCCAGGAAATTATAGTGTCAGAGCTATAGACTTATTACAGCTAATGTCTCCAGAAGGTAAGAAATAATCAGCAAATGCATGAGTGAAGCACTTGGTTTTTATCTTTCAGTACTAATTTGTTTCAAGTCAGATACTCTGCCTTGTTTAAAGGCATTAGTGCCCGTTAGCGAATTAAACTAGATTTCATTTTCTCTAAACAGATAACGAATTTCAGACATCTTTATCTTATACAGAGGCTCAAAACACCACTCCTACTCTTATGTGCTGACATGAGGCTCAACACTTTTATTTAAGTTAAAAGAAGGTTATTATCTACAATACCTGTGGCTCTACCCCTGACTCATGAATTTGTAAGGCCCTGTTTCCGAATATTTGCAGCTGGTTGCTGATTTGGGTCCTGCTCCTGTGTAGGGAAGTAGCTGATCTGGGCAAATGATGACAGTTTGTTCATGCTTTTGTGTTTAGGATGTTAATTTATCTTCTTGGTTAATGGTGTCCTAATTCCTGCGCCTAAGCTAATGTATTCATTACTTTTAGCACCGAGTATTGAAATACTACCCACACAATGGTTTTCTTTGGGAAGCTTTGATTTAAGGTATAAATTGATCTTGTCCTGATATACTTGTTATGTAATGCAAATGTTTAAGATGGTTTTAAGTCTCATGCCTGGGGGCACTTTGTGTCAAAGATGTTGCTATTATGAGTTGGTTTGTTGCAAAGCTGGAACTGGAAAGGAATGATACATTTCACTTTGGGGACCTCCCCAGCTCTTGTGACAATGAGCTATGTAGGCCAGTCCATTGATTCTCTCCTTATCAGCAGTCCTAAGACAATGATTTAAAAAGAGTCTTTTTGGATAGAAATCATTAACACATATTACCACATGCAGCTCTGTGGTGCATAACTTCCCACAATGACCGACTTTGCTGAAGTCCTACAATTGGAGGGACTTTGGCACTGTGCTCCTCCCAGGAACCGTCTGATTTGAGATTTTGTCCCAGTTCTTTGCTACTTGGTCCTTTGGTATAATGTTTAAGAAGTTCTCTCTTTATGTCATCTGGAGAACCTACATGAAATCATCCTTAATGTTTGCGAAGGAAATCTTTTTTTTTTTTTTAAGGGTTCTGTCACTGTCTACTCTTTTCAACATCTTTATCATTCCAAAAGAGTGGGGGAAATAATTCCTATTCTTTTCAAGCTACTCCTCTTTCTCATTCTTGATTCATGGTCACTTTCCCTACCCCTGCCTACATTTCTACCTTGAGTAAAATTACTGCTTTCTGTAGCTATTCTTGGGGGATATATCCTGATATAAGACCTGTAACAAGATTTTTAAAAGGGTGATAGCTAATGTCAGGAGGTTAAATTATAAGTAATTTCCTCAAAATTCTTTAACATTGTTACTACTTCTAGTTAAAAGACTCCCTCCCTAAATGTCCAGCAGCTGATGAATGGATAAAGAAGTTGTGGTTTATATATACAATGGAATACTACCTGACAATGAGAAAGAATGAAATATGGCCTTTTGTAGCAACGTGGATGGAACTGGAGAGTGTTATGCTAAATGAAATAAGTCATACAGAGAAAGACAGATACCATATGTTTTTACTCTTATGTGGATCCTGAGAAACTTAACAGAAGACCTAGGGGGAGGGGAAGGAAAAAAAAAGTTAGAGAGGGAGGGAGCCAAACCATAAGAGACTCTTAAAAACTGAGAACAATCTGAGAGGGTTGATGAGGGGTGGGAGGCGAGGGTGGGTGATGGGTATTGGGGAGGGCACCTGTTGGGATGAGCACTGGGTGTTGTATGGAAAACAATTTGACAAGAAATTTCATATAAAAAATAAATAAAAGACTCCTTCCCCCCCCACACACACACCAAAAAAGGAGGAAAAAAATCCAACAAAACTTCTATTTTTTGCAATATAGCAGAGTGGCTAAAGGCAGAGGATTTAAAGTCTGGCTCAAGATAGAATCCCACATCTGCCCACTTCTTAGTCCTGTGCACTTGGGAATGTTACTTAACCTCTGTGGTCCTCAATTTTATCATTTTCACAGGGTAGATGGGAGGATCAAATAAGATTAAGTGGCACAACTAAGTCTCCAAATAGTAGATATTTTTATCATTATAGCCCATAATCTCTTATCTGCAATTTTAAAATCCCCAAGGCTCTGAACACCAAAATATTTTTCTTAAGTTTGGTGCTAAAACTTATTTGGGAAAAAAAATTGACCTGAACAGATTTGAGGCTACTTACCCTTTATTTAGTGTTAATATTCATTTTTCTGTGAAGCATTACTATTGTTGATTTTGGGATGCTGTAACAATATACAGATTACCTTTCTAAAATCCAAGTTCTGAATTCTGAAATATAATGAACTCAAGGATTTCTTAAGAAAGTCTAATATGTGACATCACCATTTCTTTTATTTCACTCAGTCTCCAGGATGTGACAAAAATCATTGCTGTGATTTGATGAAGGTAAGTGCTTGTACAGAGAATTGCCTCCATTGACACGTTCCCCTTTTCCACAGATCCTGAGAGCATTTGAGACAAGGATTAGGTCACTTCGGCACTTTTTCTGGCATTCATGTCATGAGGTTTTCATATAAGTCAATTAATAGGCCAAAATAGAATTGCCATAAGTATAAAGACTGAATTGTTTCATGCTGCAAAAATCCTGATTTTTGAGTGGATTTTGCCTCACTTATGATACTTGAAAAGGCAGGGTATTTTCTTGTTTCCCTTGCACATTGCACGTTGGTCTCTTCTGGAGAGTTTCATGAAGCAGGGTCCCTGGACATGGGATTGAAGAGTGTTAAGCAGTCACAAGCAACTGGGTATAAAATTAATGCCCCCCAGCTCCTTGAGTTATTTAAAATGTGTCATGAAAACCACAAATCCTCTCTTTCTCTGGTTGCTGTTTTTTTTAATTATTATTTTTATTTCTCCTTCACCACCTTTTCTGGGGCTTTTCCTTTCATGTTTTCTTTCTGGTCTTGTGTATGGTAAAAAGGTCATTGTCTCCATTCATATACCCCTAATAAGAACATGTATTACTTAGAGATTGCTGAATAACAAATTACTCCAAAATTTCATGGCTTAAAATAACAAACATTATGATGGGTGGTTCTGACTCAGGCTCTCTCATGAGGTTGCAGTCAAGATGTCAAATGGGTCTGCAGTCCTCTGAAGGCTCAACTGAGGCTGGAGCATCTGTGTCTAGGCTCACTCATGTGATAGTTGGTCAGAGGTTTTAGGTGCTCTCCATATGGGCTTCTCTGTGAGCACTCATTTGGGCTTCCTCACAACATGGCGGCCAGGTTTGAAGGGCAAGTATTTGAAGAGATAGCTCCACAGAGTCCATATCATCTTTTTCTTTTTTTTAGTGGAAATCCCACAGGCATCCCACACTGTGGATTTTATTTATTTTTGAGAGAGAGACAGAATGCAAGTGGGTTAGAGGAAGAAAGAGAGGGAGACACGGAATCTGAAGCAGGCTCCAGGCTCCAAGCTGTCAGCACAGAGCCCGACCCAGGGCTTGAACCCACGAGCTGTGAGATCATGACCTGAGCTGAAGTCATACGCTCAACTGACTGAACTACCCAGATGCCCCAAAGGCCATATCATCTTTTACGAGCTATCATCAAAAGCCATGAAGTATCATTTTCACATTTTTTTTGATCAAGTCAGTTAAGGGGATAGAAAATAGATCCACACCTTTTACTGGGGAGTGGGAACATTCTGGAGAAGAATGTTGAAGTATGGAAACACTGCTGTGGCAGAATTTTTAGGCAATATTATATGCCACATTGTGGATTTTCTATTTCTTTTTTTAAAGTTGATTTATTTATTTTGAAAGAAACAGAGACAACAGAGAGGGAGAGGAACAGAGAGAGAGGGAGTGAGAGAGAATCTCAAGGAAGATCCACACTGCCAGTGCACAGCCAGATGTGGAGCTTGAACTCACAAAACTGTGAGATCATGACCTTAGCTGAAACCGAGAGTCAGATGCTTAACTGACTGAACCACCCAAGCATCCCACACTGTGGATTCTCTAAATCATAGAGTACTCAAACAAGACAAGATATATGGAAATCCATTTAGGCCAGAACTGGGGGTAGAAAGCAGGGGTAGAGTGGAGAGAAGACCACTGATTAACCTTTACAATGTAAAGGTAAATAGCTGGGCTGTCTTCTATTTCTATTTTAGCCACCATCTTTCTTGAATTTATTCCTATTTGATTAGTTGCCTCTTCAAAGACAAGATAATGGAAAGTCAAGAAATGCATCCTCCTACTTACTTTTATTAGTTATAAATTCTCTAACCTTATTTTCTAGGGAGATAATTAGAAGTTAGGTGTCGAGATCATCATTCTTTATTACTCAGATGGAATGGCCTGAAGTTTACCTTAAAAAGTGATTTTTTTCTGGGTTAAGTGCTGACTAGAAATGACTGAGATCATACCATATTCTTTTTCCAAAACTCTGATTTCTAAATAAGTGAAATAGAGGCCCATTACAGAAATAATGTGAATGCATGAGAAAATGTCATGAGAAAATAGAAAATTCTATGAGAAAATATAAGACCCACATCATAGAATTTCTTAGGGTGAGATATGTTATGTACATCTGTGTACACAGGGATATGCTTTGACTTAGAGTATGACTTAAATCTATCGTAAACATAGTTGTTTAAAAAAAATTGAGAGAAATAGTCCCTCTCTAATTTCACTGTTTTGCTCTCAAATTTGAGTGAGGTGCTTAAGTCCCTTTTAATCAATTCTGTTCTAAGAGGAAAGACTCTTCCTAGAGCTCACTGGGGTGCTGTGTCTTAAGACTGGCTAATCAAGTGGAAAATTCTGTATGAGGAGGTCTTATTGTCTACATGGAGGGCAAGGCAACTGAAGAACTGACTATGAAGAATCCTTATTTCTGCCGTATTAATCAAACTGTCTAGTTAGGATGTTCATATTGCTGGTGATTAATCCTGTCCTTGATTGGCATAATCTGCACTCACACTTTTTTATATGTCCTTTGCTACCCATCAAACACTTCATTGAAAGTTCCTACTAATATATTCTGTGCATATGTAAACCGCATCTATCTAAGACATTCCTGAGCAAGGTACATGGCCAACATAGTAGCTCCTTGAATTTTAAGCTGTACAGGGAACTGTGTAAAGATATCTGTTAAACTAGGAAAGAGGCAAATGCAAGGATTACAGGGAAAATGTCTTCATATGGGAATATTTAAGAACTCGACAATAGTTTACTAAGGAATGGCTGAAACTACCCTCCTGGCAGGTTCATTACTTCAGGCCTGAGAACAGCTGGACATCAGCCTCTGTGGCCTTCATATAATTGATATGGCTGCGTGTTGGAACATTTCTGTGCTGCTGCCTGCTGTACAAAGTCTGTCTTCCTATTCCTGTCTTCAAGGCTTCTAGAGATGGACCTTCCATCAATTCTGTGACACCTGATCTCCACGCACTTCCCTTATGCCTAGTCCTTTACTTCTGTGCAGGATGGTTTTCTTGCTTTCTGTTTCATAGCTTGTGCCCTTAGCTTTAGCCCATGCCACTTCCTCTTTGTTCTTAGGAGCAATGCAATGTTTTTTGAATATATGCTATGTATATGAGTGACAGGTGGAAGAAACAGTCTCTGCTTTCAAGAACCTCACTGGTTGGGATAATAAAGGCTCACTTTTGAAATGCAAGTATTTCAGTTTGGGTTATGTAAGGGTCAGTTTTTAAAATATTAGTATACATTGTTTTAATCAGATTGCTTACTGTATAATAATCATAAAGGTAATAATTACAATAACCACACCTTATAGTTCTATACCACCTTTAGAATTTAAAAATAAGACATTCTTATTATCTTATTTGATTCTGTGGTAGCTTTTCCTTATATATTTTCTTTTATGTATCGTGGACTAATAAATTAAAACTCATCACATACAACAAAATTGTAACCTAGGGAGTATATTCTAGAGGTGGGACTAGAACACATATGCCCTGAAGGCTACTATGCTCTCTTTCCACTAAACCATACCTTTTAACTTGATAGTTGACTAAGGCCAGTGTACTAAAATAGAGGGAATTGGTACTGGATGAAGGAAAAATAATTTTTGGATATTGGCACAGCAGTTTGGGATAGAGGGCACTGTGTCATTGATAGCAATGTGAGGACAGTGGTATCTGGTGGCCCAGGGTTAGTTACCAAAGTTAACATTGTGTATTAAAAATGTTGCTTAGAGGCAGGACTGTGTTTCAAAGGTGGGAATGGAAGCTTTTTATTTTCTACCTCCTTTCAGTTTTAATTTTAAGTGTAATATTTCCTGCTCCTAGAGCCCTAAACTCAAGGCCAATGGTATCTGTAGTTCTAATTTTCTTTTATAGATGGGTTAAGGAAAACTTTGTGCATCAGTACAAGGACACAACCACCATGTATAATCTTGGTTCTATGTAACAATTCTTTTAAAGTTTCCAATGATCCATTCTCAAGTGAAATGTTCTCCCTTCCTTTCATTTATAAACAAATTCTATTCTTAAATCACGGCCTAACTTACATCATTCTTATATAATCTTAGGTGAGCTTTTTAATTTTTAAAAATTTTTTGAGTTTACCAATTGAATTCTTAGCTTCTGATATTCTGTTATTGTCTTTCTGTCTGGGAACATAATGATTTAGGGAAACGAAATGATTCTGGTGAAGTTACTGCTTTCTATCAAAAGTTTCTGGTTTTCCTGTTTACACATCGGGATGGAACTTCTCTAGTCCTTTGAGGTTGGCCATGGTCACGTGACTTGGTCAATGAACTGAGAAGTAATGAGGTCTGGGGCAAAGCCTGGAGATCTGGTCTGTGATTAGCTATGTTGGTTTCC
This sequence comes from Panthera pardus, assembly GCF_024362965.1. Lineage (NCBI taxonomy): Eukaryota > Metazoa > Chordata > Mammalia > Carnivora > Felidae > Panthera > Panthera pardus. Next base: position 25,285,494 of record NW_026526788.1, read on the forward strand.
TCTGTCAGGATGACTGACAGGCTCTAGGTTGGTGGCTACTCCATCAGCCCCCATCAACAATCTGCAGTGGACATGCCACATGAAGGAGAAATAAATTTTTACTGCGTTATGCCCCTGAGATGTGGGGGTTATTTGTTACTGCAACATAACCCAGTTTATCTGTCTTGTAGAAATTATGAATTATCTACATCTAAATTATCTAAATTATCGAAATAAGAAACAGCTGTAAAGCTTGGTAGAAGGCAAAACAAAACAAAAATCCTCCCTACAAAACAAACAACAGTAGCAACAAGCATGAAACTCACCTCATTAAATAGAACCATAAAACCTTTCAGTGTTAAACTCCTGGGGTCAGAAGCAGTTCAATGTTGTATGGTCAGTGAAAGATAGATTCAAGGACCATGTTGACATTTATCAGTCATTGTGGCACAGATGTAAATGTTCCTTTAAAACAATAGTTTGTGCTTGCTTTATTATGTGTTTTATTTAAAGACATTGGGCCAATTCACCAAACAAGCTGCCTTTTCCAGAGTCTTTTCAAATTGACTTCCTAGAGGGTTCTAATCTCAGTACTGTCACACTCCCTGGGTGTGATCTGGAGAGTAGACAATACTGTCTATTCAAGGAGAACTATATTCAGGGCTTTCTACAACCCTCAACTGTCCTCTTTTCTTTTTCTTTTTTTTTTTTTTTCCACACCTACTTTCTGACCATGCAAATAAAAAGGCAGTGATTAGATTAGTGGAAGGAAATGTTGATTAATCACCACATTTAAAGATTTATGACTTCTACCTGAATATTAGCCACATCAAATTCCAGTGATTTAAAAGGATAAAACTCTGTCATTGTCAATCATCAAATGTCAAATGTCTAAAATTACTTGATGTTATGAGTTTTTGAGTTTAATGGGAGTCCTTCACCTTCTTTTTAACCTCTATTTTGGGAAATACAGAAGAAATTTCAAAATTAGGCCTGTTTTTACATGGTGACTTTGCCATTTTCTAGTATTTTGCTTTGAAAAAATTATTTAAACTCTTTGGACTTCATTTTTCTCATCTGTGCAGATAATACCCACTTCGAAACAGGTAAAGCCGTCAACATACCAAGCCTAGTACTTACCACATAGCAGACATGTAGAAGTCTGTTTTTTTTAGCTCCAAATTTATTATGTTCTTGTTTAGATTACACTTTAGAGTAAAATCCAGAAATCCAGAAATTATTTTTTAAAAATATAAAGATTTTTCATTTTGTATTGCCAGTAGATTTCATACTAATATATTTTTTCAATTTCTTTAACATTTCCAAATTTTAGACTGTGCCTGTTCTGAGCAGAAAGAAAATAGCAAATTTAACCCTAAAACAAATTAAACACTAGTGGCTACATTGTTTTCAGTGCAAAATATAATCTAAAATAAATGCAAAACTTTGTTCCTATAAGACCTCTTTGTCTTATAACAATTATTCATAAGGCCCTATGCAATACGGGTGGAGTAATGAGTCCATTTCTGTGGAAATATACTCATTTCGATTCAGCTTGCTGGTTACCAGGGGAATTATGAATTGCTTTCTTAGTTTAAACACATAGTTCATGAATCTCAAGGAAAAAAATGTATCAGGAGTCAATAACTGTTTACCTTTAGATATCTAGACAACTGTCCAAACAGTTTGGGAAAAAAATAAAGAAATAAAAAAGAAAGAATTGAAAATGGAAATACTTGTTATTTGTGGATGTGACTGAAATTCCCGCACTGTCTTAGTAACACATCCTTCCCAGGATGAAGATCAAAGCACAGCGAGGGAGATGGCTGTGGGAATCTAGACAACCATCCTGAAGTTGCTGCTGAATATTCGGATGGATAGCTCTTGTCTTCTGACCGCTTTCATGTTTTCATGGGAAGTGGATGGCAGGGAGACCAAAAGGGGAATACCGCCAATTCTGGAGAACTACGTGCAGCCCCAGGTTTATAAATGGCTGGTCCACGGACAGGATGCACTTTGGAAAATCTTGTATTTGAATCTTCCAATTTGAATTGGAAGCACATTTTCTCTCCAGCTCCCCCATGGTCCCAATCAGTCCCTGCTATGCACCACATTACTGCTGCCCTCATTACATTATATGGCCCAAGTATGGGCTGTTTGAATTGAGATCCCATCTTCTTTTCTGGGACAGCGCAGCAAGTGTCTGCCTTGCCATTGGTGGCCAGCCTCTGCCCTTGTCTTCTGGATCCCCATCTCCTCTCTGGTACTCAAGTGCTCTGCTCCTACAGCTACTCCCTCTTTCTCCTTCATTAATATCACGTCCTCAATTCGATTTTTCCATTCAGCATAAGAATGTGTTCTGTGTCCTCCACTTCCATAGAAACAGAATGCCCAATTTTCCCTTGACCCCACATTCTGCTTCTGTCTCTATTTTATAGAGATGCTAGGCAGCCTCTGCCCGGAGATTATACACATGTTGGCATGAATGACACGTGGGCACCAATATGGTATGAAATAACATTTCTTATTCACAAAATAAAGACCAAAAGGATTCCCCAAGGATAAGGCTCAGGTTTGGTCTGGGTGAAGCAAGAGCAAAGGATGGTGGGTAACTTTGGCTTTTATTGATTTCGTGGGGTGGGATTGGGGGTCTTGAGTGCTGGATGGGGTTTGTGTGGGTTGAATTTCTCCATCGGCACCAAAGGAGGGAGCTTGGGAGCTTTCTTACCCCTCACTCAGATATGGAGCAATAGGAGCAGGGGCAGAGTTGGGGCAAAAAGAACTGTCAGTGGTCAAACATCAAAAATGGAGGCTTTCTCTTTAACACTCCCTCTTTCACTCTTCCCCTTCAATAAGAAACTTTTTCAAAAGTCTCTCCATTTCTTCACCATCACTTACTTAAATTTTTTTTTTTCTTGGGGCACCTGGGTGTCTCAGTCGGTTAAGCATCCTACTTCAGCTCACGTCAAGATCTCACGGTCCGTGAGTTCCAGCCCTATGTTGGGCTCTGTGCTGTCAGTTCAGAACCTGGAGCTTGCTTCAGATTCTGTGTCTCCCTCCCTCTCTGCCCCTCACCGACTTACGCTCTGTCTCTATCAAAAGATGAATAAATGTTAAAAAAAGTTTTTAAAAAAAATAAAATTTTTTTTCTTTCTTTCTTTTTTTTTAATTTAAACTCAAGCTATTTAGTATACAGTGTAGTCTCGGCTTCAGGAGTAGAACCCAGTGATTCATCTCTTACATATAACACCCAGTGCTCATCCCAACAAGTGTCCTTCCCAATGCCCATCACCCATTAAACCCATCCCCCCATCTATCCCCCCTCCAGCAACCTTCAGTTTGTTCTCTGTATTTAAGCCTCTCTTATGATTTGCCTCCCTCTCTGTTTTTATCTTGTTTATCCTTCCCTGCCCCTAGGTTCATCTGCTGAGTTTCTAAAATTCCACATATGAGTGAAATCATACGACATCAGTTTTCTCTGACTGACTTATTTTGCTTAGCGTAATACCCGCTATTTCCATCTACATTGTTGCAAATGACAAGATGTCATTCTTTCTCATTGCCAGGTAGTATCCCATTGTATATATACCACATCTTCTTTATCCATTCATCAGTTGATGGACATTTGGGCTCTTTCTTAATTTAGCTATTGTTGATAGTGCTGCTATAAACATTGGGGTGCATGTGCCCCTTTGAATCAGCATTTTTGTTTCCTTTGGATAAATACCCAGTAGTGCAATTGCTGGGTCGTAGGGTAGTTCTATTTTTAATTTTTTTAGGAACCTCCATACTGTTTTCCAGAGTGGCTGCACCAGTTTGCATTCCCACCAACAGTGAGAAAGGGGACTTTCTCCGCAAAACATCTCACCAACTCTGTTGTGTCCTGAGCTGTTAATTTAGCCATTCTGACAGGTTTGAGGTAGTATCTCACTGTGATTTTGATTTGTATTTTTCCTGTTGATGAGTTATGTCGAGCGTCTTTTCATGTGTCTGCTAGCAATCTGGATGTCTTCTTTGGAAAAGTTTCTATTCATGTCTTCTGCCCATTTCTTCACTTTTTTTTTTTTTTTACTCCTTTTTAGTTTTTTAAAAAATTCCTTTCCAATTGCCTTTGAGTTTCCAATAGTCCACCAAAAAGATTCCTGACAAAGTCAAGTAGCATCTCCATGTCACCAAACCCATTAACCATTGTTTGTCCTCATCTTACTTGATCACCCAGTAGTCTTTGACCCATCTGACCACCTAACTGTTCTTGATACAGTTTTCCCCTTTGTATTACGGTGGCACCACTCTCCAGGTTTCTTCATATTTCCCTGGTTATTCCTCCCAGTCACCTTCACATGATGCCTCTTTCTTTGTCCTAAAAATATTGGGGTCATTTAGGACTTTGTCTTCCTTTCTCTTTTATGTCAACCCCAATGCAGTAGCACATACCATTTTTTTTAATGGTTTTAGATATCTTTATGCCAATGCAAGTTTATATTTCCATATAGATATTTCATATAATTTTCAAGATTAAAGTTCAGGCTATTTGAAAGTTTTATTTGGATTTCTCATGGACACCTGAAACCTAGAACTTTCCAAAGAAAGTTGTATTTCCCTTCCAAAATGTGTTCCTCCTTTAATTTTCTTTTTTTTTAATTTTTAATGTTTATTTATTTTTGAGAGACAGAGAGAGTGAGAGAGTGAGAGAGCACGAATGGGGGAGGGGCAGAAGGAGAGAGAATCCAAAGCAGGCTCCAGGCTCTGAGCTGTCAGCACAGAGCCTGACATGGAGCTTGAACCCACAAACTGTGAGGTCATATCCTGAGCCAAAGTTGGATGCTCAACTGACTGAGCCACCCAGGCGCCCCTCTCCTTTAATATTCTGTTTCAGTAAATGGCATCACCAAGCCTCCATGACTAAACCTAGAAATCTGGAATTACTATTGATTCCACTACCCTCAACATCAGCACATCTCATTGCACTACTCCACAGTGTAGCTCATCCTGCCCATTCTGTCTATTTTTAGTAGAGGAAGCTGTCATTGGCTCTAAGTCATCATCCTTTCTTCCCAGTGCTGCCGTGGGAGGCTCCTAATTTCCTCCAATCCAGCTTCTCAGACCAGTCAGAGTGATACTTAAGAAGTAAAGCATATCACATCCCTCCCCTGCTTAAATCCCTCCCATGTCTTACTGATCCACTTAAAGTAAATTCCAGACTCCTTAACATGACATATGCCATGCCCTCTGTGTAGCTGACATGGTTAGGTGATCACTCTGCATTAGAAGTTATTCCAAGTACTTTTCAAGCACTCATTTTTTTAATCTTCACATCAGTCCTAGGATCTAACTATTATTATTGTCTCCTTTTTTTTTTTAGCAGAGGAAATGAACCATGGAGATGTTAAGTAACCTGCCTAAGGGGGCACAAATAGAAAATGGTGGAGCCAGGATTCAAATCCGGGTCATCTGGCTCCAGGGTTCACCCTATAACCACCACTTATTACTGCTTCACCTGCGCAAAGGCAGGGACAAAGAAATAAGAGAGATTACTTAGTGAGGCATGAAATGGATGGTCATTCAACCACTCCTAAATTTACCCGGCGAAGCAAAGTCCCTGCATCACAGGTCAGGACTAAGAAGCTTTGGCAACTCTCTGCAGCACAGTTTTTATGCCAGCAGTGGGTCTGGGTTTAGCCTGAATGATCTTTGTCCTTCTCTTCTTTCAATCCAAGCATATCATCAGCACGGCAACCAGTGGATTCCAGCTTGACAGTTTTGTGCTCCTTGCAAATGGCATGGCGAAGACGGCAATGCCAAAAGGAGACGAGTGTGCTGTGGGGTGCTAAATAAATTGTCATGGGCACTAGCGGAATTGAATTCACCTCCCTTGTCAAGAGATAAAGTGTCACCATTGCCCCCAGCAGCAATTTTTTGGCACACCTGCCAATCCCACTGATAGGTCCTAAAATGGTAGGTCATCGGAGTCAATAAAACATTGATATTGAGTTCTGCCCTGCACAGGACAAAATGTAGGCTATAGATTGAATGACGTCCAGTTCCTGCTCTTAAGGCAAGAGGAAAAAACAATGTATTTTTACTAAATATAATAAAAGTCAGTTTGTGGGAATAGTATAAAAATGCACAAAATGTTGTCGGAGCACAAAAGAGGGAAAGATTAATTCTCCCAGGGGAAATAGAGGGGCTTCATGGAATAGGTGATATACATTCACGAATTCAACAAATATTTATTGAATTTCTACTGTATTTTGGCTCTAGACTGGGTACATCATCTCTTATATGGAATTTATTAACTTAAGTCAGATAAGGAAAGAAAAACATAATCTCTCGACTCTTCTCCATATTTATTTCCTACGAGTGGGCAAATTTTGCCCGGTTTGGTAATTCTGCTTGTTTACAGAATATTCCTGTCTTGGTGGGAATGGGCAAAAACTAGAAAGGGAGAAGCCAGGAGTGCCTGGCTGGCTTAGCTGATGCAGTGTGCAACTCTGGATCTCAGGGTCTTGAGTTTGAGCCCCAAACTGGGCATAGGGATTGCTTTAAAAAAAGGGGGGAAGCTAGTGGCTTCCGTTCTGTTTTGGAGAGGGTGTCCAGGTCCAAACTGTTCTCCATTGTCAGGGACTGAGACTGTCAATATATGTGTAATATTCTGGAAATTCCTGCTGGAATGTGGCATTGTAATTGTTAACAGGAAAATAATCCTGCACACATGCTTGAAAAACATTTTGAAACTGGTCTGTTTTGATTATTTCTGTTTAATTTTTTCTTATTAAATGAACATCTTGGTTTTCCTCCAAAGTTCTTCCAGTACATTCTGTAATTACATAGTACCTCTGTGTAGTTGAGATGAGAAATATCTGCTCTGACATGCTTTTGAACTAGATGCAGTAGTTATTCTGGGAAGAAGTCAGGAGACAAAAAAGGAAATAACTGCAAAGACAATGGGACAAATGAAAAGAGCCAACTGAAGCTGATTTTGTGACTTAGAGCACCATTCAAATCAAGTTCCTGACCTTCAGTGGATATGCTGGGTTATGGTGTGGGGGAGAGGACACAAAAGAAGGAAGTTTGGGGAAAGAGTCTTGTAAATGCTATTTTTGGAGGAAATCCTACGGCCAGAACTTTTGCTTCATTTGCTTCAGTCTACTCATTCGGTTGTTAGAATCCCAGATCAATTATATCAATTCAGCTCACTTGGCTAGTATGAAGTCCTCTTCTTCTTTCATTGGCTTGGAAAGTGTGCTGGGGCACCTAGTTGGGTACGGTTCTGTAACTTTTCGGCAACCTAAATTCCTTGTATGTAAACACATTTTACCACTTGTCCCCAAATATCGGGGGCATTGTCAAGAGTGAAAACACAACCGTCCCAACAAAATATGATCTTGAACGCTACAGATTGGTTCAGAACACTTCCGATTCAGAAAACTCTAACTTTCAATCCCTGCTAGTGCCCTCACTAAGTGGTGTTAACTTGGGAAAGTTATTTAATGTTTCTAAGCCATAGCTTCTGTAGGTACACATGGAAACCAATAAGACTTCCAGGGTTGAGAAGAGAAAACAAAATAATCTACATAGAGGAGTGATTGGCATATGGTTAGGACTTTGTTTGGCAAAGGGTGAAATATAGTGTCAGCCAGTATAGGCTTAGAATCAGTCCTGATCATTTCGACTGATTGTGCCAAGTACTCTGGCTGAATGGGGGAGTGACACCATGTCATGCCACCCAGATCCCCCTTTAGGAACTAGGCCCTTATTCCTAAGTGTTTGGCAGTGTTGGCTGCTGGTAACTCTAAGACCACATCCGTTCCTGAGAACTGACCTGTGATGGAGGAGGCTGCCTTGCCCAGGGTGGCGCCCCCTCTGCAGGAGCAGCCTGCATCCAGTGATTGATCACTGTTGGGCAGTACAAAGGTTCAGACTCTTGTCTCAGTCAGAACACCTCTGGAGAACTTCCAAGAGGTGGATTTTGAATGATTGGCAAGGCTACCGTTAGAACCACATGTCAGTTTGTCTTTTCCGTTCAATCCTGCTTCCTCTGCTCCCCCACCATTGTTCCTGAGAACACGTCCCTAATTAAGCCTCCTGCATGCAAATCTTAGTACCTGGAATGTCTTTTCTTAGGATCGCAGGAAAGACAGGAGGCATCTCCATTTTCCCACAGCACTCTGTGGTACTTCCTTCCTGAAGGAAGGGGTACAAGGTTCCAGAAGCGGATCTTCCTGGAGGGCTGGTGTTAACAGTAGTCTACTCTCTAAAGAACAGAAGAGTATTTTGTCCGTGTCATCAGAATGCTTTCTTCTTTTTTCTGAACATTCCAGGTTTCCCTGAGCTTTTCTGTACTTCCTGTGCACACCGCTTGCTTCACCCCAGATAATTCAGTGCTTTTTTCTCTCGACCCAGGTGAGCAAGGCTAGAAGTTGAAGAGAAGACAGCTGTTCTGACATCAATACCACACGTTCCTTCATCTCACTGTTCTTTAAGAAGAAGTGACAGACACTTTACCAGGACAACAGAAAGAGGACTGAATGAGGAAATAGAATGCGAGTCCCCAAAAGACTGCCTGTCTGTTGGGTTGTGATTTTGAAGTGGCTTGAGTATTACCTGGCAAGACCACAATAGGTTTTTGAAAGAGACGAGCAGGCTCCCATTTGTTAAAGCTGTAAGTAGTTTGAATCAATGTTAGGCTGCCAAAGATCTGCTCACTTTAGGCTATACCTAGGGCTTCTGGCTTCAGAAGGTTTCCTTGTTAAGTGAACAGTCTTAAATAAATCATAAAAACAAATCCTTGCTCAATGCCCACTCATTGCAGAGCACTGGTTTTGTCATTCTGTGGTTGGCAAAGGGATGATTCCTGCCTTTGAGAAGTCTAGGGTCTGTCAAGAGTCATAAAGGATATTGCATAAAATATTTCAAAGTCATGATAACTTCAAAGTATATCCCAGCCAGGCCACCATTACCATCTGCTATAACTGCTTCGGTATACAACTTTATAAGGGGAGATTTCTTAGGATGTTAGCTGGCTTAACTGAATATTCTCATCCATGGAAGTAGATGGCTGTGTGTGTGTGTGTGTGTGTGTGTGTGTGTGTATTTTGACATTCTTGAATATCCAAATCTCTTTCTGAGACAATTAAGAACAAAGTGACTGAAATGCTATGGCAAGTGTCTAATTTGACTTTTTTTTTTTTTTTTTTTTTTTTTTTTTTTTTTTAAGTCTGGCCATAAAAAACTTCAAATGTCAGGGAAAAAAGTCTGCTTTTAGATAGCAGTATTTTCCTTTGGTGATCTGCCATATAAACTCTATCAGCAACTATTGGATTCTTAAATCTTTCCAAATGTTAGGTGTTAAGGAAAATAGGAAAGGTGTTAAACTTGTGCCCAAGGGGAAATACCAACCATAAACATACAATCAACTAGAATTAAAATCTTCAATTTTATATAATTTATGTGGAGATGAGCAACACTAAAAAAACAAAATTTATTAAAAAGATGAAACAGAAGTCATCTGAAACATCATGAAACAGAATGAAGTCATCTTCAGGCATTGGAAAATGTCTTTAGCTTTCAGAGTAGATAGTCTACCTTTGGGAGCATTCCTAACAGCACAGGAGTGGATTATGAGTCTAGGTATGAAACTGAGGCCATGTTGATTAACTAAACAGAAACATTTTTTACAAGGAAAACATTGTATATTACAATGCTTTAGAAATTTGTTGCAGTTTGTTTTAAGCAGAAATTCCTCTAGTCAAATGAAATTTTATCTGAAATCCCAATTTATACACCAGGTAGAAGTCATGTTTTAGTAAAATACAGTTCCTAAAATGCATTTAGTATAATGTATTTAAATGTCCTAATGACAGATTTTGTGATGAACATGACAATCTAATTGGCATCCAAATCTTTATTTATTTTATATTAGCTACACAATATGGAGAAAATTGGCAATCACACAGATAAGTAGCTGAACATGACAGTTTCTTTCTTTTTTAAGAAATAATACCTTGTAATCACAGTATACTTTTCAAGTAGATATTAAAAGAGAACTTATAGTTGGAGGTTTGCCACTAAATAATTTAACCTGGAAATGAACATTAACATATTGATTTTTTTTCTAATGTACTATAATTTGGGATTTCTGCATACATGTTGTTTATAGTAGTTTTAAAAATTGGTTTAAAAAACATAAAATAAAATTTGAGTGAAATATTTACAGATTTCTGAAACACCTCTTTTAAGAGCATGCCAATTTCTGTTATAATACCTAATAAAAACATCGAAACAGTGACGCCAACCCCAGGTGATTAAATGAATGAACAAATATAAAGTGTGAAGGTTAGATGTAAATTGGACCTTTCATCAATAATAGTTCTTTTCTTTTCCTCTTTAAAAAATCCTGACCTCTACTACTGACTTTCAATGTCATGTAGGACTGTTTATTTAACCTTTCTGAAGTTCATTTTCCCCTAGGCTATACCTAGGGCTTCTGGCTTCAGAAGGTTTCCTTGTTAGGTGAACAGTCTTAAATAAATCATATAAACAAATCCTTGCTCAATGCCCACTCATTGCAGAGCACTGGTTTTGTCATTCTGTGGTTGGCAAAGGGATGATTCCTGCCTGTAAATTGGAAATAATATCTGCCTAATGGGTTGTCATGAGAATAAAGTAACGTAACATATAATATATTCTCTTTCTTGTTTTTAATTGTACATAATGACTAATACCATTATTTATCTAATTATAAGCCCAGTTGACTGGTTGTACCAGCACCCCTTATGTTCTATACAGTGAGCAAGGGAAAAGTTCATTTGTAATAGAAGTCTTTATAGAACTGTCTCTAAGGGAAATCAGGGTACATTCCATTGTGTTTCCTGCATTTTAGTCTGAACATTTGTATCTAAATCATTGAAATTTGGTAACTTACTGAAATTTGATTGAAGTGAAGATTGGATGGCCTTGAAGGGGCCGTGTTTGGGAAAGGGTGACATGAAACTCAAAGACTGTGTTTACAGCTCCAGACCCTTTGCCTGAGACCACCCCCCCACCCTCAAGAGTTCTTTAGTCACAATGGGAGCTAGAAGCCTGACAGTTTTATTTGACTTCCTTTTATTACTCCCGTATCAATCAATTGTTAAGTCCTGCTGATATTCTTTAATATGTTCTTCCAGAATTAAACTAATAACCTCCAAATCCATTTTCCACCCTATGAAAATCTGAGCAAGTTACTTTTTTCCTAAAAACACAAGATGTGTTAGGTATTACCTATGGAATGAAGTCTAAGCTTTTAGGATCTGGTCCCCACATCTGCCTCAGGCTAAGTTTTCACCACTCTCTATGTCCAGTTTACTCCTGCTCAACAGGGTATTCTGAGTACCACATGGTTTCATTTCTTCCTTGGATTTCTTTCTTCTTTCATGTGGATAACACAGCTCAGGTACAAGGAAATTCCAGGAAATCCTTTCTGAGTGCTCTGTCTCTCCCTCCTCAGCCTCCTTTTGAATTAGTTTAGGTTCCTTGTCTGAGGTCCTATAGGTTCCTATTTGTCTCCTACCATTGTGCTTATGATAAGACATTGTGGTTTTTCACTTGGGTGTCTGTATCCTTTCGCGAACTTCCGGAAGAAAGGACACTGTGTCTTATTGACTCAGTATCTGGGATTTTTCCTGATCCTTAGGAGTCAGAGGAAAAAAAATGTTTGTTACACATGAAATGAGTTAAGGTATGGGTTGCAGACAGTCTCCTTTTATCAGTGAGGTCACAAGTTAGTCAATAATAGATTGGATCTATTGGCACTTCAGGTTTATTGTTTACTTGTTTTTAACCACAAACTCTACAGTGTTTCTTTTACCCTGAAGGTTGTCTGTATAGGATCCCACACCCATCCTCTAGAGTAGTGGGAAGTTTCTGTTTATTGGAGTTAAATAATTATGCTTTACCCATTAAAGCATAATGTTTAATCGATGGGGTCAGGCCATTGTATAATTTGACTTTCTCAGCCTAAATTTTCTTGGCAAGTTCAGTGGGATATCCAAGACAGACTGTATCTTTACAATCCTGAGCATTTACTGAGCTCTTCGAAAGGGCAAGGAAGTGTGCCAGTACAATTGGGGAGTGGAGGCGATGGTGGTAGTAAATTTATATGAAAGAGAGATTTAAAGGCATTCTTACTCTCCTACCGAGCTTTGGGAATCTGGATAATGTAAGCTCCCGATTAAGCTATAATAGGAATATAAATAAGCAGAAAAGGTCAAGAAATGCTAGCTCAAATCAGCCCAGAAATGGAAAGATTTAGAACAAAATCATTACATTATTAAGGAAACAAACAAACAAACAAAGTCCCTTACTAAGAAGTGCTGCACTCTCCATGGTTCAAGGAGGGAGCTGGAAATAAACATGCTATATTTCCTTTTCAATATCCATCACTATCTAATGTACTCTGTAATCTACTTTCTATTTTGTCTATTTCTATCTCATTCACTGCAATGGGAAATCCATGAGAGGAGGGGTTTTGGTATGCATTATTTGCTCCTGTGTCCCCAATACTCAACGCCCCAAAAATGGATAATCCAATTAGAAATGGGCAGAAGACATGAACAGACATTTCTCTAAGGAAGACATACAGATAGCCAACAGACACATGAAAAGATGTTTATCATCACTTATCATCAGAGAAATACAAATCAAAACTACAATGAGGTATCACCTCACGGCTGTCAGAATAGATGAAATCAACACCACTACCAAACAACAGGTGATGGCAAGGTTGTGGAGAAAAAAAGGAACCCTCATGCACTGTTGGTGGGAAAGCAAACTGATGGAGCCACTCTGGAAACTGTATGGAAGGTCCTCAAAAAGTTAAAAATAACCCCATGTTCTTTGAAATGATTTTGGTGATATCTCCATCAAGTTAATTAATTCATTTTCCATCTGGAACTTAAGGGAGTTATTAAATTTAGAATTTGATCAAGTATTTATTGAGCAGAAATACTGAAACTTGCACTATTTGCCACTGGACTTTTAGGTTCTTTATTTCAAGATTACCATCAATCTAGAATTGTTCTATCATATCTCTATAGAAATAAGCATCTCCATTTTAAATATTGTAGGCAAGACTTGTGTTAAACCGTGAACTGAAAATATAATGGTGACTGCTGAACATAAAATTAACCATTTTAATAGATTTTCTCAAGATTTTAATATATAGCCATCATAGTTACATACAAAAAAAAGAACACGCAGAAAAACAGTTTAACCAGCAATATTACAATATTCTCCACGAAGTTGATGTTTAACTTATTGCAAGATATTTGGAGAAGAAACTCTTTCAGTCAGGTATCATTGTAGAGCCACATCTTTTGAACTATTGATCTCCTTAAAATATATTTACAGTAGAATTTATAATATGTACTTATTGGACAGATCTGAATATATGTTGACTATCATGCTTTTTAGTATTTAACAATATTAAATAGATGATCTTAGCCAAGTGTTTTGTTTTTGCCACAGATTACGTCAGTATGCTGTTATATCTAAGTCATCCATGATCTTTCAATAGGCGTGAGTTTTTTCATAAAAATTTATTTCCAGTGATGCTCCATCTATTAACACACAATCTGTTAAATTGAGCATCTCTGTTACAATTCGAGCTTTGACAGTAATTAGCTCTATAGCCTTAGATCATTTGTTGTCTAGACCTCAGGTTTCTTATCTGTTTTTTTTTTAATTTTTTTTTTTTCAACGTTTTTTATTTATTTTTGGGACAGAGAGAGACAGAGCATGAACGGGGGAGGGGCAGAGAGAGAGGGAGACACAGAATCGGAAACAGGCTCCAGGCTCCGAGCCATCAGCCCAGAGCCTGACACGGGGCTCGAACTCAGCCCAGAGCCTGACGCGGGGCTCGAACTCACGGACCGCGAGATCGTGACCTGGCTGAAGTCGGAGGCTCAACCGACTGCGCCACCCAGGCGCCCCGGTTTCTTATCTGTTAAATCATCTTTATGTTTCTTTTTTCACTAAAATTTTATGGAAAATTTTATAATTATTTGTACAATTTAGAAAATAAACAAGGGGATAAAATAATTATATTCAATTTACCTTGAAGTTCTTCAGTGCACATTAAATACATTGTAATACCTTTTCCCCCCTGGTTAGTCGTTGATACTGACTCTAAGGTTTCATCCATTTGTAAATTATGAATAGTAGTTTAGGCTTTTCAAAAAGAGGAAAAAAGGGATCATATACTTGATTTTTTTTCTCTCCAATTTTTAATTGGGAAGCAATGCTTTTGAAAGAAGAAAAAGTATGACAGAATAGTTTTGCACTGGGGCAAATGGGCTTAGTAGGTACGCATGCAACTTCACAAACAAAATGTCTGAATTGTCTTGCTGCGCAGAGTATAACACAAGTTTTCCATTATAAATTATGTCTACTTTCCTTTACCTATTTTTATTGTTTACATCCATATATTCATTTTGTGGTAGAAGTTAATAGTCAACAGTATTTGCGTATGGGACAATAATTTTCCTTTATTTTTAGAAACAAAGGTAAATATATTCAGTTTTGCTCCCATTAAAGTTATGGAGTGAAACAAATTTTCCCTGTGTTTTTTCTAAAATTCTACTGGACAAATACGTACCATAGTACATAAAGGGGTTATTATTGAGATACATAAAACGACAACACAAAGAAGTTATGGTAAGTATGATGACTGTGAGTGATGGCAAATTTAAGAATATACTTTTGTTACATTTCTTCAAAACTGCATAATATAAATACATTTAATATATTATTTTAAAAACTTGGAATAAAACAATCCTATGCACAGTAAAAGCTAAAAGCTCTTCCCTTGTGCTTGTCTTTCTAATTCAGTTTCACTCCCTTCCCTGGAAGGGATGTGTTATGACCTTAGGTTACAAGTTTTTGAGAATGTATCTTTAGGCCATCTTCTATTTATTTATGCATATATATTTATATATTAAGAAGTTTTAAAAATATCTGAGAATTTTCTCTTTGTGTTGTTTTTATTCTTGTTTTTTATATACTTGATACCGATATCTTAGAAATATTTTTATAAACCACTATTTATACATTTCCATGGTTCTTTTATTGGATGCACAGCAGTTCGTTCAATGGGATGTATTTGGTTTCTAAACATAGTTTTTGGATTTTTTGTTTCCTTTCTCTTGATTTCATGAAACAAAAGATGAGCCTTCATGAATTTTATTTCCTTCCAACAAATTAACTTTATGATGTCTGTGTAGTAAGATTATTGATCTTAAGGCGGATTTATAGGAGATACTTTACATGAAACTGTTAGCTTTCATGAGTTGTGATTTTAGAGAGGTCTTATCTCTCAGTGATGAGGAGTAACATTTTGTAGAGTTCATATTATTAGGAGTTGCTGAGTAGAACACTGGTTTATTTGCTAGCCTATCAAACTAGGTTAAAACGCTTATTAAGCAATTATTGGATTTGAAATTCTATCAAATAATCATTGTATTTTCTGGTTATAGTTAATAAATACTCTAAAAATTTTGGAAACTATAAAAAGCATACTGTAATTTCACTCCCCAGACACAATGTTTGTTATCCTTTTGGTGCATTTTTTTTTTTTTTTGGTAGTTTTTTCTCTAGGTATATATTATTGTAGATGTGTAAGCCTGTCTTCTGAAACCAGACTTCCTGGGTTCAAATCCTAGTTCTGCATTGGTAAACTATTGTGTTTTTGAGTAAATTCCATAACTGTTCTAAACCTGTTTCTTCATCTGTAAGATGGTAAGGTGATATAACCTTCCCCTTTGGGTTGTGAGACTCTAATGAAAGAAATACATGCAAAGTCTTAAGCCTGTCATATATAGTATGTTTTCAATAATTCAATCATTATTTAAAGAATTTGGAACCTACTGCACCATAATTAGGTACTTGTTTTACTCATTTAATATATTCTTATTATCTCCAGGTCATGTAGCCTCCTTAATTATTAACTAATTTTAGCAAGGAATTAATATTCCATCCTATGATAATATGATGTGTATTTTGTATAATAATCCATTATTATTGGGCAGTTAAACTAGTTAAAACAATTTATGCTATTAAAAATAACAAATTTATAGATAGTTTTTATATTCTTTTCCAATTTGAAAAAAATTAAATGCCCAGTTTTAAGGTTTTTAATATCTGTTGCAAAACTGAACAATGAGGTTTGAGGGATTTTAAAAACACTCTTAAAAATACGTTTGGTGATTTTATTTTATATTTTAATTTTTAATGTTTATTTATTTTTGAGAGAGAGAGAGAGAGAGAGAGAGAGAGAGACAGAGTGTGAGCCAGGGAGGGACAGAGAGAGAGAGAGAGAGACATAGAATCTGAAGCAGGCTCCAGGCTCTGATCTGTCAGCATAGAGCCCCACGCAGAACTCAATCTCACGAAACTTGAGATCATGACTTGAGCTGAAGTCCGACACATAACTGACTGAGCCACCTAGGCGCCCTACTTTGGGTGATTTTAATAAAGCAGTTATACCTTCTGCTGATTTATTTCCTGTTGGATGAAAATCTTGGTTTCACAGGGTAAAACAATAATGGCCATATACTAAATATGCGGTGGAAATGATGTAACACAAGAATGTATGCATCCAATCAATACTGTCTTTCAAAATAATAACCCTGAAAGATAAGATACAAACTTGTTATATTCATGATTATATTTGTCAAAATGTCACATTTGTCATAAGAAGTTATTCGTCAGCAATTACATAAAGTCCTGAACATTTTTCATATATTATGGTAGATTATTATTATCTTCTATACTAAAATATAATTGAACTTTATCTTGATTTTTTCCATCAGAGTTGACTTAAAATAGTTTCCAACATTTTCCTACTCAATGTCCAGCTTTTCCTTTTTAACCAGAATCACCTTTTTCCTCTTCTTCTCCTCCTCTTTATTATTATTACTATTATTGTTATTATTAATTTATTTTTAGCTAGAGTGGCTGCAGCGTGTTTGGCCCTGGCACTAGATTATGGCTGGTCCAAGCCAATGTTCAGGATGTCTTACAACATGACTTGATCTTCGGAACCTGTTCTGTCAATAAGACCTCATCAGCAGTTGATTCAGAAAGTGCTTTACTTGTTAAGGTTTTTGCTTTCCTGATTAAAGGACATGGTTGTAGCTGCCCACCATTTAACTTCTCTCTTCTTCTTGCCTTCAATGCAGCCAAGATGGTTGGACTTGCAAAACGGTCTTGTGACCAGAAGATCATCGCAACCTCACCAAGCTTCTGAGTCAACACCAACAACTGCCCACCTTCAGATTTCTTATTTGGAAGAAAAAGTTCTCCTATTGATTTAAGCCACCGATGACTTTTACTTGTTTTGAAGGCATTGTTTTTGTTTTAATTTTTTTAATGTTTATTTATTTTTGAGAGAGAGAGACACACACACAGAACATTGAGGGGTGAGGGGCAGAGAGAGACACAGAATCTGAAGCAGGCTCCGAGCTCTGAGTGGTCAGCCGTACGCGAACACACGAAGTGTGAGATCATGACCTGAACGAAGTCGGGCGCTTAACCAACTGAGCCACCTAGGTGAAAGCATTGTTTTTTACAACTGCTTTTGAAACTTCTTTAGAGAGTTCATCACAATTGACTGCTCTAGGAGTGTATATGATTTTATGAAAACATAAATTGATTTTAAGTGAGTATTTAAAAAAAATGTAGACTATACAGTTGGAAAGGACCTTAGAGATCATCTAATCATAAGTTCTTAATGGTGGATGTTCATCAAAATTACCGTTGGAACTTTAAAGAAATATACATATCTGGGCTCCATGCCTAGTACTTCTCAGGTATGGTCCAGGCATCTGTATTTTCTTTTAAATACAGGGTGATTCTAACAGAAAGCCAGAAATAAAAGTTATTATGCCTACCCTTCTAAAACACTGATCTGCGGACTCTCCTGTGATGTGTAGATTAAGCAGCAGATTAGAATTTTTCAGCACACATGAGGGAAGTAACTTTATGCAATTGTATTACTAGCCAAACTCAAGGTCCAGATAAATAGGAGGGAAAAAAATCACTTAAATCCAAGTTAACTGTAGCCAATTTTCCTTCTAGAAATTAAAAATATAAAAAATGGAATTCGATAGCATTCTTTGAACTCTCTCAGGCTTCCATGAGACCTTCACTTTCAGTTCCACTGCTCATAATTGTTTAGACTTCCAGCATCTGTTGAGATTTATTCCAATGGTTTGGATCTTCCTTGTTTGAAAGATTAGGTCAAGTGAATAAATGGAGGCAGATTGGATGGAGCTGTTGGTTGGACATGGTGTTAGCGGCCACTTTTCCTTTCCCAAACCCTAACTTCCCTACCAAGAGAGTAAATTTCCCACTGAAGCTGATTCGGGCACTGTTTTGTTGGTTCTTATTTCAATTATATGTATCCTTACTTAGAAATTCTCCCAGACCTCATCTGACAAGTCATTTAGGTTTCTACTTACTGTGAAGTCTCAAAAATTTAGATAATTTATTATTAATAAATAGCTATTCTCCACAATGAGCTCTGGCACAGTTTTAAGTATACGGTAAAGATTTAGAAATAGTTATTACTTCTGGGCCTGAAATAACAAGGAAACATTTTACATCTCAAATTACGTTTTAATAAATTTGGGTTTAACCTATTTTTTGAGCTAAATTCTACTGGAATTTGGTCATTTTCCATTTCAAAGCAGGTTAATCTTATGTCAAACACCCAAATACATGTATAATATATATTATATATAGTTTTTGTGCAAATACACACACACATTATATATATATGTGTGTGTGTGTGTGTGTATATGTATATATATATATATATATATATATATATATATACACATATATGTGTATATGGAGTGGGTAGGGTTGTATGTATGTCTCTATGTAACATACATACATAGTATATAACAATATATATGAATATACCTACATATATGCATATGTACACCCACAGAGACAAATACACACATATTTATATACACGCATATGTTTATTCTGAAGTACATTACATGGTCTCCTAGAAATAACAGAAAATATTTTTAAGATATTTCCGTCTTCCCCTACTCCATCTCCAAAAGTGGAATCGTGGGCTGCTTGCAGATTTTAAGGTATGCTCTAGGCTAATTATAGAGAGTGTATCTTTTGTGATTGGAACTTTATAGCTGTGGTTACTCAGAGCCTCGGCCATGTTGTCTTTCTCACAGGGAGCAATTGGCAGAGAAGAAAGGCTCCAAGTGGCCAGATTCTCCTCAGCTATGTCAGTGTCGGAGCAAGGCCAGTAGATTCCTAGTTATGTGCCAAACCAGAAGCCCCCCTTTCAGGATGAAGCTCTGTGACCAGCAAAAAAGCCTCTTTCAAGGAAAGGCTGGGGGCACATTTCAGTTGACTCCCTGCTATCCACCACCTAGGTATGGTGGTCTGCCAAGAACTGTCTCTCCAACTATTACAGTCTATGGAACCCGGGATGGCAAGCACCCCTGATCTCTGGAGCCAGGTAATCAGGAAGTGTTCTCTGGACTGCAGCTGAGTTTGGGGAAACCTGGGGCTTGTGCTCAAGCTCCTTCCAGGAGATAGCAGCCCCCTGGAGAGTGGCAAGGGGAGGCACAAAGATGCTGCTCACAGCTGTTCCAGTGTGTGAGTGGCACCTGCTCAGAAAAACAAAACAAACAAAACAAAACTCTAGCATTAGAGAGAGAGAGAGAGATGGTGCCTGCTGGCTGCAGTGCTAAGATGAGCCTGCTAGCTGGAATGAAGCAGGGAGAATGTATAGACATGACTGCAGAGGGTTGCTGGGAAAAGAAAAAAAAAGGTGCACCCATTGGCTAGAGTGAAGCAAAGGGAAAGAGCAAACATGGTACCTGCCATCAAAAATGCTTCTAGGTTACTCTATATGGAAAACCCTAAAGATTCCACAAAAAACTGCTAGAACTGATCCATGAATTCAGTAAAGTTGCAGGATATAAAATCAATGCACAGAAGTCGGTTGCATTTCTATATACTAATAATGAAACAACAGAAAGAGTAATCAAGGAATCGATCCCGTTTACAATTGCACCAAAACCTGTAATATACCTAGGAATAAACATAAGGAAAGAGATAAAAAATCTATACACTGAAAACTATAAAAAGCTTATGAAAGAAATTAAAGAAGACACAAAAAAAATGGAAAAATATTCCATGTTCCTGGATTGGAAGAACAAACATTGTTAAAAGGTCGATACTACCCAAAGCAATCTACATATTCAATGCAATCCCTATCAAAATAACACCAGTATTCTTCACAGAGCTAGAACAAACAATTCTAAAATTGGTATGGAACCAGAAAAGACCCCAAACAGCCAAAGCAATCTTGAAAAAGAAAACCGAAGCTGGAGGCATCACAATCCCGGACTTCAAGCTACCCTACAAAGCTGTAATCATCAATACAATATGTTACTGGCTCAAAAACAGACACTCAGATCAATGGAACAGAATAGAGAACCCAGAAATGAACTCACAAACGTATGGCCAACTAATCTTTGACAAAGTAGGAAAGAATATCCAATGGAATAAAGACAATCTCTTCAGCAAATGGTGCTGGGAAAACTGGACAGCGACATGCAGAAAAATGAACCTGGACCACTTTCCTACACCATACACAAAAATAAACTCAAAATGGATGAAAGACCTCAATGTAAGACAGGAAGCTGTCAAAATCCTCGAGGAGAAAGCAGGCAAAAACCTCTTTGACCTCGGCTGCAGCAATTTCTTACTCAACATGTCTCTGGAGATAAGAAAAACAAAAGCAAAAATGAACTATTGGGACCTCATCAAGATAAAAAGCTTCTCCACAGGGAAGGAAACAATCAGTAAAACTAAAAGGCAACAACGGAATGGGAAAAAATATTTGCAAATGACATAGCAGATAAAGGGTTAGAAATCTCTAAAG
Source organism: Panthera pardus (assembly GCF_024362965.1). Lineage (NCBI taxonomy): Eukaryota > Metazoa > Chordata > Mammalia > Carnivora > Felidae > Panthera > Panthera pardus. Next base: position 25,306,438 of record NW_026526788.1, read on the forward strand.
AATTTAACAAACTCAACACCGAGAAAATGAATAATCCAGTGAAGAAATGGGCAGAAGACATGAATAGATACTTTTCCAAAGAAGACATCCAGATGGCCAACAGGTATATGAAAAGATGCTCAACGTCACTCATCATCAGAGAAATACAAATCAAAACCATACTGATATACCACTTCACACTGGTCAGAGTGGGTAAAATTAACAATTCAGGAAACAACAGATATTGGTGAGGATGTGGAGAAATGGGAACCCTCTTGCACTATTGGTGGGAATGCAAACTGATGCATTGGCTCTGGAAAACATTGTGGAGGTTCCTCAAAAAATTAAAAATAGGGGCGTGTGGGTGGCTCAGTCGGTTAAGCGTCTGACTTTGGCTCAGGTCATGATCTCACAGTTCATGTGTTCAAGCCCTGCATCAGGCTCTGTGCTGACAGCTTAGAGCCTGGAGCCTGCTTTGGATTCTGTGTCCCCCTCTCTCTCTGCCCCACCCCTGCTTGCACTCTGTCTCTCTCAGTCTTTCAAAAACAAATAAACATTAAAAAAATTAAAAAAAAATAAATTAAAAATAGAACTATCCTGCGACCTAGCGATTGCACTACTAAGTATTTACCCAAGGGATACAGATGTGTGTTTTGAAGGAGCACGTGCTCCTCAATGTTTATAGCAGTGCTATTGACAATAGCCAAAGTATGGAAAGAACCCAAATGTCCATCAACTGATGAATGGATAAAGAAAGTGTGGTATATATATGGAGAGGGAGAGAGGGAATTACTCGGCAATCAAAAAGAATGAAATCTTGCCACTTGCAACTATGTGGATGGAACTAAAGTATATTAGGCTAAGTGAAATCAGTTACACAGAGAAAGACAAATATCATATGAATTCACTTATATGAGGAATTTAAGGTAGTAAACAAATGAACCTAAGGGAAGGGAAGCAAAAATAATGTAAAAACAGGGAGGCAGATGAAACATAAATACAGAGAACAAATTGAGGGTCGCTGGATGGGTTGCGGATAGGGGGATGGGCTAAATGGGTAAGGGGCATTAAGGAATCTACTCCTGAAATCACTGTTGCACAATATGCTAACTATCTTGGATGTAAATTAAATAATAAATTAATTAATTAATAAAAAAAAAGAAAAAGGAAAGGTGTCTAGGTGTATGCTAAATTAGATGCCCGCCCATAAGGCCCATGCTTTAAGAATAGCAGCAAGAAGTCTGGGTGCATCTGGACTGGCTGCCTCTATGCTGGGCCGTGGGCAGGTGAGTTTGAGGCCTTTAAGAGCCATGTCTCTGTTCAGTATGGACTTGCAGGTCTGGGGCAGGAACCTTGTTGGTTTTCAAAGTCATAGGTTTTGGGGACTTGTCTCTCAGATGCAGGTCTTAAAAGCTGAGGGTGCCTCGTGTGGGTTCAAAACCTTCACTCCTCAGGGAGAAGCTCTGGTTTTGAGTTCCCTCTCAACAGTGGTTCATTGCACTGGGGAAGGGGTCTATGGTGGATTGTGTCCCAGCTTCTCTTACCTGCTTCCATGTGGGCCTTCTCTCCTTCTCCAGTGGCCCCTGTCTAGAAGTTGCTCAGCTAGTTCTTAGGTTTTTTCCAGAGGCAGTTGTTCCATGTGTTGCTGCACATTTGGTGTGTCAGTGGAAGGAGGCGAACCCCAGGATCTTCTCCATAGCCATCTTCACTGGCTAAAAATCATGCATGTATTTTTAATATTTTTTAATGTTTTAATTTAATTTTGAGAGAGAGAGACAGAGACAGAGCATGTGTGGAGGAGGCGCAGAGAGAGATAGAGACACAGAATCCGAAGCAGGCTCCAGGTTCTGAGCTGTCAGCACAGAGCCTGATGCAGGACTCAAACCCATGAACTGTGGGATCATGACCTGAGCTGAAGTTAGACGCCCAATGGACTAAGCCACCCAGGCGCCCCTCGTGCATGTATTTGTTTTTAAAATATAATTTATTGTCAAATTGGCTAACATACAGTGTGTAAAGTGTGCTCTTGGTTTTTGGGGTAGATTCCCAAGGTTCATTGCTTACATACAACACCAGTGCTCATCCCAACAGTGCCCTCCTCAATGCCCATCACCCACATTCCCCCATCCACCCTCAGTTTGTTCTTTGTATTTAAGAGTCTCTTATGGTTTGCCTCCCTCCCTCCCTGTTTGTAACTATTTTTTCCCCTTCCCCTCCCCCATGGACTTCTGTTAAGTTTCTCAAGATCCACATATGAGTGAAAACATATGATATCTATCTTCTCTGACTGACTTATTTCACTCAGCATAATACCTTCCAGTTCCATCCACATTGCTGCAAACGGCATGATTTCATTCTTTCTCATTGCCAATAGTATTCCATTGTATATCTAAACCACATCTTCTTTATCCATTCATCAGTTGATGGACATTTAGCCTCTTTCCATAATTTGGCTATTGTTGATAGTGCTACTACAAACATTGGGATACATGTGCCCGTATGCATCAGCACTCCTGTATCCCTTGGGTAAATTCCTAGTAGTGCTATTGCTGGGTCATAGGGTAGTTCTATTTTTAATTTTTTGAGGAACTAGCACACGGTTTTCCAGAGTGGATGCACCAGTTTGCATTCCCACCAACAGTGCAAGATGGTTCCCATTTCTCCACATCCTTGCCAGCATCTGTTGTTTCCTGAGTTGTTCATTTTAGCCTCTTTTCGTTGTGTGAGGTGGTATCTCAGTGTGGTTGTGATTTGTATTTCCCTGGTGATGAGTGATGTTGAGCATCTTTTCATGTGTCTGTTGGCCATCAGGATGTCTTCTTTGGAAAAGTGTCTATTCATGTCTTTTGCCCATTTCTTCACTGGACTACTTGTTTTTCCAGTGTTGAGTTTGGTAAGTTCTTTATAGATTTTGGATACTAACCCTTTATCCAATATATCATTTGCAAATATCTTTCCCCATTCTGTTGGTTCCCTTTTAGTTTTGTTGATTGTTTTCTTTGCAGTGCAGAAGCTTTTTATCTTGATGAGTTTCCAATAGTTCATTTTTGCTTTTGTTTCCCTTGCCTTTGGAGATGTATTGAGCAAGAAATTGCTGTGACTGAGGTCAAGGAGGTTGTTGCCTGCTTTCTCCTCTAGGATTTTGGTGGTTTCCTGTCTCACATTTAGGTCTTTCATCCATTTTGAGGTTATTATTGTATATGGTGTAAGAAAGTGGTCTAATTTCATTCTTCTGCATGTTGCTGTCCATTTTCTCAGCACCATTTGTTAAAGAGACTGTCTTTTTTTTCCATTGGAAACTCTTTCCTGCTTTGTCAAAGATTAGTTGGCCATACATTTGTGGCCAATTCTGGGGTCTCTATTCTATTCCATTGGTCTATGTGTCTGTTTTTGTGCAATACCATATTGTCTTGATGATTACAGCTTTGTAGTAGAGGCTAAAGTCTGGGATTGTGATGCCTCCTGCTTTGGTTTACTTTTTCAATATTACTTTGGCTATTCTGGTCTTTTGTGGTTCTATACAAATTTTAGGGTTGTTTGCGCTAGGTTTGAGAAAAATGCCAGTGTAGTTTTGATTGAGATTTTATGCCTGTATTTTTTTTTTTAATTTTTAAAAAAATATTTATTTATTTTTGAGAGGGAGAGACAGATCGTGAATGGTGGAGGAGCAGAGAGAGAGAGACACAGAATCCAAAGCAAGCTCCAGGCTCTGAGCTGTCAGCACAGAGACTGATGAGGGGCTCCAACCCATGAACTGTGAGATTATGACCTGAGCCAAAGTCGGACACTTAACCAACTGAGTCACCCAGGCGCCCCTCCTGCCTGTATTTTTAAAAGCATTACTCTGGTTGATATTGTGGAGCTTAGATTGGAGGCAGCCAAAAATTGATGCAGGACACCCAGTTAGGAAAGATAATTTTGGCTTGGACTTGGAGGTGTAGAGAAATGAACCAACGTGAAAACATTCAATGTTTTGAATGAAAACATTCAAGATCTGTACTTGAGAGGCTTTACTCACAAACTGGATATGAAAACGGTGGGGAGAGGTGGAATGAAAGGTCTCTTCTAAGTTTTTGGCTTGAACATCCGGGGGTAGGGTGATACCATTTATTGAGATTTGGAGTATTAGAAGAAGATAACTAGTCTTTCCTGGCTTGGTCTTCTCTCCTTTTAAAATGTTTTATAGTAATTTTTGCTTTCCCTTTATATTATCTGTTACAGGCTGAGTATTTTGGTGTGTTACTACTATTTGATTACTAACATTCTCCTTCGGTTGATTATAAGCTTTAGTGTATCTCTTTGGCTTAGAATATGGCCTGGCATATTGTAGGCTCTTAATAATTGTTGAGTGAATATGTGTTGCCATTGAGAGGTGAAGTTGAGGAATCTCCAATTAGTTGTTTGGCACAGATGTGTCTGGAGGTAGGGAGATAGAGTGGGCTAAGGATGTTCACCCATCAAGATGCTGAAATCACCAGCCGAGTGTAGAGTGAGACAAGAACAAAGTCAAGGAAAGGAGGAGGGACCGGTAAACAAGACTAAGAGAAACTGAGGAAGGCAGCCGGCTGGAAAACTAGTGAGTTAGCCCGAGACATCATATCTAAATAAGCAGCTTCCCAGGGCGCCTGGATGGCTCAGTTGGTTAAGCCTCTGACTCTTGATTTCAGCTCAGATCATGATCTCATGGTTCGTGTCCTCACTGACAGTTTGGAGCCTGCTTGAGATTCTCTCTCTTTCTGACCCTCCCTGCTCTCTCTCAAAATAAATAAATAAACTTTAAAATAAGCAGCTTTCCTTGCATAAACTTTACACAATTAAAGGTGATCACAATCTTCCACTTTAGTCATCCTGACCGAAAGTTTCCTTTGCATTTTAATTCACCGTTCTGCAAAATGTATAAAGCAGAAAAAAATGGATTGTTCAGTAAAAGCATGGAGAACTTCAGGCCTCAAAGACAATATTTAATCTAAAATTTATGGACAGAATTAAAGTACATTCCCTGCTGAAACTGAAGGTAACAAGAATCCACATATGTATTAGCCATCTGCGGCAATCTCTCCAGAAGTTTGCCCCCCTAAAGGAACACATTGTAACAGAGCGATCCAGTCCGGGTTGCCTCCTCAAGCTCGTTTAAAACTGCAGCGAATTACAAAAGTGAGATAAACTTGTACCATTTTTTACATTAAGTAATGACAGACATTTTTCATGACCCATAAATCTCTTGATGAAGAGGATGGGGGATAAATACTTGACTATTTATCTATGGAAGAAAAAAACCAATATATATTTCCTGGTTATTTCGCAGAATATGCTTGTGGCGGTGATGGGTACACTGGGTTTCACATTTCGAGCCCACAGCTCCTTTATTTAGTTTCTGTACCCACTTCTTTTACTTCTATCACCAAGAACGACAACAGCAGCGAAAAGGGTTCCAACAATATCAGCTCATTTCCTGTTTTTTGTGTTTTTTTGTGTTTTGTTTTGTTTTGTTTTGTTTTAGTTTCAAGGACTCTGCTTAGGGGCACCTCAGTGGTTCAGTTGGTTAAGCTTCTGACTCTTGATTTCAGCTTAGGTCATGATCTCATGGTTCCTGGGTTTGAGCCCCACATCAGGCGGTCTGCTGCTGTCAACGCAGAGCCTGCTTGGGATTCTCTCTCTCCCTTTGTCTCCGCCCCTCCCCCACTCGCCTGCAGGTTCCCTCTCTCTCTCTCCCCCAAATAAATAAGTACACATTAAAAAAGGGACTCTGCTAATCACTTGAAAACCATTATCTCATTTATTACAACAAAAATAAAAGTTGGGACAATTATTTTGTCTGCCGTCTTCCGAGGAAATAGAGGATTTCAGAAGTTCGGTGAATTGCCTGAGACCGTGCAGCTAATGAATGAAGGGTGTAGATGAGACTCCAGCCCAGATCTGTTTGATTAGGAATTCCATGCTTATACCCATCAGCGGCCTTGCTGGTGGTTATTGTGTGTTCTTTGTGGTTTGTGTAAGGGTCCATCTAAAACTAAATCTGTAGACATGTTGAGGAGACAGCTAGACCCGGGAGTCCCACGTAAGCGGAGCACAGACGGTTGTTGAGGCCCCCTCCAGAAGTGCCAGCTGCACTTGCTGGCTGCTCTAACCATAGGACTCATCCATCCACCTGCTCTAGTTTGTCTAAGGTAAGCACCAGAGATCTCCTTAATGCTGCTTATGTGAATCTTTAAAATCCTATTATTGGTTCCTGAAGGCTTTCATCCATCACCCTCCCGTGATAAATCTCTAACAAGGCTTCTGGTTCTCCTCTCACTTTCGGATTCCCTCATACTCAATAAATTTCCTAGTGAAGTCACAATTAATCTTGAGTAGCACATTAACCTTGTTCATATCAAAGTAACCCTGCAAGTTTTGCAGTTTTACATGTGATTAGAGACAGGTACCTCACACGCTGTGAGTCTCCTTTCACCATGGGTAGAAGGGTAGGGATGCGCTTTCTGATCTCTGCTCCCATTTATCTCTGTTCCCTGGCTGGGCTTGGGGATCTGCAAGGCTCTGCTCCTGCTTGCCTCTCGGCTTTTAGATAACTTCTGCTGATCTGTCCGCATTTTTCTCTCTTATCCACTTATCATCGGATAAAAGTCCCCTTGCGTCATTCCATTTTCTTAAGTGCCATTGTTCGATAAATTAGTTTGAATTAAAAATTTAAGCCCCTCAAACTATATGGAAAATTTAAACCTTTTATTTAATTGACTTTTAAAAAATGCTCTGCTTAATGTCTCAATGGCTGGATTCCCCTTCAGAGAGCAACGTCTTTTTGCATTCAGAGATTCAGCTAATAACTCATAATCACTATGCCTCCAAAGGTAAGAAGGTTGATTAGTCCATCAAGATTCCACTGGAAATAATCCCCTCAGACTATATAGTTATCCGGCTTCAGTCTGCAATAAGCAGGGGCAGCCATGCTCAGGCTCAAAGCACGAGCTTTTTCCGTAGTGTGATTGGAAGGTGACCTGAGGAACCGCATCGTCCGTATATATTTCCTTTGCTCCTCTGCCATCGATGGAACCTGAAATTCCCACAATTTTATAACATTTCAGGGTAAGACTTTTGAAGCCCCCTTAAAATACAGTGAAGTCACCTTTGAAGTCATTAATGGCTGTTAACATCAAATTGAGATTTAGGTTTGAGTCGCTTAATGACTCAAGAAGGACAAGAAAAGAATAATAGGGGAATGGTGTGATAGATTTTGATGGGAGGGGTGTCAGGAAAGTTGTACCTCAAGTGGTGCTATATCTGAGGGCACATTTGAAAGGGGGACTGTGGTGGAATATTCAGGAGAGTCAGAAGGAAGGATGGGGTTTTTCAACATCAGTGACTTGGGGGTGGAGGAAAACTTGTAAAGGTTGAAGTGGGCTGGAGTAGAGAAGTCGGGAAGATTCTGAGGTAGAGATAACTATTTCTCAGCCTGTCAGAGGCTCAAACTTATTTTAAAATGGATAATTTTAATTGAGCACCAGTTTCCTCGCTTATGGTTAGGAAGTCATAGCAAAGATCAAGGTAAAGACACTGCTTTGTCTGGTGAAATTGGCCTGGCAGTATACGTTCTTCCTAGGATTTTCTAACTGAAGTCAGGATTCGATGAAACCAGAACGATACGCATGGGTCAGATGGGAGTTTTTCATGTTCCCTTGATAGAGAGTGGCGTTGAGCAGATCCCCTTTTAGATTCAGTTAACTAACATGTTTCACTGGTAGAAAGCCTCATAAAATATAGGTTAGATGAAAGGAAGACAGTATAATGTGGAAATTTACAATGTTGAAAAGTCCTTTTTAAACATAACATTGACCATTGGGAGATGAAATAATCAAATGGAGAGTAACTATAAAGGAGAAAGGAAGAACAGTGGATCTGCCCATAATAACAATGGCAGGTTAACCCCTCAAACTGGTTATTAGCCCATAAAAGGACAACCACTCAAAAGGTCAAGTGGCCAAACGTGGGAACATAAAACCGCTACTGGAGAAAGATCAATTCTGAAAATTAGACAAAAAGGTGAAAGCCATTATTATGGCAAAGATAAGTCAGTAGAGCAGAGAAAAAGATCATCACTAAGGATTACAGAACCTGGAAAACCAAGAGCACTAACAACTCCATCTTCTGAGTGACAGCCTGAAAGGGCTGAGGATAGGGGCGCCTGGGTGGTTCAGTTGGTTAAGCGTCCGACTTCGGCTCAGGTCATGATCTCACGGTCCGTGGGTTCAAGCCCCGCGTTGGGCTCTGTGCTGACAGCTCAGAGCCTGAGGCCTGTTTCAGATTCTGTGTCTCCCTCTTTCTCTGACCCTCCCCTGTTCATGCTCTCTCTCTGTCTCAAAAATAAATAAATGTTAAAAAAAAAATTAAAAAAAAAAAGAAAGGGCTGCGGATAAAGAGAAGAGCAGATCAGGGAGCCTGGTGGCCAATAAAAAGTTCAGTAACTCAGGATAATTTAAGGGAACCTACTACATCAACAGAGAATCTTAAAATGAAAGGGTGTGGGGGTTTAGATTTTTTCTTTTTTAATCTGGGGAAATCCTCAGAACCTGCACTATGAAATGAATGTTTGAAAAAAGAACAAAGCTCTATATAAGAACAAATATAGTGACTGCGACTCATTTTCACAGGGTGCTAGGATCACCGTCTTTTTGCACCTCTTGAACTGTCCTAGGCATTTCCTCAGGTTCTGTCACAGGGGAAGTATCTGACATGGTAGCCGTGGGGAACAGGGGTAGCCTTTTTGCCATTTCTTAAATTATCTTGTGTTATCTAGTGGAGTATGCTTGCTAGAGGTAAAGGAATTGGAGCCTGAAGAATAAATAAGGTCAGAAAAAAGATGGTAGTATGCCAAAAAAAAAAAAAAAAAAAAAGAATCTAAGATTCTTTTCAGCCTTTATGAAGTGCCTGGTATTTTGGCTGCACCCTTACAATCTTTAACTTTCTATATCCAGTCAACAAATATCAGGCCCATGTTACAGATGATAAGACGGAGGCACAGAGATTAGTGTTACTTAACCCACATAACTGCTGGCTGGCATCTATAACTGAGGCAATCTCTGTGACTCAAATACCTGTAATTTTTTGAACACACCAGATTTTATAAGATTTGGACTGAGAAACCTGGAATCAGTGTTTCTGTGTCATGTATCAGCTGTGAGATTTGTTCAAGCGACTATTTATTTGTTAGTCATAGTATTTACATGCCTGCTACATGCCAGTTGCTCTTCTAGATGTCTAGGGCACAGCAACGGGAAAGAGACAAGAATTCCTTCTTACAGAGCACATATTTGAGTGGGTAGATCTCGGATGAGTCAATGTATATGTCTAAGTTTGTCTTATTACTTCCAAAAAAGAGATACATAACATGTAACTTAAAGGGTATGTTACTATACCTGAACTTGGCAGTTGTAAACTATGATATGATTTACAAATATTATTCTCCCTCTGATTACCTGGAGCCATGCGTGGCATGTAACCGTGACATGAGAGAAAAGCAGGGAGGAGAGAGAGCAAAGCAGGAGAGGAGAGCCCAGACATTGTTAGGTACGGAGTGATGGCTGTGGGTGCTGTTTACTGGCGTCTACTTCCACATAACCTGGTCATATTTCTTATTTTTTTAATTAAAAAAAATTTTTTAATGTTTATTTTTTGATAGAGAGACAGAGAGACAGAGAGACAGAGTGTGAGTGGGGGAGGGGCAGAGAGAGAGCGGGAGACACAGAATCCGAAGCAGGCTCCAGGCTCCGAGCTGTGAGCACAGAGTCCCATGCGGGACTTGAACCCACAAGCTGTGAGGTCATGACCTGAGCCGAAGTCAGACGCCCAGCTGACTGAGCCACCCAGACGCCCCAAAACCTGGTCATATTTTTTAAAAGCAGAGCAGAATATTGCCAGAGATAGAGATTTTCACCTCCATACTAGGGAATGTATTACTTGAAAAATATGAAATGACAGTTTACACATCTTCCAAAGTGATTAATTTACTTTTGGGGTTGGAAAGGTAGAACTAGTAAGGGGGTTAGTAAAGTAAGAAAGTAGGTGGATGACATAGATAGGACTGATGAAACATTCAGACTCATGGATCCAAGTATGTCGATGTTAGAATGGATGTTAGAGTTCATTTCCAATTTCCCTGGCCTTTTTCTACTCCAACTTTTAAGATGAGAACTTATAATTCTGGAGTAGTTGGCCATGAAATACTGAGTGGAATTAATGTGGAATCAAGTCTCAGGCCTAGACTCAACATGCGGCACTCTGCAATGGCATTGTGTTACGTCTAGTGTTGTTTAGCGATTGCTGGCTCGTTCAGTTTCCTAGGGTAGTAGGGTTGGTGTTTAACTGGTGTTTCTCATCTTGCAAACATTAGTGGATCAATGCTTGTCTCCCCTCTTATGTAGTGAACCGGTAGTCGTTCGGATAGATTGAAGAGGTCAGGTCTGCCACATTTTCTAAAGTCAGAGACCAGATTTCAGACACCCCCATACACAATCACACACATGCCCGTAACACAAAGGCAAGGTGTGGCATCACAATGGATATGAGAGACGCTCCAGTGTTACCATTTGATTTTCCATACCAGATGCCAAACAGAAATGGCGTGAAACTTCGGGCAGGATCTAGAAGTTAATTTTCACAGAGTAGCGCGTATGTGACGTACACTTTGCCCTGCCTTAGCCAAAGAGATTGTGTCTCGTTTGCAGGTTTATTTAATGGTAAATGCCATAGTGATGTCCCCCCAGGGAAATGGCCATTTAAAGAAGATGTGAAACAAAGAAGGAGTCTGGAGGGTAGAAATTTTGTAATTCCATATGCGCCATTCTTACTCTATTCCATCGTTCCATCATATCTTCATTTTGGACCAACCAATGACACTAATAACAAACAAAACAGTTTCAGGGCAGGTGAGAACATTCTGACATTCTCTGAGGGGGCTCACTTTATAAAGGCAATCCTTAAAGCTGCTTTTGTTTGAATAGCCCTTGAACAATTTGATAATCATAAACGATTTGAAATGTAAACAAAAACAAAAACAAAATCTCATTCAAAATACGATAACAATTTGGTGACAACAGTACACTCTGTAATGATTCTGCTCCCAAGGCTGCTAGAAATAAATGGAAGGTTATATCTTCTGACTTGAGAAAGCCTGCTATTTATAGAGCGTTTATTTATGTCTGAAGCACATTTAAATATAAATTGCAATACTTAATGCCTAGTTTTATAACACGTCATTCACAATCCATTAAGTATTTTATTGCATGAATTGTATAAGAAACAGATTTATAGCCCTCAATTATGGCATTAATAAGGGATGATGGAATCTCATTGAAGATGTATTTCCCTGCAGTTTTTACAGAACTTTATTATTATAGTATGATGTGAACTAGATATTTAATGTTTTTATTATAAGAAGACTCGAAACAAATACTCTGATAAGACAGAGTATAAGAGAAACATTGATATTCCCACTAAACATTATTGCTTTAAAATCAATGCAGAAAAATTTCTGAAAGCATATATTGGGTTTATATGGGATATTTTAAATCAAGTTGGAAAATAAAGTTAGCTTGGGTCTTATAGAGTTGAGACCTATTTCTAAAATGTTTCTCTCTTTAGATAAGATCTCCAAGTACTTGGATGCAATAGTTCACTCTTGTTGTTGTGCTGTTGTTGTTACAGGCTAGAGACATCCATATCACATTTTGATTGTGTGAATTTTAAAAGAATTTCAAGATAATTTAGCACCTTTGTCTTTTATTTGGAGAGGGTGTGGAGAACAGGTTACTGAGTAGAAAAGGGGCTGAACACGTGACTAATGAGGACACTGTGGAGTGCAGTGTCCCACCCCCACCCTACCCAGTTAGTCAGAGATTTAATAACCAGACATAAAATAATGCGCACAAGCAGAGGGATGAGTGACAAGAGGGTGGAAGTTTCAGAAAAAAATTCAGGGCCGGATAAAGTGGCACCTGACACAGAAGAACATATAAAGCATGCAGCTGGGAGGGTGGCGTAGGGCCCAGGGAGTGGAGCACAGGACTGGGTTAACATTCCAGAAGTGAAGGAACTCTTAGGTTGCTCAGGATGTGTGACACAAGAGGGGGCCCAGCTGACCCTGCTGACAAATGAAGTAGAAATGTGGAAACAGCTTAAATTTTCAGAGTTAAAAAAGAATGCTCTTCTGGTGACAATTATTAGTCATATTAAATGTAGTGTTGCATTTAGCCCTGAGAACTTTTGTAATACATTTCCTGTGAGTGTTTTTGAGAAGCTTAGCTGGCAGAGTGGGAGATGTTACCTTGTCAGGGATATGATCTACTCGGCATCTGTATTTCCAAGGCAGAAACCCTAAGTAGGTTTTAAAGCTTCTGAGGAGTCAGTGAAGATTAGGTGTGACCCAGTGCAAGCTCTTTCCCAGGAAGCACGCAGGGCAATGAAAGAGTGCTGCAGCTGCTGTTTCTACCCAGAAAGCAGTGCGTCGGGGTCGGAAAACCCCTGGCTCTGTTCCTTGTGCAGGAGCTGTGTGCAGGAAAGCTCGGTGGACCAATCTGAAGGCCAACACGTGAGGATTTCAATCCATTTAAAACGATTTGAATATCATTCCTAAACTGTGATTTGCCACTAGTGGTTAAGGAATGGTCTCCATTCCCTGTTAAGTGTAAATGGTGTGCACTAATTACAATCGTATTTCTTTAAGAGAATCAGACTGACTTATAGTGATCAAGTCACTTATATTTGCTTTGTACCATTTATTAAGAGAACAATGGATGTCTCTTTTACTATTTTAAGTGTCTCACTCTCTTTTGCCATGGATGTTATCAGTTTTATTAGTCATGGTTTTTCTGTTTCTAATACATTTCCAAGACATTGATGACAGTATTTCATTAACAATTAAGACGTCTGCAATATTTACCTCTCTATTTGCAATGCACAGTGCAACTGATCTGTAGTAATGAATGGAAGTAACTTAGAGAATCATGAATTTAGCCTTGGAAGGAACTTTAGAAATTACCTATCTGAAATTGCAATCTCCATTTTAAGTATTAGTGCAGGAAAGCCCAAAGAAGTGAAATAACTTGGCCAATGTCATATGGCGAATTAACAGAAGTTTCTAGGACTAAAATCTAGTAACAGATGCATTTGGCACATGTTATGAAACAGGTATCATACAAAGCTTTGACCATATTAACTAATTTAATACCTACAACTATTGTATGAAATAAGGCTATTATTTATTATCCTTGTTCCATAAATGAGGAAATGAGTCATAGAGTAATTTTCTCAAAATCACCCAGCTAATAATCAGTAGAGCAAAGATTAGGATTGAAATGGCCTGTCTCCAGGATTTGCCATACTCTAATTTCAAATATACTGACCTCAAGCCCAATGTCCTTCCTACCACGTTTCATACGTTTTCAAGCTCATTATTTAAAATATATTTATGGTTCTTTTCATTTACAAAAACATGGAAAATATTTTGTAACAACCCAAAGAAGTAGGGATTAAGTAATATCCCATTTTACAGGTGAACAAATTAGAGACACAAATCAACATGTCTGGTTCAGCCAGGGAGTCAAAGGCGAGCCAGAACAAAACTGTCTTACCTACCACGTAAGTGTTAAGAGAAAACAACTGGTCTCTCGGGGTTATGCCAACCCCCGTGTCATTTTCTGTGTTCTCTGCCTTCTTCATTTCCCCCAGACTAGTATTCAACCTCCTGCAGAGAGATAATTCGTTTTCTCCTGTTGTTACCCCAACTCTGTCTACACTGCCCACAAGACAGTGGGATATAATATTAAATCAAAGTGGTGTTATACAGGAAGTGATTATGTTTTGATTTTTTAATAGTTAAAAAGTGCAAAATATGCCATGTGAAATTATTATTTACAGGTTACTGACAAGGGCTGCTCCAGCTGGGCTCTGATTTCCAGAGGCCCTCAATCATACGGTACTTCCTGTATGTTTTATTAGTCATTATTTTCCTGCTTCTAACACATTTCCAAGACATTGATGGCAGTATTTCATTATCTAGCCATAAGCTAACATGTCAGAGTGATCTGTATTTTTGTGTGTGAATTCTACTTTTATAGACTGATTTTAAAATAAAGCACGTTTTTATAAAAGTGAAAAAAATCACTCCATCGAGTCACTCGTCTACTTACCAGGATCCCAATTTGCAACTGAGTGCATTTGTTGCTCATTGGACCCAGGGCAGAGCCAGTGTTTCTACTGTACTCCCACAGTTCCCAGATCTGTATTTTGTTCCCGTATGTTGGCCATGGGATATTCAATTATGTGAGCCCAGGTAACCACTTCTGCCACAGCCATATAACTGGTCCTCTGTCAGGGGTCCGATTCTGAAAGTTCTTTGTAATCCAGGTAGAGTCTCAGTCCCTCTGCGAGCCGGGCTGTCCCTGTGTTGTTCTCTTAACATTCTCCAGTAAGAGGAGCATGAGATCATGTGTGCTACATGAAGACTGTAGTCTGTACATAGAAACCAATAATAGGATCATCGTTATTTTTTTTGGTAACTTTAGGGAGTGAAAATCACACTGGAGGAGCAGACAGTCCTCAATCTCTCGCCTTCCAACGATGGAGGCACCTTACACACTTTCCATTATTTTTGTAGCAAAACTCCTTTGCGAATAAAATACTTTAAAACTAGTATATGCTAAGGTGAAGGTGACTGATAAACAGTTTTCCTAGTATTTGACTATATGCTAATGCAAGGCGATATTTTAATCAAAAGAAATGACCTTGGGAAGAGGGTAACAATATCAGAAGTTTGTATTTGAGCGTGAAAGAAGTTTTGTGGAGGGTAAGATATTCCAAGATTCCATAATGCTACATTTAATTAGAAGTGACCACTTACTGATAAATAATTCTACTCCTGAGGAGTAGTAACTTCTGCATTTCCCCCCTCCCCCACCCCTTCCTATTCTTTTGTGTAAAGAAATGATGTGACTTGAGAAAGAAGAATCATTCCTCTTCTTGTCTTACTCCCTGAACCAAAAATATTATCTTAGACAAAGTTTGAGTTACACATCCAGGGTTACGTGAGCCAATATTAAGCCCCGCCGGTTTGTTCGACCTCATGACTGGGGAGAATAAAAGAGAAAGAGATGCGAACACTTTCACAAAAGTGGCAGCACCACAAAGAAGTATCAAATGTGACTGAGGAAAGATAAGACAAAGCCACCAAAGTTGTTGTCAATTCACATTTTCCCTATCATCCTAATAGGAGCAGCAGATACGAGGGCTAGAAAAGGGAGGTCTGAGAAAATACTGGAGCAGTGTCAGACATAAAAGACATTGCATATGATTTGAAAACTTGCATAAGGGCTACATGATCATGGCCATTCCTCCCTCCACTGGGGCCAACTTCTATTTTTTTTTTTCAATGTATGAAGTTTATTGTCAAATTGGTTTACATACAACACCCAGTGCTCATCTCAAAAGGTGCCCTCTTCAATACCCATCACCCAGCCTCCCCTCCCTCCCACCCCCCATCAACCCTCAGTTTGTTCCCAGTTTTTAAGAGTCTCTTATGCTTTGGCTCTCTTCCACTCTAACCTCTTTTTTTTTCCTTCCCCTCCCCCATGGGTTTCTATTAAGTTTCTCAGGATCCACATAAGAGTGAAAACAAATGGTAGCTGTCTTTCTCTGTATGGCTTATTTCACTTAGCATAACACTCTCCAGTTCCATCCACATTGCTACAAAGGGCTATATTTCATTCTTTCTCATTGCCACGTAGTACTCCATTGTGTATCTAAACCACAATTTCTTTATCCCTTCATCAGTTGATGGACATTTAGGCTCTTTCCATAATTTGGCTATTGTTGAGAGTGCTGCTGTAAACATTGGGTTACAAGTTGGGGCCGACTTCTAAATATTACACACCCGTCATCTCCTTGGGTCTTGTCTACCGTCTTGGTAAGAAGGCAAGGGCGATGTTATTAGCTGCTTCTGACAGCCAGATCGCTCCCACTTGATTAAATTTCTTGTACTCTCAAAACCTCAACTTTCCACATAAATAAAATGGGGAAAATGACAGGAATACTCAAAGGGTCATTGTAAGGGATGCCAGGAGATAACACATGTAAAATGCTTAGCATTTTCTGACACACGGTAAATGTCTCATAAGTGATATTTATTTTTTATAATTTTAAGTTTGCTGACTAATGGAGATGTCAAAAGGTTAAATAGTTTCCCTCCTGATGCTTCTAGTTAATAGTGGAATCGGGACTACCATCTTCTTTCATGCTTCACCAAGTCCTCTTTCTCTTCCTCCTGGGAGTTGTGTTCCCAGAATGAAGGATTTCTTTCTTTCTTTCTTTTTTTTTTTTAAACCACAGCAGCAGATTACTCTCCCGTTTTAACTCAGGAGTCTTCCGTTACCACCCTGTCAAGGTAAGAGCTGCTGTTTCTCCAGTGGAGCAGTTGCCTATTGAGGTCAGTGGTATTGATAGCATCTGCTTGTGCAGGGAATCAGTGGGCCATCCATCAGTATTAGTGCCTCTGACTCCCTTTGGGACCCCATGATGTTATAAGGCAGTGTCACAGGTTAAATGGATTCAGTGTTGCTGGACAAGCAGGGAGTGGTGCAGGGTGTGCAGAGGTCAGAAGGGAGTGGAACTGAGATGCGGATTTTAACTGCAACTGATAGTTAATAGAGGAAGACTAAGCAAAAGTAAGATTTCTTCTTCACAACTTCTCCCTTATAGTTGCCTCTTGTCTTCTTTTTTTAAAGTTTATTTATTTCTTTATAGCGAGTATGAGAAAGAATGCAAGTAGGGGAGAGGCAGAGAGAGGGAGAGAGAGAATCCGAAGCAGGCTTCGTGCTGTCAGCGCAGAGCTGGATTGGGACTCAAACCAATGAACCGTGAGATGACGACCTGAGCTGAAACCAAGAGTTGGATGCTTATGTGACTGAGCCACCCAGGCACCCCCACCCTGATCTTTTTTTAAATAAAAATTTTTGGACTATTTTTTTTTAAAGCGGTTTTAGGTTGCTATAAAATTGAGAAGAAGATCCAGAGATTTCCCACATCTCCTCTGCCCCTATATATGTGTAATCTCCCCCATTATCAATATAGCCCACTAGAATTGCTATAAAGGTTAATGTGAAAACTTTTGTATGAACATAATTTTCAGCTCATTTGGGTAAATACCAAGGAGTGTCATTGTTGGATCACATAGTAAGAGTATGTTTAGTTTTTTAAGAGACCACCAAACTATCTTCCAAAGTGGCTGTGACATTCTGTATTCCCAGAAAACTGTATGAGACTTCCTGTTGCTTCATATTCTTGTCAGCTTTGATGTTGTCAATATTCTGAGTTTTGGCCATTCTAACAGGTGCAATGTGGTATCTCATTGTTTTAATTTGTGTTTCCCTGATGACATACGATGTCTAGCATCTTTTCAAATTCTTATTTGTTATCTGTATGTTTTCTTTGGTGGGCGTATATTTGGTCAATTTTTAAATTAGGTTGTTTGCTTCTTTATTGCTTGGTTTGAAGAGTTTTTGTATATTTTATATAAGAGTTCTTTATCAGATGTGTCTTTTGCAAATGCTTTCTTCCAGTCTGTGGCTTGATTTATAATGCTCTTGACATTGTCATTTGCAGAGTAAAAGCTTATAATTTTATTGAAGTCCAGTTTATCAATTATTTCTTTCATGGATTTTGTCTTTAGTGTTGTATCTAAAATGGCATTACCATTATCCAAAGTCATTTGGTTTTCTCCTATGTTAACTTCTAGAAGTTTTATAGTTTTGTGTTTTACCTTTAGGTTTACGATCTATTTTGAGGTAATTTTTGTGAAGAATGTAAGGTTTTTGTTTTTTTCTTTTCTTTTTTCCTACTTTCTTTATCTCTCTCTTCCTCTTTTTCTTTCTTTCTTTCTTTTTTTTTTTTTTTTTGCACGTGGATGTCCAGTTGTACCAGCACCATTTGTTGAAAAGACTGTCTTTGCTCCATTTTATAGTTTTTGCTCCTTTGTCAAAGATCAGTCGAGTGTTTTTTGGCGGTCTGTTTCTGGACTCTCTATTCTGTTCCACTGATCTATCTGTCTATTCTTTCACCAGTACCACACTGTCTTGATTACCGTAGCTTTCTAGTAAGTCTAGAAATCAGGTAGTGTTAGTTCTCCAACTTTGTTCTCCTTCAATACTGGTGTGTCTATTCTGAGTCTTTTGCCTTTCATATAAGCTGTAGAATCTTTTTGTCAATATTCATAAAATATGCTCAGATTTTGACTGGTATTGCATTGACTCTATAGTTCAACTTGGGAAGAACTGACATGTTGACAATACTGAGTCATCCAATTATTTGGGTCTCCTTTTATTTCATTTATTAGAGTTTTGTAGTTTTCCTTATATAGACCTTGTATGTATTTTGCTAAATTTATAACTATTTCATTTCTTTGACTGCTAATGTAAATGGTATTGTGTTTTTAATTTCAAATTCTACTTGTTCATTGTTGATATAGGAAAGCAATTGACTCATGCATATTATATTGCCCTTTTATCCTGCCATCTTACTGTAATTGCTTATTAGTCTAGGAGTGCTGCCTCCCTTCTCAAATAACTTTCAAGTGTCTGATTTTTGATTAGTCAAACCACACATGTCCCATCATATAAGTGAACTGGGTACCTAGAGAAAATTACTTTTAGGCTTCTGTTGAATGCCTCTCTTAGGAACACTGTGGGTTTGCATGGAGGAGATCTTGTGGGCCACGTGTCAATGACCTTGCTACCAAAAATGTGATGTAATGTCCCAAATATCCCATAGAAGAAAAACAATAATCATGGCAAATACATACATATCAAATTTCTGGTCAAAATAGAATATCACCATTGCAAGGAAAGAATAACTACTTTTCATTTAGATTATGATTTCATGGTCTTTTAAAATTTAATTAAAAAATTAGTTAAGTTCTGCCTCCTATATATTCAAGACTTTTCCCAATACTTTGAAGGAAATAGATAAAGTATAGAACATGAATCCTGAACTAAAAAGTTTGCAATTTTCTAAGGTTAATTATTTTCAATAAAGAGCCCCTAAAAATGTAATACTCACCATGAGGATATTCAGTGCTTAAAAAATAAAAATAAATGACTTAATGGTTGAGCACAGTTTGAGAAGATCAAATATACATTTGTAATGATAACCAAGTAAGCTCTTGTTACTGTAATTGTGTAGCATTGATATAGTACTTGGAATGTCTCTAGACTAAGGTAACTTTTGGGAGTGGCCTATTTCCCAAAGGTGCCTATGCAGTGTTAAATTTTTTATAATTTGAAATAAGTTGAATTAAGCAAAACCTTAATTTTATGACTATTTTAGAAGAAAGTACAAATTCTGAAATATAATAGTAGAGGGGACTGTGTGTAGTAAATCTTATGAGTTTATCCTTTATTTCATGCACTGAAGGAGACAGATTGACTGGCAACTTCAGGATACATTTTAAAAATCAAATCATGTGTCCCATTGATCTATTCTTATCATTTGTCTTTTCAAATTTGAACCTCCTTTCTTAAACCTAACAGGCCCTAAATCCTTGCCCTCTATTATTTTTCTATGATCGTTATGTTAAGCAAGCTTGTCTTATGTTTCATACTGATTTTTCTCATAGCCAGGTAAAAGGAAAAATATTCTATCAGTAATACACACATTTCCGACTATTTGGGGATTTCATATTGGGAATGTGGAATAAATAAAAGCTTGAAGAATTTTATGGTTTTTATTGGTTTTAAAGACATAACCCTCGTACTTTCCCCAACCCTTCAAATAATTGCAATGATTTAAAGATTTGTTTCACTTCACTCTATTTATTTATTTATTTATTTATTTATTATTAATTTTTTTTTATTTTTTAAAATTTGCATCCAAATTAGTTAGCATATAGTGCAACAATGATTTCAGGAGTAAATTCCTTAGTGCCCCTTACCCATTTAGCCCATCCCCCCTCCCACAACCCCTCCAGTAACCCTCAGTTTGTTCTCCATATTTATGAGTCTCTTCTGTTCCCCCCCCCCCGCTTTTATATTATTTTTGTTTCCCTTCCTGTATGTTCATCTGTTTTGTCTCTTAAAGTCCTCATATGAGTCAAGTCATATGATTTTTGCCTTTCTCTGTCTAATTTCACGTAGCATAATACCCTCCAGTTCCATCCATGTAGTTGCAAATGGCAAGATTTCATTCATTTTGATTGCCTAGTAATACTCTATTGTATATCTATACCACATCTTCTTTATCCATTCATCCATCCATGGACATTTGGGCTCTTTCCATACTTTGGCTATTGCTGCTATAAACATGGAGGTGCATGTGTCCCTTTGAACCAGCATACCTGTATCCCGTGGATAAATGCCTAGTAGTGAAATTGCTGGGTCATAGGGTAGTTCTATTTTTAGTTTTTTGAGGAACTTCCATACTGTTTTCCAGAGTCGTGGCACCAGCTTGCATTCCCACCAACAATGCAAAAGAGATCCTCTTTCTCCACATCTTCACCAACATCTGTTGTTGCCTGAGTTGTTTATGTTAGCCATTCTGATAGGCGTGAGGTGGTATCTCATGGTGGTTTTGATTTGTACTTCCCTGATGATGAGTGATGTCGAGCATTTTTTCATGTGTTGGTTGGCCATCTGGATGTCTTCTTTGGAGAAGTGTCTATTCATGTCTTTTGCCCGTTTTCTCACTGGATTGCTTTTTTGGGGGGAGGGGTGTTGAGTTTGATAAGTTCTTTATAGATTTTGGATACTCATCCTTTATCTGGTATGTCATTTGCAAATATCTTCTCTCATTCCATCGGTTGCCTTTTATTTTTGCTGATTATTTCCTTCACTGTGAAGAAGCTTTTTATTTTGATGAGGTCCCAATAGTTCATTTTTGCTTTTGTTTCTCTTGCTTCCAGAGACGTGTTGAGTAAGAAGTTGCTGTGGCCAAGATCAAAGAGGTTTTTGCCTGCTTTCTCCTCGAGGATTTTGATGGCTTCCTGTCTTACATTGAGGTCTTTCATCCATTTTGAGTTTATTTTTGTGTATGGTGTAAGAAAGTGGTCCAGGTTCATTCTTCTGCATGTCGCTGTCCAGTTTTCCCAGTACCATTTGCTGAAGATACTGTCTTTATTCCATTGGATATTCTTTCCTGCTCTGTCAAAGATTAGTTGGCCATATGTTTGTGGGTCCATTTCTGGGTTCTTTATTCTGTTCCATTGATCTGAGTGTCTGTTTTTGTGCCAGTACCATACTGTCTTGATGATTATCACTTTACAGTACAGCTTGAAGTCTGGGATTGTGATGCCTCCTGGTTTGGTTTTCTTTTTCAAGATTGCTTTGGCTATTTGGGGTCTTTTCTGGTTTCATACAAATTTTAGGATTATTTGTTCTAGCTCTGTGAAGAATGCTGGTGTTATTTAGCTAGGGATTGCATTGAATATGTAGATTTCTTTGGGTAGTATCGACATTTTAACAATATTTGTTCTTCCTATCCAGGAGCATGGAGTCTTTTTCCATTTTTTTGTGTCTTCTTTAATTTCTTTCATAAGCTTTCTATAGTTTTCAGTGTACAGATTTTTCACCTCTTTGGTTATATTTATTCCTAGGTATTTTATGGTTTTTTTTTGTGCAACTATAAATGGGATTGATTCTTTGATTTCTCTTTCTGTTGCTTCATTGTTGCTGTATAGGAATGCAACCGATTTCTGTGCATTGATTTTATATCCTGCAACTTTACTGAATTCATGAATCAATTCTAGCAGTTTTTTGGTGGAATCTTTTGGGTTTTCCATGTAGAGTATCATGTCGTCTGTGAAGAGTGAAAGTTTGACTTCCTCCTGGCCAATTTGGATGCCTTTTATTTCTTTATGTTGTCTGATTGCAGAGGCTAAGACTTCCAATACTATGTTAAATAACAGTGGCAAGAGTGGATATCCCTGTCTTGTTCCTGACCTCAGGGGGAAAGCTGCCAGTTTTTCCCCATAGAGGATGATATTAGCATTGGTTCGTTCATATATGGCTTTTATGATCTTGAGATATGCTCCTTCTATCCCTACTTTCTTGAGGTTTTTATCAAGAAAGGATGCTGTATTTTGTCAAATGCTTGCTCTGCATCTATTGAGAGAATCATATAGTTCTTGTCCTTTCTTTTATTGATGTGATGAATCACGTCAATTGTTTTGTGGATATTGAACCAGCTCTGCATCCCAGGTATAAATCCCGCTTGGTCATGGTGAATAATTTTTTTAATGTATTGTTGGATCTGGTTGGCTAATATCTTGTTGAGGATTTTTGCATCTGTGTTCATCAAGGAAATTGGTCTATAGTTCTCTTTTTTTAGTGGGGTCTCTGGTTTTGGAATCAAGGTAATGCTGGCTTCATAGAAAGAGTTTGGAAGTTTTCCTTCCATTTCTATTTTTTGGAACAGTTTCAAGAGAATAGTTGTCAACGCTTCCTTAAATGTTTGGTAGAATTCCCCTGGAAGGCCATCTGACCCTGGACTCTTGTTTTTTTGGAGATTTTTGATTAGTAATTCGATTTCCTTACTGGTTATGGGTCTGTTAAAATTTTCTATTTCTTCCTGTTTCAGTTTTGGTAGTGTATATGTTTCTAGGAATTTGTCCATTTCTTCCAGATTACCCATTTTATTGGCATATAATTTCTCATAATATTCTCTTATTATTGTTTGTATTTCTGCTGTGTTGCTTGTGATTTCTCCTCTTTCATTCTTGATTTTATTTATTTGGGTCCTTTCCTTTTTCTTGTTGATCAAACTGGCTAGTGGTTTATCAATTTTGTTCATTCTTTCAAAGAACCAGCTTCTGGTTTCATTGATCTGTTCTACTGTTTTTTTGTTTTTGTTTTTGGTTTCGATAGCATTAATTTCTACTCTAATCTTTATTATTTCTGTCTTCTGCTGGTTTTGGGTTTTATTTGCTGTTCTTTTTCCAGCTCTTTAGGGTGTAAGGTTAGGTTGTGTATCTGAGATCTTTCTTCCTTCTTTAGGAAGGCCTGGATTGCTATATACTTTTCTCTTATGATCGCCTTTGCTGCATCCCAGAGGTTTTGGGTTGTGGTGTTATCATTTTCACTGACTTCCATATAGTTTTGAATTTTCTCTTTAACTGCTTGGTTAGCCCATTCATTCTTTAGTAGGATGTTCTTCAGTCTCCAAGTATTTGTTACCTTTCCAATTTTTTTCTTGTGGTTGATTTCAAGTTTCATAGTGTTGTGGTCTGAAAATATGCACAGTATGATCTCAATCTTTTTGTACTTAGGGCTGATTTGTGTCCCAGTATATGGTCTATTTTGGAGAATGTTCCATGTGCACTGGAGAAGAATGTATATTCTGTTACTTTAGGATGAAATGTTCTGAATATATCTGTTAAGGCCATATGGTCCAGTGTATCATTCAAAGCCATTTTTCACTTGTTGATTTTTTGATTAGATTATATGTCCATTGCTGTGAGTGGGGTGTTGAAGTCTCCTACTATTATGGTATTACTATTGATGATTTTCTTTATGCTTGTGATTAACTGATTTTTATATTTGGGTGCTCTTACATTTGGCACATAAATGTTTACAATTGTTAGGTCATCTTGATGGATAGACCCCTTGATTATGATATAATGCCCTTCTGCATCTCTTGATACAGTCTTTATTTTAAAGTCTAGATTGTGTGATATAAGTATGGCTACTCTGGCTTTCTTTTGTTGACCATTAGCATGATAGATGGTTCCCCATCCCCTTATTTTCAAACTGAAGGTGTCTTTAGGTCTAAAGTGGGTCTCTTGTAAACAGCATATAGGTGGATCTTGTTTTCTTATCCATTCTGTTACCCTATGTCTTTTGATTGGAGCATTGAGTCCACTGACATTTAGAGTGAGTACTGAAAGATATGAATTTATTGCCATTATGATGCTTGTAGAGTTGGAGTTTCTGGTGGCATTCTCTGGTCCTTTCTAATCCTTGTTGCTTTTGGTATTTACATATATATATATATATATATATATATATATATATATATATATATGTGTGTGTGTGTGTATATATATATATATATATATACACACACATATATATATATATATACATATATATATATTTGTTTTTGTTTTTTTTCATCTTTTCTCCCCTCATAGAGTCCCCCTTAAAATTTCTTGCAGTGCTGGTTTAGTGGTCACAAACTCCTTTAATTTTTGTTTGTCTGGGAGATGTTTTATCTCTCCTTCTATTTTGAATGACAGCCTTGCTGGATAAAGAATTCTTTGCTGCATATTTTTCTGATTCAACACACTGAATATGTCCTGCTACTCCTTTCTGGCCTGACGGGTTTCTGTGGATAGGTCTGCAAACCTGATCTGTCTTCCCTTGTAGGTTAGGGACTTTTTTTACCTTGCTGCTTTCATGATTCTCCCCTTGCCTGAGTATTTTGTGAATTTGACTATGCTATGCCTTGTTGATGGTCGGTTTTTGTTGAATCTAATGGGGGTCCTCTGTGCTTCCTGAATTTTGATGTCTGTGTCTTTCCCCAGGTTAGGAGAGTTTTCCACTAAGATTTGCTCACATAGCCCTTCCCCCCTTATTTCTCTCTCTTCCTCTTCTGGGACCCCTATGATTCTGATGTTTTTCTTTTTTAATGAGTCACTGATTTCTCTAATTCTTAAATCGTGCTCTTTTGCCTTAATATCCCTCTTTTTTTTCCTGCTTCATTATTGTCTATCAGTTTGTCCTCTATATCGCTGATTCTCTGTTCTGCCTCATCCATCCTTGCTGCCACTGCATCCATCTGTGATTTCAGCTCATTTAGAGCATTTTTAATTTCATTCTGGCTATTTTTTACTTCTTTTATGTCTGCAGAAAGGGATTCTAATCTATTTTCGACTCCAGCTAGTATTATTATTATTGTGATTCTAAATTCTGGTTCAGACATCTTGCTTGTATCGGTGTTGGTTAAATCCATGGCTGTCGTTTCTTATTGCTCTTTCTTTTGGTGTGAATTCCTTCGTTTTGTCATTTGGAAGGGAGAAAAGGAATTAATGAGGTAGAAAAATTAAAATTAAAACAATTAAAATTTAAAAAAATATTAAAATTAAATATTAAAAACAGACACACAAATCAAATAGATGATGCTAGACCCTAGGTGTGTTTTGGTCTAGGTTTTGAAAGTGGTTTGACAGATTAGAGAAAAATAAAGGGGGGGGAGAACAATAAAAGGAAATAGTTTGAGAATTTGAAACAATGAATACACTGAAGTAGACTAAAATGAGATGATGGGGGTAAGATAGAATTTGAAAAAATATACACAAAAATAAAGAATATAGTAGAAAAAAATTAAAGAAAAATATTTTTAATAAAAAATAAAAATAAGTATGAATTTTTTCTTTTTTTCTATTCAAGAAAAAAGAAAAGAAATGAAAAGAGAAAAAAATAAAAAAGAAAAAAAGGAAATCATTTGAAAGTTTGAAAAAGTGAACACTCTGTAGTAGATTAAAATAAAATGATGGAGGTAAATAGAATTTGAAAAAATTTACATAAAAGCAAAAAAATAGTAAAAAATTAAATAAAAATATTTTTCATAGAAGTTGAAAGTAAAAGTGAAGTTTTTCTCTTTCTGCATTCAAGAAAAAGAAAAGAAGTGAAAGGGAAAAAGAGAAAAAGAAAAAATAAAAAGGAAATTCTTTGAAAATTTGAAAAGATGAATATACTGAAGTAGACTAAAATAAAATGATGGAAGTAAAATAGAATTTGAAAAAAATTACACAAAAGTAAAAAATATAGTAATAAAAATTAAAGAAAGATATTTTTAATAAAAATTTAAAATAAAAATGAATGTTTTCTCTTCCTGTATTCAAGAAAAAGAAAACTGTAAAAGAGAAAAAGGAAAAAGAAAAAAAAAACTGAATAGATGAACCTGCTAACAGATTGAAGTAGGACTGAAATTGCTTCGTTTTCACCTAGAAGTCAGTCTATGTAGCTCTTTGTAGCCTATAAATTAAGCTGGCGGTGAGACTTGTGTTCTTGAAGAGCGAAGTTGACCCAGTTGGATGGGACTCAGTGTAATGGCACCGCTCTCCACTAGATGGCGCTGCTAGCCTACTGGGGTGGATTGTTGCAGGGCTCATAGGTGTGTATGCGCATGTGCGGGAGGGGTGAAAATGGCATCACCCAGCTACCCAGTCTGTTCTCTCGGATCAGCAATCATGCACCCGTCCTCTGTCTTCAGCTCTCATCCATTCCCCGCCTTTCACTCTCCATGACCAGGCCTCAGGCAGCACCTTCCTCCCGAGTTTTGTCTCAGATGCGGCTGTTTTCCCTGGCCCCTTACTTCTAAAGGACTGCAGCTTTGACCTGTTCTGCCCATCTTCGGGAGGGTCTGACTGAGCAATGGCCGAATGAGCAATGGCTGAATGTCGGCTGCACCTAGGAATGCCCGCTGGACCCTGCTGTTGCCGATGCCCCGGGACTGCAGCCAGGTGCCAGTCTGCCCCAGAAAAAGTACGCGAGATAGTGTAGCAGCAGCGTTTCAGGGATTATGGAAAATCACAACACACATCTGGCACCAGGCTTCACCCTTAACAACCTTGTTCCAGCACCAGCGAATGCGGCCATTCTCTGGGGTCTGCTGGGCCCAGGTTGCCTCAAGCCTCTACCAAATTTCCTTCCAGCAGTGGAACCGCTTTTCCCCATGTGGCCCGAGAACCTCTCAGACCCCACTCTGCTCCTGGGGATTCTCCCTTCCCACCAGAGCACCGCCAGGTATCGAGCTGCAGAGTTACAGCCTTTGTGCTTCCCTTGTTTACAGTCTTAATGGAATTTAAACCCTCTCCTTTCTCCTTTCTCCTTTCTCCTTTCTCCTTTCTCCTTTCTCCTTTCTCCTTTCTCCCTTTTTAGTTTAGTCCCTGTGTCTGTTTCCAATTTTCCACTTTCTCTCCAGCTGCTTTTGGGGAGGGGTGCTTTTCCCGCATTCTTCCTCACTCCCCAGCCTCCATCCTCTCTCCTCCCGCAAAAGCGGTTCCCTACCCTCTGTGGCTTCCTGCTCCCCAAATTCACCTCTCTCCACCGCATACCTGCTGAATTCTGTGGTTCAGGTTGTGCGGATTGTTGTGTTAATCCTCCAATCAGTTTTCTAGGTGTTTAGGATGGTTTTTGGACACGAGACACACAAAAAACTTCCATGCTGTTCTGCTATCTTCTCACTTCACTGTATTTAAATTATTTTCTTGTCATATCTCTTTTTTATGAAAATATTCTGAAATTAATAGGTGAGCAATATGAGCCTGACACTAATTAATTAAACAGCTACACCAGAATGGTTGTCAACTAAAATCACAAGCATTGATATTATGAGATGTGCCAGGCAATTCATCAGGACAGAAATTTGGAAGACCGTTTGGGTCCTTTTAACTGCTAGAAGCAAGAGATATCCAAGAGTTGGGTCACAAAAGGTCAATAGAAATGATTTGTTAGTATAGATATAAACATATGGTCCCCTAGACAGCCATGAGGTTCAGCCTTCTGCTGAACCAAATTGAAAAGCCCTTCCATCATTTCAGGCAGGTGATTATCTCCTTAAAAGTTCCCACGGACTAAGATATTCCAATTTCCCTATATAGACCTCATGCTGCTATGAAAGAAAGTCTCTCTTGGGAGTTAGGAGTTTTGCTAACTGGAAGTGTGGATTTCTCTTCCTTGATCATCTAGTTTAACTTAATCCTAATAAGTGACAGGCACTGTTTTGGGTTATTAAGATGAAGTGCAACGAAAAGAATAAGATATTTGCATCACAAACTTAAATTCTAATGGGGTAAGATAGAAAATAAAGATGTAAACAAAAGAATTTCAAATTGTGATAATTGGTATGAAGTAAAAATATGTTGGTGGGGACAGATGTGCTTTAGATAAGTTGGTAGGCATGGCTCTGTGAGGAAGGGACATTGGATTGTACCTGAATGAAGAGAAAAATTAAAGGGACTAAATGACATGGTGTGTTGAAAAGAGTTCCAGAGGTATGACCTTGGACAACCATGTTAGCCTCCCTGGTTCCATTGGCCACCATATATGGTTCCATTGGTTACCACCATTCCCTGGTTCCATTGGCCACCATATATGTTTGTTAAGTTCTAATCCAAACTGATTGTCATTGGGAAAAATTTATACTTATTTCCCAAGTGTTCCCAAATTCCTCAGTGTTTCTAAACTGGACTGTTGACATCTCTGGAGGGATGTTGATATCATGGTGTGTCCTCATTGGTAAAGATCTCAGAGAACAGCTTGGGAGAGCAGGCAGGCCTGGCTTCTCATCCACACCCATTGTTTCCAACTACAACGGTTAACACTCTCAAAATAAGACAGCCTAATGCTTGAGGGGCATTATTTAATCCAACCAGGCTGTCGTTGACTATCTGATAGGTTACTTCCCTGTGTGTCTATATATAGTGGTGGACTCTCATGATGGCCATAGCCAGATGGGGACAGAGGGCAAACCCATCTCTTCACTTAGGTTGGTGAAATGGTAAAGATGCCAGGTATTCACTAGAGGCCACAACACAGGCTTGATTCCTGGAACACGGGGCATCAGAGCCCTAAGATCAGGTTTCTCCATCTCGGGTGTTTGAGAAGCTGGTCATTATGTAGAATTGGCTTGTGGAGAAAGCTTCAAACAGCACGTGTCTGTAACACAGGTCCATTTCACTTACTGAGGTGCACTATTCTTATTCTACAATCTCTTTCTTATTACTATCTTTTAAAGATATTCTTACTAACTATGATTCAGGGGAACTTAGTTTGAAAGGTAAAAATAGTGTTCTGGATTAAAACAAAGGAAGGAGGGGCTTAACTGATGCTAAATGCTGCCTCTTTTTGGAGGAGAGCTAAACACTCCAGAGAAATCCTGTAATTAAGAAATCTATTTAGGTTTGTTTTACCAGCCAGCCTCAAGCTTAGTCGACTATGTAAACGTATTTTTTTCCTCACAGAACATCTATTAGTATCTTGTTGAAAGCAGCCCGATTTAGAAACATTGCTACAGAGAGAATGTTTAAAAGGTTGCAGGGTGCAAAGCTGACTGGCTGGCTGGGAATGATTGCCTGCAATGAGGCTTTTGTTTAAAAAAGGCAGAGCAAGCACACTGATGTAGAAATGGTTTTATCAAATGCTTCAGTAAGATATTTTCTAAGACAAGAGTAGGACTGAGATTATGAAAGACACCTTCTATGCAGATTCCTGGTAAGGCCTTTTCAAAATATTTGCTCAGGCTCAGAATGACCACGTAATCTTATAAGAACAAAATGTGCAATTAGAAGCTTATAATTGCTAAGTCTTTAAGTTTCTTAATCTTTAGTGCCAGAGTTTGATGACAGGAGGGGTTCTCAAAGGAGCAAGAAGTGTTTCTAGCTTGCTGCTGTTGTATTGGAAAATCAATTCATCCTTAGTGGCTTGAAAATGATTTTGACTTCTAAAACGCTTCAAATTTAGACTTCTAATTTGGAAATTCTGGATTTTTTTTTTTTTTTTAACCAGGTGGTAATGTAGGAAATTGCTCTTCTTCAGTTGCTAGGCGAACCCATGCCTTTTTCTTGGTTTGATTTCCTAAATGAAAATGTGCTTCTGGGCAATAGATACTCAAATTACATAACTCAGATTCTTGCAGATCCTAGTCTCTGTTCTTTACTTTGTTTTTGTCATTGTTTTCTTCATGCACCTTGAAACTTGGCTCTGATATTGGTCTCTGTCATTGCTGTTATTTCTGTGTTCTGAACAGTAACTCTGATAGTTGCCTCAACACCATTGATCAAAGGATGTTTGGTCTTCAACACGACTAAGATTGATATTAGTTCTAATGGAGAGTAGATCTTAGGGCCACGGGTGAGACAATTTCTTTTTCAGCCTCTTAGTTTTAGATAGGATTCATGAATATTTTTTTGCCAGTGGGTAAAATCAGTTAATGACTGAAGAAATTGGCAAAGCTAGAGTGACAGCCGAGAGACTAGGAGGTTAAAATGAGTTGCTCCCCATTCATTCAGATTACAAACATTCAAATAGCAGTGTAAAAATATTTAGGTTGCCTTTTGCCCAATTTTATTTTTGTCTCCGGTTTCTGCACTTAGCACCTAGGATTAGAGAAGAAGGAAGAGGTAGAAATAACCATCCATACATCTTTATAAAGATCTCTTGGAGGGCTGATATGAGAAAGCAAATTGTAGTAATCTGTTCACATACTGTCCCCACTCTGTTATTTTGATATTTACTAATATGAATGTTCTCACCTAATATCGATGATATGTCATTATTTACTTTTAAGGATTTTGGTAAACAGTCATCGAATTTGTGTCACCTTTTCTGCTGTCAGCCTTCTCTTGCTTATTTCTCCATCATTCAAAATTGCCTTCAGATCCAGAAAATGTTAGTTTTGTTTTCTTGATCTTCGTTTCCTATTTACTTGAAATCTCTCCTTTCGTATTCTCTGGCTTAAGGATAATAGATAATTTGGTTTTTGTAAAATGACTCTGAAGCCCAACCTGGGGATTTTCCTTCAACGTGACCAATCCTTTATCTTGAATTATAGATTGTAGATTGCAAATGCCTTGTGAGGCTTGGTTACCCTCTGCCCCATTCCCAACCTGGTGTGAGATCTAAATTGTTGTTGTGTTGTTTTCACATCTTAGGAAAATCAGAAACATGCCAAAAGATAGCTGAGCTCAAAGAAGTTGAATTTAGGCATTAGTTCACCAGCAGACTATCAGGGTTTGTTTGTGTGTTTTTTGAGTTTTGTTAACATCTCTTCTTATAGTTTCTAAACCACTGGGTGTCAGAGATCTGTTTCTGAAAGGTCTAAGGAACTCTCTGAAGACCCAGAGCCCTGGGGCACATTGTCTTTGCCAAGAATTTCTGAGCATTTGAGGGCTGTTGCTTTATTTTGCTACATAACACCCCCTGTAAACTAGTTTTTCAAACTAAAATGTACTTTTCCTAGTTGCCCAAAATGACTGAGGGACAAGGTAAGAGACAGTTTTATGAACCGTACTATTTATTTGGTGTAAGGATGTTATTGAGGATGGGGGTTATTACATGGCACAGTCAACTCTACAAGAAATCTCCAGAGATTCCTGCCTGACTTTATCCTCCACAATCATTATGGTGCTCCTGAAAAATTGTACAGTTTCTATCATATAGATACTGGGAAATGTGTAACTGACCACAATGTTTCCCTTTTAGAGTTGATTACTGTAAAGCTCAGTCACACTTATCATTTTCTACGGCAAGCATGTTGGTTTCATAATATCCATTTTACAATTAAACTTATTTCTAACTCAATTTTATATATATATCCCTGTTTTTTGTTCTTTTTAATTTCTTTTTTTTCTTTTGATATCTTTCCCAATTCATATGAGCAGTCTTAAATTTTTTATGGAACCATATGGAGAATAAATAAGTAAATAACTAAGAGCTACTCCACATTTCAACTCTCCCCTAGTTTAAAATTTATTAGAGTAGAGAAGGAATTTTGTCTGTTTTTCTACTTTTATCTTCCACTCCTTTAGCTGGGTTTCTTAGTGCCCAGCCTTTAATCTTTCACTGCACTGTTTATCATTTTTGATGTTACAACATTATTGTTATGATTATTATTAGAGAGTCCACTATCGACAAGGACACAGCATATATTTCCACTTCAAAAACAGTTCCTGTTCAAAAGAACACAGATAAATATAACTCTCAAGTAAGCTAGTAGAATAGTCTTGTAACTTCTAGAAAGAGTGGGAACTGCTGTGCACCCCAGGCGTTCTCAGGCACATGGTGACAAATAAGAAGGCAGATTTCACTTTGAAACTGTGAACAGTGATGCTTATTTTACTGATTAAGTATCAGTAATCCCATTGACCCCATTAACCCTATCTGAAAGTACACTTTGAAGTGCTGAAGATAGGCTTATAAAATTGCACTCTGAGTACTGCTATGCCAAGCGATTTATTACAGTGTGTCATGGTGTGCATCTTGACCTGACGTTAAAAAAATAAATAAATAAAACCTCACATCTTCAAATTGGGATTGATTTTTATGCCAAGAATATTATTATCAGCTCTCAGATGGCCTTGGCCTAATAGGCAGCAAGATGATAGGGCTGATGTTGGGGGAATGCATTTGGAAACTGGGGTCAGGGTAATCCTGACCATAAGCAGATATGAGGGTGAAGATATTTTGAAATATCCTCTTTTCTTGAGAGTTGTTAGTTATTGAATCCCTTCAAAGAAGATATGTAGTTCAAAGAATATGTGAACCATAGAAAATTCAGTGGCAATGAACTCCAAGATATAATGAGAGTGTAGTAGAGAGAAATAGCTTACTTCATGATTACTCTACTCAACTAATTTTCCAAACCAGAAGTCTTTGATTATCCTCAATACTTCCCCCACACTCCCAAACTACAACCATTGTTAAACACTTTTCATTTGGCCTCCTTGTGTCTTTGAATCTATCCAGCTTCTTTGACTCAACTACGACTCCTTCAATTCAGGAAATGGGTTCAAATCATAGTTTTGTGTTTTTTACTTACACTCCTGACTCTAACCCAGCTTCTTCTTTTGAGCAAAGTAGCTACTGGGGTTAACAGTAATTGAATCTTTCCCTCTCAGGGGAATCCAGACAAGGATAGCTGAAACTGGTTTTCTCCTTCATGGGCAAAAACCATTGAATTTCAGGAAGAGGATATGAATGTAGCAGATCTTAGACTCTTGACAAAAGTTTCAGATCAGTCCTATATGAGCTTGCCTTATTTCTTCAGTCCTCAATAAACCTAGGTAGAGATGAATGGTTACGCTAAGTTTTCCCACTCTTGAGGTGGGAATATTCAAGGAAACTGGGACTGACTGGTAGCCATCTTCTAGTATACTGCTGGTCCAGGGAATATGGGAGACTTTACCTTTGCTACTTATAGGCTTATAGGGTGGTCCAACTATCATACCTGAATATCAGTGATCTGACAAAGAAGAAGATAAAAAATTTAGGGGGCCCAGCAGCCAGAGAGAAGTACATCAAATAGATCTGCTAAAAGAGACAATTAACAATTTAACAGCAAGAAAAATTATAAACACACTTCAGGAGATTGAACAAAACCCTCCAATTCTTTACATTTAAAACATTGCCATATTTTAGAATCAATTTTTAGTTGTATCTCAAATTAATACCTTGGAAGATGAGGTAAAAGGAATATTTTAAAGCTATGATGATAAAAAGATATAGATGATGCATCTAGAACAAACGTGGATAACTACTGTTCCAGGAAAAGAAAAAGGATCAGGTGAAGGACAGGCAATTGCTTAAACAAATAATAGGGGCAAAAAAAAGTCCTCACACTGGATAAATGCTTGAATTACAGATTGAGAGAATGCACCAATTTGGGCAGATTGGATAAGAAAAGATATATTTTTGCACATAGGTTGGCAAAACTTTGAATTCTAAGAATACATAGAAACTCTTAAGCATGCAAATGAAGAATAAATACCTATGGGATACAGAGAAAATATTTTTATGTTTCTGCACAGTTAGGGCTTTTTGAATAAGTTTTATTGAAATATGGGATCTGACCTAAAAAACAAGCCTGGAAGTTAACTTGTAGATAGATAGTAAGAACTCCAGAGATATTTACTTCTGCAGAGGTAGGAGGTGTGTACTTATATTTCAAGGGGGAATGACACAGGACTGCAGAGAAATCCATAAGCTGCAAAGTTAGAGGCTCTTGTCTTATCTTTTCCCTGGAGAAATTTATTTACATTCCAAAGGGTTAAAATGAGAACGCAGAATCCTTTCATTACTTTCCCAAGGAGACAAGCTCAAAATGAGAAAGTAAACATCTTCCTCTTTCTTCTACGTAAATGTAGAAATCCATATTTTCAACAGCCTTCACTGACAATGGACACTGTATGTATAGGGTGACATTTAACTTTTATAGTACTGCCCAGAAGGGATAAATTGGGGCACATAGGGGCCGACACATTATTTACTTTAAATAAATAATAATCTGCTCTCCCCCCGGAAGCCTCCTGTATGCATTCCGGATAATATTTATATATATGAGCATTAAAAGAATTAATAGTACCAACAAAATAAAATAATTTAACTAGCTTCAGATTTCCCATCTGAAATATTGGAAGCTACAAGATAATAGATTAACCATCTTCTGTATCTTAAGAACCTATTACTCACTTAAAGAGTGACAGAAAACTACTTTTGGATATATAAGAATTGAGAAAAAACATGATCCAATTTACTCAATCAGAGGAAAATATCCAAAAAGGGACTTAGGAGCAACCACAACCAAATTAGAACACAAATTTCAAGATGGAGGAGAAAGCACAATGACAGAAATAAGTGGTGATCAATGAATGATGCTTTCAATAAACATACACATATATACATATAAAGTTAATGATTATATCTAACTTGATAAAGGCTAGACTGTTTGGAAATGGGTGACATAAATGTTAAACAAGAATTCTTTGAACAAGAGAGACATACTGCAAAGGTAATTCTAAAAAAATGTTAAAAGTATGAATGACTCTAGAAAAACATAGAAGTTGACACAGTGGGAAATGAGAATTATAAAAATATTAACACTTTTCAAGCATGGGTAGGATGTTAGAGGGTAAGTGATAAGGAAATACAGATTTGTAAAAGTCTCATCTCAAAGTGGGAGTACAAATTAAGAGATCTAGAGACTTTTGGTGGAGGAAGTAGTCAGTATCTGGTTTTCAGAGAATAGAAAAAATAAAGTATATGTGGTGCATGGGGAAAGGTAAGAAACCTGTAGAAAGAATGTAATACAATACAATACAATACAATACAATACAATACAATACACCACACCAAAGCTCCACATTTACAGAGGAAAAGCTGGAATGAATACCTTCTGCGAATGAATAAAAACTTGATCAACCAAAAGAAAAAATAAAAAGCAAAAATATAAAATGATATATTAACAGAAGGATGAACAAAATGGAATTAAGTATGTTAGCCATTATACTAACTCTTAATGGGTTAAATTCTACCATTAAAAGACATTCTGTCAGGTTAATTTTAAAAATAGAACTGGGATAAGTAGCAATAAAAGTGAAAAAACAAGTT
Source organism: Panthera pardus (assembly GCF_024362965.1). NCBI lineage: Eukaryota > Metazoa > Chordata > Mammalia > Carnivora > Felidae > Panthera > Panthera pardus. The sequence continues at coordinate 25,341,555 of NW_026526788.1, forward strand.
GATTAAATAAAAAATAAAAAGCTAAAACAAACAAAATGTTGTCTTAATGTAAAGATGGAAAGATTGGAATTTGCTATATCTGCAAATGATACTAATGTGAATGTGTTAAATTCGATGGTAAAACAATATTCTGTCAGACTGACTTGAAAAGTAGAACCAGAACAAAGATTAACTAGAGTGACTAGCAACTTGATCAAACCAAATTAAAACCAGAAAACAACTCAGATGTGGATCTTGAGAAATTTAACAGAAGACCATGGGGGAAGGGAGGTGGAAAAATAGATACAAAAAGAGAGGGAGGGAGGCAAAGCACAAGAGACTCTTAAATACAGAGAACGAACTGAAGGTGGATGGGGGATGGTGGAGAGGGAAAATGTGTGATGGGCATTGAGGAGGGCACTTGTTGGGATGAGTACTGGGTGTTGTATGTAAGCCAATTTGACAATAAATTATATTAAAAAATAAAAAGAAAGTAACAAATGAAAAATAAATAATAGACATAAAAATTGATAGAAGAAAATCATATATATCAATAATTACAGTAAATATTATTAACTGAATTTTCCCATTAAAAGATATAATCTGACTTATTAAAAAAACCCCACCTATATGTTATTTACCAAACAAAATTAAAACAATATAACTGCAGGATAAGACTGAAATGTCTAGAAGTGTTAAGAAGAGACACTTTATAATGATAAGAAGTACAAATGATGAAAAAGGTAGATTCAAGGTAAGTCAGTTTGCACCAAGCAATATAAAAACTAAATATAAAGGAAATACCTTTAAAAACACAGGGATAGCTTGTTAAATATATCACTATAGAGGAATACATCAATATATCATTTTCAGAATTTAGAGATCCTGCACAACATTCCACAGAAATAGAAATGTAATGCTTTTAGGACTTGCAAAATAGTTAATAAATTGGACTTTCTTATTATTACTTAATAATAATGGAATTATTTATTATTTACAGGCAGATATATAGAATCTTACTGTGTCTTAAAGGGAAACATCTCAACAGATTTTAAAATAGAAATTTTATAGGCTTTATATTTTTTTATCACAATCCAATAAAATTGGAAATAAGTAATGTAAAGGTGAATATAAAAACCTTAATGACAAGGAAATTAAGAAGTACATTTCAATATGACTTTTGGTTCAAGGAGGATTAAAACTGAATTTACAAACTACTTAGAAAGTAAAAAGAGGTCAAATCCTTCATGGCAGAATCTTTGCGACACAAAAAAGTTACTCTTTGAAGAAGACTTACAGTTTAAATATCCCATTTTTAAAGAAGAAAGAAATAGTAAGAGAACTCAGTTTTAATCTAAAGAAATTATAATAAAACAGTTAAGCTAAAAGAATAAAGGAGCAAGGGATTTTTAAAGAAAAATAATCTAAAATTACAAAATATGAGCTAATTCTCTCAAAAGAATTGAAAGGATTCTGGTGCTTTTTTTGTTGTATTTTTGGAAAACCAATTATTAAAAAAAACAGCACAAAATGCCTCTTTAAGTTTGGCTAAGAAAAAGGAGAGGAAGCACAACTATTTATAAGATGAGAAATAAAAAATGATGTAATTTACTGAGAGAGATTAAAAGAATAATAAACAACTTTATTACAACTCTCTGGAAGTGAATTTGAAAACCTAGAGGAAATGTTTCCAGAGAAATTAATTATTGGATTTGGTGAAAAATACATCCTTACCACCCAAACACATAATCAGTCGACATCATACACACACCTCAAATTTAAAATATTTAGAAGAAAATATGGAAGAATAATTTTACCACTTTGGGATAGAGGAAGATTTTTTAAACATGACCAAAAAATAGCAGACTTTAAAGAAAATGATTTATAAGCTGAAGTATAATAAAATTTGTAATTGTAGTTTCTCAATTATATATGTATGAATAAGCATGCATACACAAGCCACAGATTGGGAGAGAGATTTGTGTTAATCTAAAGGATTAAGATCCACAATAAAGAGAGCCAGAAAATCAGTTTGAATAACTTAAACAACATAAAAGAAAAGGAAGCAAATTGTGTGATCAAATTACAGAAGAGGTAACTTCTGGTGGCTAATAAACATATGAAAAATGCTTAACCTCATTAGTACTTAGAGAAATGCTAATGAAACCACAATTGAATATCATTTCATACTCATCAAACTTGCCATATTATAAAAATTTAACCATAACAAATGTTTGTGATAATGTGGAGCAAGAGAAACTCTTCTACATAAAGAAGTGGGAGTGGGAGTGCATATTGCAGTGGGAGTGCATTTGGTGGGAGTGCATATTGAGAAACTTTCATTCAGTAATTAAACAATTATTAGAAACCCTAAAATCCAGTATTTCTATGTGTATGTACATAATTTTGAAAATTTCTCACACATACTCAGAAGGAGATGAGCACAAGAACGATCATGGTAACGTTCAGAATTATAGAAATTTGGAAACAACTCAAGTGTTTCTTAATAAGAAAAGGATCAGAGAATGTTAAATCATACTATATTGCAGATAAAATGAGAGTAAATTAGAACTACATAGTTAAATCTTGATGAATGTCAAAAGCATAGTGCAGTGCAAAAAACTGAAGTTCAGGAAAAAGATATATGTAGTTTTAATACATTTATTCAAAAATTTAAAATGCAAAAAACAATACTATATATAGCTTAAGAATAAATGTAATGATGAAAGCAGAAGAAAATGCATAGAAATGATACATACCAAATATAAGATAGCGGCTCATTCTGGGAGTGAAAAAAGAAGATGTGATTGGGGAGAGGTACATCTTGGGCTTTAACTATATTGTTTGTATTTTATGTTTTAAGATAGATGTTATGAATTTTTACTTTATTTTTATACATATATGTGTGCCTAAAATATTTCATATTACAATTTGAAAAGACATATTTTACCATATAGATATTTAATTGTTCTGTATGATAGAGATTCCATAAACAAAATCAATAAACGAGCGGTAGATTTGTAAAATATATTTGCAACACAGATGACAAGCGATTAACACATATTATATAGAAAGACACCTTACAAATTGACAATGAAAAGATGAATGATCCAACAGAAAATTTGACAACAGTAAATGAATAATCAATTAATAAAGAGCAATTCATCTGACCAACACACATAAGACAAGATGGTCATACTCAAAAGTGGTCAAGGAAATGTGTATTAAATGTGCTTTATTGGGGCATCTGGGTGGCTTAGTTGGTTAAGCGATCTCTTGATATGGGCTCAGGTCGTGATCTCATGCTTGGGATTTTCTCTCTCTCCCTCTCTCTCTGCCTCTCCCCCGTTTGCACGCACTCTTTCTCTCTCTCTCAAAATAAATAAATAAACAAAAAAATGCTGCTTTATTGTTATCACACAAAAATTAAACAGAGTAATGTTATTTGTTCGCAGGCATGCAGCAAAAAGTAGTTTTGTGTCTTAGGGGTGGAAATATTGTTATAGTCCTTTTAGAAAGCAATTTGGTAACATTGGAAGGGTCAAGCCAAGGAAAATGTTACAAAACAAAAGAAAAAAATTATCTGCATATATGCTTTACGCAAAAAATTATATATACATTATATCTATACACACACATCATAAAACAAGCATGATATAATTACAACAACAAACCACTGGTAGCACAAACAGACAGCAACAAAACAAAACAAATTCCACCTCCAGTACACATTTCCTAGTTGACTTTGGATAACCTTACTGAGCCTCATTGTCCCTGGCCAAAAATCAGAATGGCAATTGCTCTTCTACAGGATTACTGGGTATGGCAGTTCAAGCTAATTTATGAAATGGTTAAATAAACACAACAAAACAAAGTCACTTAACAAACACAGGTTTATACCTTGTTCACAATATATACCCTGTACTATTTGGCAGATGGCTCTGTATATCATAGTTATTTTGGATCCAGGATGACTGAGGATCCTTTCCAAGGAATATTTCAACGGCCCATTGTGGCTGGGAAAGAGAGCGTTTGGGAGGGGATTGATTGATGGTCTCACACAAACATTTAAATGCTTTGACTCAGAAGTCAAACAACCCATTGGCCAGAACTAGTCACGCACAAAAAGACAGGGAAGTGTAAATACTCTCTGGGACCTAACCAAAAGGACAATTAGATAAGGATGAGCTTTATAAGTCTCTACCAAAGTTTTCATGAGGATTAAATTCTCAGTAAGTTTTAGTTCCTCATGACCCTTTGTTTTTTTAGTTGTTTATTATTGTCTGTATAATCACATCATCCCTTTATTCTCTTATGAATCCAATCCGGTCTTTTGCCAGAAATATTTTTCTACCAGGTAGCTTTGATGATGACATATCATTGCACTAAACATTTTAGTGAGTCCCGATCCTGACTGAGAAAATTCCCACTACTTTGTGCGATATTCTTGGCATTTCACAGTCTAATATTTAGGTCAATATAGGGAAAGTCTACTATTCATGGATGCCTCAAATCTTTTGGTATCCACTCCACATATTAATAATTCATAGTGTGAATTCTGCCTTCCTAAAATATAACCCCTAACAGCCTACAACTCCCAGTGTCTCTTCCAGCCAGCGTAAAGGCACTCAACTGGGTTTCTGATTCTGATCAGATATATTGTGGATTCTGTGGATAGGAACTCAGAATCCTGATGAATGAGGTACATTTTGGACATTATTTTTTCATATTTTTCTTTGTGTGTCTTGTGTTACAGGGGTTGATTACCAGTTTTATTATAAAGAAAGTCATATGAAAAACAAGCTGGCTTATTTGCTCTCCTTTGGGGGACTGAAGAAGAGATCATAAGATTAAGGATTTCATTTTGCATGAGTTCAGCAAGTCTTTCAGAGTCCAGTTTTAGGATTATTTATTCAGTAGTTTTTAAAATAAATATTACTGTAACAATTGGGCATATAAACATGTAATCACTGGGGAAAAATCATTGCAACAGATGTTCTGAATGCTGAGGAAGACAAACTAACATAGGCTCTGGTTTTGGGGCCGGGGTCTGGATTGTACCTCCAAGGGGCTTTAGGTCACATGATTGAGCTGTGTGGAAGATGGGAGAACATGAAGGGGCAAGTCAACTGATGGAGAAAAAGTGCATCAATCTTGGACACAATTCCTACCTTCATGAATATGATTCAGTTCTTGTGGCAAATGTCCATAAAACTGAAGTCAGTGTACAAATTAGGATGAACGCTGAACACAGACCACACGCACAGAGGTAAAACAGAAATTGAGGGACCACTGTGGAAATAGAGCAGAAATTTACTGAAAAAGGGAACTCGGTATCAGACAACATAGGCTGTGAAATGAGACATTTGATTCAAGTTTGATTCAAGTTGGAAGTCTGAGTCCCCCTGAGTGATGGCCTTGGCTTCAAGGACATCCGAGTAGAGTGTAGAGACAGTTGGTAAGCAATTTTACAGCATAGTATAAATGCAAGGGTTAAGGGAAGGGCTAAGTGTGTTAGAAGTTGAAAGGAAGAAGGGGAAAGCCAGGGAAGATCGCTCTGAGGTGGTGACATGAGTTCATTCTGAAGGCTCTGGGGAGGTAGAAAAGGGAGATGAGTATTGCAAGAGAAATTGAATCACATTCTTACTCTTGGAGAAATTTAATTGTCCTTTATATTTGGAGAGTG